>NC_138870.1:103280747-103880747 GCF_965194805.1 Balaenoptera borealis
AAGTATAAAATCTATTTAGCAAAGTCATTTTTTGATCTTTCATATACAGGGTTCGCATGGCAGGAACACAGCCTTATCTTGTGGAATATTAACTTTGTTTATCTTTGATATTCTTAAGTATAATTTAAAATTACAAGTGTTCAGTGTTTAAAGTTTAGCATGTAGTGTGAATAATCATAAGAAAAACAATAGCATTGAATATTTTTTGATGCCCATCTTGTGCCATGTGTGGCGCTCAGTACTTTCTGTGAATTTTCTTGATCTCTTCCCACAACGACCCTGTGCGGTGGACACAACCTCCCAAGACCAGGGTCAGAGAGAACGATGCCCAGGGGGTTAAAAGAGCTTATCTTTGTGTCTTTTCGGGAGGGCCTTTATGGGGTGTGTGTGTGTGTGTGTGTGTGTGTGTGTGTGTGGTCTTCCTTTTTATAGACTTGGGATCAAGCATGTACCTCTCTGTGCATCTCATGATTTTCACTTGTTATAAATGATGTCTTTCCCAAGATAGTAATGTTCTCTGAAAGCACGATTGTTAACGGCTGTGTAATAGTCATTAAAGTACAGCCATTTCTGCCATTTGCTCATTGGTGACACATTTCGTAAGCCATTCCCCTATTATTTGGGCATTTCAGTTGTTTTCAGTTCTGGTTTTGTTTTTTACTTATTGTTATGACTGACCCCAAGGAACACCCCCAATCATAGCTCTGCACACCTTCTGTGTTTCCTTAGCATAAATCCCGAGCCCGGACTTGGTATTAATGGAGGAGCACCGTCGGTCACTCGGGCGCCGTGTCCTCGCGCATGACCCTTCGGTTCCCTGAGGGTCCTGTGTAGTTTGAGAGCCGCCGTTGACTTGATTACTCTTTGCCCTTTCGTTTCATCCACATCAGTGTTTTTGAATTGAAGTGCCCTGGGCACACAGTAATTTATTTGGACCCTTCTGATGCTATTTCACTCAGAGCCTGCCCTCCTGCCTTCCTTCTGTTGGATTTGCTCGGGTTTTGCTGCTCAAGCCTTTCTAGATTCCTCCTTGGCGGGTGGGCATTTTAACAGCCATTTTTGCAGCCATTTCTTAGTCTCATCTATTCACTCTCTCCCTAAGTTATTCATTCTGTCATCCATTTGTTGATTTCTTCCTTCGTGTTTTTGGAGAGCGAATTTCCTAAGCACCTGCCTCATACTGGGCACTGAGGATGCAAGACGTATTGATTAGTCTGCTCCTGGGCTTGTGGAGGGACTGAGACCAGTCAAGTGGGGGAAGGAGCCCCTGACCTTAGTCGGGGAGCGAAGGACGGAGGTGAGGGAGAGGTGCTGCTTGCTACTCCCCCGTCCAGGCGTCCCCCTGGACGGGGGAGTAGCAAGGTGTGGCTGGGCCGTGCTGTGTGTGTGCACCTGTGCGTGGGCCCCTGTGGGAGATGGAGCTTGGCAGGTGGGTCCAGCTGCAGCTGGGTGGGAGGGCTCTGGAACGGCGAAGCAGTTTGGATGTTATCCTGAAGCTCGTGTCATTTCCCTGATCTCAGTTCTTTCAGAATGTCCCCTTGGGAGAGTCTCCCACCTGTGGTCGGTCCCACCCCCCTCTCTGGCTGCGTTTCTCGCCACTTCCCGTCTCTGCACTTGAGGCTGGTGGCTCCGGTCCAGTCTGTCCCCTGGGCCTCCCAACCCCCTCTGCTCGGCCAGCGCCGGGGCCCCCTTCGCTCACACACGTTGGTTGCGAGGTGTCTCTGGGGACCCTGGGCTGAGTCCCCTAGGAATCACTGTGGCTCTGCTCAGGCCTGGCTCAGGGCCCTGCCTGGTGGTTTCTGGTCACCTGAAGAGCAGGCACTACCTGCTGTGTGGTGTTCAGGGGTGGCGCCTTTATCTCAGCCAAAACCTGTTTTCAGGAAATTCCCCGCTGCGCCCTTCACCAAGTCACGTTGCTGGTTTCCAGTGGGACTAGGTGACTTCTGTGGGGGCTCGAAGGAGAATCCGTCCATCAGAAGCGAATCCAAGACTCACACCACCGTCACCAGATCGGAGTCTCCTGGGGCCTGTCGTGTCGGGCTCTGCTGTGGGCAGCCCCGCGGGGGGAGCCCGGTTAGTTCCCAGCCTTGAGGTGCGCACAGGTGAGGGGGCGACGCGGCAGGCGTCAGGACGGGCGGCCCAAGAGGGGTGTGGCCAGCCCTGGCTACAGGTGAGCTGAGGGGGCCCGTGAGCTGGTCAGGCTGGCCTGGCAGAGGCCGCGGGGCTTGGACTGGCTTGAAGGGCTGGCGGGGGCTCAGGTTGGCGACAGAAGGGGCCCCCGGGGCTCGGAGTGGCGTCAGCCTGGGCGCACGCACCGGTCACTGTCTCCTGGGGAGCTTTAAAAAAACACAACAAAACCAGTGCCTGGCCTTCCCCGTGGCCGGGGCCTCGGAACCCTGGCTCGTAACCCCCGTCCTAGGGCGGAGGTAGCGGGAGCGCTCAGATGGTGTCTGGAGCCTTGCCGTGGGGCTCTGGCCACGCGAGGCTTTGGGAGGTCACGGGCAACGCCAGACCTCAGTAACTCACTGTAGCCCGCAGTGTTGCCAGGCGAAGGTCTGCTGTAGCATAGACGACCTTGTGATTCCATAAATAACACGTGCTTGTTAGGGAAACTTGGAAAGTACAGAGGATCGCTGCAGACAGATCATTACCTGCATCGTGTCTCACCAGCTGAACTGCGGTCCTGCTCTTCGTGTGGTCAGTGTCCCCTGCCTGCCACCTGAGGTCACGTGTGAAGGGGGGGTCCTCTCTGGAAGGTCCAGGGCCTGCAGTGAATTCTCGGGGTGCCTGGGGCAGCATCCACAGGGTCGGGGTGGAGACCACAGCTGTCAGCTTGGCTTGGGTCCTGGCCACACCACTGACCACCACGTGACTCTGAGCTCATGGAGAGGATTAAGTGAATTCACTTAAGTACAGCTCTCAGAATGGTGCCTGGCATATGGACAGGACTCAATAAATGTTAGCTGGGATACTTATTTTTATTCTCGTGGCCACTTCTGGCTCTGCTCTCCTGCTTTCTTCTGAATTCTTGATTTAATTCTATCAGTTAACTGTGCTTTTGGTCCAGGCACCTGCTGCGTGCCACCAACATACAAGGTGAAATGAAACCTGGTGCTGTGACTCAGGTGACATGGATAATGGTCTCGGGCAGCGCCACCCAAGGGGAAGATGTCCCTGTAGCCATGTCTGTGATTTCACACGTTCTTGTAGCCACACCGAGGACGTGCAAAGAAACAGGCGAAATTAATTCTAAGGATTTAGGGATTTCCCTGGCGGTCCAGTGGTTAAGACTTCGCCTTCCAATGCAGGGGGTGCGGGTTTGATCCCTGGTCGGGGAGCTAAGATCCCACATGCCTCGGGGCCAAAAAACCGAAACAGAAGCAGTATTGTAATGCTGCTTTTAAAGTCAATAAAGACTTAAAAAAAAACCTTAAAAAAATAATTCTAAGGATTTAGTTATTATTCCAATATATACAGAGTATTATCTTAACATATCATAAATTCAATATATAATCCGTATACAAGCTGTAAATAGTACCATGGACTCATATGTTGGTACTGCATCGGTAAGAAATTCCTGGCGGCGAAGGGAAGTTTTTCTTTTGGATTACGGATGTCCAGCAGTTGAGTTTAAGTTATTTAGACAGTGACTGTGTTAACCCCCTGAGACTCCAGAGCGTCCGTCGGCTGCAGGTACAAATGCCTCATTTCCTAAGCCCTCCTTGGATAATACTACTTTTGCCTAAATTTTGGCTTAGAATGAGGCGGCGTCTTTTTCCCCCGGGGGTCAGATGTCTGCCCCTGTTTCCCTGTGGCGGGTGTGGGAGCCTCTGCTCCCGCCCATCGCTGGCTCAGCGCAGGCCCCCGCGCCCCCTCGCCGCCGCCCCGTGCTCACAGGCCATGCAGAAGGGCCAGCTCGGCTTTGCCTTCTCATCTGCCTCACGTCTCTGTCCTACTGGATGCTGGTAGCAGAAAGGAGACGTGGAGACATTTGTTTTCCACGTTGGCATAAGTTATGCGGTACCTCCTTGCCAGGAAAGATCATGATGAGTTGGTTTTTGTTTTTTTTTTTTTAAGGAATTTTATTTATTTTTTGGCTGCATTGGGTCTTTGTTGCTGCACCCGGGCTTTCTCCAGTTGCGGTGAGCAGGGGCTACTCTTCGTTGCAGTGCGCGGGCTTCTCATTGCGGTGGCTTCTCTTGTTGCGGAGCACGGGCTCTAGGCACGCGGGCTTCAGTAGTTGTGGCGCACGGGCTCAGTAGTTGTGGCTCATGGGCTCTAGAGCGCAGGCTCAGTAGTTGTGGCACACGGGCTTAGTTGCTCTGCGGCATGTGGGATCTTCCCAGACTAGGGCTTGAACCAGTGTCCCCTGCGTTGGCAGGCGGATTCTTAACCACTGTGCCACCAGGGAAGCCCCCGGACTCATTCTTGAACAATTAAAATGCTAATCAGTGTCATTTCAGAATGGAAGAAGTACGATAATCAAGCATCATCTGGTAATGGAGTTACAGGAATGTCTCAGCCCACAGTCACTTGGTTGGTTGATTTCTCTAGCACGCTGGATGCTAAGGAGATTTATTAGAAAATAACAAACCACCCTGAAACGTAGTCATAGTCATTTCTGAGTTGGAGTTTCTCTTTTAAGGAGTTTCCTTAAGTCACTTGGTGTGTGAGCTGCACGCTGGGTGGATCTGCTTTCCTTTAATCTCTCCCGTGTAAGTGTCCAGCAGTGTCTAAGTGGGGAGGCCTCCCTCTGTCTCAAAGGCTCGTCCCCTCCCCCTGCTCAGCGATGCTCAGCTTTCCTGGGAGGGGAACCGTCTGTGACATTTTCACGTGCAGACTGCAGTTGAAGGAGCCGAAAGCCTTTAGTTTCTTACTCCCCTGATCTTGTTAGTTACCACCAAGTTTGTTTATTGAGAGTCTGAGCCGGGCCCATCATGTGTGTAATCGTATATGTAATCCTCAGGGTTGCTCTTTCCCGCCTATAGGGAGGCTGTTGACAGCAATTTCCCGGGGCTGGGCAGCTGTGGGGAGGGGAGCCAGTGTTTGTCTGCTTCCAAGTGCCATACAGGTCGAGGCCGCGGTGTCCAGGATGGCTCCTGGCTCTCGGTTCGCGCTCAGGTAATTGTCGAACGAATAAATGGAAACGCACAGCCAGTTTCAGCTCTCCTTTCCACGTGTGCCTCTGTGTGTGTGAAAGATTAGCTCACTGTGAAACCTGTTTTTCTTCCTTTGCCAGAAAGCAATCAACAGAGACTCCTGCCTTCGTCGCGTTGTAGAGTTGATTGACATGGTTCTTTGTGCCTGGAAAGCAAATTATGTTAAAATGTTCCTCGAGATCTATTTATAAGTTACACGGTTCAGCAGCGCCGTTTGCTTAGAACTAGGTCCCGCCATGTTCTTCATGCACAACCGCTGCCACACGGGAGCGGGGCTCTCACGGACCTCGCCCCTGCCTGTCGGCCACTGACCTCGGGGAGGTGGAGGGTGGGATCTGGTTCCTCACCCTCCGACGCCCCCTTCACGTGGAGGGGCGTGGTGTCCCCGCCCAGGGCCAGGGCAGGCTGTGATCGTGGGCGCGTGTGCAGCCTGGCTGTGCCGGGGTCGGGGTGGGTCTCTGTTCCTGCTGGGCCCTTGACGCTTGATGCCAGGGCCCTGAGAGAGCCTGGCTGAAGCGCCCTGGGGTCCCCGGGACAATAGGCCACTTGCTGCCGGGGCATCGGCAAAGGCTTCACTAGGTCTTGGCTGTCTTATCTGCACAGAACGTCCCAGCAGACGGCATGAGCAGAGTTCAAACGCCTGCAGTTCTTCATGCAAATGGTGACGTAGGCTTACCCCCTTCGCTCCCCCGACAAAAAACCCCCATCCCCAGACAGTCGTTAGGCCGTGTCTGATTCAGCAAGGCTGCCCCAGAAGATAGCACCGCAGACTTCTCCTGTGCCTTCACTGGGATTAGGAGCACCTTGAGGGCAGGGCTGCCTGAGCCCCTGTGCCCACCTGAAACATGGCACAGGCCTTCCTACAGCCAGCACTCAGGTTGTAGGGGGTTTTTTTCCTGTTTCAGAGAATCTATGGAGTTGGAACACAGTTGTTGAGCGTGATTCTTCCCTCCTGGCCCAGGACTAATAAATGTAGGTAAAGGTGATAAAGTTAAAAAAAAAAAAAAAAAAAAGGCAGCCTTGTGGTTTCTCCAGGAAGCAAGGTACAGGGTCGGGGGATGAAGAGGCCAGAAGCCTTTGAACGGCCTGCTGTTCTCTTAGGTGCTCACGTTCTGCTTGTAGCAACATCCTTTCTCCTGAGCGCTGCCCGGTCGCTGGGGAAATCAGTTTGTCTCCTGCATCTCTCTGTCCCACCGCCACTGTGCCAGTTCCGATTCTTGCCCTCTCTGGCCTGGACCATTCTTGTGTTGTTTCCTCTGTCCACCCACCTGCCACATGTGGTCTGATGACGACGCCCGTCTGCCTCTGTCAGCTTCCGCTTCAAAGCCTTTGATTGGCTGCTGTGGTTCAGGGGTAAAGTTCAGACTTCTTAGCCCGGGACACGAGGCCAGGCCCTTCCCTGTCTGGCCTTGGCCTGCCCTCTTGCCTTGTCATGGGCTGCTCTCTGCCACTCACTTCCTCTAGCCCATGGGATCGTCTCTCTCTTTGAATGTGCCACTCACACGCACACACATGTGCACACACACAAGCCCTGATATCTGGTGCATATGTCCTGCCTGCCAGGCCTGTTCTGAGTGCTTCATGTATCTAATTTCGTGCTTAAAGCAACCTGTGTGGTGGGTACTATTATTGTTCCCTTTTAGCCGAAGAGCTGGAGGCACGGGAACGGCCGGCAGGGTCCCTGAGGTCACGCCGTCACCAAGTTCCCTGACCAGGATTCGAGGCAGGACGGGTCCTGTCCTCGTGTGGCGTCCCCCGGCCCCCTCGGCCTCCCTGCTTCTGCTGACACGGCTGGGCTCCCCCCGCCGCTCCTTGGCACCCCCGTGCCATCTCTGAGTCCCAGGCCGGATGGCAGCTCCTCTCTCGTCCTGGTGGGATGCCTGTGCTGACAGCTCCTGGGTCTGGGCGGTGGCCCTGGGCGTAGGGCTGCATCCCGTGGGTTTCAGACCCCACCGTCCGCTCAGTGAGCAGGCGCTTAGGCAGCCTGGGGGCATTCTGAATTTCTTAAGATACTTGTGTTGGACTTCAACGTCCCTGATGGCCTGGAAAGTGTGGGGACCTCGAGTAGAATGTTCCGTTGAGGCTTCTTTCTTCTGAGCTCCGTGACTTTCACGAAGTCGTCTCTGTTTTTGCCGCTGATCAGAGACGAAACTCTTATAACTGACTTCCCAGCATGGAGAGAGTACATCTACTTAACACTGCTGTCGAATTAATACTGCGTCTGGAAAGCCAGGGAAAAGCCAGGTTAAGAGAGTCTTCCTGCATAATTTATGAGAGACTGAGTCATAAAATAAGCATTTACAATGGCCTGATTTGCCCAAGGTAGGGAGCGATAATGCAGCTATTGTTCACAGCCTCGGGGACAGTGGCGTTTCTGTGCCTCCTAAGGTCTCCTGCCTCTTAGTCCCCTCCGTCGATTTCTGAGGTTATCTCAGCTTCTCTTTCCAAAATTGGCTCTCTGACTGTTTGGGGATCAGAGCTTTGAAATTCAGTGATATGTGTGCAGATGGAAATGATGTTATGCAAACTGAATGTGTCGGTATTTCTAAATAATGAAATCTTAAAAAAAAAATCCTACAAATGAACAGATTCAGTGCCAACCGTGCTGGGCATGGTGAACTGAGCGGGGGCTGCAAAGGAAAGTGAGACAGGCCCGTTGCCCGGGTGCTGCCAGCTGCTGGAGAGACAGGTTGTGTCCCTGACGGTATGAGCACGGTGCCCGCGGGAGGAAAGGGTCCAGGGGGGAGATGGTTTCCCGATAGCGGGGGGTACGGCAGAGCTGGTGGACAGCCTCTTTCCTGGGAGAAAATACTGCGAACCACGTATTTGGAGCTGTGCGAGGGCGTTGCGGGTGTCGGCACAGCTGCCCCAAAGGTGGGCTCGGGTGCAGATGCTGGGGCGAGCGGCTGGGCCGGAGGCTGGGCCGTGTCCCCCCACCCGTCTCCCACCGCCCGGGCTCCAGAGGGCAGGCCCCCCTCTGTCACTGAACAGCGAGCAGCCATCACAGCTTCACCAGCAGCCCTCCCGTCTCCGAGGGCGAGAGGTCCCAGGGCTGCGGCGGGGCTGCGGCTCTGTGTGCCCCCCGCCCAGGCCCTGGTCTGGAAGCACAGAGGCCATCCAGGGCCGTTCTCTGGGCGGACAGCGGAAGCCAGGGGCTGGCGGAAACCCTGGGTGCCTCGTAAAGCTTTCGCCAGGTCACAGTGTGTCACACCCACCCGCGTTCCACTGGGCAGAGGCTAGCACACGGCCGAGGCCGGCCTCAGCGGACAGGAACACACAGCCCTTTGTAGGGAAGCTGTAGTAGAGCCTACCGGGCAGCTGGTTTACGGAGTTCAGGCAGCTCTTCTGGTGGCGTGTGGAGGGCGGCGTGCAGGGCTGAGTCTGGACTCGGGGTGAGATAGGCGCGCGGGAGGAGGGCACGCGGACTTAGCGGTGTGGCAGAGAAGTACAAGACACGAGGGGTGTCTCGGAGGGACGCGGCGTCGCCAGGATGAGGGCACTGGTGGAGCGAGGGCCCGCAGGGTCAGCAGCGTGGCCGCGTTGCTGGTGTTTGGGGCCGGCTAGCTGGCAGTGCCTCGTCGGGCAGGAGGCCACCTGGGGAGGCACAGGTTGGGCAGGGCCGGCGTTCTGGCACTGGGTGCGCGGTGCCGTGAGCCCTGAGGCGGGTGAGGCGGCCCAGCGTCACACATGGGGGCGGAGAGGGGGGCCTGGCAGAGCCGCCCCGACCCGCCGCGTGGCGGGGGCAGAGTTCAGGAGGCTCTGCAGAGCTGCTCGTGTCATGTCCAGCAAAGTCTCCAGAGTCGGTCCTCTCGGCCACCATTTTGATTAACAGTGGAGGGAACGCAGAGAGCAAGGGACTTGCCTCTAGGTCATCCAGCGAGCGAGGCCAAGCCTGCGGTTCAGCCCCCGTGCTCGGGGTCCAGAGTGCATGCCCCCTCCCGCGGGCCATTTTCCTTCTCAGGTAGGGCACTCCTAGTGTCCTCTGGTTGAAGATCATATCCAGTATATAATGAAACTTTGTTTTCTGCAGTTTTTCAAGTGAGTGCACACCCATGGTCTGACTGAGAAGGTAATTAGTGTTCATATTAGAGCT
Organism: Balaenoptera borealis; assembly: GCF_965194805.1. Taxonomy (NCBI): domain Eukaryota; kingdom Metazoa; phylum Chordata; class Mammalia; order Artiodactyla; family Balaenopteridae; genus Balaenoptera; species Balaenoptera borealis. Next base: position 103,290,000 of record NC_138870.1, read on the forward strand.
CACCAAACAGTCCCCTGGTATTTCAGCACCAACAGAGGGGCAAAGCAGCACTGTGCTTGTGATCTGTGATTTATAGCCGCCTGTGCCCAACGGGCTCTGGGCAGAAGGCTATAAATAAAATTAAAATAAATGGAAACAACGCGCCTATAAATTGTGTTGCAGGAACCTCCAATTGCCTTTTAGAGGAAATCCCCGATAAAATGCTGTTTGGCAATTCGTTTGAAAGAGAAGGGGCCGTAGATCATTGTGGCAGAGTCAGTAAAGTGAAGGACAAGGCTGCATTGTTGGAGTATTTTAAATATGAAAACGAGCTGACCCACTGATACTTGCCATTTGGTGTTGGCTACGTTGGGACGTCCCGGGCACGTTCTTGCTAATGGGGTGAAGGCTGTCAGTTGGAAGTGCAGGATGTTTGGGGACGCCAGTCAGTGTTTCTGTCATTCCTTTCCTTTTTCAAGTCACCTCCTGGATCGGGGTCATGGAGGCTGGTGGGGCTGCATTTGAGTAGAATGCAGGGAAGGGGCCCACCTGGACACAGGTGCCCCGGGGCCGGGGGGCAGGTCCACAGAAGGACCTGTGGGCTTGTGCACAGAGAAATCACTTGGTCTCTTTGAAGTCTTGCTGTGTTTCAATGAATGGTGTCTCAGTTATGACCTGTGAAAAACGTTAAGTCTCTTTAAAAATAGATTGTCCATTTTAAGAAAATATTTGAATAAAAGGTTGACTTTAAGAAAGTTGCCTTGATGTTTATTCTGCTGAAATAAATTATAACTGTATTGTTAATTCCTGGATATCTGGTGCTAACAAGCTATTAAACAAGTCACGAAGGCGATTGGAGAACTCCTTTCTTGGGGAACAGAGACCTTCCCAGGCGAGGACTTCGATGCTGCGCCTTTTTTGTTCCTCCTAGGCCCCTGCTAAGCCGCATGGGGGTTTCTCTTCCAGGATGAGTTTAAGAGTCAGTGGAGGCCCAGAGAGAACAAAACACACAGGTGCTTTGAGACCTTTGCCGAACTGAGGAGGGGTCCCGGAGGCTTGGCCAGGTTTGAGGATGGAGAGTGAATCTCAATTACGGCTGTGATTCAGAATGGTCAGCTTATTGGGAACATATACTCGTGTTAGTCTCACACTGTCTCAATTTTATATATGTGCCAACTAGGCAGAATCTAGAATCCCTGTTTGCTGCGTGTAAAAGCACTTACGTGAAATTTTTTTTTTTTTTTTTTTCCTTTGGCTGCTCAGCGTAGCTTGCGGGATCTTAGTTCCCTGTCCAGGGATCGAACCCGGGCCCCCCGGCAGTGAAAGCCTGGAATCCTAACCACTGGACCACCAGAGAAGTCCCACCGCTTACGTGCCTTTTAACTCAGTTGACCGTACTTGTGAAAAGCTAAGTTGTTTAAACTTGAAGGTCACAGTTCAAGCCCCATTGTAAACACCCTTGAATTGTAGGCAGAGGACTCACAGTGAGACAGACCTGCCTGGGAGGGCTTGGAGACAGGGCCACGGAGACATGGCAACTGCTAGGCCACCTTCAAGCTCCTGACAGCCTTTCAAGGTTGGCAGCTGGAAGTCAGCCTGGATTGCCAACTCCTTGCCCCTCACTGAGTCCCACAGTGTGTTCCCATGCTGGGCCCCCAAGGCCTTGCCTACAGGGCTCTCAGCTCCCTGTCCTGTCGTCGGGACTTGACTCCTGGGTGAGATAAGGCTCAAGGAGCAAGTGGGAAAGGCTGAAAGTTCAGGGGAGGGAGGAGCGGTCTGGCTGAAGTGATCAGAACACTCTTTCACGGAGGAGGTGACAGCTGGGCAGAGAAGTTTGAGCTCCTGTGGGTGGAGACGGGTGGTACTTCCGAAGAAGCAGGCGGCTACAGAGCAGTGAGCCGTCTGGTTCCTCTGGAGCCTGGCCTTTGGGCGAAGCAGCAGCTGCAGGCTAAGGGGAGGAAGGCCTCCCTTTTCTGGGCTGAATCAGCCCGAGCCAGGGTGCAGGAACCTGCCAGAGGGAGGAATCGGGCTTGGCTCCACTTTACTCCCTCTGCCAGTGCCTTAACTTTAAAAAAAAAAAAAAATGTCACAGTCTTTTCCTTTTTTTAAATTGAAGCATCAGGGACTTCCCTGGTGGTCCAGTGGTTAAGACTTTGTGTTCCCAATGCAGGGGGCCCAGGTTCTATCCCTGGTCAGGGAATTAGTTCCTGCATGCTGCAACGAAGACCCCATGTGCCGCAACTAAGAAAGACCCGGTGCAGCCAAATAAATAAATCAATAAATATTAAAAATAAATAAATAAATTGAAGCATCATTGACCTACAACACTATGTTAGTTCCAGGCATACAGCGTGGTGATTCGATATTTCTATACATTACAAAATGATCACCAAGGTAAGTCTAGGCACCATCTATCACTATACAGAGTTATTACAGTGTTTTTGACTGCATTCCCCATGCTGTACACTTTATCCCCGTGACTCATTTATTTTATAACTGTAAGTTTGTACCTCTTGGTCTCCCTCACCTATTTCACTCCTCCTCACACCCCCTCGTCTCTGACAACCACCTGTTTGTTCTCTGTTTCTGTTTTGTTATGTTTGTTCATTTGTTTTTTAGATTCCACATATAAGTGAAATCATGCAGTGTTTGTCTTTGTCTGGCTTATTTCACTAAGCACAATTCCCTCTAGGTCCATCCACATTGTTGCAAATGGGAGAATTTCATTCTTTTCTTATAGCTGAGTAGTATTCCATCGTATATATAATATACCACATCTTCTTTATCCACTCATCTACTGATGGGCACTTAGGTTGCTTCCATGTCTCAGACGTTGTAAATAATGCTTCGGTGAACATGGGGTGCATATATCTTTTCAAATTAGTATTTTTGTTTTGTTTGGAAAAATGCCCAGAAGTGGAATTGCTGGATTGTATGGTAGTTCTATTTTTAATTTTTTGAGGAACCTCCACACTGTATCCCTTAGTGGATGTACCAAATTACATTCCCACCAACAGTGCAGGAGGGTTCCCTTTTCTCCATATCCTCGCCAACATTTATTTGTTGTCTTTTTGATAATAGCCATTTCAACAGGCTTGAGGTGATATCTCATTGTGGTTTCAATTTGCATTTCCCTGGTGATTAGCAGTGTTAAGCATTTTCTCATGTGCCTGTTGACCCTCTGCATTTCATTTCTGGAAGAATGTCCCTTCAGGTTCTCTGTCCGTTTTGAGTTTATTTTTGTATATTTTATGAGAAAGTACTCCAGTTTTATCCTTTTTCATGTAGTTGTGCAGTTTTCCCAACACTGTTTATTGAAGAGTCTGCCTTTTCCCTATTGTATATTCTTGCCTCCTTTGCTGTGGTTGAATTGGCCATGTAAGTGTGGGTTTATTTCTGGGCTCTCTTTTCTGTTCCATTTACCTATGATTTGATTACTGTAGCTTTGTAGTATAGTTTGAAATCAGGGTGCATGATACCTCCAGCTTTGTTCTTCTTTTTCCAGATTGTTTTGGCTGTTGGGGGTCTTTTGTATTTCCACACAAATTTAAAAATTATTTGTTCTAGTTCTGTGAAAAATGCCATTGGTATTTTGATAGGGATGGCATCGAATCTGTAGATTGACTTGGGGAATATGGTCATTTTAATGATACTAATTTTTCCAATCCATGAGCATGGTATATCTTTCCATTTGTTTGTATTGTCTTTGGTTTATTTCATCAATGTCTTATAGGTCTCCAAGTATAGGTCTTTTTTACCTCCTTGGTTAGCTGTATTCCTAGCTTTTTTTTTTTTATGCAATTCTAAATGGGATTGTTTCCTTAATTTCTCTTTCTTATAGTTTCTTGTTAGTGTATAGAAATACAACAGATTTTTGCATATTAATTTTGTATCCTGCAACTTTACTGAATTCATTTATTAGTTCTAATAGTTTTTTGGTAACATCTTTAGGGTTTTCTATATGGTATCATGTCATCAACAAATTGTGACAGTTTTACTTCTTCCTTTCTGATTTGGAGTCCTTTCCTTTTTTTTTTTTTTTTTTCTTGTCTTACTGCTGTGGCTAGAAGCTTCAATACTGTGTTGAATGAAAGTGGCAAGAGTGGACATCCTTGTCTTGTTTCTCACCTTAGGGGAAATGCTTTCAACTTTTCATCACTGATTATGATGTTGGCTGTAGGTTTTTCATAAATGGCCTTTATTATGTTGAGGTATGTTCCCTCTATACCCACTTTGTTGAGAGTTTTTATCATAAGTGGATGTTAAATTTTTTCAAAAGCTTTTCCGATTGATATGATTGTATGATTTTTATTCTTCAGTTTGTTAATGTGGTATATCACATTGATTTGCAGATATTGAACCATCCTTGCATTCCTGGGATAAATCCCACTTGATCATGTTGTATGATTCTTTTAATATGTTAGTTGAATTTTTTTTTTTTTTTGGCCACACCACACAGCATGTGGGATCTTAGTTCCCCAACCAGGGATTGAACCTGTGCCCCCTGCAGTGGAAGTACAGATTCTTAAACACTGGACTGCTAGGGAAGTCCCTTTCGGTTGAATTTGGTTTGCTATTATTTTGTTGAGGATTTTTGCATCTATGTTCGTCAGTGATATTGGCCTGTAATTTTTCCTTTCTTTCTTTCCTTTTTTTTTTTTTTGTGGTGTCTTTGGTTTTGGTATCAGGGTGATGCTGGCCTCATGGAATGAGTTCAGAGGTATTCCTTCTTTAATTTTTTTGAATAGTTTGAGAAGGGTTGGTGTTAACTCTTCTTTAAATGTTTTGAAGAATCCAACTGTGAAGCAGTCGGGTCCTGGACTTTTGTTTGTTGGGAATTTTTTTCGATAACTGATTCAATTTCATTACTGGTAATCAGTCTGTTCATATTTTCATTCTTTTTTTTTTTTTTTTTTTTGTCTGTGTTGGGTCTTCATTGCTTCATGCAGGCTTTCCCTAGTTGCAGTGAGTGGGGGCTACTCTTCGTTGCGGTGAGTGGGCTTTCTCGTTGCGGTGTCTTCTTTTGTTGCGGAGCATGAGCTCTAGGCACGCGGGCTTCAGTATTTGCAGCTCGTGGGCTCAGTAGTTGTGGTGCGCAGGCTCTAGGGCATGTGGGCTTCAGTAGTTGTGGCACGTGGGCTCAATAGTCGTGGCTTGCGGGCTCTAGAGCACAGGCTCAGTAGCTGTGGCACATGAGCTTAGTTGCTTCGCGGCATGTGGGATCTTCCTGGACCAGGGATTGAACCTGTGTCCCCTGCACTGGCAGGCAGATCCTGAACCACTGCGCCACCAGGGAAGTCCCTATTCATGTTTTCTATTTCTTCATAAATCAGTTCTGGGAGATTGTACATTTCCTGGAATTTATCTATTTCTTCTAGGTTATTTATTTCATTGGCATATAATTGTTCATAGTGATCTCTTATCCTTTTATTTCTGTGGTGTCAGTTGTAACTTCGCCTTCCTTTCTGATTTTATTTGGGCCCTATTTTTTTTTTTTCCTTGATGAGTCTTGCTAAAAGTTTATCAATTTTGTTTATCTTTTCAAAGAACCAGTTCTTTAGTTTCACTGAATTTTTTTTTTTTTTTTTTGCTCACGCGTGTGGCTTGTAGGATCTCAGTTCCCCAACCAGGGATTGAATCCAGGCCACAGTGGTGAAAGTGCCAAATCCTAACCACTAGACCACCAGGGAACTCCCTCACTGATCTTTTCTGTTGTTTTTTTTTAGTTTTTTTCTTATTTCATTTATTTCTACTCTGATCTTTATTATTTCTTTTCTTCTACTAACTTAATAGGTTCGTGTGCAGGAATCCTTTCCTGAGCTGATGGGCAGCATGGATGATCATCTGTATGCCCAGGTTGGTGCCTGGACAACGTTGCTGGTGAATTGAGCAGCGATTGGGTCGTCTGGATGAGAAGGGGACTGAGTGTGGTGCGCGGCACATGCTTATGAGAAGATGGAAGGAGAGGACAGAGTGGTCGGGGCTAGGGTTTCTGGGGCCGCGGTGTCCTGGTCCTCTGAGCATCTGTAGGGCCTAGCGGATGCTGTGTGTGCCTGAGGCACTTGGTGGGAAATGCATTTCGTCCACCTGTTCAGTGTGGTGGCTCTGGATTTCAAGATTTCCCTCTCCTCACGCTAACTCTGCAACTTGAGCAAGTTCTTGACCTCCCCAAACTTCAGTGTCCTTATTTATGAGATGGTCTGAGCGGTGTGGTGACTCAGGGCACAGGCGCGGGGCCAGTTCTGCTGGGTGGAGGAGATGGTGGGGGGCGGTAAAGATCGCTGACTTCTCTGCCTCAGTGTCCACATCTGTCGAGTGGCGGTAATGATACCTGTCTCCTCAGCTCGTTCTGAGCCTTAGCGCTCAGGCACGCAGCAGCTCTCAGAACAGTTCCGGCACAGAGCAGCGCTCGGTAAATGTTAGACGTTATCGTTATCATTATATGTGCTTTTATAGGAATGGTGATAACTGCCTTGCAGAGATGAGGGCGGCAGTGGGTAGGAAGTGACTGGCACAGACGGTGCTCTGTGAGCCGTTCACCCTGGGATGCCACATGGTTGAGGCCCTTGGCTCCGCTGTAAAGCCGGCTCGCATGCTAACCACGTCCCGTTATCGAGCTGCCGAAAGGCATCCCCTTGTTATCTGTGCCCAGAGGAGCGCACGGTGGCTGCAGCGCACGTTGGGAACTGGGTCAGAGCTGGGGCGCCATTCATTCTATGGTTGACTCCTAGAGACTTCTGGAAAGTTCTCTGTAGGGGGCCATATCATTTACCATCTGTTTTCAGGGTAAAGGGGTTACTATTAACAGCTAAAGAGGGGCACATGGGGAGTGAACCAAGCCAACTGACATGTCCAGCAGCCTGGTTGTCTGGGCTGAAGAAGGGCCAAGCCTCCTTTGTATTAAAGGGAGGAAATCGCATCTTGTTCCTAGATGATTCGCCCGGGAGAGCCAGTGCTGTGCCGTAAGCAGTACCTCGCGCCACCCCGGGTCCCCAGGACGGCCCCTCACGTGTCAGTAAGGACAGGACAGATGCTTTCCGTCCAGTCCATCAGACAGACACACACGCTGCAGACCGAGTCACGCCTGGTGAGCATTTGGGGAGGCGTCCAGAAACCCCAAGCCAGGTGTCTGTGGGCTGTCCAGCCCTGACGGGGTCGCACAGCCTCCGTGTCTGGCCGTCACTTGCAGGACTGTGGGCCTGGCGGGGTGGCCGGCCTCAGCGTGGGGTGACCGTGGAGACGCGCCGGACCCTGTGTCCAAGGCTGTGGCCAGTGAGCCCCCTTGAACTGCTGCTGAGAACAGGACCCCCGGCTGTGTGCTTCCTCCTCCTCTTCTCTCCCCTCTTTTGAGAGGTTTATCAGCTTAGCTGTGACAAAGGGATGTGCACCTGTCAGGCCTCTGGGCGGCCCCATCTCCCTCCATTTATCCACCCCCGGGTGTTGCGCAGGCACCTCCCCCGCGCCCGGTGGGGCGGCCGCGGTCACGAAGCTGGGGAGGGAGCCTTGTGGCAAACGGCTGTGCGGCGTGTCGTCAGGCGGGGCCCGCGCTGCGCCGTGAGCGTGGAGGTGGGACGCGGTGGGCATGGGGTTGGGGCAGCTTGTGTGGGCCGGGGGTGGCCAGTCGGGAGCCCGGCACGGCCCGAGTGGAGTAGGCGGGGTGGGGCCGGGCGGCCCTGGACGGGTCGCCGGGCGCAGGGTTCTGCACGGCCCCGGTCGCGGGCACGACGAAGCCTCCCCACCCACCTGTGAGCTGAGCGTCGCCGTGGCTGGCGGTCGAGCACAGCACAGCGAGGCCGGGCTGTGAATCCGAGTGACGTCGCGGGCGCGTGGCCCCAGTGTGGCTCCCGAGTGCACAGCCGGAGAGCCGGGGCTGGGACAGCGGGCCCTGGACTGTCCCGGGGGCACAGCACCTATGCGGCAGAGGACGTGTCGGGTAGGTGGTGTCGGAGGTCCCCTCCTGCAGTCAGGCCTTGACTCCCGGGTGCTCCCGCTCCAGAGCCGTCCGGGCAGCAGAGCCGCGTGTGGGCCCGGCGCCCGGGGCCCTGTGTCGCTGGTCTTGGATTCCCGCTTCTTCCGCGGGCACAGCTCCTGGCGTCAGCGGAGAGCCGTGCTGGTGGGCTGACGGATGCCCTCCTGTTTTTCATTAGTGGAGAAAAGAGCATAAAATGAGATACCAGGGTTTCTCATGAATTCTTTCGGGAGAAGGACCCCACTTTCTCATCTGAGCTGCCTGGCACACGGGTGTACCTGACGCTGTTTCCAGTCTTGGACGTGGGTTCTGAATCCGTCTTTTGTTCCATTGAGAAGATTAAGGGCAATATTTGGTTGAAAAAATTTTAATGAGGCACCTAACGGAGCTATTATTCATTTTGAAACAAGTTGCTGGGGTTACCATAGTAATATTAAACCTTTTATTAAAGATTTTCCTTTTCAGTCTGCAGTCAGTTTTTGGTAAATGCTGATGGGGGAGCTGCAGATCCATGAACCTGGTGTCTGGAAAGAATTTTCTAGCTCTCTTGAGTTAAATCATTCAAGGAGTTTATGTTATAGGAACGTAAAGCTTATAAATCTAGTTTATCATATCCATCATTTAATTGTTCACGCAAGCCAGCTCTTCATGTAGCGGTTTACAGTAATCTCAGTGAAATAACAGTTTTGTGTCATAAAATGAATAATGCATGCAAAGAAATTGTTGAGCTCCTTAAAATCATTATGCTCGAAATATTAGGCTCTTTGATTTGGAAGTGATAGAACGATGATCGTGAACTAGTTGCGAGCTGGGGACGTCAGAGTCTGGCGTTCTCGCGGGCGTCGGGTCGCCAGCGCCCGGGAAGAAGGTGCTGGCGCCGGGCCTTCCCCGGGAGGACCGTGCAGCTTGCCGCAGTCACACCGCAGGCAGCAGCCCGCCGGAGAGCGGGCGAGGGGGGGCCGCGGGCTCTGGGAGGGCTGGGGTGCTGGCTTAGAGGAAGAAAGCTCTGTTTGAAAGATAAGGTGCTTTTTAGACCTCCGTCTGTCTGGGACAAGAAATAGGGGTCTTGCCTTTGGGTGCTGTTGCCAGGCAGACGCCGTGGAGTGGGCCACGAGGAGCCGGGGAGGGAGAGCGTGCCTGGTGCTCTGCTCCCTCGCCGTTGCTCGTGTCTCTCAGCCACGCACACGTTCCACGGTGTGTGTGGCAGTGGCTGTCCCACTTGCGAGGTGAACGAGCGGTAGCTGCTGGGGTTTTTTGCGAGGATGACGTGCGGGGTGAGCTTGTCCTTAGCGCACCTCCATCCGCGTGGATGTTTCATCGGCCGCGGAGACACAGCCTCCCCGCCCGAGCTTTGGGCCTGTGAGTAGATGCACTGCGGGGGATATTGGGGTCGGAGGAGGCAGTTCGTGGGGGGGTGGGGGGGCACTCCGTTCCTCAGGAAACAGGCTCGTCTCTCCAAGGTGGGAGTGTGATCCATCACTGTCAGCAGGTTCGCGCCACCTCCACCTGCTCTCGCGCTCTAAAACAATTGTTGTGAAAAATTTCAAACACACGCAGAGGTCGAGAGCACAGAACAGTGAAGCCGATCCACCTATCACCCAGATTCCGCAGTGATCAAGATTCTGCCGTGATCGGCTCATCCGGCCCTTTTTTCTTTTCCTTCTTCCCCTTTGCTGTAGTATTTCAAAGCAAATCCCAGACATCATGTCATTTCACCTTTCTGTTCTTCAGTATGCATTCCAAAAAGAAGAAAAATCTCCTGCTATTTTAAGCACATGGTGCTGGTGGAGAGGCCCTTCAGGAGGGTGTTTCCCTCCACCGACTCTGGCGTGGAGTCCACAGCCCGGGGCTGGATCTCGGGGGCATTAGCCTTCCCTGGGAGTCAGTGACTCAAGTGATCTTTGGCTAATTGGGTGGAAGGCCTCGCAGTTTGGAAAACCAGTTCTGTAGAGTCCCTCTCTCTGTTTGGGAGACCCTGGGTTTGGGGGGGCCTGACCTGGAGACATTTGTTAGGTCTTATGGCTCCAGGCTTGACGTTCAGATTTCTGTGTGTGAGGACTATGGTAGATATTCTGGGACGCAGCGTGACTGGACCTGGGATGTCTGGTGTGGGTCTAGAAGGCAGAGCACTTCTTTTGGGAGGAGCCTCAGTCCCTCAGGTGTGCACGTCCACTGATGTCTGTAAGAGACCCCTGATAGGGCCTCAGGTGTTAGATAAGAGACCCCTGATAGGGCCTCAGGTGTTAGATAAGAGACCCCTGATAGGGCCTCAGGTGTTAGATAAGAGACCCCTGATAGGGCCTCAGGTGTTAGATAAGAGACCCCTGATAGGGCCTCAGGTGTTAGGTAAGAGACCCCTGATAGGGCCTCAGGTGTTAGGTAAGAGACCCCTGATAGGGCCTCAGGTGTTAGATAAGAGACCCCTGATAGGGCCTCAGGTGTTAGGTAAGAGACCCCTGATAGGGCCTCAGGTGTTAGGTAAGAGACCCCTGATAGGGCCTCAGGTGTTAGATAAGAGACCCCTGATAGGGCCTCAGGTGTTAGATAAGAGACCCCTGATAGGGCCTCAGGTGTTAGATAAGAGACCCCTGATAGGGCCTCAGGTGTTAGATAAGAGACCCCTGATAGGGCCTCAGGTGTTAGATAAGAGACCCCTGATAGGGCCTCAGGTGTTAGATAAGAGACCCCTGATAGGGCCTCAGGTGTTAGATAAGAGACCTCTGATAGGGCCTCAGGTGTTAGATGGGTTTGGTTGGTATGATTTGTCATCTCCCCCATTTCTGTTTTTCAGAGGTATTTTTGTACACTGGGAATTATTAGTGGAGGGCATTATGCTGCTGCTCTGCCTTTTCGTGGTACCTCTTCTTCTCCTGCGCCCCCTCCCCATTTTACACGACTGTAAGGAGATGCGGTGGTATGCTGATTTTTTCTGTGATCTTAAGTCATGCTCACTGGGTTTGCTGATGGTGTTCAAGGTTCGTGCTTTTCCCAAGTAGGACTTCTGAGTCCTTCATTACAAGATGTACAAATGACACTGTACTCAAGGCGACCAAGCTCGCTGGTGCCGTGTTTTCAGAAGGGACCCCACTCACTCCGGGGGGGGTGGTGGGTGGAAGTGGGGTTTGAAATGAAAAAAGGTTCAGTTCCAAATGGACATTTCTATATAAAACATTAAAAATATGTAAGGGCCTGTTCTAATAGCTCCTAGGGGAGTAGTGAAAACTAGCAGAGCATGAAGGGGGTCTCTGCAGTACACACTCACGGGGAAGACCTCAAACCTCTGCCCTCAGTGGCTGTCCTTCCTGGGTGACAGTCCCATCTTAGGATGAGGAGACGGGAAACTAGTTGGGGGAGTGAACTTGCTCTAAGTTACCTGGCAATGCCTTTGCAGTGGGAAATTTTTGCTCGTTAAGTGTGGCTCTGAAACATCTCCTTTGAATTCCGTTCTGCATCTTTCACCCTTCTCCCCAAAACCCCAGGGTAGGGAGGGGGTTCAGAAGAGCTCTTTAAGTATGCCAGTGGAACTTGTGGGCCGCTCGCCCCGGGCAGCATAAATCTCGCGGTAGAAGCTTGCCGTCAGGGACCCAGGAGAACAGGGAAGGAGGGCCTGCCTTTAGGAAGGCAGTGAGTGCAGACCATCTGCAGTTGATTCTGGGCCCATAAATTGGTCTGTGACTGACTGCAGGGAGTTTTAAAGCAGGTCGTGTGTGAATTTTAAGCGCTCCCTTGCCGAGGCAGCTCCGACCTGGTCCTGGTTTCAGAGCAGGCTGTGGGGTCCTGGGAGCCCACGGTGGGCCCCTGGCCTTCAGCCTCCCCGTTGGCAGCTCGGGCAGACCCCTTAGGCTCCCTGGTACAAATATTTATCGCCTCTGCCTCAGTAGCAGGGGCTTTCGGTTGGCGTCGATGGAGCTGTGTGCTGATGTTTGGGCTGTTACTGTATATTACTTTTTTTTTTTTTTGCCTGTGTTGGGTCTTCGTTTCTGTGCGAGGGCTTCCTCTAGTTGCGGCAAGCGGGGGCCACTCTTCATCGCGGTGCACGGGCCTCTCACTGTCGCGGCCTCTCTTGTTGCGGAGCACAGGCTCCAGACGCGCAGGCTCAGTAGTTGTGGCTCACGGGCCCAGTTGCTCCGCGGCATGTGGGATCTTCCCAGACCAGGGCTCGAACCCGTGTCCCCTGCATTAGCAGGCAGATTCTCAACCACTGCGCCACTAGGGAAGCCCTGTATATTACTTTTTTATTGCATACTATTTCTGTTGCAAATAGTCGTAAATATTGTTACAGTTTTGGCTACATTATGACATGCTTCTCTGATCTCACGTGCGCTTTGGGCTGCAGGGCTGAGCAGTTTGTATTTTGCTTCGGTGCTCCTTTCTGAGTGGGTTTCAGTCCACAGTGACGGGGCCTCCTCACTTCCTTTCTAGACCGTAGACCTTCACCACGTGGTTCATGAACTCTGACAGCATCTCACGGTTGGCAGGGACCTTAGGGGGGCCCTTAACAATGCGTCCCCTTCCCCGCCCCACTGGACACATTCCTTAGCCTCACCTGTAAGGAAAGCAAGGGTGGGCTGTCTCAAAGGCGGTCGGTTGTGGGCCTCAAATGCCACGGCTCATCTAATGCTCCAGGCAGGGCGCCTGATTATTCCAACAGCGGAACATTCTTTCTTGCAGGAGAGAGACTCTGTTGGCAGGTTCTCCCACTGGTCTGGCTCTGGCCACCCAAGTGTGTCTCTGTCCGCCTGGCAGGTGGTCTCTGGATCGCAGATGGTGCTGGCATTGTGCTGCTGCCCCAGCTCAGGCCATTCCCGGCTGTGACCGCAGGGCCCTTTACCAGCCTGACTTCCTCCCCTAGACCCCGGGTCTGTGGGTCAGCCTTTCTCCGGAATTCTGAACCAACGTGGGAGGCAGTGGGCCTGTCTCTTCCCCTCCCATGGCCTGGGATCCCATTACTCCCCCGGGGCAGCTACCGGGTGCTCTCGGCCCTCCCGAGCCGGCTGTTGACGAAGCCGCAGCCCCTGTCGTCTTTGCTAGAGAACCGCTCAGTTGGGTCACCTGTCCTGGGCTGGACGGCCGGTTCAGCCACCTTCTTCCTGCATCCCAGCAGGAGAGGGACAGCCAGGCCTGTGGGTCACAGCACCCGGCTCGTTGGTTGTCTCTGCCTCTCTCTAAGGGAGGGATCGAACTGGTCCTGCACCTCTTTTTGGGCTTTTACTTCCTCAAGAAAGACTCGCAAAGACACGATGGGGTGCTGATGCGAACGCGGCTGCGCCGGCGCTGTGAGCACCGCTGGGGAGCGCCGCTGGCTGGGCTGTCGGCCCTCCCTCTGCGTGGCGGGTTGCGGAACGCGCCTGCTCCGTCTCCCTTTAAGTTACTCTTGTTACGCACGCGTGCAGCCAGGTGAGTTTGCACGAGCTCAGGTAAGTGACAGCCGGTGATGCTACTTCAGCCCAGCCCTGCTTGCTCCCCGGGGAACGTCTGGAGGAAGTTAGCCAGCCCGGGAACAGCTGCCACCTTTGTGGGGCTGCCGCCCTCCTTCCCCCGTTGGGGCTCTCGCAGCTGTTCTGCGTGCCTGCTGTGGGGCGGGCCTTGTGCGCGGTGGGCGGCCCGGAGCCCCTGCCCTCCTGGAGCTCGCGGGGGTGAGCCCCAGGCTGAGGACGGCGCGGGGCCCCTTCCTGCCCTCTCGGGAGACGGGCTGCCTGTGCTGCCGGGCTCAAGGGGGCCAGCACTGTGGTTGCTTTCGGGGCGCACCGTTGAGTGTTTTGCCCACCGGCAGCGTTGTGGGCTGCACGTGTCAGGGCTGATGCCAGCCTGGTGACTGTGTGTGTGTGTGTGTGTGTGTGTGTGTGTGTGTGTGTGAAATTCACAGTAGAAATATAGTGTGCAGAGCCCTTCTGGGGAGGGGTAAAACCAGACCCAAGAGTTTGAGAAATAACCATTATCCCATTCAAAAAATGTACCTGTCACACCCACTAGGGTGGCTCTAACAAAAAAGACGCTAACAGGTGCTGACGAGGATGTGGAGAAGTCAGAACCTTATGCACTGTGGGTGGGAATGGAAAATGGTGCAGCCGCTTTGGGGAGCAGTCTGACGGTTTCTCAAATAATTTAACTTAGAGCTACGACATGACCCAGCAGTTACACCCCTAGGTATGTATATACTCAGGAGAATTGAAAACTTAGGTCCACACAAAAACTTATATGTGACTATGCATGGCAGCGTTATTTAGTCGCCGAAACGTGGAAACAAGCCAGGTGCCCATCAAGTGATGAACAAATACATAAAACATCATCTCTCCGTACGATGAAACATGATCCAGCCGTACAAAGGAGTGGAGTCCTGACACAGGCCACAGTATGGATGCACCTTGAAAACTTCCTGCTCAGTGAAAGATGCCAGTCGTAAAAGGCCACATTGATATGAAATGTCCAGGACAGGCAGACCCACAGAGACAGAGGTAGAGTGGTGGCTGCCAGGGGCTGGGGCAGGGGCAGTGGGGGGTGACTGCTGATGGGAGTGTGGCTTGTTTGTGGGGTGACGAAAATGTTCTGAAATCAGATGGTGGTGCTGGTCGGCCAACTCTGTGAATGTGCTAGGACCCACTAACTTGTACGCTTTAAATTTTAGGGTATGTGAATTATGTCTCAAAAAAAAAAAAACAGTTTGAAATGTACCTGTTGGCGTTTGCTGCAGGCTGTCTGTGAGGGGATGCAGAGGGGCTGTGCCCTGGCAGCGGTGACAGTCTGTTAGGGGTGAGGAAGAGTGTCAGACAGTCAGAAGGTGCCAGCTGAACAGCTGGCATTTCCGTCTCACTGATTGGAACTTGGGGAGGGGCAGGTGTCACTCTGCAGGTCACAGAGCTCCTGCCACCGACCCCTTCCGGGGGGAGAGGGCCTGCTGGTGCCGGCCTGGCAGGAGGGCCCTCGCTGGTTGAAGGCAGCAGCGCCCCAGGACGTATGACATCCAGGTTCCTGGTTCTGCGCTGTGCCACCCCATAAGCACCCAGTGCAGGCAGGCCGGCGAGCGCTCCCCAGGCCCCGTGTGCCGTCGGCATTCATTGCGGCGGTTGGGATCCCACAGCTTGTCTTCAATAGGAAGAGATGCCGATGGGGAAGGGCTGGGGATGGGACTTCCGAGGTGCTCAGGTCGGTGGCGGTTGGGGACGGAGGGCCGGGTGGGATGGGGCACGAGGCCCAGCACGGCCGGCTGCCTGGCTCGAGGCTGTCAGCATGGCCTTTCTGCACGCCGCGTGCCGCCGGTGAAGCGGTTGCGTGGAGCGGCGTGGCCGTGGCCCAGTGGAGGCCTTCGCGGGGTCCACGCCTTGTCGTGCATTTGGCATTTGCTGAGCGCGGGCGGCTTCTTCCTGGGCAGGCTGGCCTGGGGGGTGCTTCGTGGGTGCTATGGTGGCAGCCCGGCAGCCCTCTTCTTTCTTCCTGCCCCCGAGGCCACGGCCAGCTGTTCGGCTCAGGTTGTCAGGGCGCTCAGCTCTCTCTCACCCAGGGGGAGCTGTGGGCCTTGCAGTGGCGTGCGGTCAGTGCGGGCCGAGGGCGGCCTGTCCTGCTCGGAGTGGGCGAGAAAGATCCAGAGGGGAGGGCACCTCACCCCCCGCTCACCCCCTCGGGCGCCCGCCTGGCTTCCCAGGCCCCCAGGGAGCCAGACAGACCCTCCTCCGGGGCCCCGTGGGGCCGCCGCGTCTGCATCTGCCCCGCCTTCGGTCTGTCGACGCGATTCAGGTCCAGCCTGTCCTGGCCCATTTCTTCGAGGCTCAGCAGAGAGTCAGGAGACTTCTGGATCGTCCTGTCTGTGGTGGGAGCCTTGTTTACATTCTTCTGGCTCTCAGTGGCGTGTGTCCTTGTTTTCTCGGCTGGGGGGGCGAGGCTGTGGCGGAGATGACACTGCGGGTGGAAGGCTGGGGGGCTTGTTCTTGGCCTGGCTCTGGGGCCCGGAGGCCCCGCTGGACTTGGAGACTGTCTGTTTGCCTGGCACCAGGGCCCCCAGTGCTGCTCCTGTGGGGAACCTGCTTCCCTGGCAGCCCTGCCTGGCTGTGGGTAGAGTTCTGAAGGGCCTTTAAGGCCAAGAGCATAGCAGGCAAATGTCTGAAGAAAGCCAGAGGCTGGAAGGGGCTGACTTGCCCCTTGTGAAGCATCCTTTTGTGTTTTCAGACCTCTTTTCCCTCTTTCCGCCTTTGTCCTTGGCTCTCTCTCAGTTCATTGATTTTTTTTCATGCTCCATCTGCACCCCATCCGCAGCCCTGGTCACGTTTCTAAGCTGCTTCTTGTGGGCAGGGATGTTACAGGTCTGCTATATAGACTGAATGCTTGTGTCTCCCAAATCCACATGTTGAGCCTTCATTCTCAAGGTGTTGATGTGAGGAGATCACCTTTGAGAGGTGATTAGGTCACAAGAGTGCAGCCCTTAGGAATGGGATCAGTGCTCTTATGAAAGACACCCCAGGGAGCTCCCTTGCCCTTCCCCACGTGGGAGCGCAGCAAGAAGACAACTAGGAGCCAGGAAGGGGCTCTCACCAGCTACTGAACCTGCCGGTGCCTTGATCTCGGACTTCCAGCCTCCAGAACTGTGAGAAATAAATGTCTGTTGTTTAGAAACCCATGGTCTCTGGTATTGTTGTTCTAGCAGCCTGAGCAGACGAAGGCAAGGTACCTCTAGGGTCTGAGCAGAATCTCAGCAATGCTGAAAGCAGGTGAGAGAGGTATTTAGACACCTGCTTGCAGAGACGTGCTAATCAGCATCACATGGAAGTTGGGGCATAAGAATTTTTGAACGTTGGAAAAACGTCATTTCCTTTCATTGGGGGTCTTTGTGCCTTGGTCTGTGACTGTACCACGTGCCTGGCTTTGACCTCCTCCGGGACGTTTCCTCTGGCTGGCAGGTTGCCACACCTCATTTGGGGCTGTGGGTTTCACTTGCGTCTGCCTCCAGGTATGGCTGGAGGCACAGAGTGTCCTCTAAGTGCCCTTTGCCTGAAGTCTGGATTTCACTCCCCGCTCTGCCGAAACTGGCCTTTCGGAGGTCACCAGAGACGTCCCATTTGCCCAGTGGTGCTTGAGAGCTGACCAGGAGCCGAGGAGTGAGTTCAGTTTCCGGTGTTGTGGGTGGAGACGGGAGCCTCACGAGGAAAGGTCCCTGTTCCAGCGTGTGCTTCTGGAGCACGTGCTGTAGACTGGGCCCCAGAGGCACAGCGGTGCATGGAGGGATCTGCTCGGTGGGCTGGGAGCAGCTGGGGGCCGGGCAGGTCTGGAAAGCAGGCCTGTCCTGTCCTTTTCCTGCCTGAGTGATGGCTTTGCAGTCTTTGTTTTGACCTGAAGCATCTTGCACCTGGAAAAGCTTTTCTCCCGGGATTTCTGTGACCCGCCCCCCCCCCCACCATCTCTGAAGATCCCCCTGACTCGCTTCTGCTCTGCCCACCTTGATTTGGTGCCCACCGTGCGTCATCGAAGTCTCCCACCTCTCTCTTGTAGTTCTCCCTGGCTTGATTCACATCCTCCTGGTTTTCACTCTCCTGAGCTTCCGTCCCCAGTCCCAGTGTCTTGTAGAGATGCCCACTGGGGCACACTTGGTCTTTCTCCGTCTTAAACGTGTAAGGTGTGGTAGAAAGACCCCGAGTTTTGGTTTAGAGTCAGGCAGCTGAGTATCATACCGCCATCTGTAAAATGGGGACAAGAATTGGGCCTCGGAGTGAGAAGCTGTCCCATGGGGATGAATGCTGGCACAGCCCGGTTCTCTCTCCACCCCCCCTTCTTTTTTTAATTGAAGTATAGTTGATATACAATATTATATTAAGTTACAGGTGTACAATATAGTGATTCACAATTTTTAAAGGTTATACTCCATTTATAGTTATTATAAAATATTGGCTATATTCTCTGTGTTGTATAATATACCCTTGTAGCTTATTTTATACCTGATGGTTTGTACTTCCTACTCCCCTCCCCATATAGTGCCCCTCTCCGCTTCCTTCTCCCCACTGGTAACCACTAGTTTGTTCTCTATATCTGTGAGTCTGCTTCTTTTTTGTTATATTCACTAGTTTGTTGTACTTTTTAGATTCCACATGTAAGTGATATCATATGGTATTCGTATTTCTCTGTCTGACTTACTTCACTTAGTATGATAATCTCTAGGTCCATCCATGTTGTTGCAGATGGCAAGATTTCATTCTTTTTTTTTATGGCTGAATAGTAATCCATTGTATATATATGTATCACATCTTTATCCAGTCGTCTGTTGATGGGCCCTTAGGTTTCTTCCATATCTTGGCTGTTGTAAGTAGTTCTGCTGTGAACATAGGGGCATAGGGGTGCATATATCTTTCCGAATTAGCGTTTTTTTATTTTGGAAAAAAGGCCCAAAAGTGGAATTGCTGGATTGTATGGTAGTTCTGTTTTAAGTTTTTTGAGAACCCTCTCTACTGTTTTCTACAGTGGCTGGCACCAATTTGTATTTCCATCAACAGTGCATGAGCGTTCCCTTTTCTCCACATCCTTGCTAACATTTGTTATTTGTGTTCTTTTTTTGGTGATAGCCATTCTGACAGGTTTGAGGTGATATCTAACTGTGGTTTTGATTTGCATTTCCCTGATGATTAGCGATGTTGAGCAACTTTTCATGTGCCTGTTGGCTGTCTGCATTTCCTCTTTGGAAAAGTGTCTGTTCAGCTCTTCTGCCCATTTTTTAATCGGATTTTTTGTTTTTTTGAGTTGAGTTGTATGAGCTGTTTATATATGTTGGATATTAATCCCTTATCAGTCATATCATTTGCAAATATTTTCTCCCATTCAGTAGCTTGTCTTTTTGTTTTGTTGATGGCTTCCTTTGCTGTGCACAAGCTTTTTTTTTTTTTTAATAATTCATTCTTTTAATTAATTAATTTATTTATTTTTGGCTGCGTTGGGTCTTCGTTGCTGCATGCAGGCTCTCTCTAGTTGCGGTGAGCGGGGGCTACTCTTTGTTGCAGTGCGCGGGCTTCTTATTGTGGTGGCTTCTCTTGTTGCAGAGCATGGGCTCTAGGCACATGGGCTTCAGTAGTTGTGGCACGTGGGCTCAGTAGTTGTGGCTCGCAGGCTCTGGAGCGCAGGCTCAGTAGTTGTGGCACACGGGCTTAGTTGCTCTGTGGCATGTGGGATCTTCCCGGACCAGGGCTCGAACCATGTTCCCTACATTGGCAGGCGGATTCTTAACCACGGTGCCACCAAGGAAGTCCCTGTGCACAGCGTTTAAGTTTAATAGGTCCCATTTGTTTATTTTTGCTTTCGTTTTCTTTGCTTTAGGAGACAGACCAAAAAATACTGTTATGATTTACGTCAAAAGGTGTTCTGCCTATGTTTTTCCTCTAGGAGTTTTATGGTGCGGGCTTACATTTAGGTCTTTAATCCATTTTGAATTTATTTTTGTATGTGGTGTTAGAGAATGTTCTAATTTCATTCTTTTACATGTAGCTGTCCAGTTTTCCCAGAACCACTTATTGAAGAGACTGTCTTTTCTCCACTGTATATTCTTGCCTCCTTTGTCATAGATTAATTGACCATAAGTGTGTGGGTTCATTTCTGGGCTCTTTATTCTGTTCCATTGATCTATGTGTCTGTTTTTGTGCCAGTACCATACTGGTTTGATTACTGTAGCTTTGTAGTATAGTCTGAAGTTAGGGAGGGTGATTCCTCCAGCTCTGTTCTTCTTTCTCAAGATTGCTTTGGCTACTCGGGGTCTTTTGTGTTTCCATACAAATTTTAAAATTATTTGATATACATCTGTGAAAAATGTCATTGATATTTTGATAGGGATTGCATTGAATCTGTAGATTGCTTTGGGTAGTATGATCATTTTAACGATATTAATTCTTCCAATCCAAGAACACAGTATACCTTTCTGTCTGTTTGTGTCATCTTCAGTTTTTTTCATCAGTGTCTTACTGCTTTCTGAGTGCAGGTGTTTTGCCTCCTTAGGTAGGTTTATTCGTAGGTATTGTATTTTGATGCGATAGTAAGTGGGATTGTTTCCTTAATTTCTCTTTCTGATAGTTCATTTTAGTGTATAGAAGTGCAGTAGATTTCTGTATATTAATTTTGTATCCTGCAACTTTACTGAATTCATTGATGAGCTCTAGCAGTTTTCTGGTGGCGATTTTAGGATTTTCTATGTATAGTATCATGTCATCTGCAAACAGTGACAGTTACTTCTTCCTTTCCAGTTTGGATTCCTTTTATTTCTTTTTCTTCTCTGATTGCTGTGGCTAGGACTTCCAGTACTGTGTTGAATAAAAGTGACGAGAGTGGGCATTCCTGTCTTGTTCCTGATCTTAGAGGAAGTGCTTTCAGCTTTTCACCATTGAGTATGGTGTTAGCTGTGGGTTTGTTGTACATGACTGCTCTCCTGGTCCTTGTCCCATTTCTCCTCTCCCCCTCCGCTAGGCTAACTACCCATCTCCACTTCCTGTTTAAATCACAGTTGTAACTCTGTGATTATTTCTTTTACTCAGGGTAAGATTTGGGGGTCATTGTCAAATCTTTGCCTCTCTGTCTTGATATCTAGTTATTGCTGAAACCTATCTGTTCTTGTTCTTTCAAAATGTTCTTGTGTTGTTTCCTTCCTTCTTTCCTTTCTATCTGTGATGGTCCTGCCCTGGTTCAGACCTTTATTATCTTCTGCTCATCCATTGAAGGAGCTTCCAACTAGTCTCTTTGTGTCCCTCTTCCCCTATAACACGTTCCGTGTCCTAGCGGGTGAATCAAACTGAAACACGGCTTTCTCTTCGGCTCTAACAGCTCCCTGCTGCTTCCAGGACAAAGATCAGACTTCTGGTCTGTAATGCCCTTCGTAATCAGGCTCTTAATTACTTGTTCATTCTTCTGCTCCATCTAGACGTAGGAACCTACCGATCCTGAACTGCTGATTGTTAATCTTTATCTAATACTTGTGAATAGTGGTGATTAAAGTGTATACTAAAGTATGAAATAATCTGATGGCACAACAGATAGCAGTGTAGTAACTATTATGATAGTTAAGTAATAACAATGAACAGTAGTTCACATATTCTTCCTTGTCTGGAATGTGTCTTTCTGCATATTTTCTTTGATCTCAGTGTCCCAGGATGCCTTCTCATCCTTCTGCCACCCAGAGTACCCAAGGCAGTGCCCTTGGGTACAGGTTGATCACAGACCCAGGTGCTGGTTTACCCTGCTGTCCTGGCATTATTATTAATTATGCCCCCAAGTGTCTAAACAGTGTATCATACGGCCACCCTACCTATGCGTTATGAAGAGCATGGGTTCCAGTGTGTGAACGGTGACGGGCCCACAGCCGCGGCTCTTTAGACTTGCCCAGAGCCCTCATTTCCTGCCCATCTCCCTTGGCAGGTGTAGGGTTTAGCACCTCGTCTGTGCAGCCGTGATGCCAGGAGTTAGGGGTACAGGGGTGTGTAAGACACAGTCCCTGTCCTCGGGGAGCCCCTGGTCAGGGCACAGACAGGCCTGGAACCAGAAACAGCTTGTGTTGGCACCAACAGAAGTGTGCACCCGGAGAGGGAAGGGGGTGATCGCTTTGGTGGGTTGGAAGTGGCGGGGCAGGCTGGGAGCCAGGGAGGCGGTTCTGTGGATGACAGTGGACCGCTGGGGAGACACCAAGGATAGGTGGTGTTCCAGCCGAAAGCACCCTGGTGGCTCCGGGACGATGAAGCGAGCCTGGCTGTGCCACGTGGGTGTGGACCTGTAGCCGGGAACAGAAGCGGTCCGTTCTTAACTGTCCCTGGGTCTTCCTCTCATTGCCACCGAGCCTTCCTTCTGTGTGTTTACATGTGAAATGATATGCAGGGGACTGTGGGATTATGTTGCTTTGCCTTTGTAATTACATTGCACACTTATCTAAAATTAATTGAGCTTATCTCTGACAAGGCTGTCTGCAGCCTTCCTGCCGGCTTCCTGTCTGCTGGGTTCCTCAGTCACATGTGGCATCTAGGAGTGTGCTCGCTGGACTTTGGGGTCACAGTGGGGGAGGGGTCCCTCAGGAGAGCTGGGAGATGGTGCCTCTCTGCTCTGCACTTCCCGGGGGGTGTTTGGTCTCGGGGGCTTCTCCAGAGTGATGGGTGCTGAGCAAGTGCAGGAGAGCAGGAACCGGAAGAGGTCGTGATGACCTCAGGGTCCTAAGCAGACACATGGATGTGGCAGAAAGCTCTCTTAGGGGCTGTTGTGTGGCTGCCCCCGTTGATACTCAGACATTATAGCGTCAGAACGACTGTACTTGCTGACCCCTTAACAGACTCTGCCTGTTATGAAGTGAGTAGCCGGCTGCCAGGGCCTGTTGTCAGCAAACACTGATAACCCCAGAAGGTGTGCAGCTCAGGCCTGCTGCATGTGTACGTATATTTCTTTCCTCCCTTTCTTCCTTTCTTCCTTCCTTCCTTCCTAAATTTATTTATTTACTTACTTTTGGCTGCAGTGGGTCTTCGTTGCCGTGCGTGCGGGCTTTCTCTAGTTGCGGAGAGCGGGGGCTACTCTTCGTTGCGGTGAGTGGGCTTCTCATTGCGGTGGCTTCTCCTGTTGCGGAGCATGGGCTCTAGGCGCGCGGGCTTCAGTAGTTGTGGCACGTGGGCTCAGTAGTTGTGGCTCGCAGGCTCTAGTGTGCAGGCTCAGTAGTTGTGGCACACGGGCTTAGTTGCTCCGTGGCATGTGGGATCTTCCTGGACCCGGGCTTGAACCCGTGTCCCCTGCATTGGGGGGCGTATTCTTAACCACTGCACCACCAGGGAAGTCCTGTACGTATATTTCTTACTGTAGAAATCATAGGAGACTGAGGGTCCGTCTTCATCGAATCCTTCTGGAAAGCAAAGAAGAGAAGCTCAAGCTTCTAATTTGTTTGAAAGGGTTTAGATATTTAACATGAAATAGCAGTAGCCTTTCCTTTAATTAAATGCCATGCAGCATTGGCTGTGGGATCAATGGTATTGAAGGGAAAACAGTGTAATTAGACCTTGTGAAGCGACTGGCAGATGACTGGGGTTCTCTGTCAAGGGTTGGGGTGTGGGTGGAGGGCTGGTCATAGGACGGGCAGAAGAGTGCACGGTGCTTTCCCTGCTGTAGACTTTGAAACGCCAGAGTTTTCCCCAAAGCACTGTGGGTGTACTTCTTCATTTCCCGTTAGTGGGGAATGGATAGAACTCTCATTTAGTCAGTTCCCTATTATTAGACATTTAGGTCATATCTTTTCTTTTAACATATAAATAACGCCACGGTGACCATCTTTATGCATACAGATTTGTTTACATTTTGGAATGTTTCTTTGGGACAGATTCCCGGAAATGAAATGACTGGCTCAGAGGGCGTGAGCATTTTCAGCGAGGCTGGATGTGAGCTGGAGGTGTCTGTCTCCATGACATCGAGTCGTAAATCTGCATACCTGGTGCAGGATGAAGCGTTCCCTGGGCTCCCGCGGCTGCCCGGGCGCATGCGCAGGGCTCCCGGGGCGTCTCTGGGGCGTGGCGTCCTCAGAGCGGGCGCCTGTGTCTTGGGTCCGTCCGCGGGCCTCTCCAGCCATGAACACGCCCGGAGCAGCGCATCCAGCTGAGCGGGCCTTTGCCGGGTTTTTAGTTCCTGTAATGAAGGTTGGGGGTCCCTGGGAGGGCTCTCATTGCTCTGCACCATCCTGTCATCTTGGGGGTGGGGGGGGGCCCTTCCAGATCCAAGCCCCTCCTTCCCCCGTGCAGCACCATTCAGCCTCCTCAGTTCTGATCAAAACTCTGCACACCAAGGTCCATAATTATGTTCCCTGAGACAAAGGGCCCCCCCCTTGCCTGGATCCGCCCGCCTTAGAAGGCAGTTAGGGTTATATAGCCTTTAAAAAATTCCTTATCCAGGACTTTTGGAAAACGTCTTTACTGAGATATAATCCACATACCATACAATTCACCATTTAAGTGTCCGAGTGGTTTTTAGTATGTTTGTAGGGTTGTGCAGCTGTCACTATAGTACATTTCAGAGCTCAAAGAGAAACCCTGGGCCTGTTAAGCGGTCACTCCCCGTCCTGCAGCCTCCCTCCCCTCAGCCCCAGGTATCCACTAATCTTCGATCTCTGTGGATCTGCCTATTCTGGACATTTCACACAATGGAATCATACACTATGTGGTCTTTTGAGAATGGCTTCTTTCACCTAGTGAAATGTTTCCAAGCTTCATCTATGTTGTAGCATCTATCCTTCAGTCGTTTTGGGGCCAAATAATCTTCCATTTTATGGATGGACCACATGTTATTTATCCATTCATCAGTTGATGGATATTTGGAGTGTTTCCACTTTCTGGCTGTTGTAAGTAATGCTGCCATGAACACTCATGTATGTACGTGTTTTTATGTGGATATGTTTTCATCTGGGTGAAATACCTAGGAGTGGAATTGCTGAGTCACATGGTAACTCTGTTTAACTTTTTAAGGCACTGCCAGCCTGTTTTCCAAAAGGGCTGCAGCATTTTACATTCCCCTCAGCATTAGATGAGGGCTCCAGTTTTTCTTTTTTCTTTTTTTTTAATTTTAATTTTATTGGAGTATAGTTGATTGACAATGTTGTGTTAGTTTCAGGTGTACAGCAAAGTGGTTCAGTTATACATATACATATATTCATTCTTTCTTAGACTTTTTTCTCATATAGGTAATCACAGAAGCTCCAGTTTTCCTACATTGTTTATTCTAGCCATCCGAGTGGGTGTGAAGTGGCATCTGGTTGTGTTGTCGATTTCCCTGATGGCTAATGATTTTGAGCATCTTTTCATGTGCTTATTGGCCATTTGTAGCTCTTCTTTGAAGACATATCTATTAAGATCCTTTGGCCTATTTTTAATTGGGTTATTTGTCTTTTTATCATTGACATCCAAGTCTCTTGATACTGTCCATTTTTTTCTAGTTGATTGCCACAAGGACCAGGCTGAACATAGGGATCGGCAGGGAAGCTGACTTTGGCTGGTTGGGCTCTTTCCTGCGGCAGCTGGTAGGGGCAGGGTGGAGGTGGCCTCGAACTTTCCAGATGGGAGGGCCGAGGAGAAGCAGGACACCTACCATGGAGGGTGGAGCTGTTTTCCTGTCATTGCTGACAAAGTGACTTCTGTTTTAATAGGATTTGTTTTCCCCTCTATGAACAAATCGGGTATATTCATGGAGGTAAATTATAATTAAAAAAAAGAAAAAGGAAAGGAAGAGGAAAGAAGACTCCTGCTTGTGATACAAGCAAGTAACTGTGTTAAAACTAGCAAAATCAAGCAAAACAAAAACAAATGACAAGGAAAAAAATAAGATTGCCAGGTTCCTTTTTGGTTCGAATACGCACAGTTCTGTGTTCCTTTCTGATGATGACATGGCCAGTTTCATCTAGTGAATAAAATGCTTCCTGGAGATTTGTTCTAAAATCGTGTAAGGGGGAATTTCCTAGAGCACCTGTGGATTAAGCAGTGAACAGGGGATGCGTTATTTGGCTGTTTTGTAAAGCACATGCATGGTTTGTGTGGCAGTAAATGGGGTTACAGTGCGTGGTACAAGGGGGAAGGGGGGTGTGAGTCTTGGTTTCCTTTGTGGGGACGTTGCGAGCAGCTCTTTTTGGTGGAGGGACATTTGAAAGCAGGTGATAAACTTAATTTTTAGGAATGTGGTTGATCTCATGTAGAATGACTTAGCAGTTAATTGTAGCACAGTTTCTACAATAAAACGCATCTCCGTCTTTTCATTCTTTTAAAAACATTTCTCTTTCCCGGTTGTGAAATGCAGTGGGGCAGCCAGAGTCTGGAGCTCGGAAGGCCTCGCCGTGTGTTTTCTTGCCAGTGGCTTCAGGTCTTTATGTCTGTGAGCAAAGGAAATGGCGGGGAACTCTGGCGGCGGGGGTGGCCCTCTCCCCCTTTTTCAGGACTCTCAGGACTGTGGGAGCGGGTGGTCCAGCTTCTCTCGTGTGGTCATTACATCCTTTCTGGTGAAGTCGCAGCCTCAGGCACGGCTCCTGCTCTGTGGTCAGGAGTGGAGGGGAGACCTACCCGCTCAGAACCCGCCCAAGGCTCAGGAATCTGTGTCTGCCCCTCCGCCTGTGATTCCTATCCTGGTTGGGAGTTAGTTACAGCCCCATAAGTCAGGTTAGGTAATTTTATACAAAATAAAAGCATTGCTGGGCTTCCCTGTTGGCGCAGTGGTTAAGAACCCGCCTGCCAATGCAGGGGACACAGGTTCGAGCCCTGGTCCGGGAAGATCCCACATGCCGCGGAGCAACTAAGCCCGTGTGCCACAACTACTGAGCCTGCGCTCTAGAGCCTGTGAGCCACAACTACTGAGCCCGTGAGCCACAACTACTGAAGCCTGCACGCCTAGAGCCCATGCTCCGCAACAAGAGAAGCCACCGCAATGAGAAGCCCGTGTACCGCAACGAAGAGTAGCCCCCGCTCACTGCAACTAGAGAAAGCCCGCACGCAGCAACGAAGACCCAATGCAGCCAAAAATAAATAAATAAAATAAAATAGATTTTAAAAATAAATAAATAAATAAATAAAAACATTGCTGTCCTTCACGTGGTCGGCCCTGACTGTGTCCCTCCGGGTTTTCTTTTAGGGCCCCACCTGGGCCCTGCTGCCCCCAGCCTGCAGGCCTTGGTTCAGATGCTCCCTGTGGGGAAGGCCTTTCCCTCTGTCTGTCTGTCTGTCTGTCTGTCTGTCTGTCTGGTGGACCTCACCCCGCCTTTCAGGTGGCCTCGCTGTGCAAAGCCTCTCCTGGCCTGGCATCAGGCTGTGCAGGACTCGCCTCAGGTCCCGAGCCCTGGCTGCCTCTCCTCACCGCCGTGTTCCCCTCTCCCTGGGGCTCAGCTCTGTGTCCCCAAGAGGAGTGTTCGTCCATTTCTGCCCGTTCTCATGCCTCTAAACGCACACGCCTTCCCTGTCTGGACGAAAACCCTTTAGATGAAAGAAAAAGTTATAGCGAGAGAAGTTATTTTGCGAAACTTTCTTATGTGAATTGCAGCAATTAAGGGTCATCCGGGTGAGAATCCCAGAGCACTGAGAGGAGCTGCCAAGCAGTTGGGCATCCTTGCCTCTCACCTCCTCCTCTTGCTGCCGAACAGACTGCAGCTGGCTCCTGAGAGCTCAGCGAGTGCAGCCCTCACCACCCCTCCTGCAGCTTGGGCCCCAGGGTCCTGCAGAAACACCTTCCAGAAGGATCCTTTAGCTCCATCACCCTCCTAGCTCTGTCTGTGGAAGGGAAACCTTGTTCCAGTTTGCCAAAGGCCAGGCAGGAACGGGACAGGCGTCTTTCTCAGGCTTGCCGCACTTTTTCCTCTCCCGTCCAGGCTTCCTCTTACATAGAGTGGCGAGGGCCACCGTATGACACATCATTTACGTGTCGGTGGCTAGGAAGTTTTCCATTTCTCCGTATTTTCACCTGAGACGAGAAGCAGGCTTCCCTGGAAAGTTACCTACTTGACTTTGAAAGACAGAGGGTGGTGGGGTGGTCGGGATCTGCTTCCAGGGGCAACCATCCCCCTGTTTGGGGGTTCCTCATGGAGTGCAGCGGTGTTCCAAAGCGGGTGCTTGCAGGGTGCACCAGCCTGGTGGATTCCCGCCTCCGTTCCAGCACAAAGCCTGGCGCACTGGGTGGGGGTGGCCATGGGGTGACTGGGCGGTGAGCAGGTCGCAGGGGCAGCTGGATCCGGGCTCATCCTTTGGCTGGTCCACTGGCTGCTGTGCCCCTCACATCTGGAAGGGGTCGCTGTGCTCTTCCTCTAGCTCCCTAGTCACCCAGCAAGCCCTGCGGCGTTCGCTCCAAATACCAGTGCTTCTGCTTAGGAAACCCACATCCGGTCACAACACCTTGGCAATCTTTGCTTAACACTCCCCGCCCCTCTCCCCCACCCACGCTGGCCCCTCAGCTCCTCTGAGTGTAAATCCAGGTGGGTGGCACGCTGTCCCAGCCTTCCCTGTGTGATGCAGGCCCTGCTTCCCTCTCCAGCCTGATTTCTCGCTGGCACCCCCTCGCGCCCTCCCCCTGGGTGGGTGCGTCGTGCTGAGCTACGTACAGTTCTGTGAAGATGTTTTACAGTCCACCCCACCGTGCTTTTGGGTGGGTGGCTTCCTCCAGCTGCAGTGCTCTGGGCCCCTTGGCATACACCTTTACTCAGTTAGTTTTCTTTCTATCAAAGTAACCCATGCACCTGGTCTGAAAAATGAAGCAGTAATATAAGACTGGAAGCAGCAGTCCTCGGCCCCCAGCCTCCCTCACCCTGCATCCCATCCCCACGGGCTGTCACTCTATGTCTCTGTGTATAAGAAACTATAGAGTTCCTTTTCTGTTTCTAAACACTCTGCAAATTCTGCAGATTTTTACAGTCTAGCTGTATT
Source organism: Balaenoptera borealis (assembly GCF_965194805.1). NCBI lineage: Eukaryota > Metazoa > Chordata > Mammalia > Artiodactyla > Balaenopteridae > Balaenoptera > Balaenoptera borealis. The sequence continues at coordinate 103,318,302 of NC_138870.1, forward strand.
TATTGCCATCTTCCTCTGGACGCAGAGAGGTTACCTCTTATGGTTCCCTTCCCTCTTCTCGTTCCCCACCCTCTCAGTGTAGCTCATGTCACAGTGTTTGGGAAATGGGGATCCACTGTGCTCCTGTGGCTGGAACTCTGGTTCGGGACTGAGCCACCGGTACCTGCCGTGTGTGACTTTTCTGCTTTACCCTAGAGCTGTTTCTCTGTGCGGGAGGTGGGGACTCCTGCGTGCCTCCAGGGGTCTGGCTGGCCCCCGTGCCTTGGAAGTGGTCCACCTGCGTTCAGCCGCCGCCGGGCCTCTGGGGTTCTCTGCCATGGATGGGCCTCCCGCTCTCAGGCAGCAGGTTTTAGTCTCTTCACCACTCTGCTGAGTCAGCTCCCTCTCTCTCATCCACGTTCCATCTTCCAGATTTTTGTTGACATTTCTTGTCTGCTCTCGTCTCCTCCTTGATGCCCTCGTTTTTGTTTATGACATTGTTCCTTTCCTGTTGTGTTGATGGGGTCAAGGCTGGGGGGCAGAGATGAATCTTCCAGGTTTTGAGTTGGCTTCAAGGTGCCTCTCAAGCAGCAGCTCCCTGGGAATCTTCCCCGTGTCCCCCTTCTTCAGGGAGGAGCCCACCTCTACTCCGGTGTCCCACGTCACGTGCACACCTTTCTTGCGCAGCCTCCCTAAACACTTGCACTGTTAGACTTTCCCTCCCTCCTTCCAGTGAGCCGCTGGAGGGTAGGAACTGGGGCTACTCGTACCCTCCGAGGCTCCTGCAGAGTCGATCGGTGTTCACAGACTGGGTAAATCAACGTGTGTGATGGACTCGGAGCAAGGCGAGTGTGGAAGTGGCTTTGGCCCCACGGGCAGCTTACACAAAGGGTGCTCAGTAAGCGCTGGTCAGATTGCTGGTTTATGAGACTGTCCCGAACCGTGGCTTTCAGGAACAAGAGGCGTGCTTGTCCTGCAGGGCCTTCTGACGCTGGTGACAGCTCCGCTTCTGGATTGGATTCAAGCAAGAGCCTAGGGGACTGTAATATACATGCATTTCTTATTCTTGTCCCAGATTTCAGTACTGCCAAAGTTTTAAAAAATAAGAATTAAAGTCAGATTAAAAGAGAAGAGTATTAGAAAAAAATAGCTTAAATTATGGGTTGATTTTTCTGTTATTCCTGGCTTTTCAGGAAAAAAAAAAGGTACTTATAATAGGAGTTCTTTGCATACACCATTTTGTGGCAGATTTCTGGTTCAGTCTCAAATGTGATATTTTACATCCAGTTAGAACGAATGAGTCCCAGTGGCTGCATGGTTTGGGTTCGCAGCCCAACCAGCCAAATAATTACATCAGTAAGCGTAACAGAATCGTGTTCTTGCATTTGTATAGTATGTCACAATGCTTTCTCATGTATTGTCTCTTACAGAAATTCTGTGATTTAAGCAAGGAAGGTATTTTTATCTTGCTACATGTTTTAGAGGAAGAAACTGGGGCTCAGCAGAGATTAAGAGTACTGACCAAGGCCACACAGATTCTCATTGGCCACGCTGGGCCTTGAACCCAGGTCCATTGAATCCACAACTAGCGTTTGTTGCTCTATACCTCTCTGCTTCCTTTCATCATGGACTGTTTGCAACGTCAGTTTCCCAGGTGGGCATTTTATTGAGAAGGAAAGACTCACAGTACAGATGAGTATGGAGTTGTGATATTGGTGTTGTTTTCACAAAAATGTTTCCAAATTTTATTTTTTGGAAAACAAATGCACTATTGTAGAAAAAAATGCTATTTGTTTCTCATTCATTTTCTGCTTATTAAAGTATTTCTTACATTTTAGTTTTCTCTCTTAGAGAACTAGTGATTTTGCAGTCTGATTCCAAGAAGTATGGGGACAGAGAGCTGAAAGAAAAGCCAAAACCACGCTGTAAATGTAAAGACTCAGGCAGTTGAAATAAAAGGTGGAAAAAGATATGCCAGGGAAGCGCTAATCATAAGAAAACTAATTTGCTTATAATAATACCAGAAAAAATAAACATCAAGACAAAGAGTTTTTTTTTTTTTAATAAATTTATTTATTTATTTATTTATCTTTGGCTGTGTTGGGTCTTCGTTTCTGTGCGAGGGCTTTTCTCCAGCTGCGGCGAGTGGGGGCCACTCTTCATCGTGGTGCGCTGGCCTCTCACTATCGCGGCCTCTCTTGTTGCGGAGCACAGGCTCCAGACGCGCAGGCTCAGTAGTTGTGGCTCACGGGCCCAGCCGCTCCGTGGCACGTGGGATCTTCCCGGACCGGGGCACGAACCCGTGTCCCCTGCATTGGCAGGCTGATTCCCAACCACTGCGCCACCAGGGAAGCCCAAGACAAAGAGTTTTATTAAGAGAAAGAGGGATGTTTTATAACGATAAGGGGTTCAATTCGTTAAGTAGAGGTACCTTTCCTAAATGTGTGTGTACGTAATAACACAGCCTCATAATGCACGAAGCAAACGTTGACAGGAATGAAGAAAGCAATAGACCAATTTCCAATCTTAGGCAGACATTTTAACACCTCTTCCTGAGTAACTGATAGAATAGGTAGGAATATAAATCAGTAAAGGGAGATATGAATAGTGGTGTCAACCAGCCGGATCTAACTGGTGTGTAGAATACCACATCCACCAACTGAAGAACGCACATTCTTTTCGAGGACATACGGCACATTCGCCAAGTAGACCATATGCGCTGCCAAAACAGGTCGTGATAAATATCAAAGGACTGAAATAACACCAAGTTCATCTGACCAAATCCTTTAAATTAGAAAGCAGTCTACTGTGATACCCAGGACATCCTCAAATACTTGGAAATTTATCAGCATACTTCTAAATAACTCATGGATCAAAGAAATCACAGGGAAAATTAGAAAGCGTTTCACACTGAATGATAATGACAATACATATAAAAATGTATGTGATAAACTAAAACAGTGCCTGGAGGGAAATTTATACCTTTAAGTGCCTATATTAGAAAAGAATAAAGGTTCAAATCAATGATCAAAGCTTCTACCTTAAGAAGCTAGGAAAAGAGGAGGGGATTAAACAAAACCAAAATTAAAGAAGGGAAATAAAATAAAGGTGGAAATCAGTAAACTGAAAAATGTACAAATGAGAGCAAGAATCAAGAAAATCTAAAATTAGTGTTTTGAAAAGATCAATAAAAACTTGTAGTTAGACTTGACCAATGGAAAAAGAGAGAAAACACAAATTACCAGTGTCAGATATGAAAGAGGAAACATCACTACAGACCCTACAGACATTAAAAAATAATAAGTGGATACTGTTGACAACTTTATGCCAATAAATTCAAGAATGTACATGAAATGGACATATTCCTTGAGAAACATGGCCTAACAAAACAGATGCAAGAGGCAATTGGAAACTCTCATATCAGTTTAAAACATAAATTTGTAATTAAAAAACCTTCACACGAAGAAAGTGTCAGGGTCAAATGGCTTTTCCAGTGAACCCTATCAAACATTTTAGGAGGAAATAATACTGATTCTCCAGAAAGTCTTTCCTTTCAGAAAAGAGAGGAGAACACACTTCTGAGCTCATTATATTAAGGTGGCATAGCCCCGATACTGAAACCTTACAAAGACATTGTAAGAAAAAGAAACTAGAGACCAATATTCCTGGTGCACAGACAAAAATGTCTTTAAAATATGTTAGTAAGTTGACTTTTGCTCCAACCCGTGGAGGATTAACTGTCAAAGGCATTGCTCCCCTGTTGTAACAACTGGAAAACTGCCCCCAGTACTTGAAATAGCTGCCTTGGGACCTTGTGGAACAGGTGATGCCGGACCGTGATCCTGAACGCAGGGGAACAGCAAGGTGAGCTTTACGTTTGCTCCTGTTCACAGTTGGAGGCAGTTTGCAGGCTGCAGCACAGCCGAACCTGGCGGTCCTGCCGAGTCGAGGACTCAGGAAAGGGGGCTCCCAGAGGCCGAGACAGAGCGTGGGAGCAGAGTGCTGGACAGGAGGGAACAGCCAGAGGTGGAGCCCGGGTGTCGGCAGAGCGTCCCCTCAAGTCCTTGGCGGAGTGCTGATCTGTTCACGGGCGGGGTGAGATGGCATGAGGCAGGGAAAGAATCCCCAGAAAGCAGCCAGTCAGACGACCACCAGAGCTCACGCAGGCGTCGGCTGTGGGGTGTTGCTGCCGGCACCGGGACTGGGAAGTCGCTCTGGCCAGTAGCTGAACGTGGGAGAAACCCTGTGTGCTCAGGGCCCGCGTGCTGGAGAAAACACGCTCTGCAGGGCCTAAGTGCAGGAGAAAGCCTGCTCAGGGGGAGGCGGGAGCTAAAGGGCACTGGGGACCACCCCTCTGCAGGAGCCTGGAGAACCTGGACCAGAGCAGCCCTTTCTCCTCGACGGTCCTTCCTTCACCCTCTGCTGAAAAGGAGAGCGTCATGCCAGCTGGCCAAGGAGAAACATTTACAGGACCCAGTTCCATGATCAGAGAGGCAATAAATTGATAACTGGCACATCTGGCATTCAAAAAAAAAAAAAAACCAAAAACCCAGGCATGCTAGGAAATAGGAAAATATGACCTAGAATCAGAAGAAAAATCAATCATTAGAAACAGACCCACGAATCAATAATAAAATTATTATGAACAACCCAATAAAAAGATGGGTAAAAGATTTCAATATAAACTTCATAAAAGGTATAAAAATGGCCAGAAAGCACGTGAAAATCTGTTCAACGTGCAACATCATTACTCATCACAGAATGGCTAATTAAAACTGTAATGAGATACCATTTAACATTTAGTAGAATGATGAAAATTAAAGACCGACGTAACACTAAATTTTGACCAGGACGTGGAGCAGTGAAAACTTTCATACATTAATGGTGGAACGTGTAAAATGGTACAACCACTTCGGAGAACCACATGGCAGTTTTTTTTAAATAAAGTTAAAGATGTATCTGTCCTGTGACCCAGCAGTTCCGCTGCTTCATATTTGCCTCATAAAATTGGAAACATACACCCATAAAGCAGGTATCCACAGGAATGTGCATAGCAGCTTTTTTATGGAGGAAAGCCTGTAAATAACCCAGGCATCTGGGAGCAGGTAGATACCTAAACAAATGGTGATATGTTCTTAGCAAAGAATACTGTCCCTGCTTGTAAAGAAGGAACTACTGCTACACGCATGACTCTGACAGACACATTATGAGCAAAGAGGTAGGACACAAATGAGGGCATCCCGTGTGTAGTATTTACGTGAATTTTAAGGACAGGCAGAGCTGATCTATGGTGATAGATATCAGAAAGGGGTTAGCTCGGAGTTGGGGGGCAAGGAGGCACTAGAAGAGGGTGAGAGGAGTGTTTCAGTCTTGTTGGGGAGCTCTATTCATTCTTTTATTGTGTATAAATTACACTTCGATTAAAAATGTGACACCTCCCCCCCCCCCCAAAAAGAAACACCTCTAAAGGGCTGGAGGGAGGAATTGGCCTTGCATCTCTCCAGTACTTACTGCCAAGCAATCACAAGGCACTGCATCAGGACAGACAAGCAGGAGAATCATGGGGTCTGACCTCCAGGAACTCATAAGCCCCTTCTAGGAGGTGAGACTGATGCTCATGGCGTGGCCCTGAAGGTGGGCGGGGCTCCAGGCTCCGGGCTCTGGGCTCCAGGCGGCACTCACAGAAGAGGGAAGTGAGTGAGGGCTGGAGTCGTCAGGAAGGTGTCCTAGATCTGGAAGAGGCTGAGCTGGGCCTGGAAGGCTGGGTGGATTTTGAAAAGTTGGAGGTAAAGGTGGAGATGCCACAGGAACTTTGTAGAGACACAGCAGGGTAGACAATGAAAGGTAGGTCTCCAGCATCCTCGAGCCTGCTCCCTGAACCCCTCCCCAAGTCTGGCTGTGCGTCTCGATTCTTGTGTGTGCTGGCAGAAATACTCAGTGTGGCTACATTCTCTTCTCTGTTCTCTTCATAATTTAGAGAAGTTTCTTCTATATCCACCCACAAAAAGATACCCATTCTTTTCCATGGCAACATTGTCATCCAGTGGGGATGTAACAGGGTTTTTAATCATCTCCCTATTAATAGACACTTTGTTTCTAATTTTCTGTTATGATTGTACTCAGATGAACACCCTTGTGTATAATCCTTGCGTACCTTTGCAGACATCCTTGTTGAATAGGTTTCTTCAAGTGAAGTTGCTGCTCAAGCATTATATACCTTTAAAAATTGACCAACACAAAAATTATATCAATATACACTCTTACCAAACTATAAGAGAGTGGCTGTTTACCCAGAATCTCATCAATATTGGGCATTATTTAAGATTCTAACTTTTTTTTTTTTTTTATGGCTGTGTTGGGTCTTCGTTTCTGTGCAAGGGCTTTCTCCAGTTGTGGCAAGCGGGGGCCACTCTTAATCGCGGTGCGCGGGCCTCTCACTATCGCGGCCTCTCTTGTTGCGGAGCACAGGCTCCAGACGCGCAGGCTCAGTAATTGTGGCTCACGGGCCCAGTTGCTCCGCGGCATGTGGGATCTTCCCAGACCAGGGCTCGAACCCGTGTCCCCTGCATTGGCAGGCAGATTCTCAACCACCGCGCCACCAGGGAAGCCCTAAGATTCTAACTTTTGACAAGTGTCTTGTTTTAATAATGTAGTTCTTTGATCACCATTAAGGTTACGTGCCTAGTTTTGTACATTTATTAGCCATTTCTGTCTCCTGTGAATTTTCCATTTTTCTGTAGATTGATCACTCTTACTTTTTTATGTGTTCTTTACATATTAGTGATGTTAACCTTTTAATATTTTATGTTGCTTGTGTATTTTTCAGATCTGTCATTTTTTTTAACGTAGTTTCTTTCACTGTACAGTCATTTTAAACTTTTATATAGTTAATTTGTTAAGCTTTTTATTTATAGTTTCTGAGATTTGTGTCTTGCTTAGGAAGACCTTTTTCCCATCCCAAAGATAGCAAGATATTCTCTTATATTTTCTTGTATTTTAAAAATCATTCCTTTATACACATACGTTGCATTTAGATCTTTGGATCTTTAATCATCTGGAAACATGTTTTTGTATGGTAAGATATATGTTCTAACTTACTTCTCTGGAAATAGATACTGTATTGTTGGGACGTCATTAGTTGGTGGGCCCCTTGATTTGGAATGCTCTTTTTATCACAGCTAAATACAGGTTTGATGTGAACCACTTATTCTGTTACACTTATCTCTCTCTTCATTTTAGTTTTGCTCTTAGAATCTTAATGTCTTAACTATTGTAGTCCTAGTATACATTTTCTTATCCGTTAATGCAAATTCTTTTACGTTATTCTTTTTGGAAATTTTATTGGCTGCTCTTATGCATTTGCTCTTCCAGATGAACCTCAGGTCGGCTAATTAAGTTTCAGTCTGTCCTGAAACTTACATGCAGTCTATCCTGTTGGAATTTTGATTGGCTTTGCGTCGAACTTAAAGGTGGACAGTTGACAGCATTGTAATTTTGAGTCTTAGATCCAGTCTTCTGTGTCTTCTTGTTTTTATCTCCTAAATTTCTCTTTGGTCATTGCCCTTCTCTCACTGTCACCATCCTAGCCACCATCACCTCTGCCTTGGGCTTCCTAAGTAGCCCCTTAAGTGGGCTCTTTGGGGCCACTGGCCCCTCTGATCCTTTTTCCACACTGTGGTCAAGGCTTTGCGTAAGCTGTTCCCTGGGCCCAGAATATTCCCCTTCCGGCCCCCTCTTCTCTCAGTTGATCTCTCCGCATCTCTAGGTCTTATTTCGGTTCTCATGTCCTCAAGGAGACCTCCCTAACTGGGTACCCCTTCCCACTGAGGACTTCATTGTGCTGTTCACCTCATCTTTTAAGCACTTAATCCAGTCGTGATTTTACATTTGCCATGACCTTGGAGTGGGAGGTGAGTTCCCTGCGCCTGGGAGCTGTGTGGTGGTCACTTGAGTAATTCCCCTACCGCTGGCCTTGTGCCTGTCCCCGTGGATGTGTTCCTTAAATACTTGTTAATGTCAGTCAGTGAGCTCGGTGTTTTCCTCTGTTTCTTTATGTCTTTAAGTAAAACCCTATAGTTTTCTTCATGTGGTGTTGTGCATTTCTTGTTAAGGTTATGCCTGCCAAGTTTTCTATTTAGTTTTTTCTCAGTAGTGGCAAGCTGTTGATTTTTGTCCCTTGCATCTGCCCGTCTTGCTGAACTCAGAACCCTGGTTCCTGCCTGTCTGCTGGTGCTGCCGGCCTCTCTGCTGGCTTCGTCCTCAGGCTGGTTGGATTCTAGGTGGCTGTCGAAGTCCCCAGCCTGACACCTGACCCGAGCAACATTCAGAGGAAGCAAGAGAGGGTTACCTCCGACACATTTCCCAGGAGCCAGGAGGAGCTTTCTCAGAAGCCCCCAGCTAATTTGCTCTCTCTTCTCAGTGGTTCAAATAGGGTCCCAGGCCCATTGCCGAATCAGTCACCGGTGAGGGCGTGGCTTAGCTCCATACCAACCAACCCGGTCTAAGTTTAGAGTGAGGCGGGTGGGTTCAGCCTCCCCTGGGCTGCTGGGGGTGGTCACTTTGCATAACCAGGATTCTCCTGGAAAGGTGGAAGGGGCGAATGGGCCCGGGGTGAAAGTCCACCCCTGACATCTGTCAGAGCAGTCCTGTTACTTCTCCCATCCACTCATTCCAACACCATAATAAAGTTATAAGATTTCCTGATGTGGAACCATCCTTTCATTCCTGGAGTAAATCCTACTGGTGTCTGCTATTCTTTGGATATCCAGTTGTGTTTTGATCTAAGATTTCGATCTTGTCTGTGTTCCAAGAAGCCTTCTTAGTAATGGAAGTTAATGGTGGGGAAGGACTCTGGGACGTGAAGGTCACTTGGTTCCTGTGCCGCCATGGCCAAGTCACCTAACCTCTCTGAGACTGTTCCTCATTCATCTTGTAGGATTGCAGCCCTAATGAACTCAGGCTGTTTGGAGGATCAAATAATATATATGAAAGCTCCTTTTAAACACCAGAGCTCACACAAAGTCAGAACTGTGTCTCATACTGTCTATTTAAGGTACCATTTTTATGAGTTTCTTTCATGAAGAGAGAGAACGTTAATGACTGAGATTTCTCTCGGCTTTCTTCATAAACGATCATCAGAAAGCCAGGCTCATGCAGTCAGAGAGGCCCTGGGAACATGATTGGTAAACATTGCATTATTGGTATTCGGATATTAGGTTCCTGCTTTTCATAATATCCTTAGGGAACTGGGGAAGATTTGATATTTTCTGAGATTGCCGTAAAATGCACGTTATCGCTGGTACTGTTGCCCAATTATTCTGTACTTATTTTACTTAGACTTTAGTAATTGGAAAAAGATTAGATGCCAGGACTTTGTATTTTGTTGATTATATTACCAAAGTCTTCTCTTTAATCATTTCTTTTATTCCTAGTATTAATCATTAGCTCTGAGGTGTTAGGTGGAGGACCTAATGGTGGATTCCTAACTTAAAGGAAAGAAATAATTACTTCAGTTTCTGTGGCATTGACTGTTATCTATCTACAAATTGAAATGTGTTCTCTAGCCATTCAGAGCATGTGATGGAGACACTGGAGGAGACCCAGAAGGTCAGACAGAATTCAGGGGCCCTTATTCTTGCCCCACCACCCCTGGCCAGGCTGTGCCCCATCCTGCCCTTCGTCCAGGCTCCTCTGCCCCTGCCAGCCCCGCCCCTCTGTGACCACCCCCCCCCCCCCCCCCGCGCCCTCCGTAGGTGTTCGTTAGGGCAGCAGTGACTTGTACTCTTTAAACTTGATTGTCCTTGGTGTGTGTAATATGGCTACATCCTTATCAGTGCTGTGTAGACACAAACGTATCTCCATGAAGGAATGTCTTTCAAAACCAGTCCTGGGAAAAACACCTCACGTAGGTCTTCTTAAACAGTAAGTGGTGAGAGTGACATGGGATGAAAGAAAGATGTGAAGTTGGGAGGGGGAGGGAGTGAGAGAGAGAGAGAGAAGGAAGGAAGAGGGTGGGAAGGAAGGAGGGGTGGAAGGAAGCCGAGTCCTCTGGACCTCACCTGTCTCGGTGGCTGCAGGGATACTGGGGTGCGTTTAGCAAACACGTGCTAAGATTTCAATGCAAACAGGTCACGTTTAGCTTTGCTTGAATAGAGTGGAAACTTCTCTCATCTGTTGAGAACAATCAGTCTGGAATTTTTATCATTTAGGTTCAGTCTGGTTTCATTTACGGGGCTCTTTGCCCCCTGGTAACTGGTGGAGGGTGTCACCACACAGTGGAAGGTTTGCTTGCTGTTTGTAACCCTGTTCTTCCCTGTCTCTTTCTTGTCAACAGAAGAATTGCGGAAGTTGAGCTGGTCCGGGATCCCGAAGCCCGTCCGTGCCATCACGTGGAAGCTGCTCTCGGTAAGTCCCCCCGGGCCTACCTGCCCGTGTGTCTTCCTCCTGCGAGGCCAGGCTCCCGGCCCTGTCACGTGCCCTGGCTGTGCCGCGGTGACCTGGGCCTTCGCCGGGGCTGCGATGGCGTTTCCCATCCTTCGCTTAATTTCAAGCTTGGTTTGACAAGGCTGGCAGAAAATGAGGATAAGTCATAATTTATGACAGCTGTATTCTTCTTCTCGGATTTTATTAGTTTTTAAATCTTTGTGGTATTTCCAAACCTGTGGTATAGAAAAGTTCCAGCATAGAAAATTATTTCAACTCTGAGGATCCAAACAGGGAAATATGTTTGACTGAGGATTTTTTTTTTTAAATGTTAGTAACCACGACGTTAGAAACAGTTTGTGTTTGTGTGACGGAGGCTGGAGTTGTGGCTTGCTCACCCCTAGCGCTGAGCTGCCCGTCGTGGAGGCTTCTGGAGAAGTTCGGGTGCTGCTACTTCACCTGAGTCAATGTCGGAAGTGAGCTTGGCCCTGCTGAAAGCTTCAGGATAGTTTATTGACAGCTTTCTTCCCGCTTTCCTTTTTTTATTATTTTTGGAGCTAAGTTAATAAGGACCCCTAAGAGTTTACTCTAAATTGGGTCTTTCAGTATTTAAAAGACTCTTTCCTGCTAACAAGTCTTGATAAATTTGCAGCTTAGTACCTCGTAATCCTAATTGCACATGCAGCTCTGAACGGTGAATATTTATTGATTAAATATTCTCCTGACATTAAAATTAGACCTACTGCAATTGCTTATGTTTTTGTTGTTTGGTGTTTTTTATTTTAAGCGTTTGTATCCCGTTTTCCAAATGTCCTCTAAGATAGGTTACAGGAAGTTTGGATGAAAATACCTTTAAGAGCCTCTGTTGCGGTTTTGTCTTTGTTAAGGGTGTGCTGCACCTGGTGGAGAGTCCTCCGTGAATTACGCTGTCCCGTCCTCTTTCCTTTCCTTCTCAGCCTCTGCGGGTCATGGTTTAGGTCCCCTCACGTGCTGCCCGGTGATTGACCTGGAAGAAGGGCCAGCTGGGACTCAGTGGACAGAGGGGTAGAAGAGGAGATAACACGGGCTCCACTTGGCTGATCTGAAGGGATGGGGGGAGGTGGGCAGAGTCTGTAACCAGGAGCGCTGGGGATGCGGGTGACAGAAAGTCCAGCCTGCTCAGGCACATTTATTCACTTACCCACCACTGATTACAGGGGCCCTTTGCCTGGAGGCAGAGGGGAATTAGACACTAGCCCACCACAGTGGGTTGGGGTGCTTGGGTTTGGTCAGGGGTGCAGCAGGGTTTGCTCGGGGGACCACAGACTGTGGGCTGTATGGGATGCAGGCGGGCACTGTGGGCGAGAGGAGGGCAGCAGTGTAAGTGCCGAGGGCACACGTACTGGGGGGGAGGCCTTCACTCCCAGGGTCTGCAGGTGGTGGTGGGGGGGAGGCCTTCACTCCCAGGGTCTGCAGGTGGTGGCGGTGGGTGAGAGGTGGGGGAGAAAGGACAGAGATGAGTGGGACGGTTCTGGCTCTCTTAGGCTTGCGTTGATGGCTGAGTTAAAAAAAAAAAAAGAGCGTTGGGGTCAATGAGCAGAGCCTGTCCTTCCAAAGGGGGGGCACCAAGAAAGAGGGGGCCGTTCCAGGGCAGTGCAGACTCACGCAGTGCCAGGCAGGGCTTCTTGGGGAAGGTGGGATGCTTCTGTGGCATCTCGAAGCAGGTGTCAGGGCTCCTCCGGAGAGGGAGATGAGGAGGTCACGTGGCCTGGGGCACGCAGCAGAGGCAGGACCAGCAGGAGTCAAGGCCGAGGCGAGCCGGCTCCCCAGGAAGCAGCAGGCTGACCCCTTGGACGAGGGAGGGGATGGGGAGGCACGCGGAGCTGGAACCGGGGGAGGCCGGCTCTCTGGGGCCACACCCTGAAGGCTTGAAGTGGGGGGCTGGGCGGCTGCGTCTCTGGTGAAGCCAGGAGCCTCTTGCAGGGGCCGTTGGTTGGCTTATCCGTTCATTTGATCAGTATTTATCGAGCGTTTTCCGTGTCTCAGGCACTGTGTGTGATGCCAGGAGGTAGCAGGGAAGGGAAGACGACCACGTCCTGTCCCTCACGGGGCCTGCGGAACAGGGTGGGGTCCCTGCCTTCCTCTGCTGCCCCCAGGACAGAGCTGGATCTCACTGCACGGAAAGGAGCCCATCTTCCCAGGAGCCCGCGTCCCCAGTGCGCTGCTATCTCCGGCTCTCTTCCTTTGCTTTTTCACTTGTTTTGCAAGCATTTATCGAGTGCTTGCTGTGTGCCAGACCGTGCACGTGTGAGAGATTCCTCTGGAAGCGGTGGTCTGTGCCCCTTGGAAGGGGGTTAGAGCTGGGCCAGGGAGAACGGGAGGGGGAAGAGGGGGTCCAGGGCTGCAGGTGTGGGTGGGGCTCGGGCAGTTGAGGAGAAAGCCAGGGTGGGCGCTTTGGAACTGTGCTCACTGACCGTCCAGGCCCGTGCGGGCGAGCAGGGGTGACACCCCAGCCTGCAGGGCTCCTGGGCTGCACGTGGTGCAGCCACGGGGGCAGGGAGGGGGCTCTGGGCACCCAGGGGCAGGGAACCCGGCGGGTTGAGGGGTGTTGGTCAGACCCGGGTGTGGACAGGTGGAAGGAGGTCAGACCGTGGGCGCCGTCACCTCCTGTCCTGTAAACCGGACCTGGGGGCTTGTTTCTGAGGCTTCTTGTCCCACGGGTGCTCCCGGCGCGGGCAGCCTCAGCGCGTGTCCTGTGGCAGGAAGCTCAGGCGCACCGTGAACCCTGCCCCTCACGCAGCCCGGGCCCAGCAGGTGTTTCTCGTGGGTCTGCCCTCGGCTGGGTGCTGTGCGAGTGCCAGGCCCAAGGGCGTCACGGGGATGGTGGGGAGAGAACCCTGCGGGCTCCTGGGCCGTGGGGGTGGGGGGCGTGTGGAGGAGGGGGTCTCCGAAGTCAGGGCTGCCTCTCAGTCGTTCTCTGTCTCCGAGGGTCTCACCCAGCCTGACACTCCTCTCTCCTGGGAAGCTCTCGCAGATCCTGATGTTTGGGCCCATGAAACAGATCCGAGCCTTGGGTGGACTGAGGTGTCAGGGTTGGTACCGACTCCGGCTCGCTGTGACACGGGGTCCGCTGAGCGCCCACCCCAGGCTCGGCAGCAGGGACGTGGTGGTTTCAGGTCACCTCTTGACCTGTGTGGCTTTCCATTCTGGGTCCACATTCGTGTCACCTGGGCAGCTTGGGAAGTACTGCTATCTGGGTTCCCCAGGGGTTCTCAGGCGGGCCCGGGGTTGGTGACCGCTGCTGCAGGACACTCCGGCCCCACGTGGGACAGGGCGGGGCACCCCCGAGCCCGCTGGCAGACAGGGCGCTGAGGGCAGCGCACCTGGGCGGAGGTGCTGGGCGGGGGAGCGGCTGGGCCTGACTCAGCCGGATCGTGCGGTCCGGGGCTCAGCTGCCGGGGCGGAGGTGGGTGTCCCAGCCCCCTCGGTGTCCAGGATCAAGAGTTGAACCCAGGATCGGGAAGAATTTACGCTCTGTCCAGTTTAGAAAGACCACCAACCACAGCTGAACTTGAATATGAGTCTAGTTCAGGACCTGGCTAACGAATGACGTTCCCGACACTTTCAAGATTTGTCGTTAACACGATCCTGGTGGCTCGTGGACGAGCACTGTTCTTAACTGATGAGTAGGAAATGCTGCTTTAATGAAGAAAGATGGGAAACTTGGCTCTGGTCGCTTATGGAGAGCTAACACATGCTCTAGAACTTTCCATTAAACCACCACTGACGCTGGTTGACATTGAAATTCCATGCAAGCCGTGCAGTAACTTTTAAAAATTAATCCTGTAGACACTGATTTATTTAAAACAGATAACCAACCAGGACCTACTGTATAGCACAGGGAACTGTGCTCAATATTCTGTAATAACCTAAATGGGAAAAGCACTTGAAAAAGAATGGATACATGTATATGTATAACTGAATCACTTTGCTGTGCACCTGAAAGTAACACAACATTGTTAATCAACTATACTCCAATATAAAATAAAAATTAAAAAAATTTAAAAAAATTAGTGCTGTAGCAAATCATATTTTTTTTTTTTTTTTATAAATTTATTTATTTATTTATTTATTTTTGGCTGTGTTGGGTCTTCGTTTCTGTGCGAGGGCTTTCTCCAGTTGCGGCGAGCGGGGGCCACTCCTCATTGCGGTGCGCGGGCCTCTCACTGTCGCGGCCTCTCCCGTTGCGGAACACAGGCCCCAGACGCGCAGGCTCAGTAGTTGTGGCTCACGGGCTTAGTTGCTCCGTGGCATGTGGGATCTTCCCAGACCAGGGCTCGAACCCGTGTCCCCTGCATTGGCAGGCAGATTCTCAACCACTGCGCCACCAGGGAAGCCCCGCAAATCATATTTTTGACTCTTAAAAATAACTATTTCAGAAACATTGAAGAAAAACAAAGTAAACACTTGACATTTATGCTAGTCAGTAGAATGGTTAGAAATGATCAGTGAAACTCTGGTATCGTCTTTCCTTCTTTCAATATATTGAGGTGAGTTTGCACGTGAACCCAGTGGGAGGGAGCGGTTTGATGTTTGTGTCACCGGGACAATTTTGATATAAGTATATGCATGCATTGTTTTACATTTATGATTAGTGTTTTTATAGCATGCTAATACAGCAATTAAGTTTTCTGTAGTTCTGTCATTTAAAATTCAGTGCATACTTGAATATATTTCATTTGCATAATTTCCAGTCTTGCTTAATTATCTAGGGGCCTCAACTTGCATATGTGTGTTTTCCTTTAGGAACGGGAGCGTCAGGAGTATGTGTGGGGTTTTTTATTGCCCGTGTCCCCGTTTTGATACCCTTGCCTTTTAGGAGTCCTGTTTCGGTACGTTAGTTAACGTTTGGGGGTGGCGAGAATTTCTGGGTACTCGTTCACATTCACTAAGAATCCTTTGGTGGCACCGCAGGTGATCTGCATAAGGCTGTCCACTCTGACCCCGGCTGACACCGGGGTGGCCCCACTGCCCTGGCCTGGCACACATGTCCATGCCCGTCCTGTGCCAGGCTGTTCCGGGCTTGCCCAGGACCAGCCAGGACATGCGGCCCTGTGTGCTCCGTGCGGCTCTGTCACCTTTCTCAGGGCGTCTGTGTCTGTCTCTCTCCACCTCCATCCTCTCCTCCATCACCAAACCCAACCCAGAGCAGTACTGGGCCAGCGCAGCCCTACTTCTCATCAATTAGCTCAGACACGTCCTCCCCAGCCCCCAGGGCAGGGGCGCTTCTTGTGGTGTGACGGTGTCCTTGCACATCTGTTGACATCATTTGTTCATCCACCAAGTATCTCTGGAGCATCTGTTGTGTCCAGACAGTATCCTGAGCCCTTGGGGGCTGTGTGTGAACAAAAGCGGTGACGGTTCCCGCCCCGATGGAGCTGGCGTTCTAGTGGGATGACACAAGCAGTAAACGCAACAAGTAAACGTCACAGTATCTTCCAAGGAGCTGAGTGCTACAGAACAAAACGGGAGCAAAGTAGGGGGGCTCCTGAGGGTGAGGCCGGCGGCCGGGGTGGCGACCTGGGAGCAGGCACTTGGGGGAGGGGAGGGACGTGGCCACGCAGGGTCTGGGCAGCGCGTCCAGGTTCACGGGTTCCTTGGAGAGGGATGCACCAACTCCAGCAGCGCGCGGGCCTTCGGGACGCGGCACAGACCGGGCAGCCCCCGCTGCCTGGAGCCGTGCTTGGACGGTGCGGAGGGAGAGCGGCAGTAACTAGAGGCGTCCTCGGCCCTGACGCCAAGAGGAGGGGCCGCTCCTGTGGGAGGGCCAAGCGGCGCCCGAGCCTGGAGCCCAGACCGAGGGCGTGGGAGCTGGCCCTGCGGAGGAGGAGGAGGAGGGCGGGCGGCTCCATCAGGCCCGGCAGGTCCTGTTCAGACGCCGTGGCTCCTGCCGTCCGCGCCGCAGCCTGTCCTCGGAGCTGAAAGATTCCCTTGTAAACGAAGGTGCACAGCCGAGTTCCCATAACGTTTTGCCGACAGGAGCATCCTGCGGGCTGGATGTGGCCTGTGGGTGGTAGTTTGCCGACCCCGATGCAGAGGAGAAGGGCCCCAGGCAGAGGGAGCAGCGAACTCGGAGGGGCCACGAGCCAGCGTACGTGCAGGGCGAGGGAGGGGAGAGTGTCCCCCGGCTGAGAGCTGGGAAGGGCCGGGCCGGGCCGGGTGGGCGGGAGGCCGGGCGGGAGCAGGATGAGAAGGGGGCAGGGTCTCTGGGGCGTGCTGCTGGGTGGTCTGGTCCTTCGTTTCCACAGCAACGCCGGCAGCCGTGCGGGGATGGCCTGTTGGGTGGGGAGAGAGGCAGGGCCTGGTCCACCGGCAGCCGTGCGGGGATGGCCTGTCGGGTGGGTAGAGAGGCAGGGCCTGGTCCACCGGCAACCGTGCGGGGATGGCCTGTCGGCTGGGGAGAGAGGCAGGGCCTGGTCCACCGGCAGCCGTGCGGGGATGGCCTGTCGGCTGGGGAGAGAGGCAGGGCCTGGTCCACCGGCAGCCGGCCGCCGCAGCATCCCTGCATCCCGGTGCTGTCAGGGAACGCGCGAGCGTGGCAACGTGGTGCCGGGGGACTCGGTCCCCGTTTCTGTGAACGAAGCCAGATGGCCCCGAGGAGGTAGGGCCTCAGGTGGGCCGGCTTTGCCTTCAGTCCCTCGCCAGGTCTGCGTGCCTCTGGGGCCCGTTTCCTCACCTGGGGACAGGGTCGGCATCGGCCTGTGTGCGCCGGCGAGGGTTAGAGGCAGGTCTGTGTGTAGCCTGGTGGGGAACTGTCCCTCCGTTTCCTCACCCGTGACTGTGGCAGTTTTAGGACAAAGAAAAAGAAGTAAACCCTGGTAACCGTTACTCTCCAGGAGGTGACAGAGACTTGACGTGGCAGTGAGGCCAGCCTGGGCGTGGTCGATGCCCCTGGTCCCAGGCGGATTCTCTGAAGCTGTGACTTTCCTCGCGGGGGCAGGTCTGGGAGCCCAGCAGGAAGGGGGCTCTGTGTTGGGGCCCCCCCCGGGCCGGCGTGTTCCAGGTGGTGCTGGCTGAAGAGGCCGCGTCCTGAGCCGCTCAGGTGGGTGGCTTGCCAACTGGCATGTGGAGGCTCTGGCGGGCCCGGCACTCCATCCACACGGGGGGGCTCCCGTTTGTTTTTGTTGCTGGTGTAATTACGTGAAGCGGTCTGCTCTTTGGAACACAGATGCCTCGCTTGACCAGAAAAGAGAGTCAGGTGGGAACCGCGGCCGCTCCTTTCCTCGGTAGTAGGGCCGCTCACTATCTGACTCTCACGTATTGTCAGATGGACCTGCTGCTCTGGGAATGGGCCCCTTTCCGACCAACGGTAAATAATTGAAGCCGTGTGAGGGCAGGTGTTCTCCATGGGGGCTCCTCCTCGCCGCTGGGGAAGGTGGAGGGCAGGTGACACCTTGTGCCAAGGCTGCTGGGATGTAAATTGCTACACCTCCTGGCAGGGTCACTTGGAAAAAAAGGCATCAAGAGCCTTAAATATAGCCCGTATCCCTTGGAGCTAACGATGCACTTGTAGAAATTTTACTGCTCACGACCACGTATTTTAGAATACTGGACAACTGAAAGTTGTCAAAACGTTCAGAAATCGAGGAAAGGTTAAAAAGAAATCTGTATAAAGAAATATATATGGTGGAAGGCTATGCAGCCTTGGGGATCAGTGGTTTTAGAACGGGTTGGCAAGCTTTTTCTGTAAAGGGCTGCAGAGCAAGTGTTTCAGCACGTGTTTCAGTGGGTCACATGGTCTCTTTCCGACTACTCAGCTCTACCTCGGTTGTGTGCAGCCATACACATGAGCAAATGGGCGTGGCTGTGTGCCACCAAAGTTCTGTTTATAGAAATGGGCAGTGGGCGGGCGTTTGCCGACCCCTGTAGTGGAACAGTACGACGTGACAACGGTAATACGGTCATGATTTTAAGTTGAGATACATAAGCACGGAATGTTGGAGAGGAAATTTCCTTAAAAAGGACTAGGCATTAAAAGTAAATTGGGCTTCGTTAAAGTCAGGAACTTCTCTTCATCAAAAGACATCATTAGTAGGGAGAAAGGGCAAACCACGGGGAGGAGGAGGAGATGCTTACAACAGGACTCACGGCAGACTGTATATGGCAGGTGCTTATGAATCAGGAGGAGAGAGGGGGACCACCTGACAGGGAAGGGAAAGGGGCTGCACTCAGATGACGTACACGGCATCCTTCAGTCCACTGGAGATGCAGGTGAAAACTACATTCTGATAGCTACCTCCGTGAACCCATCAGGATGGCCAAAATGAAAAGATGTCTGATCGCAAGTGTTGGTAAGGATGTAGGGCAGTGGGCGTTCCCATGCACTTCGAATGGGAGTGTAATCACTTTGGAAGGTTCTTCAGCAAAATCTGTCAAAGGTGTGCCCACCTAGTAGTTCTGCTCCCAGGTATATACTTAACAGAATGCGTATCGTGCATTATGAAAGGCAGGTACAAGAGTGTTTATCACAAAAACTTGGTAACAACCCAAATGTCTGTTAACAGAACAGATTTCGTACATGGAGATATTATGCAACAGTGAAAATTTTTTTATTTTATTGTTTTTTATTTTTGGCTGTGTCAGGTCTTAGTGGCAGCATGCGGGATCTTCGTTGCGGTGTGCTGGCTTCTCTGTAGTTGTGGCATGCGGGTTTTCTCTCTCTAGTTGAGGCGTGCAGGCTCAGTAGTTGTGGCTCGTGGGCTTAGTTGCGGCTCGTGGGCTTAGTTGCCCCTTGACATATGGGATCTTAGTTCCCCAACCAGGGATCGAACCCAAGTCCCCTGCATTGGAAGGCGGATTCTTTACCAGTGGACCACCAGCGAAGTCCCACAAGAGTGAAAATTAACTACTGTTTTTGTGTTACAAAATGAATGAATTTTTCAAACATAATGCTGAGTTTAAGCAACGAGGGAAAAAAAAAGAAAAAAGGATCTATGTATATAAAGTTCAGAAATAGGCAGAATTTATCCAGGTGTCAGGAGTCAGGGAGGTACCTCTGACACCAGATCAGGAGGTAAGGGTCAGTGGTTGGAAGGCTCCCAAAGGGCCCTGAGACAGGTTCAATCTATGATAATTCACACACACTTTTTGGGAGCACACGTGCACACACACATTATATTTCAGTACATGTTTATTAAAAAGTTTAAATGGTGTGTTCCAAATGTGATAAAACAAATGTGCATGAGTGTGTAATCTGTGATACAGAACAAATGCTATGGAGATGCCTTAGAGAAATAAAGGGGATGCGTATGCTCACACAGCTGAGAAGATGCGGCTGGACTTAGGTTGATTTCATCATCAAGGCAACTGAGCGCAGCTCTTCTTAAGTCAGCTCTTCGTGGTGGACCTGCAGCTCGTGGTCCTCCCTCATGGTCACAGAGTGGCTGCCGCAGCTCCAGACTGTGCACATTCTCTCTGATTCACAAGCAGCAGCAAAGAAGGCCCCAGGCCTGGCTTTTGTGCCTGCATCGGGTCCCCCCTTTACCCCTGAGCCTGTCGGTCACTGGCTGGTGGGATGGTGTAGCTGTTTAGCTTATTAGCCCATCAAGACCTGTCCTGAAGGAAGGGAATTACCCACCTTCAGGTGGCACTTGGGTTGAGACTAGGAAGACGCAGTTCCCAGAGGCTCTTCAGGGCTCTGTTTGAACAAAGGAGGCATAGATGTTTAGCAGTAAGCATGGTGACGTTGACTATGGAGGTGGAAACGCTTTAAAACTCAGAAAGCACCGCAGGGGATGTATTTGTTCATTTTTCACTCATACGTGAATGCACTCAGTGAAAACTTGGGTGCGTGCCGTGTGGCTGGCACAGTGAGGGGCTGGCTCCGTGGAGCCTCGTGCCAGGTGCTGCTGGGACGCTGCGTAAGCAGCCTCCTGGAGGGTCAGGTCCAGCCTCCGGAGGGAGTGACGTTGAAGGGACACTCGAGGGATGAGGAGGGACATTCGAGGGATAGGCTTTAGAATGTTAGGAAGAAAGCAAGGAGAAAACCCTTCTTACACGGGACGCAAGGACCACTAAATATAAAAGAAAAACTTTGTCCATTGGACTTCATGAAAATGTGAAACTTCTGTTGTTTGAGACATAAAAAGGCAAGCCAGAGGCTAGGAGAATATAATCACAGTGCATATATTTGACAAAAAGACTCGTGTTTCGAATGTATACAGCACTCATAAAACTCACTAAGAAGACAAGCAACTGATTAAAAAACTGGGCAAAAGATTTGAACAGACGTTTCACCAGAGAAGAGAAGCAGTGGCAGAGGGCTTTGTGAAAAGATGCTCAACATCATGAATCATTCGGGAAATGAAATTAAAAGCCGTCAACAGAGTGACTGATATTAGAGGTTGACAATACTGAGTGTCAGGGAGGGTGTGGAACGTCTGAGATTCTCAGGCATTGTTAGTTGGGATGGAAAATGGTACCATCCTTCTGGGAAAGGATCCGGCAGTTTCTTAGAAAACTAAACATACACCTACATTATGACCCAGTAACTCTGCTCCTAGGTATTTACCCAGGAGAAATCAAACTGTATATTCATAAAAATCTTGTGCAAGAATATTTATAACAAGCGTTATTTAAAATAACGCCAAACTAGAAACAACTCAAATGATCAGCAAAGAGTGAATGGCTTCACAAATGGGTAAATAGCCATACCCTGGAAATTCCACCCGGGGAGAAAGAGGAGGTCACTGCTGGTTCCTGAAAGGATCTCAAAAAACAGCAGGCTATCATACGGTATTTGTCTTTCCCTTTCTGACTTACTTCACTTAGTATGATCATCTCTAGGTCCAACCACGTTGCTGTAAATGGCATTATTTCGTTCTTTTTTACGGCTGAGTTGTATTCCATTGCATATATATAAACCACATCTTCTTTATCCATTCATCTGTTGAAATCTAAAATATGGCACAAATGAACTTATCTACAAAACAGGAACAAACTCACAGGCATAGAGATCAGACTTGTGGTTGCCAAGGGAGAGTGGGGCGGGGAGGGAAGGACTGGGAGTTTGGGGTTGGTAGATGCAAACTATTACATATAGAATGGATAAACAACAAGGTCCTACTGTAGAGCACCGGGAGCTAGAGCCATTCTCCTGGGATAAACCATAATGGAAAAGAATATAAAAAAAAAATGTCTATAGGTGTATAACTGAGTCACTGCTGTACAGCAGAAATTAACACAACACTGTAAGTCAACTATACTTCAGTTAAAAAAGAGCCAGCAGGCCGAGTGAAGGAAACCTTGCCCCCAGGCACAGGTACCCATGATTCCACTTACGGGCGATTCTAGGGCGGCAGCCGCGACCTGTGGGGAGGAGGGGGTGGGGGGACCGCAGAGGGCACTGGGGCGGTTTTGGGGCGAAGACACTGCTGCAGTCTTCATGGGGGCAGTAGTCACACAGCTGTACGCCTTTGTCAAATGTCATGGAACCGTTTCCTGAAAAGAGGCACCTTCTATTTTATCTCTGTTGTGGCGGTAATGTTGACTGAAAAAGTAGAAAATGTAAGACAGGAGTCTGGGCTCTTCATGGCCACCCTTTGCTGCCTGCTGGACCCTTTCTGAGTCTGTATTGGGCCTGCGGCTGCCAGAGCCCAGGAGTCTTTGGAGAGAGGAGAAAATGTGCATGAGAATTTACACATATGTGTGCGTACACACACAAACACACACACAAGCATACGCACGTATGTGTGTATATATATATGTGTATATGTGTACGTGGACACACATATACACACATGTATGTACACACACATGTATATTGTAGCGCCTACACACTTCTGAGCTCTCCATGGTGTCCAAGGCATTTAGAGAAGGGGGCTTTCATCTCTCAGCTGTGCTATAGATGAGCGCGGTAAATGCCAGCCTGCTGCCCTGGCTCTGGCCCGCTCTTATGCGGCTGCAGGTGAGGTTCCATCACCTCGGTGGCGGCTGCAGATGCCTGAGCCCAGACCCCCATGGAGTGCGGTCTTCCCTGGGGCTCAGCTCACTGCTTTTCTTTGTGTCTCTTTCTTCACAACTCATTTGTCCTCCCCTCTGTGTCAGATTTCAGAGCGCCAAGCTCGTTTAAGATGTGAGCCTTTTGACTACAAACTTCTCACAGAGACTCCAGGAACTACCATTAACCGTATGTACTTTTCTTGTTTGTTTTTTTCTCACGCAGGGTTACCTTCCTGCCAACGTAGACCGAAGACCAGCCACTCTCCAAAGAAAACAGAAAGAATATTTTGCTTTTATTGATCACTATTATGATTCTAGGACGGATGAAGTTCACCAGGATACATACAGACAGGTGGGGATACTTTTTCTTGTCACTTGAACTACTCCGTGGCGTCTGCCTTCTTGGAGGAAATGCTTTATCTGGCAGGTTCC
Source organism: Balaenoptera borealis (assembly GCF_965194805.1). Classification (NCBI taxonomy): domain Eukaryota; kingdom Metazoa; phylum Chordata; class Mammalia; order Artiodactyla; family Balaenopteridae; genus Balaenoptera; species Balaenoptera borealis. The sequence goes on from NC_138870.1 coordinate 103,341,114, forward strand.
TGATTGGGTCACAGGTCTTTATCTTCTAGTAAATAAATAAACTTGAAAACAAATAATGGTGAATTCCCGCTGATACTAGCACCTTGCGCATCTCCAGTTCCTTCTGCAAAAGTGGGAAGGGTACTCTTTTTTTTTTTTTTGAACGGGTATTGATTTTATTGAATAGTTTTTTTTTTCACACACACACACACACACTGTATTTTATTTTTACAAGAGATAAATAGACTGACATCAAGCATTGTACATGGATGACCACAACAAAAGCAACAATGATTGCAATTACCAAACATGAAACACACTCATACTATGTCATAATACTGACATTCAGTCCAGTAATCCTCCACTGTAGCAGCTCCTTTACTCTGCAGTGAAAATTGATTTGTATGTTCTTCGCCTCTGAGTGGGACGGGTACTCTTAATTGGAGCCACAGAACAGGTAACCCAGATCCCTCGCTGTGCACTGAGATCCTCCCCCCGACCCCCGCCCCGCCCTGGGTGGAGGGTGTCTTGTGACTCAGCAAGCGGCCGTCTGACCAGAAGGTCAGGAGCGGACATTTGTCTGGGTCGGGTCAGACGTGTGAGTCCCCTGGGCCCCGCGGGCGCTGCACTCTGCTGCTGTCAGGGGCGTGATGTAGGTAGAGGAGAGCCTTGCTGCTCGGCTCGGTTCTGGAGACACAGTTCAGTCCATAGCAGAGGTGTAGCCAGCTTACAAGTTTGCTATTTAGTTTAATACAAAATGGGTATAATTATGGCTTCTTGAATAGTCAGTTGACAGTGCACATGATGGGAAAGATATTTAAAATTGATTTACGGTTCATGGTGTATCCAGAATTTGCTGTTAGAATCGCTCGAAGCCTTTATAATTCTCATCGTCTTTGCAATATGTGAGAATTCAGAATGGTTTGTGCTGCAGTTGAACAAAAAGGTGGTTAGGAATTGGTAGCACTGCCTCGTATTCTGACATGAACTTCTGATTTTCCTGATGTGTGTCAGTACTGATTATTTCCTCTTGGAAACCCGACCTCTACGTGAATGAGAGTTGCCGAATTTTTCCCCCTCAGATGTGGGATACCCACATCTCCTTGTCAGTTTGGTGTAGCGCTGTAAAAAGGTCCAAAGACAGGCCTTAGCACTGATTGCTAATCACAGTTTCTTTAAGTTAAATGGATTGCTGGAAGGCATCTTCCCCACACAGACACGTGGCAGCTCTGCAGGAAGAGTGACTTGTTTGGGGACGGGGCGAGGGAGATGGGGACAGGGACCCGCTTCCGTCACCTTCCAGGGCGGGGCCTTCTCTGCCTCTGGCCCCTGCTGCCCACACTGGGGCTTGTCCTCTGTCTCCCACCTGGGCGGCTCCCAGGCCACACGATGCTGCCACCCGTCACTCTGGGAAACTGATTTGTGATACAGATTGCATTTGGATTGGATCAGGGAAATACTAGCTTACCTGGTTTGTTTTTCCACTTCACTGGTTTTAGGGAATGGGTACATTCGGTATTGTGTTGCATGTATTTTTGCTGTGTGTGGTTTTTTTTTTTTTTAATAAATTTATTTATTTATTTTTGGCTGTGTTGGGTCTTCGTTGCTGCACGTGGGCTCCCTCTAGCTGCAGTGAGCGGGGGCTTCTCTTAGTTTGGTGCGCGGGCTTCTCATTGCGGTGGCTTCTCTTGTTGCAGAGCACGGGCTCTAGGCGCGTGGGCTTCAGTAGTTGTGGCTCGCGGGGTCTAGAGTGCAGGCTCGGTAGTTGTGGCGCATGGGCTTAGTTGCTCTGCGGCATGTGGGATCTTCCTGGACCAGGGCTCGAACCCGTGTCCCCTGCATTGGCAGGCGGATTCTTAACCACTCCTCCAGGGAAGTCCCTTTGCTGTGTTTTTATTCCAGAAAAAGACGTCCAAAGGATGACACGAGCATCTATCAGCAAGATTTACCAGGCTGCATTCTATTATGAATTTCTTAAGGGAAAGTTAATTAAAAACGGGTTGCATACATCTTTATTCAGTTACTGTGATAGGTAATAAAAAGCTCCTGCGTTACTGTGAATCCCCCAAATGTTCCTGCGTTACTGTAATTGAGCACAGTGTAAGCTGTGGCAGTGTTTCCCGTGGGCCTGCTTGCTTTGTGCTGAGCACACACGCCTCTTGGAGGTGGGCTCTGGGCCGTCCTGGGCGGCCGTTTCAGGCGCTCTGTTCAGGTCAAGGTGGAGCCGGCCTGGGTTTGGGGCTTGGGCACCCTGGTCTCTCCCTGCTGCCCGCTCACGGTGTTTGACCCATGAGCTGACCTTAGCCGGCCGTCTGCCCCGAGGGGTGTGGCCCGGCCTTCCCACAGCACTGGGAGGCCGCAGGAGGCCAGGGTCCCCTGTCTGCTTCCCTGTCCCTCTTCTGTCCTCTGTTCATTTGAGTTCTGTGTTTACTCTTCAGGGGAAGATGTCCCGTCCAAAGCACACAGAGTCGGTCAGAACTAAAGGTTCATCTGTGTGTCCTCCCTGCGCTGCGGGTTCTGCAGACTTCGCAGCCGCCCGAGCGGCTCAGTCCTGTGGGGGGGGCGGGGCACACAGAGCCGGTGCTGGAGTGCACCGTCCTGTCCCCCAGCAGGCGCGTGACGGGCAGCTCTTCTGTTACATGGGCTGTGCTGGCCCGCGGCGTGCCGGGGACAGACGTGTGCCCACGTGGCTCTGATGGCAGGGGATCAGTGCTCTGAGGGTGACCCTAGGGGACGCCCTGGTCAAGCGGGTGAGAAGGTTCTGGGCTCCTGCTAGTGGCCAGCTGCAGCCTTCCGACCCCACCAGACTGGAATGTTCCCTCCTCCTTGTCCTCTCCCTCCCTCTGCCCCTCCTCCTCCTCCCCCCTCCAGGTCTCCTCCCCTCAGCTTGCTAGATCCCTCCCCGCGTTGCTCAGTGGGTTGGAGAAGGGTTATTTCTTGTCTTCTCTGACGCCATCTCCTCTCCTCTCTAACTGTCCTTCTCACCCTCCCTGCTGCCTCATCGTCCACGCTCCCTCAGCACTTAGTCTGCTGGCCCCTGGCCCCTGGCCCAGTTCTTACCCTGGGCAATCTCATCCCCTCCCTTGGTACTGCTGACGGGCAGCTGATTTCCAGGCTCTCCCCCGAGGGAAGAGTTCAAGGCGGGAACCTGTGAGTGCGAGAACGATTCCCACGTCTCCGAGCCGTGCAGCTGATGGAGCGCTGGGGGCTGTCGATCCACCTTCTTGTTGGCTCTTCCCCAGTAGCCCTTCGAGGGACGTGGCAGGTGTCTAACAGGCGAGGATGCTGAGCCCCAGAGCCTGGTGAGGGGCCCAAGGCCACGGTGCTGGCGAGGCAGAGTGAGGAGACTCGCAGGCCCTTGGGTCTCAGAACCCTCGTGGTCACGGGCAAGGACGGGGGATGAACCTGCATCGTAGGCTCCCCGCGGCGTGCAGATGTGCACGTCTTCCCTCGGCCTGTTTGGGCCATTTTCCTGGGTTGGATGGGGATGGTGATAGCGTTGGCCACTGTGGGGTGCTCGTGTAGGGTGTTGGGGGCCGGCCCGGATGCCAGCTCAAGCCCCGAGCGATCTTATTTGGTTGCGTCTTGAACCCGCAGGTGTGCTGCCCTGCGGTGCGGGGAACTCTGTTACGTCTCTCGTGTCGGATGGTGGTCAGGCGGGGATCAGCTGGTTTTACCAGAGGTTTTTAAATGCGTCCTCTGAAAAGTGCCCTGGGTCCCCCAAGGATTTTGTAAAGTGGAGAAAACTGTGGCCGGGGTTCGAAGAAGAAGCTGTCACAGTTGAACACTTGTACACTGTTGATATGCTTGAATCGCTCCCCGTGTCAGAGGCTGGAAATCAATGTTTGCTAATTGCTATGGATCTTGTTACTAAATAGCCGAGGGCCTGCTCTGTTCCTAATCACGCAGCTGCCACTGTTGGGTTGGAAAGCGTGGAACAAGCCTGTCGCGCTAGGATGGGGGCGGAGGGGGGGACTCAGGCAGACGGAACCTGCCTCTCCTCCTCGGGAGAACACGTGACACAGAATTTGTCTCCTCAGAGGGAGCAGACCGAGACCCAGAGCAAATCCGTTGCTGTTATTAAGGATCGCCCTTTAATCATAATGCCTGTCATGATGTTCGTCATCTTTTAAAATACGTGTGTCTTTCTCCTCCATCTGCAGATCCACATAGACATCCCTCGAATGAGTCCTGAAGCATTAATACTGCAACCCAAAGTGACAGAGGTAAGAGCTGGGATCCGGAAGCTCCCTTCTTGGAGGGAGATGGGTGCCCACCGTCCTAGTGGCTCCACCCACGGCAGGTGTGGGGATGGCCCCTGGGGACAGAATCGCCAACCGGAATTGCTAACTGTTCTTTAAATATTTTTATTGCGCAGTACTTGTGTGTACAAAAGAACGTAGTTGGAGTTGTGTATGTAGTTGACACTCACGAGTCCACCACCCAGTTTAGGACCGAGAAGCCCACTCGAGTGAGACTGATAGTGTGGAAGCCACCTGCTGTTCTCACTCGTCTCCAGGCCCCTCCCCAGGAGATGACCTGTCTCCTGACCTGTATCTGTGATTCTTCACGCCTTTAATACATGTCATGTGACACTGGGAAAGCCGTGTTCTGCAGCCGGATCATTCCTCTGTGTAGTCTAGTCTCTGCAACTTGGCTTTTTTCATCTACATTATTTTCTTAGATTCAGCTAATCTCTGTGTCTAGTTGTTATTTAAATATTCCACACTTTCTGTTGCCTTTTTTCCTGTTGGTGGACATTTGGGTTGTTTCTGGGGTTTGCTATTGGGAACAGTGTTGCCTGGAAGCTTCATGTACAGTCATGCAGGTGCCCCCTGGCGGGGATTTCTCAAGAGCATTTACGAAGAAGGAAGATTGTTGCAAGGTTGGCTGTCAGCCTGTTAAACTTTCCAGATGACGTCAGGACGCTCTCCAGTGGGTTGTCCTGATTCAGCTCTCCCCTGTAGAGGGCCAGCCGTCCTGGTGCTCACACCCCTGCCAGGTCTGGGTGTTGCCAGGCTTCTCAAGTTCTGTCTCTGGTGGGCATTCTTCATTTTCCTTTCTCTCATCACCCGTGGAGTAAGCATCTCTTCGTGTATTTATGTGCTTCTGTGTCCCCCTTCTGGGAAATGCTTGTTCCCACCTTTGCCTGATTTCTTGGGTGGTTGATCTAATTGTTTGTTGGTTGTTGATCTTTATATATTAGGGATTCTAATTCTTTGCAGTTGGTATATGGCAGATTCCTCCTCCCACTCTGTGGCTTGTTTCTGACACTTTCTTCTTGATGGCTGTCACGATCAGAAGTTCTCAGTTTTCGTGGCGTTGAACTTACCCATCTCTTCTATTAGGGTTAGCTTCCTGAGGAGATCTTTTCCTACCCAGACATCCTCAAGCCGTTCTCCCTCCCTTATTTTCACCTCAAAGTTCTGAAGTGTTAGCATTCACACCTGTTTTAATTCATCTGTATCCGATGGCTGTGTGTGCTGTGAGGTGGGAATCCAGTTGAACGTTCTCCCATGGTGGCCAGTCCAGCTTGTCTCCCCACGTTTGCAGTGTCCCTCTGTTCATGCCATTTTCACATTCGTGGAGATCTGGTCTCTGTTTTGTCCCAGTATTCGAGTTACCTTCATTCATTCAGCTTCACCCTAAGTCTCAGTATTTGGTAGGAGGTGTTCACACCCCCTCTTCCTCTTCAAAAGTGATCAGGTCATCTTAAGGCTTTGCTCTTCCACGTAAGTCCCAGAGTCAGGGGGCCAAGGTTTTCTCTCTCTCTCTCTCTTTTTTTTTAATATTTATTTATTTTCCTTATTTCTTTTTGGCTGTGTTTGTTGGGTCTTAGCTGCGGCACACAGAATCTTTTTGTTACGGTGTGTGGTCTGCTCAGGTTTCTCTCTAGTTGCGGCACTCGGGCTTCTCTCTAGTTGTGGCGTGCGGGTCTTCTCTCTCTAGTTGTGGTGCACAGGCTCCAGAGTGTGTGGGCTCTGTAGTTTGCGGCACGTGGGCTCTCTCGTTGAGGCACGCCAGCTCAGTAGTTGTGGAGTGCAGGCTTTGTTGCCCCGCGCCATGTGGGATCTTAGTTCCCTGACCAGGGATCGAACCCACGTTGCCTGCATTGGAAGGCGGATTCTTTACCACTGGGTCACCAGGGAAGTCCCTCTCTCTCTCTCTCTTTTTTTTTTTTAATTGAAGTATAGTTGATGTACAGTATTATATATCACAGGTGTACAATATAGTGATTCATAATTTTTACTCCATTTATAGTTATAAAATACTGGCTATATTCCCTGTGTTGTACAATATGTCCTTGTAGCTTATTTTATACCTAATAGTTTGTACCTCTTAAACCTCTCCCCTATAGTCCCTCTCCCCACTGGTAACCATTAGTTTGTTCTCTATATCCGCGAGTTAGCTTCTTTTTTGTTATATTTACTAGTTTGTTGTATTTTTTAGATTCCACGCTTATTGGTTTTTACTGTCTGTTTGACTTAAGATTGGAATTGCACAGAATCTATAGGTCAATTTGGGAGAACTGACACCTCTATGAAATTTAGTCTTCATTTTCATGAACGTGCTAATTCCCCATTTTTTAGGCCATTCTTTAATGCCTTTCAGTGAAGTTTTAGAAGTTGTTTCATAATAGGTCCTGTGTACATTTTATTAGATTTATTCTTAGTTGTCATATTTTTTGTTGCTATTATAAGTGGCATCTCTTTAAAATTGAATTTTCTTATTGTTATGAATGTTTGTTTTGCATCTTGATTGCTCCAGTAAATGCACTTTTAAACTTGGATATCTCTTGTCTGTGCAGGAAGTTTGTTAAAAAGAAATCCAGGATTATTAAAGCCAAAGTGCTTTAGATTACAGAACACAAAAGGAGAAAATTAGTTTTCCACAGAAGTAGTCATTTTGAGGTACTTCTCTTTGATTGTCCTTTTCAACAGTTGTGCTTATATCTGGAAAACAAGAGATCACATATTATAACCTCATTTTAACGTATTTTTCTTTTTAGTGGAAAATAGAGCCTGCCGCGTGACTTTCGGTTTACCTTCACTGTTGTATTTTTCCTGTCACTTGACGACTCCTTGTAGAGCTGAGCCTGTGGCCTCCTGGTTTCAGGGACGGGATCCAGCCACTGCCGGCTGGTGTCTGCTGGCCTGCTCGTGTGTGATGTGCTGGGACCTCGATCCCAATGGAAGCGCCTCTGCAGTTGCCAGGGGCAGGGGGAGGGGACGGGAGACTGACAGCAAAGGGACACGAGGGGACTTCTCGGGGCGATGGAGGAGCCCCGGCAGCGGGGCCCCCACGGCCCCTCCCTTGGCTCCCATGCAGTCCTCCCTCCCGGAGCTGCAGACCTGCCCAGGGCCCGGCGGGGGGGCAGACTGTGTGTGCGCGGGGAAACCTTCTGGAAGTGTTGGTCTCACGTTAGAAGCAGGCAAAGTCGAGTTCTGCTTTGCGGCCTCGCGGAGGTTAGGCTTGGACACACTGAGGCTGATCCACGGCAGCAGTGGTTTCCCCGGCCGGGAGCCTGCTGCCCCCTCGCGGGGGAGGTCATGGGCAGCGCATCGGCTCCTCCCCTGTGCTTGGCTTGCTCTTCGTGGTCCAGGTTGGGGCTCTGGCTCCCTCCGTCACGCTTGCATTCCAGCAGCAGGAATGAGAGGACACAAGACACGAGGGAGAAGAGCAGCCCCTCCCATAACATAGGTGTCTGAGAGAAGCTGCTGTAGTGCTGTGGCTTGTATCCTACGTGCTTGTCCTTGGCTGTACAGAACCAGGAAACGTGACTCTGATTTCCGCTGGTCTTGTGCCCCTGTAAAGTCTGGGCTTCTCATGACTCGGGAAGAAGGGTTTCTGCCGTAAGCGTTTCCCCCAGTCTGTCCGTGCTTCGGTTTATTCGTTCAACAGGTGATGCCCACTTCTGCTCTGGATGTCTTTTCCTCCCCCCCTTCCCCTTCCCCTCCTTCTGCCCCCCGTCCTCCTTTTCTCCTGTCAGCATTATTGACGACTAATTGACACACAGGAGAATTCACCTGTGTTAAGCATACAGTTAGATTAGTTTTGACACCTGTGTGTAGGAATGTAGCAGCCACTGGAATCATGGTGTGGATACTTCTGTCGCCCTGAAAAGTCCCCTCATGTCCCTTTGTAGTCAGTCTCCCATCCCCTCCCCCTGCCCCTGGCAATTGCTGATCTGCTTTCTATCCCTAGAGTTTTGCTTTTAAAGCATTTCACAGAAAGGGAATCATACAGCTTACAGACTTAGTGAGTGGCTCGCCTGACCTGGACAGGGCGTGGACGTTCACCCCTGCTGTCCACGGCACCACCGAGCAGGGCCGTCTTCCGGGGATGTGTGTGCCCAGTCACCAGTTGATGGGTACTGGGGTCCTTTCCAACTCTGGGCCATTACAAAGTACATTTGCTCTAAACCTTCATGTATAGATCTAGGGAAGGCATCTGTGTTTTCCCCTCTCTGGTAAGTGCCTAGGCGTGGAGTTGCTGGGCCGTATGGTATGTTTACACACTTTATAAGAAACTGCCAAACCCTTTTCCAGGGTGGCCGTGCCAGTTCGCCATGCTTGAGACGCCTAGTTGCTCCACATCCTTGTCAGTTCTTGGGATTTGCCAGTCTTTTTAATTTTAGCTATTTTAAAAGACAGGTGTGTCGTGGGATATTACGGGGTTACAATTTGCATTTGTCTGTTGACTGTGGATGTTGAGCGTCCTTTCATATGATGATTTGTCACGCTCAGATCTTCTTTGGTGAAGTGTCTGTTCCGTTTTTCACTCATTTAATTGCTTGAAAAACCTTTAGCCTGCCTGTTCCCTGGCCTCACGTGGACCTTCTGAGTCAGACTCCTGGGGTGGAGCCTGGAAATCCCCATCTGAAGGAAGCCCAGCCGGACGTAGAGGCCACCGATGGCGGGAGGGTCTTGGCAGAGGTAGGACCCCCTGGGGTAACCACTGGAGGCTGCTCCGCCTGACCTCCCCAGGGACCTGGGACATGGGGCCCAGCTGCTCCTGGGTTGGGGCTGCCCCCCGCCGCCTGTGCTCTGCTCTTCTGTCTCCGCTGCATCTGAGCAGACCTTCTGTCTGTCTCGTTTGCAGTCCTAACGCATGTGCCTCAAGCGGCGCACGGCACAGAGCAGCTGTGCGCAAGTACTTGTTTCGTGAACAGCTGTCTGGATTCCTCCTCCTCTCACCTGTGACCTCAGGTGTCTGGTTCGGAGACGCTGTTCCCAGCGACCCTGGCTGGTGTCCCAGCCCCTCTCCCGCACTTTCACTCCCACTTTGTATGTCTCAAGGCGCTTGTTATCCGATCGGATTTGTCTTCCTGTTGATGAGGTCTCACTCCTCCTGTATGTCAGCCCCCTGGGAGCAGGGCCATGGCTTGGGTGCCTGGGGCACTGCCTGGAGCCTCACGGGACTTCGGAGATTTTGTTGAAACCAGTAATTCATCTTTTTATCCAACGCTGTTGTTTGAAAGTAAAATTCGTAACTTTTTTGCCACTTGCTCTTTTTATCCTCTGTCCGCCGTTGAATAAACTCAACCTATTACTTGGGAGAATACGGATTGTGACCCGAGGCCCTCTGGCCCCTGCGATTAGTGCAGGGAGCTCATGGGAAGAAGCTCTTTCAGATTTCGCAGCTGGGCCTTTTCACTTGATAAGTTCATCATCTACCGGGTCACTTCTCCTCCGTAATTGTTATATTATCTGCCCTCTGGTTATCTGCTTCTTAGAGCAGTTTCACAAATTAGGGAAAGTAGATGCTTTTTCCAATTAGCCGTGGAGAAGTGATGTCTCATTACATTTAAACAGACACAGAGGATAATGAAACACGCAGGCCTTTTAAACACGTTATCTATGTACCCTTCTTCCAGTTGGTGTGATGAGTTTTCCGTGGCCCTGAAGGATGGTCATTTTCCAGGAGGCAGGTGCCAGTGGAGCACAGATGTGTTCATGCTGGACTCCTTCCCCGACTGTGAACTTTCTGTAGACAGACTTCCCGACCAGAGCCTTTGCGTGGAGAAGCGTGGGCCCCGCGGTGGACGGGAGGAAGCCCGCTTCCGAGGAGCAGGCGTTGCCTCTGTCCACGAGGATCCGGGCCAAACTGAAGAGGGTTTTGGCATTTGCATGTGCCGTTCCTCTGCCTGGGGGCCCCTCCCCAGCCTACTCTGCTCGGCAGCCCCCCGAGCTTGCCAGCACCCCCTTTCCTGCCCTGGCCGCCACCGCGCCCACGTGCTTCCCGCGTGTTGTCACGTGTCTCTGTCCCCTTAGACTCGACCAGCCTCCACGCTGGTGATGGCCCCCTCTGGTGCCTAACGGACATTGGTGGGCTTGGGTGGGTGAGTCAGCTGTCTTGCTGGGATTCTGGCTGTGGCTGTCTCTTCTCACACTGCAAGCTCCCCGGGCATGGCCTGGGTCTTTCTTCTCCTGGGACCTGGCATGTAGCATGGTGAGCGCTTGGCAGATGTTGGCGGGACGCATGCGTTAAACATGCCCTCCTCCCGGTGTGAGCGTTCTGCACCGGACTCAGTGCTCCACGAGTCCGCGTCTTCTTTCTCCTCCTCTCTTTGTTCGGTCTCATAATTCATCTTTTTTTTTTTTTTTTTTTCTTCAGAGGTGAGGATGCATTTGTGAGAGCCTGAGAGATACATATTTGTTATAGAATCAGTTCATTAAACTCTTCTGGTATATATTTTGGGGATCTAATCCATAGATCTTTCCTTTTTTTCTCCTTTTGGTTTTATGGTAAAATATGTCAGAGCAGAAAGATTTCTTTAATATATATGTCCAATTTAAAGAAGAAATTAAAAATTAGCTTCCACATACCCACTGTCAGGCTGAAGAAATAGAGCCAGACTAGCGTCATTGAGGTCCCTTCTCTGTCCCTCTGCAGATGTGTCCCTGTCCCCCAACAAGTAACTGTTCCCTTGAACTTTGGTTAATTATTCTCTTGCGTTTCTGTATAGTTTTATGACATGAGTTTATGTGTGTGTGTGTGTGTGTGTGTGTGTGTGTTTCGCCTGTTTTTAATCTTTTTTTTTAGTGGAACTGTGCTGTCTGTACTCATTTGCCATCACTCTTTATATTACAGGGTTAAGGTTCTAAGCTCCATCCACCGATGCTTGTCGTGTAGTTCATTTTCACTGCTGTGTAGTATTCCCTCCTGTGTTCTGTGGTTTATTGATCCGGTCCAGTGTTGATAAGCGTCTGGGTTATGTTCGTTCTTGTGCTTTTTCTCAGAATGGTGCCGTGAGCATTCTGAGTCCCTGCGCACAGGTCTGAGGGTTTCTCTGGGGGGTGTACCAGGGAGTGGCCCCAGGGGCCGGTGGCGAGTGCGCAGTGCCGCCCCCTCCCCTGCCCTGGGAGCTGTGAAGCCGAAAGGCTCCCTGACTGCCTGGGTCTCAGGGCGCTGTTCACTTCCGATCTCTTCACTGCTGATCACGTTAAGTATTTTTTCTTAGGTTTCTTAGGCCATTTGATTTCCTCTCTTGTGAAATGCTTCTGCCCCTATTTCTATTGCATCTTTCTGTTTGTTAGTTTATCCTCCTGATTTGTAGGAGTTCCTAATATAATCTGGATACTAATTCTTTTTTGGAAACATACGGATACATATATCTTCTTTTAATTAGTAGGTTGTTTTTTCACTCTAGTTGGTGTGAACAGCAATTCCTAATTTAACAAAGGCAGTTCAGCAGTCTTTTCCTTTATGATTAGGCCTTTTTGTGTACTGAGACATCCTTTCCAACCTCACGATTTCAAAGAAATCTTATATTCTAAGAATTTTAGAGTTTTGCCTTTTACCTTTAGGACCATAATCCATTTGGGATTGACTTTGCACGGAGTTTGACACAGCAGCCCCATTTCTTTTAAAATCCCCCACGTGGATGAGTGGTTGTGCCCCTTGCCCTCATGAGCTATCATACAGCAGCTGTGTGTGGGCTCCTTCTGGGCTGTCATCTCTTCCCCTGGTCTGTCCACCCACCCCTGTGCCCCCTTCATCCTGTCTTGGTTACATGGTCTTGATGTCTGGTAGGACAGGCCACCCAGGCCTGGTTCTTGTTTCTGGGCTACTCATGACCTTTTGCTTTTGGAGGTAAATTTAAAATCGTTGTATTTCATAGAAATCTCAGAAATTACATAGAATCTGTTGAACAGTTGGAGAAAATTAACACTTTGTTTTTGCATTTAGTTCTTCTGATCTTCTAAACAACCGTACCTCCTTAAATATATTACACAACTTACTAAATTTATTCATAGACACATTTTAAGCAAATAGCGTTTTTAAAATTTTTAGTGGTGTTGTCTAATTTTTTATTGACAGTATATGGAAATGCAGTTGACCTTTGTAAGTTAATTTTGTTTCTGGCAAACTTACTAATCTCTTTCATCAATTCTGGTATTTTGTGTGTAGATGTATTTGAGTTTTGAAAGAAGTTAATCATATTACTTATGAATAATGATAGTTTCGTTTTTTTCTTTCTGTTCTGTATATACATGCTTGGCTTTTTTTTTTTCCCTGCTGGCCAAGACTTCCACTACAGTATTGAATATTAGTAGTGAAAGCAGGAATCCTGGTGTCATTCCGATTCTAAAGAAGTCTTTTAACATTTCTTCTTTTTTTTTTTTATGGTTCTTTTTAACATCTTTATTGGAGTATAATTGCTTTACAATGGTGTGTTAGTTTCTGCTTTATAACAAAGTGAATCAGTTATACATATACATATGTTCCCATATCTCTTCCCTCTTGCATCTCCCTCCCTCCCACCCTCCCTATCCCACCCCTCTAGGTGGTCGCAAAGCACCGAGCTGATCTCCCTGTGCTATGCGGTTGCTTCCCACTAGCTATCTATTTCACGTTTGGTAGTGTATATATGTCCATGCCACTCTCTCACTTTGTCCCAGCTTACCCTTCCCCCTCCCCATATCCTCAAGTCCATTCTCTTGTAGGTCTGTGTCTTTATTCTCGTCTTGCCACTAACATTTCTTCTTTGACTTAGGATATTTACTGTAGATTTTATAGATACCTTATGTTAAGGATGGCGCCTTGCTTTTCTCATAGTTTTAAAATCGTAAATTACTGTTGAGATTCATCATGTCCTTTCCCACGTGTCATCGTGTCATCTGAGAGGAGACTAGGTCTTTGCTCCTTTATTCTGTTGATATGGTAGATTTTATCAGTGGGCTTCCTAGTATCGAGGTGACTGTACATTCCCGAAATAAATCCAAATTGGTCAGGATGGATTTTTTTTACTGCCTCATGGGATTAAGTGTGTTAACATCTCATGTGCCGAACCGCCAGGAGGGGAAGCCTGGCCTCTCTTTAAATGGAAAAGTGCCCTCTGACCAGTGTCTGATTCCTCAGTTGTGCTTTGATATGTTGTCCCATCAGCTGTGCCGAATATTTGGTCTGGTGACGTGTGTGACACTGTGATGTTTTGTTTGAAGGTGTTGTTTCTTTTCTGTACTTCAGTTTTGAGTGTGATGAAACATCTGTGCTTTGCTAACCTATCAAGACAACTGGCTTGAGCACAAAATGTGGGATGTAAATCCCCACATTTGAAGGAGGTGAAGGTGGAGTAATTCACACACCAAACGTGGCGTTGTTGCTTGCTTCAGAGAGTGCTGCATTATTAATTGTGTTGTAAACCTATATTCAGTGTATACTTTATGTGATATCTGGGTGCCTATTAATCTATATTTTAGATTTGTTATAGACTGTTATTCTTGTTTCATTCATCAGATGTTATAATTCGTACGGGGGAAGGTTCCCTGAATCCTGTTGCAAGCACTTGTGTTGTAAATATCTCTTTCTTTCTGAGCCCACACGGCTCCTGGATTTCGGGAGATATAAATCCCACAGATCTTCTCAACAGAGCTGTATATCTTGCAGCTCCTCTCGTAGAAAGTAACTCCACGGTGCTCTGTACGCTGTGAAGTCGCGTTGCCGATGCGTATGGTAGAATTATGATGTTTTCACATTTCTGAAATCAGATTTTTTTCCTAAGTAATCCTGAGCACAGCGACATTTTCAATTTCAATGTATTTCACTTCTTAGAATACAAAACATCTCAGCTTCCCGAGTGCCCTGAGTTGCCGGCATCCTGGTCCTGCCTTGGAGGCACGTGGAGGGCCTGTGATAAGGTTTACACAGTGAGGACAGAAAGAGCTGCCAGGAGGGGGCCTCCTGAGCCCCTCCCCAGAGCCCTCTGTGGGAGAACGCTGGAGTTTTTTAGGAAAAACCTGGCACGGCGCTCAGGTTTCTGAAGTTGGGCAAGCAAACTGGGGATGCCTGTAGCATTTGCATTTTTTTTTTTTAGCCCTGATGGTAATAGTAGCAAGTATTTTTATTATTGTCGTTGAGTATAAATTGCTCTGTAGAAAAGATACTTCAGGAAGAGTTTAAAGTTTGAACGACTTTTAATGAATCCCTTCTCTCTAATAAAGATAGGAGTGTCAGGAATGTCAACAGAACTTTAAGACCGAATAATAACCAGTGAGTATTCATTGCTAGAGCTGTCTTGGATCGTTCTGTGTTTTCATTAAACACATCCACACACGGAGGGCATCCTTTCTTTATTGGCAGATAATACCGCTACTTAAACCCACAGCACATTCATTTAAATGTGAGTTAATGTGCTGTGACAGATCTGACCCCCTCTCCGTGTCTGTTATTTCTTGAACTCCCCTGCTTCTGCTAATAGTCTTGTGCAAGTGAATGCATTGTTTTCACCTTTCCTGTGACGGCTGTTAATAAAATACCTGGATTTTGGACATACGGAGTCGTGGGGACCGTGGCCCCTGAAGAAGCGCCAGTGGCCGACTGCTGGGCCCGTGGTGGCCGCGGTGGGCTCCGTCCTCGGCAGCATGTGGTGGAGGCCCTGGGGCACAGAATCCGTTTGTGTGGTGCCGACCCTGCTCCCGCTGCGCGTCGCCTTGGGGAGGATGACCCGGAGGCAGGGCCGTCTGTGGGGACACGAGTTTGGAGGGGACACCGAGCTGCTGAGGCCAGCCGGCTCACGGTCTGGGAAGCCTCTCCTTCCTGACCTGGGCCTTCGGGCGCCTTGCGGGCAGGAGGCCCGCACCCCCGGCTGGCCGGCAGCCCTCCCTGGTGCACCTGTGGCCCGGTTGCCTCTGCCGCCACCTTTCCCCTGGGCCCGGGGTGCTGGGCTGACTGCGAGGTGAAGCCCCGCGGCCCCGGCTAGAGGGGGCGCGTCCTTGCAGGGGGGCTGCAGGGGGGGTGCAGGCTGGGCTCCTGCCACGTGGCCCGCCCGGCCTGTGCCATCCCAGGGTCCCGCCGCGCTCCGGCTGCCGGCTCCTATGCCCCTCCGTCTGGAGTCCTGGCCCGGGGCTGCTGGCTTTTGACCCCTGATGTCAGTGACCCATCACCTCTTCCCACTTTGTCTTGGGGGACTCAGAGCAGCTCTGGCCTCTGATCTGTCCTCTGAGCCGGGCCTGAAGTTGCTCTGAGGATCCGGGCATGTCGGGGCCCTTGGAGACAGGCGTCCCGGCAGTGGGCTGGAGCCGGCTGTCCCCACGCCGGCCCTCCTGGGGCTGTGCCCGCTTGGTGAGGTGGCCTGGGTGGCGAAGGAGGAGTGGGTGTCCTTTGTGAGGTTCCTCTCTGTCGTTGTAGCTGAGACTCGGTATCAGAGGCCCTGGAGAATCGGATGGGACCCGGGGAAGGGGGCGGGGCAGGAGGAACGAGTGTGCTTCCCGCTGGCCTCTGGCGCTTCCGAGGGTAGACACCCCAGGGGACCCTGTGTGTGACTCGTACCCCTTAAAGCATGTTACAGTTTGAAGACACCTGCTTGGGGAAAGCGATGCACAATCAGTGGCTTATGTTTTGTTTTGTTTTGTTTTTAACCAGTCTGAGAGCAAAAGCTTAGAAATGGCTCGATGCCTTCATTCTTTGCAAAATAACCGTGCCGTTGTTTGATGCAGGTGTAGAAGTCCCTCAGCACAGGCCCCTCTGCGCTGGGGCCGGGGTTGCTGTTCCTCCGTCAGGGTCTCCGTGTCTGATCTGGGGAGAGCTCGTTATGACGGCGGCGAGGACAGGGCACAGTGACCTCAGGGAAGCCCTCCCTTCACGCTGCTGCCCGAGTGCTCGCATGGTCGGAGCGCCTTCCCGGGCTGTGTGGCGGCCTTGCTGGGAAACGAGCCGAGGGGCTTCCAGAGGGAAGCAATGGGGACCCCGGGGCCCACGGGCCTGTGGCGGAGTAATGGGTGGGGGAGTTTTTCAGTGACGCTAAGTGACTTTGGCTGGAATCAGTGTTACTTTCTGTGATTTCAAAGCAAAAGCAAAGCACGCTCCTATGAAGTGATTTAAGACAAAAGGTACAGAATAAATCAGTCAGTGAAAAGAAAACAACAAAGAAGAAGAAACGCTGCACCCTTGCAGCTCGGCTGTGGTTTCCGATGGCAGGTGGCATCCTCCTAATTGGCGTCACAGCCTGGTCTGTCGTGACTGCCTCTCTGCCCACAGCCTTTAATGAGTAAGTTAACTGTGCCGCTGATGGGTTTAGGCCTGTGCCGGGCGTCCTGCAGCAGCCCTGTCTCCTGGGGCCACCGAGTCCAGTGTCCCGCTCCCGTCCCACCGGCACCCGGGAAGAGGGTCCGGGAGCAGGGATGGGAGCGGACGGAGCCTGGAGGCTGAGCCAGCCGGACAGCTCAGGGCGGGCACGCAAGGGGCAGATGTCGGAACACGTGGTCTTGGCACGTGGGTCCCCGAGGCTGGAGCTGAGGGGGCCCGGGGTGCAGCCAGGGGCACGAGGGCACCTCGCTGCCTTGCGGATCCCGCAGCCCCTGCCCCCAGCCAGCGCCCTCCCTTCAGCCCCCCTCAGCTATGGGCAGGTCAGGACTCGGGGTTCCCCCCGTCCTTTTGGGTTCATGTTTTCCCAGTGTCACCAGGCATCCTCTCTGTATGGAGATCTCTTCTACATTATTACAGTCAGTGGAGTGTTTTCCTTGGGAGTCTAGACGGGGCTCATCTGTCTGTCAGCTTCTGCCTGCCCCTCAGCTAGCTGCTGCTTCCTGTTCGGGGCTGGGGTGGCTGGTCCCAGAGCAGGGCTGGAGGGGACGCCTGGGCCGGGGGACTCGCCCGCGAGGGCAGGTGCGGGGGCCTGGGGCAGGTGGTTGGCTCGGCTGGGGTGGAGCCTGCCGCAGCCTCCTGGTGTCCTCAGCATGGCAGGACCGTTACTGTTGGAAGAGAGGCTGAAGGAGATTTAAGCAAGTGGTGTACCTTTTCTTCTCCCTCTCCCGCCCAGAGACGCATAAAGCACGGGAGTTTTTCTTGCTTTCTAAATTAATAGCTACTGTTATAGGGGAATAATATGCAAGGAGGCGAGAGGCTGTGGGTGCAGCCTCCTGGCTCTGATTACGTGAGGAAGTAGGAGTGCTTGCCCAGAGCAGATGGCAGGTGAAGGGCATGCAAGCGTCAGAGCTGCTGGGGGTGTTATTTATTGGCATCGAAGCTGTGAGGGCTCCAGGTCTCGGTGGCGGCCGGGTGCCTGTGTGGCGTTGGGGCAGGAGGGCATGGAGACGGCTCGCAGGTGGCATGGTCCCCGGGGAGGGTGCACACACCCTCCTCCTCCGTGGGATGGACCCGGCGCTGGCGGACAGTCGCGAGTGCTTTGCCCAGCCTCCTGCGGTAGGTTCTGCCCACTCCCGGTCCTTGACCTGTGGCCTGGAAGCAGGGGGTCTGTGCGTGGGTAAACAGAGAGTTCTCGGTACGTGGAGCGAGGCCATCCTGCGGAGGCCGCCGGCCCCGAGCCTCAGCCACGCGTGGCGCCTGAGCCCCGCGCCGTCCCGCTGCCTCTTGCCGTGGCTGTCTGTCTGTCTGTCTGCTCTCTAGAAGGCTCCTCTTGCCTCCTTCCCTCTGAACTCCTCCTCAGCCTCACACCCTGTGTGCCGTCGCCTCCTCTCCAAAGCCTCCCTGCACCAAATGCCCCCCCCCCTCCTTCCCCTCCGTGGAGCTGAGTCTCCCCTCCCAGGCCACTTCCCATCTTAGACAAGTGGGGGACCTTGAGGTCCTGACTGGTTGGCATCTGAGGAGCCAGGTCTGGAGCATTGCTTGATGGAGAAACAGAATGGGAAAAGCCAGTCCCAAATCCAGGCGACACCCCGGGTGTCGTCTGTCCAGAGAGACCCCAGGCGGGAAGGTCCAGGCGCCCCCCGTTGGCAGAGAGCTTACAGAACAGAGGGGAGTGAGGGCTGAAAATGGAGGGTGGGGGGACCTTACTCATATACACCTCCATTCAGCCAATGGAGTTCCATTCAGCTACACGCCAGGACCAAGGGCACAGAAGTGAGCGAGATGGAGGAAGACCCTTCCTCGGGGGGGGGGGGGCTCTGTGGAAATGGGCGGGGAAGAGGATCTGCCACCTCGATAGGGCGTAAAGGATGTTGTCTTCCACGAGAAGGGGTTGAACTAAGATCTTATGCTGAAAATCATGGTGGCCATGAGAAGTTTGGGAGAAGGGCATTCCAGGTGGAAGGAACAAGTAAGTGCAAAGGCCCCGAGGTAGGGACAGAAGTGGGCGCAGTGTGAGGGGACCCGGTGGAGGCCACGAGGGGCGAGGACAGGGCAGCACGTCCGGCTCCTTGGAGTCATGGCTAGGAGTCTGCTTTTTCCCTCAGAGTCAGGGAAGCCCCGGCCAGCCCAGCCCTGCTGCAGCTGTCTCAGGCCTTTCCCGGCACCAGGAACAGTCCATTCCAGTCGCCTGCACAGGTGCTGAATTGTTTGCACTGGACAGGACTTCAGCACCCCAGCCATTCCTCCCAGGGTAAAGCTGGCCACGTCATCTGTGCCAAGTGGCTTCTCTTGGTGCCAGGGCTGCCGAGGGCAAAATGGCATTCATGCTTGTGAGCAGGTTTAGGAGTGTGTGTGTGTGTGTGTGTGTGTGTCACAAGCCCTCTGAAAGTGTGGGGCTTAGTTAACGGTGGGAGTGCTCCACGGCTTAAATTACCACTTGCCAGGAGGGTGAGATTGCAAAGGAGGAGGGGAGGTCTCTGTGCTCCGAGCTCTGGCACGTCCTTCAGTCCACATGCGCACGCGCTCGCTCTCTCTCTCTCTCTCTCTACACACACACACACACACACACACACACACACACACACACACAGACACACACACACACACACACACAGACACACACACCCCTGCTGCATGGACGGCTCCCTGCTGGACCTCGGGCAGGTCCAGATAGATCCGATGCAGACTTTCCTCACCAGGAGGAGCTCATAGTCTTTTCTGTTTCTTTCTTGCTATAAAATTATAATTTCTTGGTCTTCTCTTCTTTTTGGATTCATGTATGAAAACAACTCTTCTATCCTAAAGCACAGCAGTGGTGGCCCTTTCTAGGCTGTACAGGCCCCCGTTTAGTCAGACCAGTGGGGCGGAATCCCGGCTCTGCTGCTCACAGGCTGTGTGACTTTGGGGAAGTTGCTTAACTCCTCTGTGCCTCAGTTGTCTCCTCTGTATTAGTTATGTCTTGCCGCATAACAGCATTACCACAAACCTAGCGCCTTAAAACAACACACATTTATTCACATTTGTTGTCTCAGAGTTTCTGCGGCTCAGGAGTCTGGGCAGGTCTTAGCTCAGGGTCTCCGCAAGCTGCAGGCAAGGCGCTGTCTGGGCCACAGCCTCATCTGAGGCTCCCCTGGGGAAGGATCTGCTTCCAAACGCCCCTGGCTGCTGGCAGAATCTGGGGGCTCGTAGGCTGCGGAGCTGGGGGTCTCGGGTTCTTGCTGGCTCTCGGCCCCCCTCAGTTCCTCGGCACGTGGCCCTTTGCACGTGCAGCCCACAGCTCAGAGGCCGGCTTCCCAGAAGCCAGCAGGGGAGAGCGTCTCCTGGCAGGCTGGGTTATGATCTTCTGTGACGTAATCCTATCCCCTTGGCTGTATTTGGTTGGTTAGCAGCAGGTCACAGGGCCCCGCTCACACTCCAGGGGAGGGGCCACACAGGGGCGGGCGTCCCGGGAGGTGTGCAGGTGGACCCCCTGCCTGCCGGTCACCTTTGGCGGACTGTGCAGCGTTGGATGGAGGTCTGCCGGGGCCCAGTGAGCGAGGAGATGCTCAGCCGACCTTCGCCGCCCCTCCTGCCCTCGCGTGGCCAGCCGTCCGGGTCTCTCCTGCCTGTCGCTGCTGCCGCCTGTCGCGTGTAGCCCCGTCCACCCTCCCCTGCTCCTGGCCCGCAGGGCTCCAGGCCTCTACGGAGCTTCCTGACGAGCGGTCCTGGGGTCCTCCTGCCGGCGGGCCTGGGCTGAGCGCGCTGTACCCTCCCAGCCCGTCCGCACCCAGGCCGCCCCCTGCACGTGCAGCCCTGCCGCCCGTCCCTGGGCTTTCCTCGGGTACACGTGGCCGGGCGGGGCCGTGGCTGCTGCATGTCTGACCTGTGACTGAGAGGTGCTGGGGCCCGGAGGGGTCCCCCCTGCAAGGGCCCCGCCTGCCCGCCACCCTGGCTGGTGGGGTGCTGCTCCCCGCGTCACCGAGGGTGCTGAGCCCGATGCTGGAGCGCGAGGGCTCACCGCTTGGCGCTGTCTGTGAGCGACAGCACACGGTGAGCCTCGGTGAATGATTCTGGTCTTTTGCTCTTACTTAAATATTCAGTCTGGCTGGAAAGCTGTTGACTTAAAGTGACAGACGTGTGTGGATAGAGAGCATGAATGTGTTGCGAACTCAGCAGACGTTTACCAGGTGCCCCTGTTACAGGTGCTGGGCCGCGCTGCCGCCTGATAAACGGGTGGGTCCGTTGTGGCTCATTTGGAAGGACCCCAGTGGATGAGTGCTAGGGTGGGGTTTGGGCGGGGGCCTGGGATCTGGGGTTGCTCGTGCCCTGGTTGACCTCCCCCGTCTGGGCGCCAGGCCCCTCGCTGTGAACGCCGGAGCTGGTGGTGACTTGGGGGTGTCTGGACCACAGGCCCGGTGATGTGCAGGAATGTAGGCAGTATTGGGAGGGGTTGACCTCCTTGGGTACAAACATGCTTGGCTTTGCAAGGTCGGCCCGTTTGGAAATGATGTGAGTCATCCTCTGTTGGCACGCTCGCTGGTCCAGCCTGCGCTGGTGGGAGGCCCGGGAGGGCGGCGAGGCCTGGCCCAGTGGCAGGAGCCCGGGGTCGGGGGAGCTGGTGGTGGGTGCGTCACTGAAGGGAGGCGGTTCGGCTCAGCAGGGACGCTCTGCCGGGTGGGGGCCTGGGGGAGGCTCACGGCAGGCAGTGCTTGGCTCTCCCAGGAGGCTGGGGGCGCAGGTGGCAGCACAGTCTCCACCGAGGGGCTGGGGCTTAGCTGGGAGCCAGGTAAGCGGGGGAGGGACAGGCTTTCTAGGCAGCGAGCGTGGCAGGAGGTGACAGCCTGGCGGGCTCTGCGCAGCTGGAATTTGGGAGGCGGGCGGAGAGGAGGAGAGGACCGTGAGGCAGGGGCCGGACGCGGGGGCGCCGTGTGTAGGGGTGTGGAGCCAGCGACGCTCCTTAAGCCGTGTGTGTGTACACGTGTGTGCGTGCACGTGGCTGAGGGCGCTGTGTTGCGCCTGGTGAGATCCCTCTCCTGAAGGAAGGTGGAGGAGAGGGTGGCGTGAGTGACATAGTGGCAGGGAGAGAGGAGGCCCCCGGGGCGTTGGATGGCTGGCGGGGGTAGGGGTGACGGAAGACGCTGGCCTCCGGATGCCGATCGCTCTCCAGGGGTTTAAGAAGACGTCTGTTATGTCACTTCCGTGTGGAGTCCAAGAAGTAATACACGTGAATCCATAAACAAAACAGACTCACAGACACAGAAAACAAACCTACAGTTACCAAAGGGGAAGGGAGGGGGAGGGATAAATTAGGAGTGTGGGATTAAGAGGTACAGACTACTGTACGTAAAACAGACAAGCAACAAGGATTTGCTGTATAGCACAGGCAGCTGTATTCAGTATCTTACAATAAACTATTCAATATCGTGGGAAATAATCTGAAAGAAAATCCATTAAAAAAAACAACCAAGCTCAGAGATGCAGAGAACAGATTGGTGGTTGCCAGAGGTGAGGGTTGGGGGTTGTGTGTGTGACATGGGTGAAGGGGGTCAGAATGAAATAAAAAGTCGTAGGGCTGTAATGTACAGCTCGGAGAGTACAGTTAATGATATTGTATCCCATCTTCGAAAGTTGCTAAGAAACTAAATCTTAAAAGTCCTCATCACAAGAAAAAAAATGTATAACGTGTGTACGGTGATGGATGTTAAGTAGACTTATTATGGTGATCATTTCACAGTATAGTATTTACAAATATTGAATCGTTATGTTGTACACCTGACACTAATACACTGTTATATGTCAATTATACCTCAATAAAAAAAACATATGTGGGAAATTTAGAGCATCCATCCATCCATTCCCTCCCTCCCTCCCATGCACCCTTCCATCCCCCCACCCTTCCATCCATCCATCCATCCATCCATGTACCCATTCATGCATGCGTCCACCCACCTGCCCATCCACCCCTCTGTCCCTCCATCCCTCTCTCCTTCACTGATAGGCCGGCTGCTGCTGTGCTGGCTGACCAAGTCCAGGCCAGCCACACGCAGAGGTTACCCAAGGGGCTTGGAGGAGCAGAGAGCATCTTTTGTGGGAGCCAGCTCGTGGGGTGGGACTGAGCCCAGGGGTTGGCGACATACTCCATATTGCTTGTGAGTCTATACAAAATTAAGATAACTGGAATTTTACAAAAAAATTAAACCTATTGGTATTTTAGTATTAGAGATTGAAAAGTATTGATAGTGTATATTTTAAGAATGTGTACATTTAAAAGTTTCTGCTGTGTTTACTTTTTGCTTCACCAGCTGTTCAATTTTCTTTCAGATTTTTGAAAGGATATTGTTTATATGGGCCATACGTCACCCTGCCAGTGGATATGTTCAGGGGATAAATGACCTTGTCACTCCTTTCTTTGTAGTCTTCATTTGCGAATACATAGGTAAGATCATATCATGATGTTTTCTTCTCACAAACATTAAACATGAACTTTAGTGGCCTTACGATGTTGTTATGCATAATTATACCGATACTGAAAATTGCTATTAATTTTACTGTTATTAATGACAACTAATATTAGAGAATAATAGTTTTCTCATTGATGCCAGCTTTAAAAAAGTCTTTAAATCCACATGCCCAACTACTGAAGACATTAAGATGCAGTTACTATTTTTAATATCTTCTTTTTACTAATGTAAGAGGAGAAATGCAGTATATATGGGGAGTGTAGTTTTGTGTTAATGGCCATCAGAGCACCGGCTTTAATGGTTTGGATTTAAATGGGTAAGGTTAAGGTGACAGAATATCAGTTGAATGTTTTGCTTACAAGCTAAAAACCGAATCTTCTTTAATTGCGTTTCTGCAGCAGTTCATCACCTTTCTGCTTTTGATATACTAGTAGCATTTAATTTTATGGGAATATTAATTACATGCAAAATAATTGGTTTAATGGGCATTTAGGTTGGGTTGTGATGTTTCTCTCTGAGTACTGCATATTTTTTCTTCCATTTATGTTGCAGCAGCCAACTGTAATATACCTTCACCTGGTTTATATTTCAAGTTTAAAAACAATTCTGATAACACATGTGCAGGATCTACTTTTTAATTCATCCATGGATAAAATCTAAATGCCACAGGAGGGGTTTACTCTTCAGTTGTAGCATTTTTACTTAAAACTGATATTACTTTGTCTTCACGTGAACCTTCCTGCCTTGGTGTTTGTTGGTTTTTTAGGTTGTGTTTTAGCCATTTCAGTTTCTGGTCAGCTTCGATTCCATCGTTGCTGTAATCTGGAGAGTGAGGTTGACTCCAGGGCATCTGATCCCCTGAGGATGAGAATGTACCCACTTGGTCCATTTTGTGGCCACCGCTCTCCCAGCACTGACGATTTCATGGGAGTCTCTCCATTGCTCAGCAACCCGCGAGCACGGGCTACTCCCCCATCATCTCTTCAGCAGGGAGAGGTCGCTCCTGAGAGCGCGCCTGCCTCTCTGCTTCTCCCTCTCTCATTTGACAGATAATGAAAATGTTCTTAACGATCCTAGAACAGTAGGACCTCTGTCAGTAGACTTCAGAGCTGTTAATTGAAAGAAGAGGTTCAACTGAGATGTGATTAGAGAACTGATATTCCATGTTAAATAGACCATTTAATTAATGTGGTAAATAAGTTGGCCTTAATGAGTCTAGCAGCAGCTTACGTTGTAAGACCCGAGCGATCCGTTGTGCGTTTGTCTGAATGATCAGCAAGCTAGGACGAAGGGACGTGACCGTGATGTTAATTGTCCAGAAGAGAGAGAAGCTGGAGGAAGGAGAATCTGTGTTCAAGTGGTGCCTTCAGTTAGAGACTCAAAGAGACTCCCCTTGCCTTCCGTAACCCTCACCACACACACTCACACACATGTGAACGTGCACACACATACACAAAGAAGACACACACGTGCACACACACACACACACACACACACACACACACACACACACACACACACAAGAACGCACATGTGCAGCGGCCCTACTGGCCTCCTGGGGCTGCCAGCAGCCCAGATCTCCTCCGGGGCACCTTGCCCCGCTGTCCAGGGACACAGTGTTTTCAAAATGCAAGTTTGGTGCACGCACACGTGCATGCACGCTCGGGCACACACAGACACACGCACGTGCACCACCGCCAGCCACAGCCTCTCCAAGTATGTGTGGAACAAATCCCCAACTAACCTCGGGATGGAGCCCATGGTCTTGGGTGGGCCCTGGAGGTGCCTGTCCCCCCAACGAGGGACAGCTGGGGACGGAGGTCAGGAGAGCTCTTGGGACCCCGGAGGGGGGTCACGGTGTGCGGGCTGTCCAGAGGCGGAGGCGGGAGAAGATGGCCACGCAAGCGGTGCTGAGGCCAGCGGGGGGAGCCCAGGAGCTGAGTGCCACTCCGGGAGGGTGTCGCGTGCCCGGAGGAGACTGTCGTGGAGGAGGGCTCCGCGTGGCGAGGTGCGGCTCCCGGCTGGGTAGCGCAGGGTTGGGTCCAGTTTCTTTCTCTCCAGGCTCTGCTGAGCCCGGGGGTCCTGATGTCTCGGTTTGGGCTGGAAGGAAGGACGGCCCCTCTAGCCTTGAGCCGGCCGCGTTTCCCACTGCCCTCTGCGTTGGGGCCCCCGACGGCCGCTCGCTGGTCATCCCTCGCTGGTGTCTGTGCCTGTGTGTCCCCGTCAGGCCGGCCTGGGGCCGGGGCGCAGGCCCACGGCAGCGCCCGGGGAGGACAGCCGTTTGGGCAGAGCTCCTCTGAGTCTTTTCACCGTGTGTTGTATTTATGTAGTTCAGAGCACATTGTGTATAAAATTGTTTCATGCCTTTTCCCCATTTAACCTTGTAACTAAGCTCATCCCTATATTATTAAGAAATCTTTGTAAAGATCGTTTCCACCTTCTGCACATAATATTCTGCTGAGATAATGTAGCGTAATTCATGAAACCATTCTCCTGTTGCTGGATTTTTTTATTTTTTTCCCCCCAGGTGTGGCGCAAGTTTTAAGTAAAGCCTGTAGTTTTCAAACAGGGGCTGCCATATTCCTTTGAGCAATGTTAAATCTGATTTAAAATTAAGAACCATTATTCCGTCACCTTGAATCCCACAATTTAAGTAGAGACTTATATTTTACCGGAACCAAATAATTTCAGCATAGCAAAAAACGAAGAAGCATCCCCCCCTCCCCATCCTCTGTGCTACTTAAATTTAGAAACTACTCTAGCGCTTTGGACCAGCTCCTCGGAGTGATTGAATGAGGGTTGTGCGCATGGGAGGGATGACGGTGACGCATTTTGGAAGACGAGGAGTATTTTACAATTGATTTTCATTATCAGCACGTGTAAGCTCTGATTGATTTGATTTTATATGTCATTTTCTCGTAAAATAAATTACTCTTGAAAGCTAATACAGAAAGTGACTGGCATAAACAGTGTATTTACTTATGAACATTATGGGTATTTATTTTTATGTTCCTGTTTGTAAGTCAGAGTCTCAAAAGCACAGGTTGTTTTTAAACAGGTTAGTTTTGCCCAGAGAAGACATTTTAGCACGCGGTTCCTGGAGATTGGGATGCGCTGGAATTGGATTTGGTGTGTGGTTGGCAAGGGGCACAGAGGAGAAGTGATGCAGGGAGTTTGCTGTCAGCTGAATGCTAGTGGCGCCGCCTTTCGTTTGCCTTTTCCACTGTCATCATGAATTGGGCTTTGAGTGACAGGGAGAGAAGAGCTCTTGCTCATTTCTCATTGATAAGTTACAGTTTTAGAAACAGTTGTTTCAATTTTCCTTGTTTGCATTTAAGTTTTCCCTCATCGCACTTTGTTTTTTCCATGTGTTAAGTGAACCAAGGCTGCTTTTAAATGCATCCTCACCTGGCTTCCTTTGGTGTTCCTCACACCTAATGTACCTTTGGGGTCAACAGCTCGTCTCAGAAACATGTTAAAGACAGAAACGAGCGCATCTGCATACAGGAGGCTTCCTGTGGCAGTTCTGTTCCATGTGGGGGAAGTGGAGAGCAGAGGGCCCTGGGAATGCCAGTGGGTCAGAACCAGAGGGTGGGGCTGCTGTTTGGCAGACCCTGAAATGACAGGAGGGGGCTGTATGCTTGCATAGCCCGTGACGTGTATGTAGTCAGATTTTCTATTTAAAAACGTCTTGATGATGGTCAAAGTAATGGACTTACTAAAAAGTTGGAAAACTCATTAACAGTATAGCTCCTTGTCCCAGAAGCCGTCATTGGGACGTTTTACTAATTTCCTTCTGGTCTTCTGTCAATATACTTTTTACATTGCAGCAATTATATTATGCATGCACATTCTAGTATTGCTTTTTGTTTAATATCTAAACATTTCCCAAAGTCATTAAGCACTTAAAAAAACCTCTTTTTAAAACATAGTGACGCACTTCTTTCAATAATGAGTAGGAAAACTAGACAGAAGATCAACAAGAAAAAAAGAAAACTAAGCACCTGAAAACCCCTAGACCTAACAGACATCTACAGAGCAGTGCACCCGTCACAGCAGGATCACATTCTTCTCAAGTGCACACGAAACATTCACCAGGAGAGACAATATGCTAGACCATAGAACAAGCGCCAGTACATTTGAAAGGATGGAAGTCATACAAATTGTGTTCTCTGACCACACAGACATTAAATTAGATATCAGTAACAGAAGGAAATTTGAAGAATTTGACAAATATGTGGAGATTTTAGAACACAACCATAAAGAAGCAATGTGGGGACTTCCCTGGTGGCACAGTGGTTAAGAATCTGCCCGCCAATGCAGGGGACACGGGTTCGAGCCCTGGTCCGGGAAGATCCCATATGCCGCGGAGCAACTAAGCCCGTGCGCCACAACTACTGAGCCTGCGCTCTAGAGC
This sequence comes from Balaenoptera borealis, assembly GCF_965194805.1. Taxonomy (NCBI): domain Eukaryota; kingdom Metazoa; phylum Chordata; class Mammalia; order Artiodactyla; family Balaenopteridae; genus Balaenoptera; species Balaenoptera borealis. The sequence continues at coordinate 103,368,480 of NC_138870.1, forward strand.
CCACGAGCCACAACTACTGAGCCCGTGTGCCACAACTGCTGAAGCCTGCACACCTAGGGCCTGTGCTCCGCAACAAGAGAAGCCACCGCAATGAGAAGCCCGCACACCACAATGAAGAGTAGCCCCCGCTCACCGCAACTAGAGAAAGCCCACGCGCAGCAACAAAGACCCAACGCAGCCAAAAATAAATTAAAAAAAAAAAAAGATTAAAAAAAAAAAGCAATGTGTCAGAGAAGAAATCACAAGGAAAATTAGAAATTACTTTGAGATGAATGAAAATGAAAACGCAGCATACCCAAACTTATGGCATGCAGCTACAGCAGTGCTCCAAGAGATATTTATATTAAAAAAGGACATCTCAAGTCATTAACTTGAGTTTTCAATTTCAGAAACTAGAAAAAGAAGAGCAAATTAAAGCCAAAACAAACAGAAGGAGGGAAATAAAGGCTAGAACAAATTAAATGAGGTAGAGGATACAAAAACAGTGGAGAAAAATCAATAAAACCAATGTTGGTTCTTCAAAAACATCAACAAAATGTTGGCAAACCTTCAGCTAGACTGACCTAGGAGAAAAGGGGAGAAGACTCAAATTACTAAAGTTATGAGTGCTTTTAGAAATAAACAGCACTAAGGAAATACTGTGAACAACTCTCCGAATTCGAGAATGTGGATGAAAAGGAGATGTTCCTAGAAAGGCACAAATTACCAAAACTGACTGTGATGGTTAATTTTGTATAAACTCGACTAGGCTGTGGTGCCTACTTATTTGGTCAAACACCAGTGTAGATATTGCTGTGAAGGTATATTCTGGATGTGATTAACATTTAAATTAGTAGTCTTTGAATAAAGCAGATTACCCTGCATACTATGGGTGGACCTTATCTAATTAGTTGAAGGCCTTAAGAGCAAAGACCGAGATTTCCTGACGTAGAGGAAATTCTCCTTAAGACAGAGAAATCCTGCCTGAGTTTCCAGCCTGCTGGCCTGTCCTACAAGTTTCAGACTTGCCAGTCCCCATCATTGTGTGAGCTTGTTCCTTGAAATAAGTTTCTCTCTCTCAATATAATGTAATATAATACAATATAATATAGTATAATATAATATGTACATTTATTTATCAATATCTATATGGATATATACAAGAACAATGTATATAGGAGATTAAATTAGTAATTTTAAAAATTCCAACAAAGGAAAGCCTAGGATCTTATGACTTCACTGGTGAATTCTACCCACACTTAACAAAGCATTAACACCACTCCTTCACAAACTCTTCCAAAAATAGAAGAGAGGACATGCTTTTCAGTTCGTTCAGTGAGGCCAGTATTATCCTGATACCAAAATGGGAGACAAAGATGTCACAAGGAAAGAAAGCCAGTGACTAGTATTCCTTATGAAGATAGATGTAACAACCCTCAATGAAATACTAAGAAACTGAATGTAGTAACATAGTAAAAGAACAAATGGGATTTATCTCAGGAATTCAAGGTTGGTTCAACATAGGAAAAATCAGTCAATGTAATACACTATACTAACAGACTGAAAGACAAAACAACGTAATCATCTCAGAATGACTGACACAGAAAAAGCTTTTTGACAAAATCCAACACCCTTTCACGATAAAAACACTCAACAAACTGGAAATAGAAGAACTTCCTCTCTAATAAAGAGCATCCATGAAACACTCACAATTAACGTCATGCTTAATGGGAAAGACTGAATGCTTTCCCCTTATGATTAGGAGCAAGGCAAGGATGCGTGTGCTCCCCACTTCTATTCAACATTGTGCTGGTTCTAGCCTGGGCAGTTACACAAGAAAATGAAGCAAAAGACATTGAGAATGGAAATGAAGAAGTAAACTACCTCCCTTTGCAGATGACATGATCTGTATATAGAAAATCCAAAGAAATCCACTAAAAAATTATGAAAGCTAACAAATGAGTTCACCCAAGGTTGTGGGATATAAGATCAAGGTAGAAAAATCAGTTATGCTTCTGTACACTTGCAATGTACAATGCAAAAATGAAATTATGAAAACAATTCCATTTACAATAGTGTCAAAATGAATAAAATGATCTAAATTTAGCAAAAAGTACAGTATTTACTCTGAAAACTAGAAAACATTGTGGAAAGATATTAAAGAAGATGTAAATAAGTGGAAAGACATCCCATGTTGTGGATTGGAAGACTTAATAGTATAAAGACGGCAGTCCTCCCCAAATTGATCTAAAGAGTCAGTGCAATCCCTGTCAAAACTGTAGCAGAAACTGAAAAGTTTATCTTTAAATTCACATGAAAATTTAAGAGACACAGAATAGCCAAAACAATCTTGAAACAGAACAAAGTTGGAGGATTCACACTTCCTGATATCAAAACTTACTACCAAACTGCAGTAATCAAGAAAGTGTCATTCTGGCTTATGGATGGACATGTAGATCAATGGAACAGAATTGAGAGTCTAGAAATAAACCTTCATATTTACAGTCAGTTGATCTTTGACAGTGACGCCAAGACAGCCCAATGGGGAAATGGTCTTTTTCAACATATGGTGCTGGGACAACTAGATATCAAGATGCAAAAAAATAAAGTTCCATCCCTGCCTCTCACCATACACAAAAATAAAATGAATCATGGACCTAAATGTAAGAGCTAAAACTATAAGACTCTAATAAGAAAGCATAGGAGTAAATCCTCATGGCCTTGAGTTAGGCCATGGTTTCTTAGATATGACACCAAAAGCAAAAATGACAAAAGAAAAAAATAGGTGAACTGGACTACATGGAAATGAAAACTTTGAGCTGTAAAGTCTCAAGAAAGGGAAAAGACCTCTGCAGAATGGGGGAAAATACTAGCAAATCATCTACCTGGTAAGAGACATAGCCATTATATATAAAGAACTCTCATAACTCAATAAGATAATCGAATTTTTAGAAACAGACAAAGCATTTGAATAGACGTTTCTCCAAAGAAGATAGACAAATAGCCAATAAGCATGAAAAGATGCTTGACATCATTAATCCTTAGGGAATGCAAGCCAAAGCCACAATGAGATACCACCTCACACGCCCTAGGATGGCTGAAATCAAAAAGACGAACAGTAAGAGAAGTTGGCAAGGATGTGGAGAAATTAGAAACCTCACGTGTTGCTGGGGGCGTCACACTAGCCGAGCAACTTCGACCAGCAGTGTGTGGCATTTCAGCAAAGAGTTAAACCTAGAGTTACCGGCAGAAGCCTGCCCAGGAATGCACGGGGGCACTGTTCATTTCAACCAGTGAAACCCAAACCCCAACCCAAGAGTCCGTCAGCTGATGAAGGTGTAAATGAAGGATGATCTACCCGTACAATGGAGTAGCATTCAGCGATGAAAGGGAACGGAGGACCGAGACACGCTGTAACACGGATGGCCCTTGAAAACATCGTGCTCAACGAAAGAAGCCAGCCACAAAAGGCCACGTGCTGTATGATTCCGTCTATATGCAATGTCCAGAATAGGCAAATTTGTAGAGCCAGAGCATAGACGCGCGGTTGCTTGTGGCTTGGGAACAGAATTGGGGGGATGGGGGTTGACTCGCTGGGCGCAGGGTTTCTTTTAGGAGGGACGAAATGTCCTAAAATCAGGTTGTAGTGATTGTTGCACAGCTTAGTGAATATATTAAAAACCACTTTCACTGGCTGAATTGTGTGGTATGTAAATTGTATCTGAGTAAAGCTGTCGTAAAGCAAGTAGAGGTGCCGTCTTCGTCTGTGTTGGCTGCTATACGAAGTTCCACACACTGGGTAGCTTATAAGGAGCGAAGTTTGTTTCTCACAGTTCTGGAGGCTGGACGTCTGTGATCAGGGGCCGGCACGGTTGCATTCTGGGCGCCTCTCCGCCTGGTGCACAGCCCGCGTCTTCTCATTGTGTCCTCGCGGGGTGGGAGGGGCGAGGGAGCTCTGGGGGGTCCCTTTTGTAAGAACACTAGTCCCATTCGTGAGGGCTGCACCCTCACGGCCAAAGCACCTCCCAAAGGCCCCACCTCCTAACACTGTCCTCTTTGGGGTTAGGGTTTCAGCATTTAAATCTGGGGGGAACACAAGCATTCCGGCCCATATCCCACTGTGTGGTGATATAATTTGGTTGTTTTCTGTTGATGCACGTTTGCCTGGTTCCTACTTTTTCACTGTCATGGTTAGTACACGTAGTATCTCAGTAAGTAAATTCTTGATTGCATTTTGGAGTGTTTTCTTGGCGTGTACTCTTAGAAGAGCCATTACTGACTCAACGGTTGGGTATTTTTAAGTCTTGATAACGTTTGCCAGGTTGTGTACCAGAAAGATGTTTGAATGTCTGCTCTGCCATCTCGCTCTGTCTTTGGGGTCTTCTGAACATTATTGGTAGCTCCTGGCTGGAGACAGGACCTCCGTGTGCGTCTGTGTGCTTATATGTGCACGTCACTTGTTTGTAGATATGTCAGTGTTTGCCCGTGAGGCTGTTCCAGTGTGGGCCAGGGCTCCACGATGTTAAGGGACTTGGGGAATTAGCTGAAGGGCCAGGAGCAAGCAGGACACTCTCCAGCATTGATGTTTGAGTTTTCAACCTGCAGGGACCGTATTCAGCAGGCCTAATTAGGAACTTGGAAGAGACAAGGGTGTGTGTGTGTGTGTGTGTGTGTGTGTGTGTGTGTGTGTGTGTGTAGGGAAACAACACTGGAGTGGAGCCTGGCGTCTGCAGGCCTTGTGCCCTGTGTGCGCTAGTGTGGCAGAAACAGGTGTGTGACCAGCAGCCTCTCTGGGGGACGTTACGCACCGGATCGTTTGTCCCCAGTCCCTGAGGCGCACGCTGGCCCATCTGGAACGAGGTGGAGGTGGGGTCAGTTGGGGCAGTTTTGTGGAAGTGCAGTGTGTGCACGTGCAGAACACGCGTTGGCATCAGCCAGGCCTCTGCTACGCTTCCGCCAGCCGAGGAAGATGCTGGTGTCTCTCATGAACGACGAAGCAAAGCCTATACAGTCGTCAGCCACCCAAAAGGCGGCCAGTCCTCTCTTTGGCCTGTGGCTGTTTCTGCGACCTTGCTTTCCATCCGTTTGATCCCACTGTGTCCTCACCTCGCTCTCCAGTCAGACCCCGGGGTCAACAGTCTTTTCCTCCGTTGCCAAAAGTGGTGGCTGAGGTGCAGCCCTTCCTGTGTTAGGTGACAGTCCCCAGCATTTAAGGAGCGCTTGCTCTGGGCTGGCGTGCTGGTGAGCGGGGTAGTCTCTTAGGACCTGGGGCTCTGAGGCCCCAGACCCATGAGGTAATCGTCTTGTTCCTCCTGGTACTTAGGTGGTGGCTCTCCTTCCTTGGAGTGACAGCCGCTGTCCAGCTGGAGTGTCATAGGGTTGTGGGGTAAAGAAGGGGTTCTCCCCGACCCCTCCCCTAATTCCCCTCAGCTAAGTTCACTGTTTAATTAACTTCACTGCGCATTTCTTTTCATTCTAACGACAGCCTTCTAGGGTAGGCATTACTGCTTAGAGTTTAGGAAAAAGGAGGCGCGGAGAGAAGTTACGTAACTTGCCGAGGTCCTGGCGTTTCGGATCTGGAATCGGTTTCTCTGCTTTATCTGAACAGCCAGGCCGGCAGCGCTGCCCCGCGGATACCTCCTAAGCTGCTGGCAGCCTGGCTCTGCCCACGGCTGGCCACGAGTTCCTTGATCGTGTGAGTTTTGTGCTTGCTGCTGGTTGTTAAGTCAAGGATTAATTTCCCCAATTTGTAGCTTTTCTTACTGACACGGTGCCGAAGTGCTTTCTTACGTTCGGATATGATTCCCAAGGCTGAGGTGGTAGAATTTTACTCCTTAATTGGGACCCTTTGTACAGCCTTTTAAAATCCTTTCATCAGAGAACAAGTTCTATTTCCTTTCCATTGGAGTGCAGTTTCACGGTTGTTGGTTTTTTTTTTTTCTTTCCCTGATTTATTTCCTTTCTTTTAAATGGTTTCTCTTCACTTCTTGTTTTAAATTGCAGTCATTGCTAAAGGGGTCCTGGCTCTGGCTGACAGGAAAAAGCTAACAAATACATTAGTGGGATCCTTTCACTTTTTACCCTCCTAATATAAAATGCCGCATAATCTGACATCCGGAAGCTTCCGCAGTTCAGCCCAGGGCCTTCGAAAACGTTTGACTTCATCTGAGTCGTGTGAAGGCCGACTCGGAGGCTGAACTTTGTGCTCAGAGCTTGCGGCCCTGGACCCTCTGCCCAGAGAGACCCCTGCCCCACGCTTTGCATAGTGTTTCCCAAGTGGACCCTATTTCCTGGGCCTGGATTCAGAATCCCTACGCGATAACTAAAGTCCTGCAGAGGGGTGTGGGTTGGATGGAAGGCTTTGCATTTACATTTGAAGACTCTCACTCATCCTTTCTCCCCACAAACTTTAGCTTTCTTCTCGAATTTTTACATCTCACTGTGTTAGAATCAGGAATTTGCACAATGTTTCGTACATAACACGTACGAGTTCCTGTCTTCTTTGTTTTTCAGCATCTTTAAACGTTTCCCTTTTATCAAAGGTTGTTGTTAAATCACCGAAACCCTTTTCGGATCAAATTTTATTTTGTTAATGTTAATGTAACAAATCCATACACGCACATACGTCTTTACACACAGGCCACATGCTTATTCCTTCTGAAAGTACTGCGTGTTACAAGAGCTACTGGTGGAGTGTCACAGCTTCTTAAAGCGGGGGTTGCTCTCTGTGTTGGGTTCTGTCCGTGCAGCCCAGATGGCGGGCAGCATCGGTGAGACCCCCGTCTACTGGGGTTGTCCCTCACTTTCCGTGGCCCCCTCCCTGCCCCCCACATGCTAAAGCCCCCCGGAGGTGGGGGGAGGAGAGGTTGTGAGCCAGGACGGGGTGAGATCTGTTTTTCACTGATGGTGACTTTGAGGCGTGGGCAGCCTTTGTTTTCAAGCTGAGAGGCCGCGGTGTCAGCGTAGTTTTATTTTTCCCTTTTGGTTGTTCTGTATTGTTTTGAGAGGAAATATTGGGAGACGAGTGGTTTGGTGGCGGCCATCGATTCCAGCTACCTGCACGTCCTCCCTCCAGAAATCTTTATCTTCTGCCTAAGACGAATCCGCCATCTATCTACTCCTCTCCCTGCGCTGTTCGTGTCCATCTCCGGGTCTAGCAAGTGACATTCTTTCCACGACCATTTTCTCCAAAGAAGCACGAGTCGGGCCCGATTCCAGCCCTGGGTCCCTCTGCGCGGCGAGCACAGGCGACGTCGGGGCAGCTGCTGCCGGCTGTCCGGTGGCTGTGGCGGGCTCAGGGGGTGACACAGCCCTGCTCGGCCTCCCTGGCCGGGGGCTTTCACGAGTCCAGCACAGACAGCTTGAAGTCTTGCTGAGGATGGCTCCTCCACGGCCTGCGGCCAGGCCAGGCTTTTGGGTCCCGTCTGGTGACCTCCACTGCCAGGCGGAGGTGTGGACACCGGGCGGGCAGAGCATGAGGCAGACTCGCGGTGATTATGGCTCTTCCCGTCGGGTCTGGACGAGGTTCTGTTGGTCAGCCACTCAGGCTCAGCCAAGGGTCCCTGGATGAGGGGACAGAGTGTGAAGCAGGCCTGTATCACGGACCTCTTGTGGGCGTGGACACCAGCCGGCGGGGCAGAAAGGTAGCCGTGAGCGTTTACTGACCGACAAAGACTGTATTCACCAGCGCCTCTGACTGGGCCTGAAGAATGGTCAGCTTTAAACTCCAAGTGAAAACGGTTACTGACCAAAAAGCAGACTAACAGACATTCCTCATAGACTGATTAGCTAGACTTGTCAAATACTGGAAGTGAAAAATCGTTCTCAGGATGAATGTTTTACCCCTCACGAGCATAGCATTGGGTCTTCCTGGTCGGGGACAAGTAGGGTTCTTAGAGGGACGCACGAGGAGCATGAGGGGCTTTATTCAGGCTGCTGGAGTGTCCTGTGTTGTCCTTAGTTTTGAGGAACGGCATGAACCTCTGTGAACCCTCAGGGACCATTCGACCCAACATTAGTTTTTGAGTTTCCTGTTTGAGTATTTCAGACTATGTGTATGGGTTGAAGTTTGATGATTTTTATTCCATTCTTCAAAGAGCAAGGAGAAAATCTACTTATTTTTGAAAAATAGAATAAAATCCCATTCTGTCTTGCAGCTCCTATGTAGGTCCATTGGACCTTTTTATAAATCTAAGATATATTGTCAGATCATAATGACCTTAATTTTTTTCTGTGTCTTAAAATATTTTGCTATTGTATCATCCCAGGTATTATTTTATTGTTACTCATCAATTATTCCTAACTACAGTTAAAAAAAAGGACTAAAATAATAAGAGGATGGAAGAATGGGAAGATGGAATCATCTAGAAGACTGATGTCACTGAGAAATAAACCATCCCTTCTGTGTGATCCTTCAGTTTTCTTATTGTGTTTCCCAAATGAATGTGTTATCTTTCAAGAAGGTATAAAAAGAGTCCGGAGACATTTTTGTAGTCTTTTCTTTTAAAAGCTTTTATTGAACATAGTAGAGAATTAGAATTTTTTATTTTTTTTACACCCGTAATGACAAGGAGAGGAAAATCGGCAGAGGAAGGCACTTCCCCATTATTAGACGAACTAGGAGATGCACGCAGAGGGATGCAGGGCAGCTCTTTAGATGCAAATGACGACAGTGAAACTGATCGTCTAAGCAGAATCGCAGGCTGTGAGTCTTCAGCCGGAGGTGTCTTAGATGAATTTTCTCAAACTCAGGCATCGGTGACTGAACGATGTAGCTCTAAGGACATGAAGGAAATGTGGTTTCTCATCCACCTAGTCATTCAACAGGAAGGACTTCATCACCTAAGATTTCGTGACAAGAATGTGGACCATCCCCCCTTTGCCAAAAAGGGGAGTTGTTTGTGGACCAAACTTGGATATAAACGGAGAAATGCTGAAAGCAGGTGTGTCTGCAAGAGGTGATTGGAATGCAGGCTGTCCCGTGTGCTGTTGACAGCGAATCTCAGTAACGGGGCCGTCTTTTTCGTTGTGCTTTTTTCTTTTACCTTCGTTTTAGGTGTTTTTCCCATTCTTTTTTTTTTTTTTAATGAAAGCTTCTTTATTTATTTATTTATGGCTGTGTTGGGTCTTCGTTTCTGTGCAAGGGCTTTCTCTAGTTGCGGCGAGCAGGGGCCACTCTTCATCGCGGTGCGCGGGCCTCTCACTATCGCGGCCTCTCTTGTTGCGGAGCACAGGCTCCAGACGCGCAGGCTCAGTAGTTGTGGCTCACGAGCCCAGCCGCTCCGCGGCATGTGGGATCCTCCCAGACCACGGCTCGAACCCGTGTCCCCTGCATTGGCAGGCAGATTCTCAACCACTGCGCCACCAGGGAAGCCCTCTTTCCCATTCTTTATAAAGATGTCTCACTGACTTCTGAAGGCCCCGAGCCTCACCACTGTTGTTTGTTTCTTTGGGCAAGTTTCAGGGACTCTTCCAAGGGTGGTTAGAAATGGCTACGGTGGCCACACTCTTCCAGCTGCTTAGCTAAGCCATTAACGTCAGACGTCTGAGTTTTTGCTTCAGTAACAAGAATTGAATGATTTTCAAGAAGGATTCAAGCTGCATTAATATTTAAGAGCCTTTCTGAATCCAGGAAGTGCCTGTGGATCTACTATATACAACCCCCGTCCATTAGGAAGGGCGGGCGCACGCTTGGCTCCCCGTCTGCGGGGGTTTGTTCCAGGGGAGTGCGTCTTGCTCCAGCACTTAGCTTGCCAGCCTCCCAAAGGCATCCGCGCCGAGAAGTCATGCTTTCTATCACTTTGCTGTCTTAAATAAATCTGTGTCCCAAACAGCAGGGAAAATCAATTTAATTACTTATGAAACTTTTCCTTAAGGGTGAGTGAATTACGGGGAAGAGATGAAGTATCTGTCATCGGTCACCTCATTTCAGGGCCAGATAGGAGAGAAGTGCATTTCGTTATGAAGATGAGCGTGGGTTGGCTGGTGAAAGCAGAGAGAGGCCCGCAAAGGCCCGTCCGCCCGGCAGTGCGGGTGGGAGAGCGTTGTGCTGCTGGGACCGATGGAGGTGAGCTTGAGTGGCGGTGGTGGCGGGGACGGGCGTTGAGCGGGAGCCAGAGGACTTGCGTGGGTGTCATAGCAAGAGTGTTAGGAAGGAGGAGAGAGCCGATGGCAGTTACCATAGTGATGGGGGCGGGCTCGGAAGGGAGCTGCCCACTCCCCGTTTCGCTCGTGCGCTGCTCCCAGCCTCCCTCCAACCCCCATCATCTGATCCGCCCCGCCGTCCATCGTGATGTAGTTCATGAGCCTCGTCACCCACTCTGCAGAATCTGCCCCAGCGGTCTTCGCCAGGGGCAGAAAGCAACTGTGTTTTCCCTCCACCTGACACAACTTTGCAGTTTATCTGCTGGAGCAGAGACCAGCTCAGAAGATGAAATGGTCTGTAGCTGCGGCTTTAAATGTTCAACTGTCAAGGGTGTAAGTACAGGATAAGGAAGGGTGTTGCTGGCTGGCCAGGACCAGAGCAGGGCTGTGATGAAAAGGGGAGAAGAAATCAACTCTCCCACCCCTACTTGTGTCTTCTGTCTGACCTGTCAAGTGATCAATTTCTTCACCCACCTGCCTGCCTACCTACGTTCTGCCCACCTGCAGGTACCTGTCTCTCTTTTAGTGGGTATAATTCGGTGGCTTTTAGTGTATTCAGAGTTGTGCAACCCTGACACTAATTCCAGGACATTTCCATCTCTCAGAAAGAAACCCTGTACCAATGAGCAGTCATTCCACATCACTCGCTCCTCCAGCCCCCGGCAACCAGTGATCTACTTTGTGCCTCTGGATTTGCCTATGCTGAGCATTTCATATAAGTAGGATCATACGTTTGGTGACGGGCTTCTTTCACTTTGTGTAATGTTTTTGAGGTTCATCTGAGCTGTAGCATATGTCAGAACTTCATTCCCTTTTAAGGCTTAATAGTATTTCACTGTATGCATAGATCACCTTTTGTTTATCCATTCATCAGCTAGTGGACATTTGGATTTTTTCCCCTCCATTTTTGGCTGTTATGAATAATGCCACTGTAATTATTTGTTTACAAGTCTTTCTGTGTGGACATGTTTTCAGTTCTCTTGGCTATATACCTAGGAGTAGAATTGCTGGGTCATATGGTAACTCCATGTTTAACTTTTAGAGGAACTGACAGACTCTTTCCCAAAGGGGCTGCAGCATTTTCCATTCCCACCAGCAGTGCATAAGGGTTCTGATTTCTCCACATCCTTGCCTACACTTGTTAGTGTCTTTTTTATTTTAGCCATCCTAGTGTGTGTGAAGTGGTAACTTGTGGTTTTGATTTGTATTTCCCTGATGACTGATAATGTTGTGTGTCTTTTCACATGCTTATTATTTTTAATGTGGTGGGATTATATTTGAGGCTGATTGGATTCATTAAAAAATCTTTTGAACTTTAAAATTTCTTTTACTAACATTAAAGTTTATATATGCCGTGTTTTTAAAAAATAATAAACCTTTTTTTCACTTGATGTTCTCTAATCTATAATAACTTGACTGAAATTGGTCTCAAATTTTATAAAATGAAGATACTTTCCTTTTCATTATTATTACTTTCATTTTTTTTTACAGGAAAAAGTATTCTCAGAGAAAGCTGGGTGCAAAAATTTGATTTATTTTCTTATTCACAAAAGCTGAAAGTGTAGGTTGATTTTTCTTTTAAGGTAGAGATTTAAGTTTGTAGAGAGTAGGTTATTTCAATTTCTGCCATCTTGTGCTTGAGAGAGGTTAAAGGAAAAATTTGAAATGAGAAGTCACCTCTTCTAACTTTGCAACTTTATGCTTTCAGCAACTGATCCTCTTCAGAATCTGTGGGTTGGTTGTGACTTTGGTTCTTAAAGGTCAAAATAGAATCCCCATCTTCTTGTCTCTTTGCAGTTTCTTTCAATTCCACAGACTTTTATAAAATCACTCACAGTGGTAGGTTTTTGGCATACCAAGATGTGTAAGACATGGTCTTTGCTCTTAGATAGTTTAAATTTCAGAACGGATAAATGGTGATTTATTATATTCATTCGGTCCGCAGTTCCTGTTGGAGAGACAAAGGTGATGCTAATTGTGGGGATAGTGATGGTGGTGGTGGTGATTGTGGTGATGGTGATGATGTTGATGATGGTGGTGGTGGTGATGGTGGTGAAGATGCTGGTGGTGATGATGTTGGTGATGGTGGTGGTGGTGATGGTGATGGTGGTAGTGGTGCTGGTGGTGGCAGTGGCTGCAGCTAACTTCCTTTGTACCAGGAGCTTTCACAGAACTTTCCTTATTATTACATCACTACTCCCTGAGGTTGATGCTCTTATCATCCCATTTTGCAGGTCAGCAAACTGAGTCACAAAGAGGTTGATCAAGATCTTCAAACTACTGACTGTCAGAGCCAGGATCAACCCCCGGCCGTCTTCTGCTGTGTGGACAGCTTTTCTCTTGTATGGGGAAAGGGGCAGCCAGATGGCTGATATCAGAAGCCCCAGCCACCGGGGCTGTGTCCTCATGCTTCTGTCCCTTCCTCTGTGGGCCCGTGTAGGGACAGAGTTCACGGGGTCCCCTCTGTCAGTGCAGACTCCTCACTGATGAATAGTGCCTCCTGCTTCCTCGTGTGGGTTTGGGGCCCCGTCTTTCCGTAGAGGACAGAAGGGCAGCTGAGCCACGGAGGAGGGGCTGGCTCATCCACGCGCCATCAGCTGACGCTTGGTGGCAGTGAGCGTCCTCTTTCTGACTGATGTGATGTTTTGTACACTTCGGATTAGACGTTGCTTTTCTGCTCAGTATAGAAGTGTGACCTAAAGTACTTTGGAATGATCCTTATCAGCAGTCGAAGCAACACGGCCACTCTGTGTAATTCTAACTCTCTGCATTGAAGAGCCCTCTCGTCAGTGGCCCTGTGTTGGTACGCACCCTTCTTTCTTATCTTGCGCCTTAGAGATGTGAACACAGCTTCCGAAAATGAGGGGCTGGAGTGTTTTTGTTGAATCGACCCAGCAGCTGCATTGAGGCTCATTTTCCCTGCCAGGCAGGCCAGCGTCAGCTTGTGCACCACAGCGGCCGCCCACTTGGTCCAGCCCATGTGACGGCCACCTGCCCGCGCCACTGTATTCTGGACGCGCCTGGCACCAGCGTCGTTCCCGTCCTTGCCTGCAGAGCGTGCTCTGTCGGAGGGGGAGCAGCTGGGACACGCAGTGCTTCTCCCACAGGAGGCAGTGTGGTCGGTGGCCTGTGGGGGGCAGGGGAGGTGGTGTCCTCGACACGCGGGGGCCCGGGTGTCGCCCTCCCTCTGCCGCTCAGGCCCACGGGCCTGGGCTGACCCTCTGCCTTCTCATCTGCAGGGCGGCACTGGGATCAGAGCAGATGGGGCTTGAGACCAGAAAGCCTGGTGGAGAGCGGGGGGTAGTGCTGGATGCCGGGACAGAGGTGCCACCTCACCGCGGTAGGTGCGCAGGGAGGGCCTCAGGGTGACAGGCACGTGGGCCCCATCTGGTGCGTTGAGAGATTTCCCAGGCAGTCTCACTCTGGGACGAAGGTGCCTCATCCACGCGGTCAGCGCCCTGCACAACGTTTTCAGCATGACCGCATCTCCCAGGGCGAGCCCGGGGCCTCCCTCCAGCGTCGTTGGCTCGGCGTGCCGGCTGGGTCGGGAGGTGCCTTCTGAGCACGTCACTGGGGGTTTCCTGCAGGGCGATCACACCTCCTGCTCTTACAGTGGCAGGACGTGGCCCCGCTGGGTCTGAGAGACAGAGCTAAGCTGCAGAGACAGGACCCCAGATGCCTCCTGCAGGCCGTGGCCATCCTGGTGGCGGTCATTTAAGTTTTAGCGCACGTCCCGGCCTGTGGAAGGCACGTGCGTTGTTCACCATTTGCCCATGTGACTGTTGTGTTGGATGGCCTGGGTTTCTTCTTGTGTCCACTCTAGCGGGTGTGACCTCTCCGCCCTCCCTCTGTCCCCCCTTTCCCCTCTCTCTCTTCCCTCCCTCCCCTGCCAAGTCTCGCTCTCTCTCTCTCCATCTGAGGTGTGTGGATAATCTGTCTCCGGCCTGGGGGGTGGGCCGGGGACTGCAGCCCGGGGAGCGTGGCTGGAGGTACTGACCGCAGCCGGGCCCCTGCGTTCCGACCCTGCTCAGCAGCCTGGCTCTTCTCTCCAGTGGCTTGGCTGCGACCTGCCGTTCTGTTGCTAGCCTGGGGGACCCGGTTATTGAGCTTTTTCTTCTCAGGAGGGATGCGGGAAAATTACCAGGGCTTTCAGAATCCTGCTCTCACCTGATAAACTTGCCTTTAATGCCAGGCGTGAATGAAGTAGGCTGCTCTTTGTGCCCTTGCATAAACGTGGTGTTGTCTAGGAAACACGCCTGTGGAGGGCTGCGGAGCCGGAGGGCCAGAGCGTCAGAGACGAACGGGAGAGATTGACCCGGCCGAGCAAATAAAAACAGCAAACCGCCTGCCCTCGAATAAAACATTTTAGGTGACAGAGGGAAAACAAGAAATGAAAGCCCTTTAAGTAGAAAAGATTTTCACATACATTTTAGCTCTTAAATTGGCAAGTGAGGTGGCATCCATACTTTTTCCCCGTTTTGGTCAGTTGCGTACCAGAGCAGGACGTGGACAGACAGAGGCAGTTGTATCTGATGAACGCTCAGGAACCTGCCAGGAGCGTTGGTTTCGTATGTGGTCACGACTCTGCGATTCCCCATTCTTGGTCCTGCCCTTCACGATTCCCCACGTGCTGCACGCCCTGGGGTGGGCCATCCTCCACCAGCCACGGTCACGGTCACAGTCAGAGGCTTTGCTCATTTCCCCCTCGCTGCGAATTTCTAACTCCCGTCGCGTGTTAGCCGATAGCCGTTTGTCAGAGTCTGTTCTGTGCCCATGGCTGCTGCCCAGCTCGGTCGGGGAAACCTTTGACTCAGGCGCAGAGGTGCCTCCTGCCTGTGGTCTTTGCCCCTGTGGGGCAGAAGCTGCAGCTTCTCAAGAAGGAACAAGAATGGTTGTTTAAACTGAGCCCATCCCTGCTGCTCAGAGACCCCATGAGAGCGGGGGAGACCGTGCCTTTCGACCTGGAAGCAGGGTCGTCTCCAGATGCTGCCACGCAAAGGTGCTCAGACACGAGGCAGAGAGCCCAGGAGGCGCGTCACAGCCAGGCCTACTAACGCAAAGTCAGCCCCACGTGCTGGGCCAACACCAGGACATGCACACCCACCCCCACCTGCACCCACGTGCACATGCACCCACGTGCACACACGCCCATGCATACACACGCCCGTGTGCACATACGCACCCGTGTGCACATGCACCCACGTGCACACACATCCATGCACACACGCACCCACGTGCACACGCACACCCACACACCCCACGTGCGCACACATGCACACGCACCCATGTGCACACACGCCCATGCACACACACCCCCATGCACACACATGCACCCACGTGCACACGCACCCACGTGCACACATGCCCGTGCACACACACACCCATGCACACACATGCACCCACGTACACACAGACCCATGCACACACATGCCCATGCACATACACGCACCCACATGCACACACACCCACGTGCACACACACCCATGTACACACAGGCCCCACGTGCACACACGCCCATGCATACACACACCCATGCACGCACACACGCCCACGCACACACACGCACATGCACACACACGTCCATGCACACACACGTGCAGAGGCAGGTCACAGTGTTTCGGTCATGTGAGCAGTTGTGCACGGATCCCTGAGGGAGCAGGCGCCCTGGAAGGACCACGCGCTGGGAGCCTTTTGCCTGGGGTTCTCTTCCCCGCGCATCTGTCAGCCTCAGTGAGGGGTGAAGCTAGAGCTCTTTATAAAGCGTGCCCTCTATGCGAGACACAGGCATCTCACCGGACGTTCTGAGTGAGGGTGAACCCTCTCGGGTGGCCCTGAGGCCCAGCCAGCCTGAGGGCCCAAGCAGAGGCTCTTGTGGACATCAGAGAAATGACACCCAAGCGGTGATGGCCCGGGTCCCATAGGACACGTGAGCCCTTGGAAGAACGTTGGCTTTTGATCTGGAAGAGAGAGGCTTCTCAACAGAGGGTTAATGTGGCGTCGCCTGTGAAAGGTGGCTTGGGACACATGCAGGGGACGGGGTGCAGGGAGAAGCTGGGTGGAAGTCAGGGAGGCCAGTTAGGTTGTTGACCTAATCCGAGGGGAGGCAATGGCGTGGGCTCAGAGACAGGTGGCGGTGAGCCGGGGTTGCATCTGGCTGGTTTGAAGGGTTTGCTGAGAGACTGGATGGAGGTGAGAGAGAGAGGTTAAAGGTGACCCTGAGGTTTTCCCCCACTAATGGGAGGGGATGGAGTCGCCTCTTCCAGAGAAGGCCACGGAGACGGACCAGGAGCCCGGTCTCGGGTGTGCGTCGTGCGTGTTGTCTGTTAGACACCCCAGTGTCCCTCTCGTGTCAAACACTGCTGGTCTTTGCTTTCTCCTTCCTGGGGAGCGGTTGATTTGGGCCCTTTCCAGGTCTTGGTGTCCAGTGTGAAATGCAGGCCTCTTCTCCAGGGCAGGTGGCCGCGGCCCTGGCTTCTTGGCGTGCTGCCTCTCGCTTTCCCGCCCGAGGTCAGAGCCGGCCCTGTCCTCTGAGCTTCCCGGTCTGCGTTTCCCGTAAGGGCTTGGGGACCCGAGGCGGGAAGTCCCAGGACCCCTGAGACGAGAGTGGTGCATCTTTTATCCACTGAAAGAGTCACTGTAGACAGGCACAAACGATGGATCGATGTTGACGTGGGTGCTGACAAAGGAGAGATGCATCCTTGCATCTTCTAGATGCTTGTGTATGTGAAAACTCTCCCCTCAGGAGTTCTGCTTCATGTCTCTCAGGGTTACAACTGGAGTTTCAGTTCTGTTCTTTCTCTCAAGAGAGCTTTCTGCTGGCTCACATTCCTTGTAAACATCCAGGATATGGTTTTGTTGTGAGAAGTGTGTGAACCTGCCTCCGTGCAGGTGGATGTGAGCATTTGTGGGTAAAAGCAACCGAGCAGTTTTGTAGCTTTCGTTTGTTCCTGTACACAGCCTCGGGCCTGCCTACCATTTGTTTCTCTGCTTTAGACTTGCCGTCTGCAAAGCAGAGGCAGTACTTCCAGCCTTTTGTCTCGCTGGGAGGCTAATGATTGAGTTATATATATAGTGGCGTGAAGTCTTTGAAATAAAATCACAAAGTACATGTGCATTATTATTATAGCTCTAATGGTATTTATATTTAAATCATGATTGCAATAATAATACACCATTTTGCCAATAAAACACAAAACCACTTCAGAAGAACATTCTAAAATGATAGCGTTTTCTGGGGCTGGTCAGCAGCATCTAATTTGGGGCCTTCACAGTTGGTTTCGTGATTCATGCATTGTGTATTTCCAAAGAATAATCCAGGGCGTGCAGCATTGCCCAGGGCAGTGAGGATGGAAAATACACAGTTGGTGCGGTTGGACTAAAAGAGCAGTTGGCCGCCTGGATCAACAGGGCTGGATTTCATGCGGGGTAGGGGCTCTCAGCAGGCCTCCATGCTGGTTCTGAGCCCGTGAAGCTTGACTTTGTGACAATGCGTCATCAGGGCCGAGGGCCTTTTGTCAGCTGTCCAGTTACGGCAGAGATGTACGGTGGGTGAGCAGCTCAGTGGGGACTGAGGTTTTTTCCCAGATGCATACAGAATTCATAAACCTGATTTATAACCATTGGAATTTGTGCTACTCACGCAGAAGGCTCAGATGCGGAGCCTTTATTAGTGGGAAATGTCTAGACTTCATTTAGTGGGAAATGTCTCTCTTTTAGTCGCTCTGGTACTCCAGTCCCTGTGGATGTACAAGGTGGTGAGTCTGGAGGCTGTGCCGTCTGCAGAGAAATGGGGGACAGCTGTGCCCCCCTCCTTTCATCTCCCGGGGTATTACATTTAGCTTATTGGAGTTGGACCAATTACTGCATTAAGAGCAGAAGTCAGCGAGAGGCGGCCCTTTATCATTAGTTATTTTATTTTATTTTTTATTTTTATTGTTTTTAAGATTTTTTTTGATGTGGACCATTTTTAAAGTCTTTATTGAATTTGTTACAGTATTGCTTCTTCTTTTTTTTTTTTTTTAACCTCTTTATTGGAGTATAATTGCTTACAATATTGCTTCTGTTTTATGTTTTGGTTTTTTGGCCACGAGGCACGTGGGATCTTAGCTCCCCGACCAGGGATCGAACCCTCACCTCCTGCAATGGAAGGTGAAGTCTTAACCACTGGACCGCCAGGGAAGTCCCTGTTATTAGTTATGAAATTAAGAGTGTTCTGCTGAGCCACACAGCACAGAGAGGTGGTGTCCATGGCCAGTGCGGCCAGAGCACGTCTGTGTCCACCTGCAGCCACTCCTGCCTCTAGAGCTTTCTCCTTGGCTGGCTTCAGGACGGGCCTTCCTGGTCTTGCTGCCCAGGTCCTCCCCCCTCTCTTACATTGGGACATTCATCTCAACTAAGGAATCAATATTGATAGATTATTATGACCTATATTTAGTTTTTACTAATGACCGTTTTCTGCTCCAGGACCCTGTCCAGGTCACCACATGACATTTAACCATCGTGTCTCCGTAAGCTCCTCTTGGCTGTGACATTTTCTCAGATTTCCCTTGTTTTAATGACCTTGATGGTTTGAGTACTTGCCAGGTTATTTTGTAGAGTGTCCCTAAATTTGGGTTTGCCTGATGTTTTTCTTGTAGTCAGACTGGGGTTGTGGGTTTGGGGAGGGAGCACAAAGGAGCAAGTGCTGTGTCATCACATCAGGGCGCACGCGGTGACAGGGGTGATCACCTTTGGTGCTGACCTTGATCACCTGGCCGAGGTGTATTCATCAGGTTTCTCCTTTGCAAAGTTCCTCTTTTTTTCCTCTCCTTTCCTTCCTGTCCTCTTTGGAAGGAAGTCACGATGTGCCCAAATGTAAGGGGTGGCAGTTATGCCCTACCTCCTTGAAGGCGGATCTCTACATAAATTAATTGGGATTCTTCTGCATGAAAGATTTGTTTGTTTTCCCCATTTGTTAATTTACTCAATCATTTATATCAGTATGGACGCATAGATATTTATTTTACATTTTGGGTTATAGTGCGATGGTACTGCACTATTTTTTTTTTTGAATTTTTGAATTTTATTTTATTTATTTTTTTATACAGCAGGTTCTTATTAGGTATCCATTTTATACGTATTAGTGTATATATGTCAATCCCAATCTCCCAGTTCGTCACACCCTCCCCACCCGCCCCCTCCACTTTCCCACCTTGGTGTCCATACGTTTGTTCTCTACATCTGTGTCTCTATTTCTGCCCTGCAGAACGGTTCATCTGTACCATTTTTCCAGGTTCTACATATATGCATTAATATACGATATTTGTTTTTCTCTGACTTACTTCACTCTGTATGACAGTCTCTCGATCCATCCACATCTCTACAAACGACCCAATTTCGTTCCTTTTTATGGCTGAGTAATATTCCATTGTATATATGTACCACATCTTCTTTATCCATTTGTCTGTCGATGGGCATTTAGGTTGCTTCCATGACCTGGCTATTGTAAATAGTGCTGCAGTGAACATTGGGGTGCATGTGTCTTTTTGAATTATGGTTTTCTCTGGGTATATGCCCAGTAGTTGGATTGCTGGGTCATATGGTAATTCTATTTTTAGTTTTTCAAGGAACCTCCATACTGTTCTCCATAGTGGTTGTATCAATTTACATTCCCACCAACAGTGCAAGAGGGTTCCCTTTTCTCCACACCCTCTCCAGCATTTGTTGTTTCTAGATTTTCTGATGATGCCCATTCTAACTGGTGTGAGGTGATACCTCATTGTAGTTTTGATTTGCATTTCTCTAATAATTAGTGATGTTGGACAGCTTTTCATGTGCTTTTTGGCCATCTGTATGTCTTCTTTGGAGAAATGTCTGTTTAGGTCTTCTGCCCATTTTCTGATTGGGTTGTTTGTTTTTTTTAAATATTGAGCTGCATGAGCTGTTTATATATTTTGGAGATTAATCCTTTGTCCGCTGATTCATTTGCAAATATTTTCTCTCATTCTGAGGGTTGTCTTTTCGTCTTGTTTATGGTTTCCTTTGCTGTGCAAAAGCTTTTAAGTTTCATTAGGTCCCATTTGTTTATTTTTGTTTTTATTTCCATTACTCTATGAGGTGGATCAAAAAAGATCTTGCTGTAATTTATTTCAAAGAGTGTTCTTCCTATGTTTTCCTCTAAGAGTTTTATAGTGTCCAGTCTTACATTTAGGTCTCTAATCCATTTTGAGTTTATTTTTGTGTGTGGTGTTAGGGAGTGTTTTAATTTCATTCTTTTACATGTAGCTGTCCAGTTTTCCCAGCACCACTTATTGAAGAGACTGTCTTTTCTCCATTGTATATCCTTGCCTCCTTTGTCATAGACTAGTTGACTATGGGTGCATGGGTTTATCTATGGGCTTTCTATCCTGTACCATTGATCTATATTTCTGCTTTGGTGCCAGTACCGTATTGTCTTGATTACTGTAGCTTTGTAGTATAGTCTGAAGTCAGGGAGTCTGATTCCTCCAGCTCCGTTTTTTTCCCTCAAGACTGCTTTGGCTTTTCAGGGTCTTTTGTGTCTCCATACAAATTTTAAGATTTTTTATTCTAGTTCTGTAAAAAATGCCATTGGTAATTTGATAGGGATTGCATTGAATCTGTAGATTGCTTTGGGTAGTATAGTCATTTTCACAATATTGATTCTTCCAATCCAAGAATATGGTATATCTCTCCATCTGTTGGTATCATCTTTAATTTCTTTCATCAGTGTCTTATAGTTTTCTGCATACAGGTCTTTTGTCTCCCTAGGTAGGTTTATTCCTAGGTATTTTATTCTTTTTGTTGCAAGTGTAAATGGGAGTGTTTCTTTAATTTCTCTTTCTGATTTTTCATCATTCGTGTATAGGAATGCAAGAGATTTCTGTGCATTAATTTTGTATCCTGCAACTTTACCAAATTCATTGATTAGCTCTAGTAGTTTTCTAGTGGCGTCTTTAGGATTCTCTATGTATAGTATCATGTCGTCTGCAAACTGTGACAGTTTTACTTCTTCTTTTCCAATTTGAATTCCTTTTATTTCTTTTTCTTCTCTGATTGCTGTGGCTAGGACTTCCAAAACTATGTTGAATAATAGTGGTGAGAGTGGACATTCTTGTCTTGTTCCCTGATCTTAGGAGAAATGCTTTCAGTGTTTCACCATTGAGAATGATGTTGGCTGTGGGTTTGTCATATATGGCCTTCATTATGTTGAGGTAGGTTCCCTCTATGCCCACTTTCCAGAGAGTTTTTATCATAAATGGGTGTTGAATTTTGTCAAAAGCTTTTTCTGCATCTATTGAGATGATCATATGGTTTTTATTCTTCAGTTTGTTAATGTGGTGTATCACATTGATTGATTTGTGTATATTGAAGAATCCTTGCATCCCTGGGATGAATCCCACTTGATCATGGTGTATGATCCTTTTAATGTGTTGTTGGATTCTGATTGCTAGTATTTTGTTGAGGATTTTTGCATCTATATTCACCAGTGATATTGGTCTGTAATTTTCTTTTTTTGTAATATCTTTGTCTGGTTTTGGTATCAGGGTGATGGTGGCCTCATAGAATGAGTTTGGGAGTGTTCCTTCCTCTGCAATTTTTTGGAAGAGCCTGAGAATAATGGGTTTTAGTTCATCTCTAAATGTTTGATAGAATTCACCTGTGAGGCCATCTGGTCCTGGACTTTTGTTTGTTGGAAGATTTTTAATCACAGTTTCAATTTCATTACTTGTGATTGGTCTGTTCAAATTTTCTATTTCTTCCTGGTTCCGTCTTGGAAGGTTATACATTTCTAAGAATTTGTCCATTTCTTCCAGGTTGTCTATTTTATTGGCATAGAGTGGCTTGTACTAGTCTCTTAGGATGCTTTGTATTTCTGCGGTGCCTGTTGTAACTTCTCCTTTTTCATTTCTAATTTTATTGATTTGAGTTCTCTCCCTTTTTTTCTTGATGAGTCTGGCTAAAGGTTTATTAATTTTGTTTATCTTCTCAAAGAACCAGCTTTTAGTTTTATTGATCTTTGCTATTGTTTTCTTTGTTTCTATTTCACTTATTTCTGCTCTGCTCTTTATGATTTCTTTCCTTCTACTAACTTTGGGTTTTGTTTGTTCTTCTTTCTCTAGTTTCTTTAGGTGTAAGGTTAGATTGTTTATTTGAGATGTTTCTTGTTTCTTGAGGTAGGCTTGTATTGCTATAAACTTCCCTCTTAGAACTGCTTTTGCTGCCTCCCATAGGTTTTGGATTGTCGTGTTTCGTTGTCATTTGTCTCTAGGTATTTTTTGATTTCCTCAGTTATCTCTTGGTTATTTAGTAACGTATTGTTTAGCCTCATGTGTTTGTGTTTTTTACGTTTTTTTCCCTGTAATTGATTTCTAATCTCATAGCGTTGTGGTCAGAAAAGATGCTTGATATGATTTCAATTTTCTTAAATTTACTGAGGCTTGATTTGTGACCCAAGATGTGATCTATCCTAGAGAATGTTCCATGTGCACTTGAGAAGAAAGTGTAATCTGCTGTTTTTGGATGGAATGTCCTATAAATGTCAATTAAATCTATCTGGTCTATTGTGTCATTTAAAGCTTCTGTTTCCTTATTTATTTTCATTTTGGATGATCTGTCCATTGGTGTAAGTGAGGTGTTAAAGTCCCCCCACTATTACTGTGTTATTGTGAATTTCCTCTTTTATAGCTGTTAGCAGTTGCCTTATGTATTGAGGTGCTCCTATGTTGGGTGCATATATATTTGTAATTGTTATATCTTCTTTTTGGATTGACCCCTTGATCATTATGTAGTGTCCTTCCTTGTCTCTTGTAACATTCTTTATTTTAAAGTCTATTTTATCTGATATGAGTATTGCTACTCCAGCTTTTTTTTGATTTCCTTTTGCATGGAATCTCTTTTTCCATCCCCTGACTTTCAGTCTGTATGTGTCCCTAGGTCTGAAGTGGGTCTCTTGTAGACAGCATACATATGGGTCTTGCTTTTGTATCCATTCAGCGAGCCTGTGTCTTTTGGTTGGAGCATTTAATCCATTCACGTTTAAGGTAATTATCGATATGTATGTTCCTATGACCATTTTCTTAATTGTTTTGGGTTTGTTTTTGTAGGTCCTTTTCTTCTCTTGTGTTTCCCACTTAGAGAAGTTCCTTTAGCATTTGTTGTAGAGCTGGTTTGGTGGTGCTGTATTCTCTTAGCTTTTGCTTGTCTGTGAAGCTTTTGATTCCTCTATCGAATCTGAATGAGATCCTTGCTGGGTAGAATAATCTTGGCGGTAGGTTCTTCCCTTTCATCACTTTAAATATGTCATGCCACTCCCTTCTGGCTTGTAGAGTTTCTGCTGAGAAATCAGCTGTTAACCTTATGGGAGTTCCCTTGTATGTTATTTGTCGTTTTTCCCTTGTTGCTTTCAATAATTTTTCTTTGTCTTTAATTTTTGCCAATTTGATTACTATGTGTCTCAGCATGTTTCTCCTTGGGTTTATCCTGCCTGGGACTCTCTGCGCTTCCTGGACTTGGGTGGCTATTTCCTTTCCCATGTTAGGGCAGTTTTCGACTATAATCTCTTCAAATATTTTCTCAGGTCCTTTCTCCCTCTCTTCTCCTTCTGGGACCCCTATAATGCAAACGTTGTTGCGTTTAATGTTGTCCCAGAGGTCTCTTAGGCTGTCTTCATTTCTTTTCATTCTTTTTTCTTTATTCTGTTCCATGGGAGTGAATTCCACCATTCTATCTTCCAGGTCACTTATCCGTTCTTCTGCCTCAGTTATTCTGCTATTGATTCCTTCTAGTGTATTTTTCATTTCAGTTATTGTGTAGTTTATCTCTGTTTGTTTGTTCTTTAATTCTTCTAGGTGTTCTTTAATTCTTCTAGGTCTTTGTTAAACATTTCTTGCATCTTCTAGATCTTTGCCTCCATTCTTTTTCCGAGGTCCTGAATCATCTTCACTATCATTATTCTGAGTTCTTTTTCTGGAAGGTTGCCTATCTCCACTTCATTTAGTTGTTTTTCTGGGGTTTTATCTTGTTCCTTCATCTGGTACATAGCCCTCTGCCTTTTCATCTTGTCTGTCTTTCTGTGAATGTGGTTTTTGTTTCACAGGCTGCAGGATTGTAGTTCTTCTTGCTTCTGCTGTCTGCCCTCTGGTGGATGAGACTATCTAAGAGGCTTGTGCAAGCTTCCTGATGGCAGGGACTGGTGGTGGGTAGAGCTGGATGTTGCTCAGGTGGCCAGAGCTCAATAAAACTCTAATCCGCTTGTCTGCTGATGGGTGGGGCTGGGTTCCCTCCCTGTTGGTTGTTTGGCCTGAGGCGACCCAACTCTGGAGCCTACCCCGCTCTTTGGTGGGGCTAATGGCGGACTCTGGGAGGGCTCACGCCAAGGAGTACCTCCCAGAACTTCTGCTGCCAGGAAGTACTTGCCAGAACTTCCTTGTCCTCATGGTGAGGCGCAGCCACCCCCCGCCTCTGCAGGAGACCCTCCAACACGAGCAGGTAGGTCTGGTTCAGTCTCTGTGGGGTCACTGCTCCTTCCCCTGGGTCCCAATGTGCACAGTACTTTGTGTGTGCCCTCCAAGAGTGGAGTCTCTGTTTCCCCCAGTCCTGTCGAAGTCCTGCAATCAAATCCCACTAGCCTTCAAAGTCTGATTCTCTGGGAATTCCTCCTCCTGTTGCCGGACCCCCAGGTTGGGAAGCCTGACGTGGGGCTCAGAACCTTCACTCCAGTGGGTGGGCTTCTGTGGTATAAGTGTTCTCCTGTTTGTGAGTCACCCACCCAGCAGTTATGGGTTTTGATTTTATTGTGATTGCGTCCCTCCTACTGTCTTGCTGTGGCTTCTTCTTTGTCTTTGGACATGGGTATCTTTTTTGGTGATTTCCAGTGTCTTCCTGTCGATGATTGTTCAGCAGTTAGTTGTGATTCCAGTGCTCTCGCAAGAGGGAGTGAGTCTGCATTATCTTTTGTTTTTCGGAATATTTCAGCTTTGGCCATTGGCTCTGTTTTAGTTGGTGCCTGGGTCCCTGTGACATACCCGCATCAGTGTGTGTGTGTGTGTGTGTGTCTGTGTCTGTGTCTCTGTCTGTGTCCGTTTCTCCAAGGAGTCCAGTCCCTTTGATTGGAGAACGGTATTAGAAGCCAAGATCTGTATGACTGGTGTGCTCTTGTCAAGTATCTTTTAAAGGAATTATAAGTAAGGGAAAATACCTTTCACGTTTGCCTTCCTTTACCATTACCTGTCATCTTCATTTCTTTGTGGAGATCTGTATTTCCCCCTTGTATCGTATTCTTTCTGGCAGAAGAGCCTTCTTTAGCATTTCTTGCAGGGCAGCTTTTCTTTGTCTGAAGAAGTGTTTATTTCACCTTGTGAAAGGTGTTTTTCACTGAATATAGAGACCTGGGTTGACAGCTTTTTTCTTTTAGTACTTTAACGACATCATTGCATTGCCTTTTGTTCTGCATGGTTTCTATGGAAAGTCTGCTATAGTTATTATTTTTGTTCCCCTTCTTAGGATTTGGTAAAATTCCCTGGCAGTTAACCAAGTCCATCATCCTAGCGGCCTAGTCTAGTTAAAATGCCATCTCCACGCAAGGATGGACACGGGCGTTAGAGCCGGGCAGAAAGGCCCGAGCTCCGTCCCTGCTCAGCTGTGCACAGGCTGTGGCCTCGCTGGGTTTGATGTCTCACCTCTGAGACAGGGGAGTAGCTGCCTGCTGCTTGCTCTGGGTCAGGATGAAGTAATGTGATATGTGATCAAGATACATGATCCGTACTCCAGGTGGAAGTTCCTCTTGGTTGGCTTGTCTCAGTGCAGCTCAGTTAAATCAGTGAGCTGAGGCTTCGCCCAGATGAGAAGCCGCATCTATTTCCTTGTTCAAGGCCGAGGACCCTTGTGGCTCACGGCGTGCACTCCTGCGCCCAACCTCACATTCCCCCCCCCCGACTGGCTGTCACTGCAGCTCCTCCTCCCAGAGCGCAGCCGGCATGGTGCTGTCTCTGAGCGTACCACTCCCTTGTTCAGACGCAGAGCCACCCATGACCCTGACTCGCCGCCACAGCCTGATTTCTCCTGCCCACCCGCTTCCGCCTGATGTTCTGAGAGCCTGCCCCATGGTTGTACTGGCCTGTAGGCCTCGGTCAGCCTACTTCTTTTGGTTAAAACCCCATTTCTGAGAAACAAAAACAACAAAAACCCAAAGACAGCATTTAACAGAAAACATGTTATGAACCACACGGCCCCGGGAGAGCACTTGATGCGCGTCTGCCTGCTGCCGGGCGGGCCCTTGAGCGTTTGCAGGAGCCTCCCCTGGGCTGAGCCCTGAGCCTGGGCCCTAGGGAGCCCTGCGGACCATGCTGTTGGGGAGTGGGTCACAGGGCAGTCCCTGACTGTGACAGATGTGGTGTGTTTGCTGGGGCCCTGAGCGGTGGGCAGGGCGGCCAGCCTAGGAGGACATCAGGGAGGAGGGCAGGGCATGTGAGGCCCGGTGGGGCGAGGTCCTGGGACCCTGCAGCCACCATGAGGGCGTCGTGCTGGTGACTGGCGGGGCCACATCCAGAGCGGCCACAGGGAGTCTCCGTGGAGAGCCCTGGGGGCCAGGCCAGTGGGCCTGGGTTTATTGTGGGGACCTGGGGAGCTGTGGGAGAGTAATTTCGTCAGGAGAGTGAGGTGGTTGGATGTGTGCAGTTTGGAAACTATGCTTATTTATCATCCAAGACTCCCTCTTCCACGAAGCCTTCTTAAACCTCCTTCTCCAGCATGATGGACTTTCCCCTCCTTGGATGCTAGCATGCCGCATGCCTCTCTCTCCATTCGGGCCCTGGGAGGCCAGCTGACCATCCGGTCTTCAGCCAGTGTGTCTCAGGCACCTCTTTGGTGCCTTTGTGTGGGGTATCACTCCTGGGGCTTTCAAGCCTACACTTTATCAGGGAAGACCAACGATAACACAGATTTCTACACACGTACTTGATTACAGTGGTGATGGTTATTCCAGAGGAGGAGACAAGGCCTGTGTGAGTGCATTAAATAGACGGCAGGCCCACCCAGGTGTCCAGTGAGTCCCCCAGGCTTGCGGAGCACTGCCCCACCCATGGCAGTAACGCCATGAGAGCAGGGTCACGGGCGTGCAGATGGATGACACGCTGTCACGTGTGGCCTGGCATGTGGCATAAGTGGAAAACCCCATAGTCAGTCTTGAGTCCTGCCTTTTCCTGTATCCTCCCTCAGTGTTAAGTTCCTTGAAGGCAGCGGCTGTCTCTCACCTCTGCCTCTGTTGCAGCCCAGGCTCTGGGCTGAGGGCCAGAGCTTAGGACACAGAGCCGATGGGTTGGAGGAGGGGACGGAATTCTCAGCAACTGGACACGGTCATGTCTTCATTCAGCTGCTGGTTTGGACTAAGTGGAATGGGTCATCTGCCCATTAGGGATCTAATTGAAAATAATACTGAGCAATTTAATACAATGATCTCCTAACATCTTTGGCATAAATTAGCAAAATGCTTCAGAATGTTACATCCAATTGAAATGGAACTGACAGTATCCCAGTGAAAGATAAGTAGATGCTATTGGAATATCCAGGGAGGAGTTTCTGATCAGCTCTGGGGATGAAGGGGTTATCCTTGTAGTGTTCTGTTGAACCACAAAATGTTATTTATAACCCTTGTCAGGAGCAATTAAACTGATTGATGATTAAGAAAGTTTAATAGTTGAATAATAAGATGCAGTTCTTGACAGCTATTTCTTCTCATTTTGGAAGCATATTTTATGAGTCTAATAACAGTGTGAAGGATGGGCCGCAGAGTATATTGTGGTGTAATTATGTGGTGGTGATATAATATTCAGTCTGGTGTTACATGGTATGTTACTTATAAAAAATTAATACACCAATTATGATTTTTTGATTTATTATTGAAGCAGTTGGTTAACACTCACCCCAAGCAGGGTTAATTAGTACATATTGATATATTTGATTAAAAATACACTGATGTTGAATTGGATAAGAAAGGTCAATCAAAATAAATTATTTTCTCGCCACCCCAGAATGGTATCATGACTTTAGTTATCTTTCATCCTTATGTGAAAAGGTGGCTTCAAACTGACCAGAAATGTTTGCTTTGCTTGGTGGCGCCATAAGCATTCCATGCCGTCGACAGTGGTCTTTACATTCTCACAGCAACCTGCACTTCTCTCCTTGCCTGTGGGGTTTTTTGTGACGGTGTTTATCCTTATGAACCATTTCTTACGTCTGTGAAAAGCAAACATATAGTTGAAAAAATTCTTCTTGGAAATAAGCGACGATGCTGCAATGTAGGAACAAATGAATAATAAACTAAAAAAAAGTCTAGCGTCCCAAGTAATGAAAATGCAAATTGAACCAATAACGTAGTTCTATTTTTGTCTATCAAATGAGCAAAGATTACAAAAGATAACCCTCCGTGCTTTTCAGGTGAGGTGAGATTGACACCCTGTAAT
Source organism: Balaenoptera borealis (assembly GCF_965194805.1). NCBI lineage: Eukaryota > Metazoa > Chordata > Mammalia > Artiodactyla > Balaenopteridae > Balaenoptera > Balaenoptera borealis. The sequence continues at coordinate 103,397,060 of NC_138870.1, forward strand.
CTTTTGGTGAAGCAGGCTTTCTGGGAAGCGCTGGGCACGTATTGAAAGGCTTGGACGCCCCCTTGTCTGGAGGAGACAGGAGAAGGGCACGAGGATCGGGGCTGGGGCGTTCATCGTAGAGCCCTCTGTTCCTGTGGAGGCTCCGGGGGAACCCAGACGTCCAGCCGCGGAGGACGTGTAAGCCAGTTGTGATTTTCATGCGTTCTCAGTATGTGGAAATGGCCGGGGTATAAGCAAAAGTAGTAAGACATAACACTTCATAGTTAGTCTCAATTCTGGTTTATTAAAACAAAGTGTGTATGGATGAGTGTCATGGGCTAAATTGTAACGCAGTGAACTATACCAAGATGTCAGCTGTAGCTGCGTCGTGCATTTACGGATGCTTTGCCTTTCTTTTATATACACTCTGTATCCTCCAAGTTATTTTCAAGCATCATGCGTTGTAATAAACGCGCTGTTGGAAAGAATGCTTCCCTGGAATAAGTAGACAGAAGAAGACCCCTCTCGGGGCTCAGCCTGGCCGCCCCTCAGTTGACGGACATGAGCTGGGGTGTATCCAATGTCTGGTCCCGCCCTAAGGTGGTGATGTTGGGAAAGCACGTGGAAGCTGCTGTCCGCAGCCTAGGTGGGTGTTACGTCGGTGAGGCTGCGTGTGCACACGGATGGGGAGGGGCCGGGTGGTGCCACTGGGGGACCAGGGGGCTCTGGCAGAGGCATCTCTCCTCACTTTCAGATGAGCCTCCCGTGGGGAACACCCTCCATTCTCCGGGATCTTAGATTTACGTGCTCTCTGTCGCTGACGAGCCGGGAACAGGATCGGCCTGGAAGATAAACAGAGGCCAACAGATGGAGGCCAGAGTAGCCCCTTGAATGTGGACCCAGCCGGGCCGGGGCGTGAGCTCCGTAGGGATCCTGGGACGGGGGCGAGCAGTCAGCTCCTGGTGGGGTCCGTCCTGCACGGGAGAGGGAGAAGGGCTCTGCCGGGCCCTGCATGCCCCTTGCTGTTGCCCAGAGACCTCCCTGAGGAAAGGGACAGCCACCGGCCAGTGATGCTCTGGGAAAGCCTCCCTGACAAATGCCCCGGGCGGGTCCGTGTGAAGAAGGGACCCTTGTGGAGGAGGGATTGGAGGCGGGAGACCCAGGCCATCCCCTGCCCCCTGATCGTGGCAGACACCCCCCCGAAAGGGCACCCCACATCTCCTGCACTTGGAGGGGGCTGGTCCTGCGTCTCAGGTTGGGCACAGTGTCCTCAAGTGGCAGGGGATGGCGTGCCGGGCAGCCCAGGGGTCCTGGGCTCCTGCAGGAGGGTGACAGGCAGGGACAGGAGCCGGGAGGTGGTGGCGCAGTTGTCGCGAGGGCTTCCAGCCCCAGGGCGTCGGGGTTCCTTCTGTGCACCTAACTGCCCGCCCTCCTTGGGTGGTGTAGAACCAGAGGCTTTGAAACCTGGATCGGGTCCTTCTGGTTCCCTTTGTGGCTGGGACCTGGCAGCTGGTGGTCCTGTTCCCAGGGCCTGTGCCAACCTTGTCACCCCCCCGCGCCCTTCTCAGCACTTTGCTGGCCCCCCTGCAGCCTGCATCTGAATCCCGTTCATCCCGTGGGTGCTTAGTTATCTGTCGTCAAGTTGCGGTGGGACAAGGGTTCCCTGTGGGCAGGGGTCTCTGCGTGTGCGGGCACAGAGGACCCCCCGCCTTGGGTGGCATTCTTGCTGTCGGGGAGCTGTGATTTATGGGCACTTTGAACAGTTTGTCCTTGCCGCCCAGCCTGCCCCTGTCCGCAGGGCCCTGGAGGGGATCAGCTCCGCGGGTGTCATGGGCAGCGGGCCTGCCCCAGCTCGCCGGGCGCTTCTCTCTCGGGTTCCCAGGACGGCAGTGGGCTTGGCCGCTCCTCAAGAGTTAGGTCCCATCTTTGCTTTATCTGTGGACGTACTGAACGTGGGGGAATGAGCATGCATTTCTCGTAACAAGCACCCTCACTCTTGACTGCACTGAGAGTGCTTCTTCTGTGGCTTGTGGTTCTCGTGAGACAGAGCTGCAGCCCTCTGAGCGTCCGAGTTCTTTCACGAAATCTATGCAGAAGGAATATGTTTTCTCCTCTGTACCTTCTTTCCGCCCGACTGAAGCGTGAAGCTTTTCCTTTAATCAAGTATGAAGCGAGCTGGGTCTTGGATGTGGCTCACAGAGGCGGCCTTGATCACGAAACATGTCCCCGTCTGTCCCGTCCCCCAGCCCCAGACTGCGGCGAGGCGGGACATTCTGGTTGGTTCTCACAGTCCTGGGCGGGTTAGTACTCTCCAGTTCACACGGCGAAGGAACAGAAACAAAAGGACCCTGAAACTACGGGAGGGGTGGATGAGGCACCTCTTAGGGCGCCCGTAGGTCCAGCCGTCCCCGCCTCTGTCCGCGATCGCCCTGGCAGCAGTGGAGAGCCAGCGGGCACAGGTGGGCGGCAGAGGTGGGCTGGGCTGGGATAAGGCGGGTGCGGGAGCGCCATGCACTCCGGGGTCCGGCTCGGACTCCCCACGGGGCTGGCCCCGCGCTGTCCTGAAGGTAGGAGCCGATGCCCAGGGCTTCGGGCAGCGCCCAGGCTGTCCCCCTGATGCCACCGCACGGGCAGGGGACCCTGGAAGGGAAAGGCTCACCTCCTCACCCCTGTGCCGAGGGCCTCCCGCCTCCTCCGTCTGTCCTTCCTCCAGTCAGTTCTGGCACCCGTGACCTCATTTGACCCTGACTCTGCTTGGGTCAGAGCAGACCCAGACCCCCCGTGCCTCCACCCTACCGCCTTCTGGAAGCAGCCTGGCGCCAGGACTGCTCTGGTTGGCTTGTGTGCTCTGTGTCCTTCTGAGCAGCCGTGTGGGTGGGGCTTTGCAGGCTCTGCTCATTCTCATGGCCTGAGGTCAGAGTGTGCCTTTTGATTTCAGTTGGCCCCTTGTCCTTTGAACTGACTTTTCCACTCAGCCTTTTCGGCGCTGCCCCCTGGGACCTCTGAAGGCCTCCATTTTGTCAGCAGGTCCTTTTGGATTTTTCTGCCCCAAACATAGACCCGCTACTGTCCCAGAGCCCCGGTTCCCTGTCGCAGAGGATGGTAACAGAGCCTGAAATCTGGATTTCCCGGGAGCACTCGGGGAAGGAGGATCCCATAGGCAACAGGCCGCCAGTGACCGAGCCAAAGAAAGGCCGGGATCTGAGCTGTCCTCCTTTTAACCACGCTCCTCTCACCTGCGCTTGTTGGCGGTGGCACGTTAGCTAGCGCCATGACAGGCCTCGTGTGCCAGCTGCAGGGCTGGACCCCTATTTAGAAATCTGTTTTCTTGGCATCTTTTTGATATTGGGCTCGAGGACCCTCAAGCCAACCTACAGTGAGCGGGTCTGGGCAGGCTCCCGCTTCGTATCACGCTCTACAGCTGCAGACAAAAGAATGGCCACCCTCCAGCTAGGAGAATAGATTTCCTCAAAAACAAAACAGAAACCTTCGCCCAGGACTGCTGGCATGAAGAGAATTCAGTAGAGCCCGTGGAAAATGACAACAGAGTGATTAATACAAATCAGGCCTTTGAGGCTTTGCTCTGACAGAGGCTTTCCGCCTTCATTTTCTCTGTAAATAGTGTTAGCTAGTTGGTGTTAGTTCATCTTTTATCCCAGGCAGCTTTAGTATTGAATTGAGTCTCCTAACTGCCTTTGATCAAACAGAGGTTCATGGTACCAATACATTAACATAGTCTAACTTTTTAAAAACAAGTTAAGCATTTCAGAAAATGTGGTAAATGAAGGTCAAGCATCATCTAAGCATTTTTAAAATTTTGCTCCCGTGTTCAAGTTGAGTAATTGCTGTAGATTCACTCTTGGGTTCTACCTCAACCAACTTGTAGGGACGCCAGTGCCTTCAGATTGTAATGCATATCTGTATGGTTTTATATTCATGGTACATTTAGCTTTTCAAGCGGCTCAGGACATTTTTAGGCCTGTCGTCAGCGCTATAGCCCCATGAGACCAACAGAGAGACTGCAACAAGTTATACTTACAGTGTTCATGCAGCTCCCTGATTTCTGTTCAGCTTACGACGTTCTGGGCCTGCACCCCTAATTCTGCATCTTGCAATCCCAGCACAAACATGACAAAGGAGAGACTCAGTCGTTTCTTCAGGCAACTGGGTCGATAGAGACTCGGGAGAATTTTAACCTAGTCCTTCATTCAGTTGAGCATTCTACCCCACAACCCCCCATCCCTGGACACTGGGGACCCAGGGCTCTGTCAGGGGCCTTCCACAGCAGCACGTGGACTGACTTAGTTCTCGTACACACCGGGTACTAGACGGGAGGGGCAGACACAGCGCCGTCGCCTAGTGATTACAGAGGGACCCACGTGAGCCTGCACAGGTTGCCAGCCAGACGGGCTGGGGAGTGTGTGTACGTGTGTGTGGATTTGGACGGACTTACCTGGATTGCTGTGATTTGGGCTGCCGAGTTTCTTGTGTGCTTCCTCAGGGTAACGGGTGACTGAGCTGGAGGGCACACATCCCGAGCCTGCTGGGAGGCCTGGGCTCGGCCCCTGAGGGGTGCTCGTAGTGGGAGGCGCAGGTGTCTGAAACCCCAACAGGGAGAGCCCCGCTCCCGGGGGATGAGAACTCACCCCCTCCCCGCCCCACTTCCCACGCCTCACGGCTCCCCCTGGGAACTCAGTGAATCCAAAATGGGTTTAAGGAACAGCCACAAAGGCACTTGTGGGAAAAAAGTCAAACTTCACCAGGACATAAAAAAATGCAAATTATACCTCATTTTACTGAGCTGTTTGTACCTTCCCAGTGAGCAGAGGTGGAAAGAAGGAACCGCTGATGAGAGATGATGGGGTCCACAGTCTTGGGTGCCCTGGCTGTGGTATAAATTCCGAACGCTCCTTTAAAATATTTTACTAATATTTGTCGGGACCCTGAAAATGTTCTTACCTTCCCCTCACCTACCAGTTTCATTTGAGATGTTTATATTAAGCAAATGATTCTCAACGTGGATCAGACCCCTTATGCAAACACGATGCTCATGGGGGGGGGGGTGCTTTCCTGATAATAGTGAAACGTTCCAGATGACATCCAAAGCAGGGATGTGGTTAAGGAGACCGGCAGAGCACCAGGTCCTGACTGTTTACCAGCATCCTATAACATCCCAAAGAGTGTGTTATAAAGTGGCAAACCCTGGCTGCAAACGTCAGTATCCATATATACACATTTATATTTACAGTGCAACCATAGCCATAGAAAAGCTGAGCGAAAAGTACGTGTAGAAGAAACTGGAATAAAATTAAACTCGGGTAGCCTGGAAGTGTTTTACACGATAGACTTGTGCCTAATTTCCCTCTTTATTTACAAGTTTGAGTTCTTCAAATTTTCTTCTGTGACTGTGGATTAAAATGATCGGTACCTGATCATCGTATCCCCACCCCCACTCAGGATCTCGCACATGCCCTGGGCACCGCCTGGGGTGCTCGGCGCCCCTCTCAGTGCCCACACTGGCCTCACGGTGTGCAAGGCCCGGGCAGGCCGGGCGTGCTCGGGCCGTGGCCGCTGAGAGCCGTTCGGTCTCTGGCCAGGTTGCGGGTACTGAGTGAAGGGCGCCCCTGTTCCTCGCCTCTGCCTCCCCAGTTCCCGGTGTGCTTCGGGGGAGTGGGAACCTCCCAGAGTGAAACCCAAGGGACCAGCCGTTGGGGGCCCCTTTGGGGACCTGTGCCTGCATTTGCTTTTCCTCTTTGATTCCAGTGTGCACAGGGTGATGGCCGTGGTGGTGGCTCAGGTGGCCCTGGAGAGCGTTCCCCAGGCCTAGGCCCTGCATTGGGCCGCCTGCAACACACCTTCTGTCTCTGGACACTTCTTAGGGCAGGGATGGAGAGCGGGTGTGCTGTTTGCAAAATAAATGTCGGTCTCACATAAGAAGAAGAAGTTAATTTGTTGCACATTTCTTCAGTCAGGCCTTTTGCAGACCTTCTCGGCACCCAGCGGCCCCAGTGGCCCTCCCTAACTGCAGGGACCTGTAGCATTTGCTGCAGCCGTGAGCCAGGAGGCCACCTGACCAGTAGCAAAGGAAGGGCCCCATATTTTAAAGGAGTTCCGAGGGTTCTTTTCTTGGGAATGAATTTCTTATTATTGACAAGTTGGAGAGCCACACAGTTGATTATATAATTTTGAACAGAAGTTTGCTTCAAAAAATATTGAAAGGAGCCCGTTTTGCTTTGACCTTGTGTTGTAAGCCGTGGACTGTCTGTCCAGGTTGTGTTTGGAGCCTCGTACTTTCTGTGATTAGATTCCATGCGGTTGGGTTAGTTACAATGCAAGCAGTTTTTAACTTCCTGTTCAGGGTCCATTTGCTGAAGGTAACAGAGGGAAGAATGGGTTGAAATGTAGCAATTCTTGATTGATGGGTCATCAGGGGCATTGCCAGGGTGACTGAAAGCCTGGTTCCTGGCGAGGCCATGCCTGGTGAGTGAGCACGGACGGCCTTTTACACAGACATGTTGGAACCGCCGCAGCGGCCGTGGCCACGGACCCCACCGCAGTCTGCGCGTGAGACCCTGATGTCGGGCGCCAGCAAATGCCATGCCCCCTCTCGCCGTAAACGGCATCACAGTTGGGATGTCAGTAGCGTGAAAACATGAGTGGAATTTTGGAGTCGATGTGTCTGAATGATTTATTGAGGACCAGGAGTTGTCAGTGAAAGCAAGCTGCTCATTTGCGAATGGCCCTGGCCAAAGTCACCTTGTTGGAACTGTCAGCGAAGGCTGGGTTGTCCATCAGGTCGGGCCGCAAACCCTTCTAATGAGCCAGAGCTTAAGGGCCTCCATCACCCCAGCAGCAGAGGTGCTCACAGTGTGACTTCCTGGGAGTGCACGTCTGGGCTTTCATTGTGTCATTAGTAGTAAAGGGGAACAGCACCTTATTCCTCCTGACCTGGGGGCCTGGGGGGGGGCCTACCCGTTCTCACGGGGAGTTGGGCTTGCACCGTGGAACCCTGCTCCCCAGCCAGACCGTGAGCCGTGGCAGGGCAGGGCCCAGGGCCCCCGTCTCAGCGCCTGGCTCCCATCTGGGCACAGCAGAGCTCTGTGGATGTTCATGGCCTCTGGCCTATTTTGTCAGATTATTTTTCAGAACCCGTTTATCCTTCTCTTAGTGGAACTTCTGTGTTTTGTGTGCTCCCTGTGGCTCCTGAGTCTGTTTCTCTTTACCTGTATCAACGGTGGGTATCTTAAACTTTGAAGTGTGACTGATTTTATAGGTGAACTCATTATATTTAGTTGGATTTATTCATAACTAGTGCTACTGATCATTTCTTTATGTTTCTAAAAAAATATATTTATTTATTTATTTAGGCTGCGCCGGGTCTTAGTTGGCGCACGCAGGATCTTTAGTTGCGGCATGCAGGATCTTTAGTTGAGGCATGCATGTGGGATCTAGTTCCCCGACCAGGGATCGAACCCGGGCCCCCTGCATTGGGAGTGTGGAGTCTTACCCACTGGACAAAAAGGGAAGTCCCCATTTCTTTATGTTTTATTATTTTTTAATTATTATTATTATTTTAAAAATTTATTTATTTTATTTATTTAGTTTTGGCTGCGTTGGGTCTTTGTTGCTGCGTGCGGGCTTTCTCTAGTTGTGGCGAGCAGGGGCTACTCTTCATTGCGGTGCGCGGGCTTCTCATTGCGGCAGCTTCTCTTGTTGCGGAGCACGGGCTCTAGGCGCGTGGGCTCAGTAGTTGTGGCTCACGGGCTCTAGACCACAGGCTCAGTAGTTGTGGCGCACGGGCTTAGTTGCTCCGCGGCATGTGGGATCTTCCCGGACCAGGGCTGGAACCCGTGTCCCCTGCATTGGCAGGCGGATTCTTAACCACTGCGCCACCAGGGAAGCTCTCTTTATGTTTTTAACTGACTTTTTCATAAGTAAACTTTTCAAGTATTTTCCTCATTTTTACCAGGCTGACATATATTTTTCTTGCCGGGAAATAGCTCTTCATAGGTTGTTTGATATTACGCCTTGACCTGTACTGTGTTGCAGATGTTTGTCCAATTTGTTTTACTTTCTCACTTTTTCACTTACAACCGTTTTACATTTGAATATAGTGACGCAGACCAGGTTCTCCTTCTGTCCTGAGCTTTTCCCTGGGAGGGTCTTTCTCTGAGCTGCGCACACACGCAGAGTCGGGATTCCATCGTCACCCTGGGGGAAGTGCCTCTACACGCCTTCTGGGGCGACTTTCTGTCCCAGCGCAGCACCCCCGAGCTTTCCTCGCCCCCTTTCTGAATGCAGTTCACTAAGGCTTTTGGGAGCAAGCAGGGTCTCGTGTTGGTCAACCTTTCCTTCCATTTGGCTGCGTTAGTAATGGTGAGGGAGTGTTTTGCTGATTGATTTAAAGACCCGTTTATCCTTTGAGGAATTATTTTTGACTTAATTAGATAAAGGGAGTAAATCAATTGAATGAATTGATTTATGATCAATTTGCGTTTGGCAGATGAGCATGACTCCAGGAAGCTTATCCTCTGTATGAATGACTGCTGTCCGCCTTCTGAAAGATGGGTCTCTACAGAACCTGCTTCTGATTGGAAACACGGCATCAGAAAGGTCTTAACCAAAAGTCTTCCACTCCTTTCCCCATGAGGGAATACTGAGGGGCTTAAAGCCTTTAATTCAGTGAATAGATGTGAAAGCTTTCGTCCTGTGAGCCTGATGAGGGAGGGTCCAAGCTCCACTGCATTTCAGATGAGCATTGTGGGTTTAATGGTCTGTGTGCCCCTGGGGAAGGTCGTGTGTGTCCTGCTTATGACTCTCGGAGCGCGGAGAGGGCGGGAGCCCGTGAACCTGGGGCCCCGTTTTCCCGAGAAAGTGTGCCTGCGATTCTCAAAGGCGAGCTCAGCCTGAGCTGCGGCCTTTCAAGGGGGCCTCAAGATCAGAGGGAGCTTGGCCTTCTCAGAGCCCCCTGAGCTTCTGCGGAAAGGAGGCTGTTAGCGCAGGCTGTACGTGACATCGTTTGGAAGAATGTCTCCTTCAGTTTGAAGGAATTCTCCTTGGTTGACTTGTTGTTTGCATTAGTGGAGGCAAGTTAGATTTTATGTATAATCTTAAATGCAGCAATAATTTGGATATTTCCCTTAACCAGAGCCATTGGGGTAGTCTTTGTTCATTCTTCATAGGGTGCGTTGGCATAACTTTTACTGTGTTCTAGGTCCAGTTGTTGATGTAGTTACTCCTCCCTCCTAGGCTGTCGGCTCTTTGGTGGCAGGCTGTTCATTCACTTGGCGGGTGTTTTGGGGGCGTCTGCTGTGTGTGGGTGGAGGGCCTGGGGACACGGAGGGCGGGATGGGTATGGCCCTGCTCTCCAGGGGCTCTTACTGCAGTGGGGGGACAGAGCACACAGGTAAAGCAGTAGGGGGTGACACAGCTCGTGACACGCGCCATGGAGGAAATGCCGCGGGACGTTGCCGCGTCCTGGCCTGCCACCTGTCCTCCGCAGCAGGTGGTCCAGCGCCTGGCATTTCACGGTGTGGAGTTGATCTGTTCTCTGGCCGTGACTTTACCAGCGTGGGGACGTGAGTGGCGCGGCCCGGGATCTCACGTGAGCCTCCGTGGCGGCTGAGGTGCACACGCCCTGTTTGGGAGCATCTCCCCCGCCTCTGGCCTTCTCTTCCTGTCCACGGTGCTGTCCCTCCGTCGGGTCCCTGCGCCCCCCACCCCCCTGCGTGAGACGCCGATGCACAGCTGTCTCCACGGCTCCCCTTCCCGCTAAGGAAGTCCGGCTCTGGGGCCTGCCGCCGGGGCCACGGAATCAGGGTCCTCACCGCCTCTTGTGCAGACGCCCGTGCCACTTCCCGGCTCTGCCTCCTGAGTCCCCTCCCTCACGTCACCTGCTTTCCCGTCACCGTGTGCTCTGTTCTGCGTCTTCCCAGGCCCAGTTGGGATGCCACGTCTCCCCTGCTCACGCCTCCCCGGGGGTCAGGGACCCTGTGCTCTTCTGAACCTTCTGTGTCTGCCCCTTGTCCCTGCTTACTCTCCAGCTGGCCGGTTCTTTGTTCACAGGCACGGCCATGTGAATTGCATCTTCCTGGAGATAAATCAGGTCAACAAATGTTATCAATGAACAAGGTCGATAAACAGAATGAGTGAGTCAGCGCATCCGTGGACGAGTGCATCGGCGCCCTCTCCCTCCGGACTCTGCGGGTGGTTCTTGGTTTCGTCTTCACCTGCCAGCCATCCCCACGTTTTCCTGCACGTACAAGTGCTCAGTACAAGTTAATAGAATCAATCGGTATTTCCACCAGTAGCGTTTCTGTTACCAAAAACTCCTACTCACAGAATTATGAAAAAAATCAAAGATCCCTTCAAGCTAAAAGAATGTTATGAGATTAAAAATTTTTCTTTTGCCAAAAGGACATTATGAAAACAAGGGTCACTAAAGATACAGAAATTTCCGTTCACTCTTGGGCTCCTTACCCACACCACCACTGCCGTTTTCCCGTGTTGCCGACAGGCCCTTTCCCCTGGGGATCAGAGACCCGCGTTGTTACAGGAAGAGACCAGTAGCTGCCCGGCCGCCCCGCTGTCCTGTTCCCGAGAGCGTGCCTTCCGCCTAGGGGTGCACGTCTGTGAGACTGGAAGCCCCGATGGGGGGTGTGCTTGGGGTGGGGTGGGACGGAAACAGAGCCTGTTGCTGCTGAGAGAAGGTCGATCCGTGTCACTGGGGTCCCTCTCAGGGCCGGAGGTTGACAGTTGAGGGTGGCCCAGTGGTGCCGTCTTGCCTGACCAGGGGGCAGCGCGCGGTCCTTGCTTTGTCCTTGATCTGTTACCCTTGTCTGCTGACAGCCCATCCACCCACGTGTGCCCGGGGCTGTGGGCTGCGGGTCTTCAACCGCATCACAGAACTGGGCACTCTGACAGGGTGTAGTCCGTGACCTTGTGTTGAACATTGTTTATATGAGAATTAAACATTCCTGCTGCTCAGCCAATCTGATCATAGCATTCGTTCTTTTTGCCGGGCCGAGGAGTTTCGTGAATTTACAGTCTTGAGTTGTGACACTTCTCTGGCCAAAGCAGGATTTTTCCCTACATTGGAGCCCAAATCTATGTAATGGAGTCTCCATCACAAAAGTGTCAGGGTTTCAAATTTAAAACTCCCAAGTTGAGCGATGCAGCAGATTAGACAGTAGAACGGTTCCAGCTTGCTGATACAGAAGGGACTATTTTTGATTACCAGCTAAGCTTCTAATTACGTGAAGGGGTTTATCGCAGGGCGCGTGCCCAGTGGGTGATGGACGTAGTCGTAACCGCAGTGTTGGTCCCCTCCCTGCCCTCGCCGTTGCCCAGCAGGGCCGGCGCTCTTCCCCACACCTCGTGCTGAGTGAGGCTGCCGTCCAGCCCGCGCTGGCGATCCTGGAATCCCGTGATGGTCCCAGCGCTGTTTAAACTGAGCAATTTCCCCTTTCCAGTTAGCGAGGAGGCCGTGGGAGTCCCGCCCCCAGCAGACGGAAAGCTCGGTGAGCTTGTGCGGCAGTCCCACGTGGGCAGGGACAAGGGAGTGTTTCTTACGCACGAGGTCCTGCTTTTCTAGAGCTGTTGCCATGCAGGGAGGTTAGGGACCAGGCCTCCTCCCTCCTCTCTACACGCAGTCAGAGGCCCCAGTGCCCGGTCCGTCCAGAGCGGCGGCGACACCAAGGGGACCAGCACAGCCTCTGGGCTCTGCCCTTCCCGGCCCGCCCTCTGCCCGCAGGCCCCGTGTCTGTCGGGTGGACGTGTTCTCCTCAGCGGGCCGTTTTCAGATGAAACGGCCCCGGCACCAGAGGACGCGCCGTGGAAACTCAGGAGCGACACTGGGTCCGTCCGTCCGTCGATGGGGGCGGTGTCCCGACTGCCTGGTGGGCACCCGCGTCCTCACAGTGTCCTAGGGTTTTGCGCTCATCAGCCTGCCTGTTCCTTTATCCACTGATGCTCTCTGTCTCCTGCACACGGCAACACGGGCAGGACATTTCTGCTCTCTATTTGCCTCAGACAGGTTTTGGGATATTTCACAGCAGCAGTTATATCCCTGTGTGGTTTTCTCCTGACCAGGCTGAGTACCTTCCATTCTTTTTAAGTTTATTTATTTCTTTTTATTTATGGCTGTGTTGGGTCTTCATTTCTGTGAGAGGGCTTTCTCTAGTTGCGGCAAGTGGGGGCCACTCTTCATCGCGGTGCGCGGGCCTCTCATTATCGCGGCCTCTCGTGTTGCGGAGCACAGGCTCCAGACGCGCAGGCTCAGCAGTTGTGGCTCACGGGCCCAGTTGCTCCGCGGCATGTGGGATCTTCCCAGACCAGGGCTCAAACCCGTGTCCCCTGCATTGGCAGGCAGATTCTCAACCACTGCGCCACCAGGGAAGCCCCTTCCATTCTTTTAATAGTTTCCTGTATCTGCCCATCCGCCCACCTGCCCACCTGCCCAGTCTGGCAGAGGCTGGCTAGCACTGGCCCCACCCACTGAATGCCAGCGGGTCCCCTCACTCTAATCATTCTGACCCCCAAACACCCTGCAAGCTTCTCAAACCATTTACAGTACCACCACCGTTGGGCACTTTTTCTCTAGGGTTATTTACCTGTGGAAAAGACAGACTTTAGTTAAACTATCCCAATGGCTTAACCAACATTTTTTCCCCTATTGCTAAAATAACTGCATTGTGAAAATGGATGTTCCCTTTTTACCCTGTACCTTTCCATAGAGAATAAAGAGTGACAGCTTCCTACCCCACCAGTCACACCCCGGGGCATTCACGGTTCTCCTCTGAGCAGTGTTCTCTGTGTGCAGGTCTACACAGACGTGCAGCGGTGGAGTTTTCCTTATAAATGGAGTTGTTGGTAAAGATGGGATTGTTTTACAAATTGCTTTTTAAACAGTCATATGGCAGAACAGCATTTTCAAAGAATTTATTTAAATCATCCCCTAAAGCTTTTCTATGATCTAAGAAGACAAGTGAGGTTATTTTTAATTAAATGTCTGCTTTTACGTCCTGTGCCTTTATATTTGGTTGTGGTCTACTTGGGACTCCTGATCTACTGGCCGGGGCTGTGGTGGTCAGCGCCTTTTCTGCCCCCCCCCTCCCAGGCGCCCCCTGGGTTAGCCTGTGCACTTGTCGTCCTCCCTGGCACTCTGAGGGCTCTCTGGGGTCACCTTCCTCAACGTGGTGTCCCCGGGGTACAGGGCCTGGCCCCTGAAGGGAGGTGTCGTGGATAACGTGGGGAGGAGGGCTGGGTGCAGTGTTACTCGTGCCAGCGTTACTGTTTGTTTGTGATTAGAAGATAAACGCAAGACAGAGAATCTAGTCCGGTTTTTGATGAAACAGTTTGGTTTACATTCCGTTATTTTAAATAACGTTTAAATGTTGCCATGGTGAGTCCCCAGCGGTCCTGGCTCCCAACCCTGCAGGGGGGGGGGGGGAGGCTGTGTGGGCCCTGCCCCGCCCTGGGGGGCCCTGTGCTGCGCCCCCCTCCCGCCTGGAGCATCTTCACGGGTTGTGTCAGAATGGGCCCACCCCCCAGGTCCCAGGGTGCTGCAGAGCCACCGCCGCGGCCACAGCCACAGCCACGTTGTTATTTAGGCCTCACCTCCGTCTGCTGCTGGCCTGGATCTGTCTGCTCTCCTGTACCTGTCAATGGATCATTTTTTCCCTTTGGGTCATGTTTCTTCCTTTGAACCCTGGGATGGCCCGGGAAGCCTCACTTCCGTGGGTCTCTCTCAGTGGTCTTGGCTGACGGCCTTTCTTCCGGCCTCTCCGCTGTCACTGAGTCCCACCTGGCGTGGGCTCCATGGCCGCCGGCCTGAAGCCCAGACTCCTGGGGCCTGTGCAGAGTGGGGCGGCTCCGTGTTTGGGTTTCCTCCCCTCCTGGTCGCCCCCCACCCCGACCCCCGGGCTGTCCCAGGCAGTGAGTGAGCTCTGGCGGCAGGTGTGCACCCTTGGGCCAGAGGGTCTTGACCCCGAGAGCTCGTCCCTGCCCCGTGATGTGGGCTCTCTGGGGGGTTAGTAGCTTAGCCTCTATCAGACCGAGCCTGTACCACACCCGCTCTTTTGTTCGTGGTTTGGTCCAGCTGGGCCCCCTCGGAGCCACCAGTGCCCCCCGCCAGGGGCAGTCACCGTGTTTCCTGCTCTTGGGCCCGTCCCTCGGCTCTGACTGTGCTGCCCTCTGTACTCCCCTAAAAAAACCACGGGGGGTATTTATCTCATTCTGACAATAAGGGTCATTCCGATTCTCTTGGCTTTTCGAAGACAGATTAGCATAGGGGCTCTCTGAGTTAAATGCCATTACTTCGTTACATCCAAGAGTACCAAATGGCCCATTGTGAGAAATGACACCGGTATTTCCTGGGATAAAATAATAAGCCAGCTAAACAGACGAAGAAAACTCACCCAGTCTCCTGCCCACAGCCCGCGGCAGCTCGCACCCTGCGGACCCGGGCTGAGGCAGCCCCGCTGCTCGTGACCCAGGAGAGGAGCCTGAGGTCTGGGGAGGGCTTTAGTCCCCTGCTTGCCTTTTCTTATAGCTGAGGAAGTATCTCAGTGCTTTGAAGGCCCTTGAAAGAGAGTGCGTGGATGGAAGACCTCCAGAGGAGCCCTCTGATTATTGTTGACTCGGTTCCCTGAGAACGGAAAATCAGTCCAGCTCTGCTCTAGTTTGGGGGGGATGCTGAATCGAGTTTCCCAGCGAGGAGGTCTCCGCCCTGACGAGGTGACTTGCACTCCTGTCTGCGAACTTGATCTTGCAGCAGGAAGGGCGTCGTGACGGGCGGGACCCGGTGCTGGGCGGCCCTTACAGCGCAGGGCAGTGAACCCCGGGGAGACGTGGTTTCCCCATCTGTGAACTGGCGGCGATGACACCTCCCGCCTCGGCTGCCACGAGAAATTCCGGAGCCAGACAGGCCATCCGCAGAATCAGGTGGGCCTCCATCCCAGAGTGTGCTCAGGGCGTGTGGGCCTAGGGTGCCTCCTGGGACCGCAGAGTTCCGAGGCCGGGCGCCTTGCTGGGCCAGCCCGGCGGGCAGAGCGGTGCCCAGTGCAGGAGGGAGGCCCCCAGCCCCGGAGTGGGGCAGCTGGGCTGGTGCAGGTTCATGGGCGCACTCGGGCAGAGGGGAGCTCAGGGCTGGCCCCGGTGCACTCTTCATCCCAGTCCCATGTCACAGGGAAGGGGACAGGGCCGCCTGGGTCTGCCTGCCAGGGCCTTGGCTGAGCACACAGCCTGGGTCCGAGTAACCCACCCCTCCCCCATCATCTGGGTGACTGTCTGGTACCTAAATGTTTCCGTTTTCCATTTATAAGGTGTTTTCCCCTTTAACCCACCAGCTTCTTGGGGGCGTTTGTTCCTCCTCATCTCTGTGCCCAAGGGTCCGGAGTTTAGGGACACAGGGAGGGCCTGCTGCCTCTCGTCACTTTGCCCCGACGTGGGGATGACCCAGTGACCACCGAGGGGCGGGGGATAAACACAGTGTGGCCCGTCCATACAGTGGAAAGTTATTATACCATAAAAAGGAGGGAAGCACTGTCACAGGCTATGACACGGTGACCCTTGGAAACATCGTGCTCAGTGAGAGAAGCCAGACACGAAAGGCCACGTGTCCTGTGATGCCACTGAGGTGAGATGTCCACACAGGCACGTCCACGGGGGCAGGACGCAGCCTGGCGGCTGCTGGGGGCTGGGAGGGGCAGGGGAATGGGGAGTGACTGCTAATGAGGCCAGAGTTTGTTTGGGGTGATGAAAATGTTCTGGAATTAGATCGTGGTGATGGTTACCCAACCCTGTGAATACACTAAAGCCCACTGAATGGTACACTTTAAAAGGGTGAGTTTTACGGTATGTGCATTGTATCTCAATAAAATAACCCTCCAAACCAAACCAAACCATCAGAAACTCGTTGCGTGAATGAGGGAGGAGATGAAGGAAGGCAGGTAAGAGTGCTGGTTTCCTTTGCCCAGAAGGACAGACGTGCCTCCAGGGAGACGCGGTGATTAGGAGTTGGATCTGCTCTGTGGTCTGCACGGCCGTGAGGCTGTGCCCGGTTGGATGTGTGTCCGGGGCCGTGGCCTCCTCTCTGGGCTCCTGAGGCCCCCCCACAGAGGCCCCAGCTGGTTGGTTCCCTCACGGGGTGCTGGCCTGGAAGAACCCTCCCTGTTTTTACTTTCTGATTTCCGCTGTGAACAGGGGACGGAGTGGGAGGGTGTTCCCGGGCGGCTCTCCCAGCCCAGCGCCTGGTGGGAGTCAGGCCGTGTCGGGCTGCTGCTGGGGAGGCGATCGAAGCCCGGGTGTGAGGTGTGCGCAGGTGTGGAGGGCTGGCCTGCTCTGTGGGAGCGGTTACGAGCCCGGGCTCCGGGACGGATGGCGGGTCCATACCCTGACCCCACTCCTTACCAGGCCGTCACCGGGTCGGCTCGTTGTTCCTCTGTACCCCATTTCCCAAGGGGCGCAACGGTGGCCGCAATAGAGTTAATGCATTTAAAACATGAAGAAGAGTGCCTGGCATCTAATAACCACTCAGTAAATGTTAGCAGTTATCATTGTTACGATTATTGTCATTTTTACCCGCTTAAAACTTTCTAAATATATTCCGGGCTGAAATGTTTCTTTTCGTAAAGAACATTTTCCTTGCAAAGTTACCATGCACCTTTGCAAAATACAACAAAAGTAAATAAAATTAAAAGAATACGATGCACAATTTTTAAAACATTTATGAGTGTTATGCTGGATGATAGCAATTTTTATAAGGATCTAAAGTTAATTTCTTCAAATGTCTGATAAGCCATTTCAATTAGGCATCTGTTTTGCATTTTAAAGCTTTTAAGTTATGCTTTCTCATTAGATTTTTTATGCTTGGAGGAGGAAATTATTTAGAGCACCATTGTCTATTCTTTCTTTCAAACACATCTGTGTTTTTGCTTTCTTGGTGTTTGCTCATAGCATAGAAGTATTTACGCAGTGTGGTTTTGGGAACTCTCACCTTGGAAACGGGTTTTTAGAGGGGTTATTACTGAATGAATATGTGAATATATGAGAAGCAGAATTTTAGAAATCTTAGGAAAAAACGTTCAGACCTCAGTTAGGAATAAGTAATAAATTGATATTTTAGGTCCTCTCTTATGAGGATGTGAAATGCCTGAGAAGCAATGATTTACAGTATGTTAATTATGTTAATTGGAGAGGATTCAGAATATTAATTATCTGCAACTAATTAGGTATCAAAATGGAGACCCATTAAGTGATGCGGTGGAAGATGCCAAGTCATCTAGCTGGAGCGAGGAGAACGGGGCGGGGGCGGGGGCGGGGGCGGGGAGGTGGGTCCTGCCGGCAGAGCGCACGTCCTCGTTCGCCCCGTGGGCTAACGGCTCCCTGTCTTCCCCCCGCCCCGCGGCACAGATGACGAGGACGTGGACACCGCCGACGTCTCCTGCGTGCCTGCGGACGCGCTGCGCAACGTGGAGGCCGACACGTACTGGTGCGTGAGCCGGCTGCTGGACGGCATCCAGGTGAGCGCCCGGAGGCAGCGCCGCCCCGCCCCGCGGCGTCCCTCGGGCGGAGTTCATGCTCCTCAGGGTGACTGTGTGTCTGCGGGCGCACACGCGCCTCTGGAGCCGGTTGGGGGGCACAGTGCGGGGCTCGGAGGGACCAGGCCCCCCCCTGCAGAGTCCGATCCCCGCGGGTATTCCACCCCCCTGCCCCCCCCCCCCCCAGCTCCACTCGGCCGCCGGTGACTGTGGTTCTGCCCCCCCCAGCACGGGGGGGTCGTTGACGAGCCGCTTCACTGCGTGAACTGTGTTCAGAGGAACCCGCCTCTTAAAGGGCATCAGATTTGGGGCTTCCCTGGTGGCGCAGTGGTTGAGAATCTGCCTGCCAATGCAGAGGACACGGGTTCGAGCCCTGGTCTGGGAAGATCCCACATGCCGCGGAGCAACTGGGCCCGTGAGCCGCAACTACTGAGCATGCGCGTCTGGAGCCTATGCTCCGCAACAAGAGAGGCCGCGGTAGTGAGAGGCCCGCGCACCGCGATGAAGAGTGGCCCCCGCTCGCCGCAAGTAGAGAAAGCCCACGCACAGAAACGAAGACCCAACACAGCCATAAAAAAAAAAAAAAAAAGTAACAAATGTTCAAGTACAATTGGGGTCTTTAAAAAAAAAAAAAAGGGCATCAGATTCAAGGCCTTGGCTCCGCATCCGTGACACCGGGGCCCGTCAGCCGCCAGCCCCACCATCCCCGCCCGCCTCGGGTCAGGGATCTCGGCGCTCGAGGACCAGTGACGCTGCCGGGTCCCAGAGGGAAGCGTGAGCTGGGGGGCATCCTGCCCCCCGTGGGTGGGGCTTCTGCTGGACCTGGTGTCAGCTGGGCCCCTGGCTGGGATTCTCCCTGGAAAGCCAGAGTCTTCCGGGGCCTGGGATGGTTTTATGACATCACCCATTCCCCTAAATCAGGGGGAAACTCAAACACAGTGCCTGGGGAGGAAGACGTTGGCAGGTCAAGAGCAGGAGGACGGGCTGGAGCCTTGCGTGTGGCGGGAAGTGGCCGCGGTAGGTAGACGGCCCTCGAGCCAGCTGTGGGCCATTTTAGGCTTGTCTGGTGCCCACACAGCTTTCCCAGACGCTGGCCTGGGGCCGGGGCTGCACCCGTTCTGGGGCGGGAGAAGGGGTTTAGGGCCGAGCTCCCGGGCTCACCGCGGGGTGAAGGGGAGAGGTGTGAGCGCTGCGGCACAAGGCATAAACCACGCTCCGACGACACGCATGCGGGGCAGACTGGGCCCTGGAGGGGGACCGTGAATTTGCCAACAGAGGAGGGGAAGAGCCCGGGGCAGGGTTTTGGTCTGAGGTTCGTTCTGGTCACTCACGGGAGGACGGTCCAAAGACGGCCGCCACAGGACGGAGGCTGTGTGGGGGCCTTGGGTTCTGCCAGGATCCCTTTGTCCCAGGTAAGGAGGGCCCTTCCCCCTGAAGAGAGAGGACTGGCGTTGCGGATGCACTCGTCACAGGCGTTTCCCGCCAGCTTTGGCTTTTCCTGAGCTGTTGTCATAGCAGGCATTCCTGATGCCGCCCACTGGAGAGGCCTCAGCTAAGCTGCCTGATTGGAAATGGTCCAAGCAAGGCTTTTCTAAGATGTCATCTAAAGACTGACTGAGGCCCTGAGGTTTAATTTGAATAAATCAGCTAGGACGATTCTGTTGAAGAAAACTGTGTGGGTTCTCATTCCCCTTGATAACTTAGGAATTGACAAAGAGAACGCAGAAGCCCTTTCTGGAGTTGAATAATAGAAAGCTTGTATCTGAGAGCCCATCAGAACGCCTCCTTACTGATTTTGTATCTTGTAAAGAAAAATGTGCCTGCTGGCGACAGATTTTGGCCCCAGCATCAATTCATCATTTCCCTACTCTGCTAATGTTTTCATATTTTTCAGTCTTTCTCCCAAAACTTAAGACTCTTTTCCTCCTTGGAAAGGAGATTGAATCATAATCTGAAACTTTTTATAAATTTCAGATGTCACTTTTCTGATCATGAGTGATGGAACTTCTGCTATTTAAATACAAGATTGTCCGGCTTCTATTTGTAAATAAAATCAGCTGTACAATGAAACTGATGCTGGCTTTTCATTTTTCACCTGAGATTTGTTGTCTGATGAAATGGTTTCTTGACAGGGGTGCTGCGTGGAAGGCATAATGCTTCTCTGGCGTGTGTGTGTGTGTGTGTGTGTGTGTGATTACCACGCACGCCAGGCCAACGGCAGCCGTCTGTCTTTCTGTCACATGCTCACGACTGATTCCACGTGATCCTCACGTGAGCAAGCGTTCAGAGATGCCCATTACCAGCATCCAGGGAGTCTGGGGGGGCTCTTCTGTAATTCCCTTAGATGAGGCCATCCCCCGTGACCCTGTGCGAGCTCCGTGGGGGACTTTTCAGTGTGTGCAAGTACTGTCGCCATTGTAGTTTGGATAAGTGTGAGGATATGAACTGACTTAAAATCAAGAGGAAACATGGACCAGGTGTCATAAACCCATTGTATGCTATTATAAATAACATATTTTTATGATAAATGAATATTTTCCAAAACAAAAATGTTTAGTGAGAAGAAAGGCATGGTTTTACTTTACGTGCCTTGACAGAAGACAGCTGAATTCTCATATGTGTTTCCCCAGTCAACCTGTTGTAATATGCTTTTTTGGTTGAAGTATATGAAGAAAACCCAGCCTCTCACAGGTATGTAGTTGGAAAAGGGAGAAGTATTTTAACAGCCCTTTCAGATGATTGTGGATGTTTTCCCTTTAATGCTGTACCACAGCCGAACAGATGGTAGTTTCTTAAAGGTCACTTGCAGTGTGAATGTGAAGCCGTAGCAGTGAACATTTTGTGCTCAGTCACAGTAAAATCCATTGACCTGTCTTGCACTTGGAATAGATCTTTTACAAATGCATGGTTCTGTCACATCAGACACTGGTCATTGGAAAATCCTGGATGCCTGAGGTATGTAGATCATCTAAACATTGGTGCGTTTCATCGTACAGTATCAAAAAATCACCTTTGTTAGTGTTACCACCATTCTCATAAGGAACTGTCAAGCGCAGAGTGGTGGATAAAAGTTCTCTAAAATTCAGATTTTGGCTTAAAAGTGCAAATATTATTATTGGCAGCAAACACTGTGAATTGGTTCCCTTGAGGTGACAGGGTAACTTTGTTCATTTTTGAGAAAATTTCTGCCAGATACCCAAGTTTGAATAACCAGTTTGCCTGTTGGTCATTCTTTCAAGTACGTTTTCTCTTGGAAAATGCATCCAGTTCTGCTCTCAGCTCAGAGAATTGCACCAAAAATTGCTTTTCTGGAAGAAATCAATGTTTTTGGGTTCACGTCTCCAGAGCTTTACATGTTCTTCCCATTTTTCCCATAGAATACTGAAAAGATGTTTATCAAGGGTCAAGATTTAACCCAATACTAATCATAAGATTAGGAACTTTTCCTGTGTCACCCAGGACATCCTTAAGTGAAACTGCCTCTTTTTAAACCACGAATGTGTGGCGTTGAATACGGTCGTGGGTGCTGCCTTGGTCCGTGCCGCGAGCCAGCACTTCTACTCGCCACCACTTCTGTAGCATGACAGCAAATGCCAACACGGCGACAGAGGTAGATGATGCCCCAGTCTCATTATGAATGCAGTTTGGACCTCACAGGCTGCTTGAAAGGATCCCAGGGAGCCCAGCGGTTGGCTGAGCACCGTGGGCGCTGCAGCCCCGCAGGGAGAGATGCTCGCAGGGAGAGGCCCCCAGGGCGAGCTCACAAGAGGAAAAGTACAAGACGGAGAAAGTGCGCCACGAGTGAACGTCGGCTGGCACTGGCACTGGGGGAGCTGTGCCCGGGGACTTGGGATCCTACAACAGTGGGTCTTTCTGCCCGTGTCCTGCTCCTTGGATCCTGGGCATCGTGAGTTGACTGCATGTCCAGGGGCCATTGGGAACGTGAGGTGGAGGGCCCTGACGTGGGCTTTCCCGTCTCGTTGAAAGGATAGAGCCACACTCGGGTCTCATAATGAGGTCGATTGTCCTCAGGTATGACGTGAGGAGTCCAGCCAAAGACTTAAGGGGGAATTCCCTGGCGGTCCAGTGGTTAGGACTTGGCACATTCGCTGCCATGGGCCTGGGTTCAATCCCTGGTCGGGAAACTAAGATCCCACAAGCCACGCAGCGTGGCCAAAAAAAAAAAAATTTGGTGGGCCATTATTTCTTCCAGTGGTTTCACGGATTGTGTCTTTCTAATGCCGCCTTTGGAGGTGATTTTTGGTTAGGTCACCAAAGGCCAGTCCAGCTGATGGGCTGCTGCTTTACAAAGGACCGCCTTGCGACAGGCCAGCAGGACCTGGGCCTTGGGGCCGAGGAGGAGAGTGCCCGTGGACTTTCTGAGGAAGGAAGCTGCTCGAAGGCTCTGCTGCGGCGCCGGGCAGGGCAGGCCCAGGTCCCAGTCCAGGTGGGCGAGCCCTTCTCTGGCTTCTCGGGGCTTATTCTTGGGCCTTTGCCCGCCTTCTCATTTCACCAACGACATGACGCCAGGGTTGTCGGGGAGCTGTCACCTCTTGAATTACGGCTTCCATACTTGCCCGCCCTGCAGTCGTACTGTTACTCTCAGATTCATTACTTAGCAGGACAGCCTCTTTGAGTAGAAAAGAACTGTTGCCTTTTATAATTAGTCATTTACATGTTCTTTCCTTGGGAAAGAATGACTCAATTCTAAGAACTGGTTGCTGGCGTGGAAGGGATGGGAATATTGGGGAAAGTGACGATATTATCTTGGAACTTGCCAGAGAAAAGGCCGGAAATGTGGTGGTGTAGTGACTGGCAGAGAAAGGCCGGGAACGACCAGACCTGTGACTGGGGGCTGGAGGGGACACTGTCTTGCCGAGGGCGGGGTGGTTCCTCAAATACAGCTGCTGTGAGTTAGCCAGGGAGAGAAAAGGGACGACGTATCACAGGGAACCAGAGCCTGCACAGGGAGCCCTTGGAGAAGGTTCTGCTCCTAAAAGGAGAGCGGCCCGAGGCACGCTCAGAAGGTGGCCCAGGATCTTCAGAAGGAGCCAGAACCTCGATCTGTTGCCACCTCTCAACCAAACTCCAAGGAAAGAGAACAGAGGGCCGGTGCGTTGCTTGGGAAGGTGGTGGAGAGGATGCGTACGTGGCCTTGACGTGGCTTTTGTTGTTCGCATCAGGAGTCTCCACCTGGAAAGGGCAGCGGAGCAGCAGGAGGAGGGCGCAGAGCCAGACCTTGTGCCCAGCCCGCGGGTGGACGGTGGATGGCCGGAGCGCCCGCTCCACGTGGCGCTTTCCCGTCTCACGTCCAGATGCGTCACGCGCGGGGTGGAAGCACCTTCAGAGCTGTGATGTTAGAGCTCCAGTCGATAACAGTGAGGACTCTTGGCAACATTTTAGAAACGTTTATTAAATAGACAAGAATGTGTGGGTTACTGGGCTGAAGCAGAAGATTCATTAAGAGTGGGTTGGGCTTCCCTGGTGGCGCAGTGGTTGAGAATCTGCCTGCCAATGCAGGGGACACGGGTTCGAGCCCTGGTCTGGGAAGATCCCACATGCCACGGAGCAACTGGGCCCGTGAGCCACAATTACTGAGCCTGCGCGTCTGGAGCCTGTGCTCCGCAACAAGAGAGGCCGCGATGGTGAGAGGCCCGCGCACCGCGATGAAGAGTGGTCCCCACTTGCTGCAACTAGAGAAAGCCCTCACACAGAAACGAAGACTCAACACAGTCATAAATAAATAAAAGAACGTGAATTTCTAAAAAAAAAAAAAAAAAGAGTGAGTTATTGTGCGCCAGTGTAAAAATGAAGATTAAAAAAATTCAATTTACAGTAGCATTGAAAACAGTGAAATCCATGTCGTTGCGTGGATGAATCGTTCATTCCTCTTAATTACAAAGCAGTGCTCCATCGTGTGACTCTATCACAGTTTGGTTAAACATCCTCCAGCTGGTGGAAGCCAAGGCTGTTTCCAGTCTTCGGCCGTTAGGAGTGAAGTTTCTGTGAGCACTCATGTAGTCGTCCTCTTGTTGACGTGTATTTCTTGTCTCTTGGGTCAATACGTAGGAGTGGACTTGCTGGGTGATGGCGTAGGGCTATACTTAGTTTTTATGAAAAACATCCAGATCTTCTCCCCGAATTGGTTACGCTATTTCATAAGCCCGGCAGCAGTGAGGTCTGGCTGCTCCATGTCCTCACCAGCGTTGCACAGCCCTGTTTTCATCTCTGCTGGTTAGCAGCCGTGTGTGTGTGTGTGTGTGTGTGTGTGTGTGTATGTGCGCATGCGTGTGTATCTATGTATCTGTATTGTTGGGCTGCACTCCACAGGCTTGCAAGGCCTTTACTTGCCCAGCTTTAAGAGTGAAGAAAGAGCCTGGAGTCAGCAACAGAGACATCAGCGGTTTAATGGACGGGGGAGCTTAGCTCCTGGAGCAATGCCTCACCACGTGCGGCGGGCAGTGGGCAGGACATGGCGGCTGTCTTCACTCCCGGGAGAAGGGGCCGTTGCCAGTTTTAGGGGGAATTGACCTCAGGTGGGCTTGTCAGTTACCAGGGAAACCAGCAGAGAGGCACGCCCCTCATGGCCCCTTTGATAAGAACAGTCACTAGCTGGGGCCTGGGGCAAGTATGAAGGAAGGTCAGTCACATGAGCAGGTGTAGGTGAAGCAGGCGCTGGTCCAGCAGGGATGTACAGAGAGCAAGAGAACAGCCATCCTGAGTGGCCTGACCATACGGTGTCTAGATATCTATATCTATATATCTATATCCATATTGAGAGAGGGAACGAGAATATTTTTTCCCAAGTTTGTGGCTTGTCAATTTACACTTTAAAAAAAAAATTTATTTATTTATTTATTTATTTATTTATTTTTGGCTGCATTGGGTCTTCGTTGCTGCACGCAGGCTTTCTCTAGTTGTGGCGAGCGGGGACTACTCTTCGTTGCGGTGCGCGGGCTTCTCATTGCAGTGGCTTCTCTTGTTGCGGAGCACAGGCTCTAGGCGTGTGGGCTTCAGTAGTTGTGGCACGTGGGCTCAGTAGTTGTGGCTCGCGGGCTCTAGAGCGCAGGCTCAGTAGTTGTGGCGCATGGGCTTAGTTGCTCCGCGGAATGTGGGATCTTCCCGGACAAGGGCTAGAACCTGCGTCCCCTGTGTTGGCAGGCGGACTCTTAACCACTGCGCCACCAAGGAAGTCCCTCAATTTACTTTTAAAAAATGTCTTCTGCTGAGCAGAAAATTTTAATTTTGATGAATTCTAATTTATTATTTTTTGTGGTAATGGTTGTCTGTGTCCTAACCAAAAAGCCTTTTCCTACGCCCAGCATACCAGGGTATTCTCCTATGTTTTTCTTCTAGAAACTATAATTTTAGTTTTTACTTTTAGGTCTGTCATCTAGCTTGACTTAATTTTTCTGTATGGTGTGAGGAAGGCCCCATGGTTCTTTTTTAAAATATAGATTTCCTAGTTAACACAGCACCATTTGTTGAAAACGGTTTTGTTATGTTTCCAGAGTAGATTGCTTTGGCACCTTTTCTGAAAATCAAATGACTGTATACATGTGTGTCCATTTCTGGACACTCTATCATGTTCCATTAATCTATTAATGGGTTGTTATACCAGTACGTACTATCTTCACTACTGTAGCTTTTCTTGGAGTTCGATAAAGTCCTCCAGGTGTGTTCTTTTTTAAAAAAAAATTATCGAGTATTTTTGGTCCTTTGCATTTTTATATAAAGTTTATCATTAGCCATTTCCTACCAAAAAAGCCTTACGGCCTGGGATTTAGAATGGAATTATATTTTGAATCTATGTGTCAGTTGTCCCAGAATTAACAGTATTAACAGTGTTAATTTATTCTAATCTGTAAGCATGGTATAGTTTTAAATTTATTTAAATGTTCTTTAACTTACCCTAATAAACATTTTGTAGTTTTCAGTGTATGGGTTTTGCTCATCTTTTGTTAAATTTATTTCTAGATTTTTTTTTTTTTTTGATGCTCCTTTAAATGGTATAGCTTTCTTGGTAAATTTTGTTTTTTTGATTTTTACTGATAGTTTGTACAAATACAATTGAGTTTTGTAAACTGACAGTTTTTCAGTTCCTATTGTTGTGTAACAAATTACTCCAAAACTTCCTGACTTAGAACAACTGTTCTATCACTCTCACAGATCCTGTTGGTCAGGATTTCAGTCAGGACACACCACGAATCTCTGTCTGTGCACCACGGTGTCTGGCGCCTTGGTGAGACGGCTTGAAAGCTGGCACAAGTTGATGCCTAGGGACTGGAATCATCTGCAATCTCACTCTTTTACGTGTGTGGTGCCTGGGCTTGGACGACTCTAAGACTGAGACTGTAGATTGAGCTGCCCACACATGGCCTCTCCATGTGGCTTAACATCCTCATGGCACAGTGGCCTTAGGAAAGTCAGACTTCTGACATAATGGTTCAAGGCTCCCAGTAAGACTTGCAGAAAGCAAGCTGTTAGTTGCATTTTTTCATGACTGAACCTCAGAAGTCGCATAATATCACTTCCACTCTACTCTTTTGGGTAAAGAAGTCATAAGCCTACTTTAAAGAGAGGGAAATTAGACTCCATCTCTTGATGCAGGAGTGCCCTGGTCACATAAAAGAATATATGGGATAAGAGATATTGTTGTGGAAAATATATGCCACACCTCGTTTCTTGTAATCTTGCTAAATTCACTTATTAGTTTTAGGAGCTTTTGGGTAGATGCTTTAGGATTTTCTATGTGCATAATCATGTCACCTACAAATAAACAGAATTTTACTTCTTTCTAGGTAATATGTGTGGCTTTTATTTCCTCTTCTTGCCTTATTCCATTGTCAAGGACCTCAAGTACAATGTTGAACGGAAGTGATGAGAGCAGACATTTTTACCTCCTTCCAGGTATTGGTGGAGAGGGTGAAACATTTAGGTGCTCACCATTAACTTTGATGTTAGCTGTTGACTTTTCGTAGATGCCCTTTATCATGGTGGTTTTGACAGTGCAAATTCCACAGACAAGGAGTCTGTATTTTTAATAAACATTCTGCCTTATTTTGGTAGGTCTTTTTCTTTACATTTGAGGAATACCAGTATATAAAGGGCAAAGAGATTGAGGATAGAATTTGTAAGACTTGGTGGAAGAAGAGCTGGAAGACAGATCATAGTTTGCTGAGACTTTTAAATAATTATGAATCAGTATTTTGCCAAATGCTTTTTCTTGTGTTGAGATGGATGGTCATATGATTTTTCTGACTTACTCTATTAATGTACTGAAGGACATTGATTAATTTTTAATGTTAAGCCAGCTTGCATTCCTGAGATAAGTCCCACTTTGTTGTGAGATGTTAGTCTTTTTATATGTTTCAGGATTCTCTTTGATATTTTATTTTATTGTATTGTATGTAATATATTTTAAAAGAGTTTTATATCTCTGTTCATGAGGAATACAATTGACCCTTGAACAACACAGGTTTGAACTGTGCAGGTCCACTTACACATGCTTTTTTTTTTCCTCAATTAAATACGGGTAGTACTGCATGATCCAGGGTTTGCTGAATCCACAGATATAGCACTGCAGATACAGAGGGCTGACTATGCGATTTGAGCATCTATGGATTTTGGTATCCATGGGGGCTCCTGGAACCAACCCCCTTTGTATACCAAGGGATGACAGTATTGTCTTCCATTTTCTTTTCTTCTGTGTATTCTCTTTTTCTGTTTTGGCATTAGGGAAATGGTGATTTCATAAAATGCTCCTGTGATTTCTGAAAGAGTCTGTGCAAGATTGGTATTGTGTTTTTCTTAAATACTTGATAGAATTCAACAGTGAAGCCATCTTGGCCTGGAACTTTCTTTGTGGGAAAGTTTTAAGTACAAATTCAGTTTCTGCTCTGGGTAGGGCTCCAGATTTTCTATTTCTTTTCTTGTCAGTTTTGATAATTTGTGTATTTTAAAGAATTTGGTCATTTTAAACAATTGTAATTTATTGACATACTGTTGTTTACAATATTCCCTAATTCTTTTAATGTCTATAAGGACTAAAGTGATGTCTTCAATTCCTAAAATTGGTAATTAAACTAATTGATATGTGTCTTGAGATCTGTCACATAGTCTATCTTGATGAATGTTTCATGTGTCCTTGAGAAGAATGTGTGTTCTGCTTTGTTGGGGAAGTTTCTGTAAATATCAGTTAGGTCATGTTGGTTGATATGTAGTGCTTTTCCTGTGTTCTCTACCCTTACTGATTTTCCATCTGCTTTTTCTATCAACTGCTGAGTGAGGACTTCTGGAATTTCCAACTATAATGGTTGATTTGTCTCTTCTTTTAGTTTTGTGAGGTTTTGCTTCATGTTGTTTGAATCTTGGTTATTAGATACACACACATGTAAGATGATTATGTTTTATTGATGAATTTATATGCTTATTGTTATGAAATATTCCTCTATTTCTGGTTATATCCCCTGTCCTCGATTCCAGTTCCTCTGATATTAATATAGCCATTCCATCTTCCTTATGATTAGTATTTCCTTGGTATGTCTTTTCCATCCCTTTGCTTTTAATCTGTTTGTGTCTTCTTATTTAAAGCACTTTTCTTGTAGACAGCTTATAGTTGGATTTTGCTTTCCTACCCTTTTAGTGTGTGTTTAGTTCATTTACATTCAGTAATTATTTATATGGCTGGGGTTTACACTGCCATTTTGCTATTTATTTTCTATTCATTTCATCTTATTTCCTCCCTTTTTCCTCCCTTCTTTTGCATGCATTGGGTACTTTTTAAATTAATGGACCCTGTTTTTTAGGGCAGTTTCAGGTTTACAGAAATATTGAGCAGGAAGTACAGAGAGTTTGATATACTCTGTTGCCACCTCTTCACACACACAAGGTTTCTCCTGTTATTGACATCTTGTGTTCGTGTGGTGCCTTTGTTACAGTTGATGAGCCAATATCCATATGTCATTATTAACTAAAGTCCATAGTTGACATTGGGGTTCCCTCTCTGTGCTGTACATTCTGTGGGTTTGGACAAATGTATAATGACATGTATCCACCATTATGGTATCACACAGAGTAGTTTCACTGCCCTAAAAATCCTCTGTGCTCCACCTGTTCATCCCTCCCTCTCCCTGAACCCTTGACAACCACTGGTCTTTTCACTGTCTCCATGGTTTTGCCTCTTCCAGAATGTCATTTCTGTGGAACCACACAGTGTGTAGTCTTTTCAGATCGGCTCTTTTCACTCAGGGAGAATTTCTTATTATTCTTGTTAGTTTTCACTCTGGCTTATGGGCCATCTCTCCTCTCCCCACCTTTCTTTCAGTTAGTGGTTACTTTTTATAGCACGTATTTATAACTTACCTAGACTCCCTTCAAATACTGTTGATCTTGGTGAGACAGCAGTGAGTGGTGGCTTGAAGCGAGATCTTAGTTCCCTGCCCAGGAAGTGAACCTGGGGAGCCTGGGTGAAAACCAGGAACCCCAGCCACTAGACCAGCTAGGGCTAGAGGCTAGAAGCAAAGCTGCCGTGGCGTTTGCCCCCGTTGAAAAATGCATTTCTCACGGAGGCAAAAACTGTAAAAACAGGTACAAAGTTAATTATTAGAGACACAGCACAACAAGTGGGAGAGCACACAGAGAAACAGTTGCTTAGTTAAGACAGAAGCAGGGCAGAGATGCACACGGGGAGAGAAAGGGTGTGGGCGTCCCCCCATAATGAGGAGGAGCCCAATAAAGAGGCGGTGAAGTCATTCATATAGGGCAGTTCTTCCGGGTCTCTGTTTACCTTTGGCCAATCATCTGGCTTCTTTTTCCACACGTGACCTGCCCTAGGCCCCTCCCCAGTATGCGTGCGCAAATTTTTTCCAAGATGGGGTTTCAGCCCAGAGGCCTGTGGGACGGCCTTAGCATCACCTGTTACGGGGTGGTGCCCCCTCCTTTTTGACCCCCAAGGAGGCTTACTGCGCGTGTGCAATCGGGGAGGTTTCCTTGACCTCAGGAATGGTCATCTTATCTCTTTACTCCGGCAGACCTCAGCTCCTGCTATTAACTTTGGCCTTGGAGTGTCTGGGGAAACAAAGCTCCAATTTACTCCGCCTGTCAGACTCCAGCTGTCCAGCCCAGGGGCCCATCTACCTCTACCTCACTGGTACACCACCTTCTGCTGCTGGCAGGCCCGTGTCTGAACGCAGGCATTCAGCATTTCCCGTTTGCCCCGCGGTTTACCGGAGGAGCACTGGCCGCTCTGCCAGGGCTGGGGGAGCCTTCAGCCTTCACCACGTCCCATGTCCGATGTCACCGGGGAAGCTGGGGAAGGGGTGGGTCGGTGGGCGGGCGGGCTCACCTTTGGTGTGGACGCTGTCTGGGCTCCTTGAGAGATAGCAACTCACTTCACACCTCCAGCGCCTTGGGAAGGAGCCGTTCCTCACCATTTTACAGATGAGGAAACAGAAGATCAGAGAAACTCGGCTCGCGGGTGGGAAAAGAGTTGGCTTGATAGATTTTTACAATGCTCTTCCATCTGCGAAACATGCCACGGAGCTCTGTCCTTGTCCTCGTCCTTCTCCCCTCTTCCCAGAGACCGTGGCGAAGACGTGGAGGGTGTGAGTTTACCCACTGCCTCTCAGCTTGGAAGGACAGCTAATGTGATCGATGACACGATCAAGGTGCAGAATGAGTTCCACTGACTGCAGTTCCGGCTGAGAGCCAATCAAACAAACGAGCTCACAGGAATAAGTGAGAAGCCCTACGTTCAAGTTCACAAAACCAAGCAGTACAGTTCGTTGAATGCAGCCTGGACAGCCTGGGTTGACTGCGTCGCCAGTGGGATGCTCTCATGGCTCTCGTGCCCAGATTCTGGCTTTGGTCTTGTAGCTGACCTCTCGCATCCTCACTGGCCCCTTCTGTTACGCCCCACCTTGCGGCCAGAGTCATCTTTTCCAAATGCAAATCTCGTAACCGTGGTGGCTCCCCATTTCCGTGTCAGTAGCTTCCTTCTGTAGCTTTGCTGGGGTCTCACCCTTCGCTCCCCACGTGGCCTTCCAGCCTCCGAATGGTCTTCTCCCGTCAGCCCCAGCTTCCTTGCGGCCCCTCCCGCCGCACTGGCCTTCATTCACGCCTGGAGTGTGCCTAGCTTCCTTCTCCCTGCGTCTAGGCCCGGGCCTCACGTCCTCTGCACGCAGAGGTCAGGTCAGGTCCTCAGGTCAGGCCCCCGTTCTGTGCCGTGACGGCTGTGCTCCCCAGGGCACAGCGAGCCCCCATGCGCATTTGCGTGGCCTGCGTGATGAACGTTTGCTTAACGACCAGACCGTCATCTCTGGACAGAAGGCCCGTGCTGTTCTCCTGCCCAGCTGTGTTGGGAGGCCTAGGACTGCCCCCGGGCCCCGTGACTCCCAGCATGTAGCTGTGCTCCCGGCCGTGATTCCTCCCAGCGTGGTCGTGTGAGGCGGCAGCGGCCAAGGGAGAAGGCCCAGGGGGACCCAGGCGCCAGCTGCCCGGAGTCCTGCCCTGGTGGAGTCGCAGGAGACGCCTAACTCCCCAGCGACGAGTTGGCACCGTCTGCCAGGAGCTCGTGTAGAGGCTCTGCGCCCGGGGTCTGTACCGAGGCTCTTCACATAGGTACCTCTGCCTGGCACGGACCGGCAGGAAAGCAGGAGCTCGGCGTAAACCACAGCGCTCAGCTGAGGCCAGCGAGCCATTCCTGCTGGTGCGGGAGAGGTGGGAAAACCCGAAATCCCCGGTCCCAGGCGCTGGCTGAGGGAGGGCCGACCTGGCAAACGGGCCTGTCTCAGGATGGCGGTCTCCGGCCTGCTTTTCCGCACCGTCTCTGCTCCGGCCTCGGGGTATTGTCTCACGCACGAGGCACGCAGGCAGTGTCCACTGCACAGAGGGAAGAGCTCCCGGTCTGCTGTGGTTCTGTTGATGCATCAGTTGCGTGGATTGGGTCATCAGGGTGCCTGAAATGGGGCCTCGTACCGCTGAGTTGTTCCAGACGCAGGTCCAGGGCAGGTGAGGGAGGCCAGTGTGGTTTGAGCCTAAGAAGGCAGCTTTCTCGGAGTGAGACTGGCCAGGAAAGGGGTGTGGGACTTGCTGAGGGCTTGCATCTCTGGTCTGGGGGCACAGCCCCTTGTCAGAGGTAAGAGGGATTCTCAGTTCTCTGGGAGCTGGGAGTTTTAATAGGCGGGTGCTGGGGTCCTTCCGGCTAAGCCGATATGAGTGTATCTTCCAGCTCTTCTCTGAAATGCTCCTTCAGAAGAGTTGATTCTGCTTGTCAGCTGAAGAGCGCGGAAAATGCTGTTCGTTATTGCTGGAGGGTGAGGCGGGAACAGTAGCATGTGCGAGGCAAGCCTGGTGTGCATTTTTTGATTTTTTTCTGTAAAAAGGTAAGCAGAAAGGTAAAGTCCGTCTGCTACGGACTTCACTTTCTGTGAAACATTTCCCAAAAGGTCGTTGTATTCTTCAGACCTTCCTTCCTTCCCTCTGACCCATAAGTTTTACATATTCTATCGTTTCTTAAAGACACAAAATCAAATCTCAGTTTGAAAGGATATGCATGTTTACTTTTCACGGAGTATTGTTAATATTATGACTGTTACTATTTCTGTAAATATACCACGTTCTTATTTACTTCCTATTTTGCCTGCCTAGTCATACATCTATTCAGCAGACATTTTCTGTGCCAGGTGTGTTGCCGGCGCGGGTTTGGATGGCATGCTGGGGCGGCGCCCCTGCCTGAAGTGGGCAGAACCCACGGTCTCATCAGGGGCGCTGGTGGAGCCCTGCTGGGCAGCCTGAGTGCCAAGTGCCTCTCCTGAGGCCACAGAACATTCTTTTCCCCTCACACCTTCCATCTCAGCCTCTGGCTCTGGAATGTCCTTGGTGTGCCCTTCAAAGGCTTCCTGGCTGCTAAGCGGGGCCGTCCTCAGCCGACCACACTGTGCCCCTTCTGAAGGCTGGTCTTCTCTGCCCCCCGCTCCCTGCCTAAATCCAGATGCCAAGGCCACACCTGTCAATCTTCTCAGGTCCTTTCACAATACAGATTTTTTTTTTATACTCTCGGGTGTCATTCTTTTCTTATTATTTGGATTTTCAAGAGAACTCATCTCCCCTATCTGGGTTTTGAACAAACTGAGAAATAAAATAGTGGCAGATGGTCAAAGAATAACTTTTATTTCTTTTAAATGAGAAGCTTGAAATCCTGTCTTAGTGTGAGAGCCAAATAACCTGGATGACTGAATCCCAGGATTATTCAGGCTGACCCACCCTGTCAGAGCCAGTGCTGGGCCTGGGCAGGACCCCCTCACGTGCATCAGAGCTGTACCAGGAAGCAGCCTTCTGGGGGTTAGGGGGAGCAGTCTTCTTGGGGGAGCAGCCTTCCCGGGGTGGAAGCAGCCTTCCTGGGGGAGCAGACTTCCTGGAGGAGCAGCCTCCCTAGGGAAGCAACCTTCCCAGAGGGAGCAGCCTTCCCAGGGGGAGCAGGCTTCCTGGGGTGGGAGCAGCCTTCCCTGGGGGAGCAGCCTCCCTAGGGAAGCAACCTTCCCAGGGGGAGCAACCTTCCCAGAGGGAGCAGCCTTCCCAGGGGGAGCAACCTTCCCAGGGGGAGCAGCCTTCCCGGGGTGGGAGCAGCCTTCCCAGGGGGAGCAGCCTTCCTGGGGTGGGAGCAGCCTTCCCTGGGGGAGCAGCCTTCCCCAGGGGAGCGGTTTTCTTGGGGGAGCAACCTTCCTGGGGGGAGCAGCCTTCCAAAGGGGAGCAACCTTCCCAAGGGGAGCAGCCTTCCCCCGGGGGAGCAGCCTTCCTGGGGGATCAGCCGATTCTGAGAGCTGGAAGGAGGGCTGAACCTACTGGCTGTTTAGTCTCCCAGGCTTAGCAGTTGAAGTTGCCTTCTTGGGGTGAGTATTTCTGGGGATGGAGATAGTGCAGGAGAGGCACCAACTGAGTTCCCTCCACTGGGAAGCAGACCCCGGGTTTGAGAGTGCTTCCTTCAGCTGGCTGTTTGCGTAACCATTAGGTCCCTTCTCGGCCAGGGGTGTGGCCCGCCTTGGAGCCCACAGCCCATCGGGACAGGCCAGCCCCCAGTGGAACCCCCGCTCCTTTGAGGATTCTCTTGGGACGCCGGGGAGAGGGCATTAGAGCCTGGTCCTGATGGCTTTGAAACGTGTCAGAATTGAACATTAATTCGATAACCTGCAAGGCCTCTACCTAAGGCTGCAAAACCACTCTTAGTTTATTTCTCATCCTTAATTATGTCCTGCTTGACTGTTCCACCTGGCTCATCAGAAATTCCACCATGAGGTGAAATGCCAGTGTATAAGCTTCCAACTACACAGCATGCCCCGAATTCGAGTATAAATCTCCTTGTGTTACCCAGTTTCAGAGAGAAATTGTCTTAAAGACCAACCCTTGTAAGTTCAAGTCCAAAGCCAGAATTTCCGTTGCCCATTAATGTCTAAGTCTGTGAAAGCTCACGGCTTGTGCTTACCTTGTGCTGCTGCCCTGTCTCGGCCGGAGGGGCGCCCGGTGTCTCACCGGGACACGCACGGGCCTTTCAGGGCCCAGAGGTCCTGTCCATTGAGCGCCAGTCTGTGAAAGCCCTCGCGTCACAAGACTTCAAAGTGTGGCAAAACCCACGAGCTTGTCGCCGTGTCTAGAGGACACATCACGCCGGGCCCCTGTGGCAGCCGCCCCGGGAGCACCGTCCCCCTGCGCAGAGCAGGGCGCATGTGGGGCCTCAGCGTTGCTCTGGGTCGGGGCACCGCACGGAGCTGTCCTCGGTTTTGCCCTCGCGGGGATGTGACAGTTGGATCCAGAGGCTGTCGCTTGAAATCGACTTGGGGGAAACCTCAGCAAGAAGTTAGGAGTGAGTCTGCTCGTTTTCTGTTTCTGCGGGAAGGAGGCCCTTGTCGCCTTGTAGGCGTTTTGAGTTCTGTGTCATCGTGCTGCCACTCCTGCTCTAGCAGGAGGGGTGTGTGTGCGTGTGTGCGCACATGTGTTAAACCCAGAGAGCGCCGACCGTGCCGGGATCGGAGCCCCCCACGTCTGACTGCTCGGCCTTAGACGCTGCTGCTGGTGTGAAGGTCCTCCTCTCCCCCATGCTGTGTCGTTGGAGCCCCCCTCGCAGGTCCTGGGGCGGGTGGCACCGGGAGTGCTGTTCCCACGTCCCTGGGGCCTCCCCCGTGCCTCCCTGAGGACAAGCCATCCTCTCCCAACACCGACCCAGCAGGAGCTCCCCTGAACCGCCGGGGCCCGAGGCCCCACGCGCTCACTCGAGTTCAAGGACCTGCAGGCGCAGCGCGTCGTGGCTTGAAACAACACACGTTTGTTACCTCATCGTCCTGGAGGCCAGAAGGCTGCCATGCACCTGGGGTGCTGGATCAAGGTGTAGATCAAGGCGTGGGCAGGGCTGCGTCCCTTCTGGGGCTTCAGGGAATAATTCGCTCCTTGGTCTCTTTTGTGTTGCTTGGGTGGTGACGCCTTTGCCCGCCTTCCACGTCCTCGGTGGCGAGTCAAGCGTCCTCGCAGCTCTGACTCTGAGTCTCCTGTCTCCTCCTCCACCTTCAAGGGCCCCGGGTCACACTGGGCCTACCTGGGCCATCCAGGATGCTTCCGCTGGTTCAGTCCCTTGCTTAGCAATCTTTGTCCCCCTTGCCTGGCTCCAGGAATGTGCCCTGGACACCTTACATGCATCTTACATCTTACCTGCAGTGTAAGTGCATCACTGCAGGAGTCCAGTTGAAACCCTCATTCTGCAAACGGTCCCTCAGCGCCGGCAGAGGCTCCTGAGGGCAGTTCTGTGGGGATGCCCTGGGGCGGGACACAGAGGGCGCCACCTTCTCCTCCGGCTGGTTTGTGTTCTCAGGTGATGACAGTGGGGCACCCGGCCTCCTGTCCCTGAGCCTTCATGCACCTGCCACTCACAGTGCTTCCGGAAGCCTCAGAGCAGCCCTACACGTCGGCACTGTCATTCTCACTTTACAGATAATGAAACTGCAGCCCAGAGGGGTGGTGTTACTTGCCAGCGTCACACAGCATCTACGTGATAGAGCTGGGCTCTCGTTCCAGGTCTGCCTGACTGGAGACCCCCCTCCCCCCGCCCAGTGCCCACACTGGTTTTCCTGTCTTAGTTTATGAACTTCTTCACCTGAGTTCACTGAGACTG
This sequence comes from Balaenoptera borealis, assembly GCF_965194805.1. Classification (NCBI taxonomy): domain Eukaryota; kingdom Metazoa; phylum Chordata; class Mammalia; order Artiodactyla; family Balaenopteridae; genus Balaenoptera; species Balaenoptera borealis. The sequence continues at coordinate 103,432,736 of NC_138870.1, forward strand.
AAGTCCCATGTTCACTCTGCGCTCACGCAGTGACCACGTCCTTGGCCCTGGGACGGCCGGCGTGACGCTGGTACTGCCAGGTCGCTGTTACAGGTCGGCCCCCCTGCAGCGCTGAGGGCTCTGCCCCTGTGCCAGTCAGAGCAACTTCCGGCCGGCTCTGGCCCTCAGTGGGCTGTCTGTTCAATTTAAATGTAAATGTCTGCATTTACATATAGACACGCCCCATTAAACGTTCCTGAGATTGGTGTGTTCCCCTGTGACATCAGGGGGTGTTGGACTTCACCTTCTGGTTCGTGCTGCACACTGGTGGTGTAACGCAGCCTAATGCCTTGTGCGTTGATCACTTTGTGAATCTGTTATGTTGTGAAACTGTTCACCTTTGTTCCCGCTGCCTTTTTCCCCTTTGGAAAGCGGGTTTTATTTTCCATGCATATGATATTCGTTGTTATTTTTCCCTTAGGACAACTACACGTTTGCTCAACCTGGGATTCAAATGAAAGTGAAAATCTTGGAAGAACTCGTGAGCCGGATCGATGGTAAGCGAGCTTCCTGGGCTCCCCTTTCCCTGCGGGGCGGGGGAGAAGGTGGTGGAAGGCTCAGGACTCGCCGGCCATCAGCTGACAGGATGCCGTCCTCGCCCAGCCCGTGGCCCCTGGCTTGCGCCTTCCACGCATCCTTCTGAGGCCACCCGCCGCTAGAGCAGGAGCCGCTGCCATTCCTTTTACGAAGGCGATATAATCAGAATTCAGTGCCGTCACTTTGCAGGAAGTAATGAGTGCGTCCTAGAAGCAGGCAGCTCTTACTCCTTATTAAGCCCGGTGATTGTCATAATCTGGGTGACAGCCGGGTTGTTTATGGCCGTCCTCTGGCACACTGTTCCTGCCTCTGCACACATTTTGCTATCAAGGATGCTGGCATAATTTCTCCACGGAATCCAATTAATTACCGAGTCTGAAAATAGCATCTTTAATATTACAGAAAAATTATAGTATGTGCTCGGCCATTTTAGATTATGCTTTCATGTTTAAGTGGGGGCTTTGAAATACTTTCTCCCCTCATCCTTAAAATAATTCCCCCTATGATGTGCTGACTGTCATATTGCAATAGCAGAGTTTAATTAAAGTTGAGAGATAATGCTGCCCATTTCAAGCATACTCTCCTGATAGTTTGTTAAATTAATGAACAGAGCATTAACAGAGGGATACCAAGCAGACCTGGGCATGGATTTGTGACACCAGCTGGCTGGTCAGTGGTGATGTGCAGAGAAGACACAGGCTGTGCCATCAGGAGCCCTGTGTGAGCTTGGTGGGTGACTTCACTGAACCTGCAGAGAAATCGTACTTTGCTTAAAACGTAGACACGCCGCCCGTGTTCCAGGGCTGCCTTCCAAGGACAGGCATATCCCGGCGTCTCTTCCCCTTGCTGTACCTTCAGCAGTAGAAAGTATATCGGTAATCATCTTCCCAAGAAAGGCACTTGGTTTGGGAAATGATGGAATGACATTATAAAATGGAATCATACAAATTATCAACTCCATTCTGTTCCTTGATTGAACCTGATTTTCAGTTGTATCTAATGGTTATTACCTAATTTCCATATTATGAAGTTCTACACAGTTCTTCCACTAATACTTTGATTCAGTATATTTAGTTGCTTTGCAGCTACCTATTCAAAGTACTGTTTTTGGCTTATGTAACTGCATTTATGTACATTTATGCTTAACTTCATGGTGAGATCTTTGTTGGACGCTCTTGGGTTTTTTCCCTGCTAGCAGTTTCACACCTTTCCCCCAGCCTCGTTTTGTTCTTTGAAATACGATTTGCAGGAGCTGTGAATTACACTTCCTTAGCAGTTCTTCTTTTCCTCCTGTGTCTCTTAGAAGGCAGATTTTGTATTTCTGTGGAGGTTGGAAAGTTGCGGTTGGTGCTTATTTGTTCCAGGGTTGCAGTCTGGGAAATAGTTGAGTTGATTTTCTCTGGTGCTGTGGTTTAGAAGAAGCACATCACAGGTTTGCTGGATGATGGTTTAAAAGAACAGCAGCAGCAGCCACAGGAATCCCAACCGGATCTGGGCTTTTCAGTAAATCCCGTTTTTATTTTCCTGCAGCTTCTGAGGAGGGCATTTTCATCCTGTGGTTGTTTTGTTTAAATGATCAGTTCTTCACAACATAGGAGGCTCTTTTTGGTAATCGGTTAGACTTTGTAATCTGTTTGTAACTATTCTTCCAATGAAACCTGGAAGAACATCTGTGATGGCCTCAGAAGAAGAATTCCCAGGCTTTTCAAGCAGGAAGTATCAGAATTGACAGAGTTTGGGCTGTTAGCCCTCAGCAGCCCCGGGGAGAAGTGTCCATAGGCCCCCTTCTCTCACTTTCCTCCTGGAGAAAGAATTTGTGGTCTTGGGACTGTGCAGGGACGGCAAGGATTTTATTAAAGGCAGGATACACTAGGAAGAAAATACTGCTTTAAAAAACAACAACAAAAAAAACCACTGCCCCATTTTTGCATTTCAGGGCAAGGACAGCATTGATTTCAGAACTTTTTGGCAATTTGGTGAAGGAACACCATTTCATGGACCTGTTATTAAGAAAGCTGAGGTTTCATGGGCTTGACCCAGATGGGAATAGTTTAGAAAAGAGCTAAATTGCTACACAAGGAAAAGTGAGAGGAATTTTGGGGTTCCAGTAGTAGTGTTGTAAGTCAGAAGAGAATGGAGAGGGAGAGGAGGGCAGAGGCACAGGGGTACAGGAGGGTGGCAGCGAGGGGAGGGCAGCGGGGGGTGGGGAAGATCAGGAGAGGGTCAGGGTCACTGTCTTATTTTCTAGTTGTGACAACTGGCTAAAGGATTTCTGAAAAGTACTCTTAAGTAGTTTTCTATTTTGAGTAGTGCGGTACCCTACTCTCTGTTACCCCCAAATCTTTAGAAAAAGTCTGTTCCCTAGACAGGAAGGTGGCGTGACTGAAGACAGAGGGTCGTGTCTGTAATGGAGGCCGAGCAGGAAGGTGATGGGCAGCAGCCTGAGAGACCGCCCGGTGGGTGGTAATTGTCTCGAGAGAGGTAGGCTGGCTAGTGAGAAGCCCCAGGGGAGTCTGTAATCTGTGGGGCAGAGCTTTCAGAACTTCCCACACAATGAGAGATGGAGCCTTGAGCCACTGAATTGGCAATGTCAAAGGTGAGAGTAGCAGGACCTTCCACTGCCAGTGGTGGTGGGCTAGGTAATTCCAACCAGATTTCTCACTAAAGAGACCTAAAAAATGGATAAGATTGTTTTGTAAAGCCAGCAAACAAACAAATGGGGGGTGGTGAGGAAGAATGAAAGAGAGAAAAAAAGAAAACAAAGAAGGTAAAAAGAAAACAAATTTCGTAAAAGCATTGAACTGCTAATAGGGAGACAAGAACTTCCTGGCCAGATTCTGGAAGAATGCTGGAACCAGAGAGATGAGCCCAGCCCTGAAGGCCACTGTTGTTCTGAGGGTTCTTGCTAATCCAGAAGAAAGAATCCCAACGTGGATTGTAGTTTTGACAGCTTCATGGAGGGAAAGGATCAAACCATAGCCTACCTGAGAATAGGAGTGCAGAAAATGCCCCGGTACTTTCTGAGACCCAGAAGACCAACTGTCAGGGTGGAACTGAAGTGAAACTGCCCTTGTGGAGTCTTGCAGGCCAGGTTTACATCACCTGAGAGGACCATGGTTGTTTGAACCTTGATTACGGCACTTCTCTACTGGAGTAGAGTGCTTGGGAGAAGCAAAAAAAAAATCTTTTCTGGAGGAAGTTACCAGAAAGTTGTTCCTCAAATTGTTTCTGCTTTTTTTTTTTTCCATATAAAATGATCTACACATAGTCAAAGATACACACACATTCAAGACTTCTTAAGTGAGAACAAACAGAAACAACAGATAACAGAAACAGGCCCACAAGATGTTAAGTTTCTGTAATACTTACGCATAGACCATGAAACTATTCTCCTTACTATGTATGAAGAAATAGAAAAAAGAGAATCTTGAGAATGTTTGCCATGGTAGTGGGAAACTATATGATTTTACATAAAAGATTTGAAAAATACAATAACCAAATTAAAAAGTCAGTGGGCAGATTTAACAAATTACACATAGCTATAGAGAAAGTTAGTGAACTGGAAGATGGGTTGGAAGAAAATAGCCAAAACAAAACATGGAGAGATAAGAATATGCAAAATATAGAAAGTAAGAGACATAGAAGGTATGGTTAGAGAGCCTCATATGTACTTATTTGGAGTCATAGAAGGAGAGGAGGGAGAGTGAGTAAGAATCTGAAGAGATAACGATTCATTGTTTTCCAAAAGTACTGAACTAAACCAATTCACAGATTGAAGAGCCCATTGAATCCTCAGGAGAATAAAGAGAAAACTGTATGTAAACACATCATAGTAAAATTCAATTGAAGACTAATTCTTGAGGCAGCGAGAGTAAGAGATTATTTTCTAAGAATGGCTGTCTGAGAACTGTCTTCTCAACGAAAGGACAAGAAGATATGTTCAATGTGCAGGAAGAATGATAACTGTCACCGTAGTGTCGACATCCAGCAGAAATACCCTTCAAGAATGAATTTGAAAGTCCAAGAGGCCACCTAAATCTGAATTGTTTCTCACTGCCTCCAAGAAGCTGTGTAATCACGAAGGAAAGCAGACGAAGCACACACACCTACCCTTGCAGCATAAGCAGGGGACCACAATTACTGTGAACTTCAGCGCCCTTGGAAATCGGCAGGTCAGCACCCCATCCAGCCTGGGGAGAGTCAGGTGGTCAGTGGGAAAAGGAGTGGGTATATGGGCAGCTTAGGAGTAGAACCAGATGAAATCACCACAGGAAGACGAAATCCCACCGAGAATGGGAAAATACTGAGACTGGGTCTGAGGTCTGGGAGATCAAAGCACTGGCTCTTGGGAAATTGGAAAGGATTTGGGAGTTCTGGATGAGTGTCTGCTACGACCTTAGCAGAACCCATTTCTAACAGTTACCTGCCTCTACGAGGTGAATTCTTAGGTCACATTTTTTCGGCGAGGGCTTGCCTAGGGATTTCTTGTTTCTGTCAAACTGCGCTTTATTTTGGCCCTGGAGCAGAGCAAGCCACTTCTTGTGCAAATGTGTCACTGCCATAGGCCGGTCAGCCTCCAGCAGGCCACCTCGTAGCCCAGCTGAGGGACATTTGGTGTTTCTTTGGGGCACTCTGGCTGCGGGTGGGCAGATGGAAGGATTGAGTCTGGGAGACCAGGGGCAGAAGCTGTTGATAATCGGGTGAGACAGAGCTTATCCGACAAAGGCCAGCGTGTGGCCTTGAGGAAGGGGGTGGCCTGGAGTCAGTATTCACGTAGCTCTCATTCGTCCAAAAAGCAGCCTCAGACCTTTTTTTAAAAAAACATTGATTTCTTAATCTCTTATCAAATGTAGTTTCTTCTTCTCTCTCGGGGAGAAATAGCTTGAGCCTTGGTGTTAGGTGTGGTTCCCGGTCCTCTGTTCTTCTGGGGCCGCCTTGCACGACGCTCAGGCTTTTTCTGGGAAAGGCTGTGCACAGAGCTCTCGTTCAGAGAAACGCCAGGCGGCATCAGCGCTTCCGTGAGACCACCCACCATCGCGTGGTCGTTCGTGTCCAAGCCTCAGGGCCTCCAATAGACAAGGACTGGTTGGTCGGGCTTATTGGCTGCAGCCCGCAAACGCTAAGGTCTTCACCACGTCCTCGGGTTCTGCTCACACACGCCGGAGCAGTGGTGGGCGTGTGGGGCCTGCGGTGCTTGTTCCCTGTGCCTGCAGACCCTGGAGGGGACCCGTAAGCAGAGGGGTGCACGCGCGTGCGCCCTGGGCGAGCAGGTCTGCCTGCCACGCGCGGCGGGATGCTGACGTCCGGGGATGGGTTTTGCACTGGGTGCTGTGCCGTTTCACTCTGACCTGTTTCCCGCATCCCTGTCCCGGGCAGGGGCCAGCCTCCTGCGGTGCCCCTGACTCCCTCTGTGTTGCTGCTGCCTCCCCGCTTCCCCTTCCCTCTCCCATCAGCACCAGCTCCCTCTCCTCTGTGGGCTGCCACCACTCCTTGCCTGAGTGCACACGCTGTGTCCTCTGCTGCTTCGGGGTGGGTTAGACCTGAACCCTCTCGCGCAGTGTCCGAGCACACGGCCTGGTACCAGGAGTGCATCAAAGGCGCGTGTGGGCCAGACTCTGAGTGATGGGGGTAAAAGTCCCCGTTGGGCGGAAGCCAGGTACCACTGTTGCTGGCCAAACAGACCTAACCCTAACCCTAACCCTAACCCTAACCCTAGCCCTAGCCCTAGCCCTAGCCCTGACCCTGACCCTGACCCTGACCCTGACCCTAGCCCTGACCCTGACCCTGACCCTGACCCTGACCCTGGCCCTGGCCCTGACCCTGACCCTGACCCTGACCCTAACCCTAACCCTGGCCCTGGCCCTGGCCCTGGCCCTGGCCCTAAGCCCCAACAGACAGCCTGTAAACCTCAGCAGCTCAAGCAACACACGTTTGTGTCTCACCCACATGGCACATCCTTTGTGGCTTTGCCCAGGGCTCTGGTCTGTGTTGTCCTCACCTGGGGACTCAGGCTGATGGAGCAGCCGCCTTCAGGAGTTTGCTGGCCCAGTTCCTGTGATGGAGGGAAAAACTATGGGGATTGTTCACAGGCTCTTTGTGCTTCCGAAAGAAAGTGGTCCCCGGTGCTCGGCTGCATTTCATTGGCCAAACCGAGTCACGTGCTGCAACAAAAGTCAGGAGGAAAGGAAAGGGCCCTCCTGCCTGGGCCGGGCGAGCCTGGCCCCGAGACTGGGGACAGAGTAATGGGTGAGGCATAGAGAGAAGTTCAGAGGTAAGAGCGGGTGCTCTCAGCATTTCTGTTAAATCAGTCTGTTCTCTACTTATGAAACAATTTTTGTACATAAGATTAACAGTTCATGCCAATCATTTAGTAATTTACTGCTTCAATAATAAATATACGTTAACACACCATGGGCTGATAGAATTTCAACGTACAGAGTACTGGAGGAGATTTTCACTCCAGATTACACCTGGAATGTTTACACATATTTGAAAGTGAGATTTCACATTTTTGCCGTGTATCCGAGTGACACACCTTGTACCTTTATTGTCCTTATGTCTGTTACATCTGATGTCAATCTTTGAGGTTGCACGATCCCTAGTTGCCCCCAAGTTCAGCCCTTGGGCTCTTCGAGAGGCTGCAGTCAGAGCCCCTGTGACTGAATCCAGGGGCTGGGCCCCCTGTGGGGCAGCCTCACCTTGGATTCTATGCTCATGCATCTTTTGTGACATAAGATAATGTAAATGGAATATTTTTGCTATCTTTTTATTTTTTTTATTTTTAGCTGTGTTGGGTCTTCGTTTCTGTGCGAGGGCTTTCTCTAGTCGCGGCGAGCGGGGGCCACTCTTCATCGCGGTGCACGGGCCTCTCACTATCGCGGCCTCTCTTGTTGTGGAGCACAGGCTCCAGATGCGCCGGCTCAGTAGTTGTGGCTCACGGGCCCAGTTGCTCCGCTGCACGTGGGATCTTCCCAGACCAGGGCTCGAACCCGCGTCCCCTGCATCGGCAGGCAGACTCTCAACCACTGCGCCACCAGGGAAGCCCAGAATATTTTTGCTATCTTTTGATTGAAAACACCGTGAGAACCTGTTTCAGTTTTTTTTTTTAATAGATCCTTATTGGAGTATAATTGCTTCATAATACTGTGTTAGTTGATGTTACACAACAAAGCAAATCAGCCATATGCATACACATGTCCCCATATCCCCTCCCTCTTGAGCCTCCCTCCCATCCTCACTATCCCACCCCTCTAGGTCATCACAAAGCACTGAGCCGATCTCCCTGTGCTATGCTGCTGCTTCCCACCAGCCAACTGTTTTACATTCGGTAGTGTATATATGTCGATGCTATTCTCACTTTGCCCCAGCTTCGCCCTCCCACCCCATGTCCTCAAGTCCATTTTCTATGTCTACCTCTTTATTCCTGCCCTGCAACTAGGTTCATCAGTACCAATTTTTTTTTTTTTTTTTTTTTAGATTCCATATATATGTGTTAGCATACGGTATTTGTTTTTTTCTTTCTGACTTACTTCACTCTGTATGACAGACTCTAGGTCCATCCACCTCACTACAAGTAACTCAATTTCATTTCTTTTTATGGCTGAGTAATATTCCATTGTATATATGTGCCACATCTTGTTTCTCCGTTCATCTGTCGATGGACACTTAGGTTGCTTCCATGTCCTGGCTATTGTAAATAGTACTGCAGTGAACATTGTGGTACATGACTCTTTTTGAATTATGGTTTTCTCAGGGTATATGCCCAGTAGTGGGATTGCTGTGTCATATGGTAGTACTATTTTTCATTTTTCAAGGAACCTCCATACTGTTTTCCATAGTGGTTGTATCAGTTTACATTCCCACCAACAGTGCAGGAGGGTTCCCTTTTCTCCACACCCTTTCCAGCATTTATTGTTTCTAGATTTTTTGATAATGGCCATTCTGACTGGCGTGAGGTGATACCTCATTGTAGTTTTGATTTGCATTTCTCTAATCATTAGTGATGTTGAGCAGCTTTTCATGTGCCTCTTGGCCATCTGTATGTCTTCCTTGGTGAAATGTCTATTTAGGTCTTCCACCCATTTTTTAATTGGATTGTTTGTTTTTTTTGATATTGAGCTCCATGAGCTGTTTGTATATTTCGGAGATTAACCCTTTGTTGTTTCATCTGCAAATATTTTCTCCCATTCTGAGGGTTGTCTTTTCATCTTGTTTATGGTTTCCTTTGCTGTGCAAAAGCTTTTAAGTTTAATTAAGTCCCATTTGTTTATTTTTGTTTTTATTTCTGTTACTCTAGGAGGTGGGTCAAAAAAGATCTTGCTGTGGTTTGTGTCAAAGGGCGTTTTTCCTATGTTTTCCTCTAAGAGTTTTATAGTGTTTGGTCTTACATTTAAGTCTTTAATCCGTTTGGAGTTTATTTTTGTGTATGGTGTTAGGTAGTGTTCTAATTTCATTCTTTTACATGTAGCTGTCTAGATTTCCCAGCACCACTTATTGAAGAGGCTGTCTTTTCTCCATTGTATGTTCTTGCTTCCTTTGTTGTAAATTAGGTGCCCGTATGTGCACGGGTTTATCTCTGGGCATTCTATCCTGTACCATTAATCTATATTTCTGTTTTTGTGCCAGTACATACTGTCTTGATTACTGTAGCTATGTGGTATAGTTTGAAGTCAGGGAGCCTGATTCCTCCAGCTCTGTTTTTCTTTCTCAAGATTGCTTTGGCTATTCGGGGTCTTTTGTGTTTCCATACGAATTGTAAAATTTTTTGTTCTAATTCTGTGAAGAATGCCATTGGGAGTTTGATAGGGATTGCACTGAACCTGTAGATTGCTTTGGGTAGTATAGTCGTTTTCACAATATTGATTCTTCCAATCCAAGAATATGGTATATTTCTCCATCTGTTTGTGTCATCTTTGATTTCTTTCTTCAGTGTTTTATAGTTTTCTGAGTACAAGTCTTTCTCCTCCTTAGGCAGGTTTATTCCTAGCTATTTTATTCTTTTTGTTGCAGTGGTAAATAGGAGTGTTTCCTTAATTTCTCTTTCTGATTTCTTGTTGTTGGTGTACAGGAATGCCAGAGATTTCTGTGCATTAATTTTGTGTCCTGCAACCTTACCAAATTCATTGATTAGTTCTAATAGTTTTCTGGTGGCATCTTTAGGATTTTCTATATATAGTATCATGTCATTGGCAAACAGTGACAGTTTTACTTCCTCTTTTCCAATTTGTATTCCTTTTATTTCTTTTTCTTCTCTGATTGCTGTGGCTAGGACTTCCAAAACTATGTTGAATAATAGTGACAAGAGTGGACATCCTTGTCTTGTTCTTGATCTTAGAGGAAACGCTTTCAGTTTTTCACCATTGAGTATGATGCTTGCTGTGGGTTTGTCATATATGGCCTTTCTTATGTTGAGGTAGGTTCCCTCTGTGCCCATTTTCTGGAGAGTTTTATCATAAATGGGTGTTGAATTTTGTCAAAAGCTTTTTCTGCATCTATTGAGTTGATCATATGGTTTTTATTCCTTAATTTGTTAATGTGGTGTATCACATTGATTGATCTGCATATATTGAAGAATCCTTGCATCACTGGGATAAATCCCACTTGATCATGGTGTATGGTCCTTTTAATGTGCTGTTGGATTCTGTTTGCTAGTATTTTGTTCTGGATTTTTGCATCTATGTTCATCAGTGATATTGGTCTATAATTTTCTTTTTTTGTGATACCTTTTTCTGGTTTTGGTATCAGGGTGATGGTGGCTTTGTAGAATGAATTTGGGAGTGTTCCTTCCTCTGCAATTTTTGGAAGAGTTTGAGAAGGATTGGTGTTAGCTCTTCTCTAAATGCTTGATAGAATTCACCTGTGAAGCCATCTGGTCCTGGACTTTTGTTTATTGGAAGATTTTTAATTACGGTTTCAATTCCATTACTTGTGATGGGTCTGTTTATATTTTCTAATTCTTTCTGGTTCAGTCTTGGAAAGTTGTAACTTTCCAAGAATTTGTCCATTTCTTCGTGGTTGTCCATTTTATTGGCAAATAGTTGTTTGTAGTAGTCTCTTATAATCCTTTGTATTTCTGCAGTGTCAGTTGTGATTTCTCCTTTTTCATTTGTAATTTTATTGATTTGCATCCTCTCCCTTTTTTTCTTGATGAGTCTGGCTAAGGGTTTATCAATTTTGTTTATCTTCTCAAAGAACCAGCTTTTAGTTTTATTGATCTTTGCTATTGTTTTCTTCGTTTCTATTTCATTTATTTCTGCTCTGATCTTTATGATTTCTTTCCTTCTACTGACTTTGGGTTTTCTTTGTTCTTCTTTCTCTGGTTGTTTTAAGTGTAGGGTTAGATTTTTTATTTGAGATTTTTCTTGTTTCTTGAGGTGAGATTGTATTGCTATAAACTTCCCTCTTAGAACTGCTTTTGCTGCCTTCCATATGTTTTGGATCATCCTGTTTTCATTGTCATTTGTTTCTATGTACTTTTTTATTTCTTCTTTGATTTCTCCAGTGATCTCTTGCGTATTTAGTAGCGCACTGTTTAGCCTCCATGTATTCGTGTTTTTTATAGTTTTTTCTTGTAATTGATTTCCAATCTCATAGTGTTGTGGTCAGAAAAGATGCTTGATATGACTTTCAATTTTCTTAAATTTACTGAGGCTTGATTTGTGACCCAAGATGTGATCTATCCTGGAGAATGTTCCATGTGCACTTTAGAAGAAAGTGTATTCTGCCACTTTTGGGCGGGATGTTCTGTAAATATCAATTAGATCTATCTGGTCTGTTGTGTCATTTAAAGTTTGTGTTTCCTTATTTATTTTCTGTTTGGATGATCTGTCCATTGGTGTAAGTGCGGTGTTAAAGTCCCCCACTATTATTGTGTTACTGTCTATTTCTCCTTTCATGGTTGTTAATATTTGCCTTATGTATTGAGGTGCTCCTATGTTGGGCACATAAACATTTATAATTGTTATATCTTCTTCTTGGATTGATCCTTTGATCATTATGTAGTGTGCCTCCTTATCTCTTATAACAATCTTTATTTTAAAGTCTATTTTATCTGATATGAGTGTTGCTACTCCAGCTTTCTTTTGATTTATATTTGCATGGAATATCTTTTTCCATCCCTTCACTTTCAGTCTGTATGGGTCCCTAGGTCTGAAGTGGGTCTCCTGTAGACAGCATATATATGGGTCTTGTTTTTGTATCCATTCAACCAGTCTGTGTCTTTCGGTTGGGGAATTTAATCCATTTACATTCAAGGTTATTATTGATATGTATGTTCCTATTACCATTTTCTTAATTGTTTTGGGTTTGTTTTGTGGGTCTTTTTCTTCTCTTGTGTTTACCACTTAGAGAAGTTTCTTTAACATTTATTGTAAAGCTGGTTTGGCGGTGCTGAATTGTCTTAGCTTTTGCTTGTCTGAAAAGCTTTTGATTTCTCCATCGAATCTGAATGAGATCCTTGCTGGGTAGAGTAATCTTGGTTGTAGATTTTTCTCTCTCATCACTTTAAGTATATCCTGCCACTCCCTTCTGGCCTGCAGAGTTTCTGCTGAAAATTCAGCTGATAACCTTGTGAGCATTCCTTTGTATGTTATTTTTTGGTTTTTCCTCGCTGCTTTTAATATTTTTTCTTTGAATTTAATTTTTGTTAGTTTGATTACTATGTGTCTTGGCGTGTTTCTCCTTGGGTTTATCCTGTATGGGACTCTCTGTGCTTCCTGGACTTGGGTGACTGTTTCCTTTCCCATGTTAAGGAAGTTTTCAACTATAATCTCTTCAAATATGTTCTCAGACCCTTTCTTTTTCCCTTCTTCTTCTGGGACCCCTATAATTCGAATGTTTGTGCGTTTAGTGTTGTCCCAGAGGTCTCTGACATTGTCTTCAGTTCTTTTAATTCTTTTTTCTTTATTTTTCTCCTCGGCAGTGATTTCCACCATTTTGTCTTCCAGCTCACCTATTCGTTCTTCTGCCTCAGTTATTCTGTTATTGATTCCTTCTAGTGTATTTTTCATTTCAGTTATTGTGTTGTTCATCTCTGTTTGTTTGTCCTTTAGTTCTTCTAGATCTTTGTTAAACATTTCTTGTATTTTCTCAATCCGTGCCTCCGTTCTATTTCTGAGATTCTGGATCATCTTTACTATCATTACTCTGAATTCTTTTTCAGGTAGATTGCTATTTCCTCTTCATTTATTTGGTCTTGCAGGTTTTCACCTTGCTCCTTCATCTGTGACATATTTTTTTGCTGTTTTATTTATCTTTTATGAGTGGGATTGTGTTCCTGTCTTACTGTTTCTTTGGCCTGAGGCTTCCAACACTGGGGTTTGTAGGCTATTTGGTAGACCTGGGTCTTGGTAGTGAGATGAGGAACTCCATGAGACCTCACTCCGATGAATATTCCCTGGGGTCTGAGGGTCTCTGTTAGTCCAGTGGTTTGGACTCGGAGCTCCCACCACAGGAGCTTCGGCCCAACCCTGGGCTTGTGAGCCAAGATCCTGCAAGCCGCCTGGGGTGGCAAAAAAGAAAAAAAGCACAAAATAAAAAATAAAATTAGACTGGGAAACTAACAGATATGTTAGGAAGAATATAAAAGTAAAAATATAGATGAATCAACAACTGGAAGGTACATCAGTACCACGATAGTAAAAAAGAGGAGAAGGGAAAAGAAAAAAAAGGTGTGGGGGGGAAAGGCCTTGGCTGTGGAGGGCAGGGCCTAAGCAAGGGCGAGGTTTGGGTGGTGGGCGGGGCCAATGGTCAGGACCCACAGGGCTGGAAAAGGCCCTGGGGACTGTGGGTGGGGGGATGGGCTTAGGCTCAAGGAACAGAAGGGGCCCAGGCGTGCCCCCCACCCCTGGTCTCATGGGGCAGGGACCTCACCTGGGAGCCCAGCAGGCTTCCTGGGCTCGAGTGGGCGGGGCAATCACCCTCCGCTTCTCTCCTGCTCCTCCTGGATGGCTCCTCCCGCCTGCCTCTCCTGATCTCCCCGGCCTCAGGGGCGCTGATCCTGTCTGGCCTCCACTTCTCCTCCCCCCTCAGTCCCTCTACGTCCTACTGGTTCACTTGTGGGTTCCTCCCATCTCCTTGGGCGCCAGAGTCCCCCACCAGCGGCTGGCAGGTGCCCTAGTTGTGGAGAGACGCTAACTCCGTGTCTTCCCACACCGCCCTCTTGACTCCACCTCCCCTATTTCAGTTTTAAAAAGGAACATTTGAAGATACTCAGCCTCAGCAGACATGTAAATCTGGTTATATCTGTGCTTGGTTTTTCTCAGAACACTTAAAATCAGATCTTAAAGAACTGCTTCACAGACTAGTGAGTTTTCCCGTGGGGAAGGAAACAGGCACAGAAAGGGACTTCGGTGCATGGTTCCTGGTGGGGCAGGCCCAGCGGAGGGGAAGTGGGAGGAGACAGGCGCGCCCACCCCCTAAAGGCCCGTGACTCCTTTGCAGGCCAAGGCCTGCTGGGCTCTGCCCTCAGCTGTGGAGGGACCATAAAGCTGAGGCCCGGTGGGCCGGGGGGAGGTGGAGAGACCTGGTCATTAGTCAGCCGGCCTGGACCGGATGGCCAGTGAGCATAGCCCAGAGGGAGTTCTCTCCACACTCTAAACTGTCCTAGGGCTGCCTGGGGAGGCCAGAACCACCAGCAGAAATGTGCCTTCTCAGGCTCATCCAAGCTCTGCTTTCCCTTTCCTGGAGGAAAAATGGGGACAAATCCTTCCTACCTAATCTTAGCAGTGTCAGATTTAGCAAATAAAAATATGGAACACTCAGTTAAATTTGAATTTCAGATCAATAATGAACCATTTTTTGTTCGTTGGATGCAATATTGGGTACATACTGAAATCCAGAGTTCACTGAGCCTCCTGTGTTTTATCTGGCAACTCCACAAAGGGAGAGTTCAAAGTTGCGTCAAGTTGGAATTTAAACTTAGTCCTAAGCTTGAGGCTGCCCTCTTCTTCTAGAGGTTACAGGTGGCGATGAAAATACGGCTCACACATGATGGGTCATTTGAAATTAAAGTATACACGTGTGCACACACACATACACGCCAGTAGACACACACACACCCTTACACGTATATGCACACACACGCACCAGTATACACACTCTCCCACACCAATGTACACATACATGCACACACACACCGACACACACGTACACACCAACACACGCACGCACCAATGTGCACACACCCCTCTGCGCTCATACGTGCCCACTTTAGATGTGGTTCATTTTCTGGGCGGGACTGCCGTGCTTGAGGTTAGTTACTTTCCCATTCTGCTGAGGGGCAGACTGACCTCGTTACACATTCCGGCCACCCGACATGTCCACAGAGGGGCAGCCTGTCTCTCGGGAGGGCTTCTTGTTTATGCCAAAGGCTTGGATTGACCTGTACACCAGCTGAGCTCATTTGAATTTCCTCAGTGCAGACATTGTGATGAGGCTGGTCACCAAGTGATTTTTTTAAGTGAAGTTACTCCTCTTCATTTGGTTGGATCAGTTTCTGACTTATTAATCATTATGCTCTGAAAGGCTGGCTTAGGGCGCCTCGACCGTCTGGTGAATATATTCACAGTCGCCCTGGGGATGGTTGGATTTTTTTTTCGCTGACCTTGGATGATGACCTTCGGAGATGTGTTGTGTGTCACTCAAGTCCTCGCGCACAGCCGCGTGGGGCTGCCCGTGCCGCCCGGGACACTCACCTGGTTGATCCCTGCCCATGAGTGCAGGCGGGCTTGTAGGAGGTTCCTGCCGTCCGCCTCCTAACAAGATCCGCGTCTTCCTCCTCTCTGGTCCACCATCCACGCTGCTGCTGATGTGACGGCAGTTGGACCTCGGGACTCGCGGTGCGGTGGCCTCCAAGGCCCTTCGCGGTTTGATCCCACACCCCTTCATCCTGCAGCCAGCTTTAGGCCGTGCTGAAGCCTGGGGCTGTTTATTTTTCCTTAAGCACGACATGTGACCTCAGCCGTGCTGGGATCCCTGTTCATGTTGTTTCCTTTGCCTGGAACGCCGCGGCCACCCCCCACAGGCAGTTAGGCACCCCCCCTCCCCATTTGCTGTGCGTGGCAGAACAGGGCAGTGCTCCAGGCTGGGGCGGGGTTTGACGGGTGGAGGGAGGGCAGGCAGGTGGGATAAGTGACAGATGTGACTTTGGCCTTCAGGGAGCCCACGGCGGAGGAGGAGACCCACCGCAGGACCAGGACATGCTGACGCAGCCTGGGGAAGCTCAGTGGCCCCGTGCTCGCCCACCCGGTGGGCCTGCTGCCGTAGAGGGTCTACGGGACGCCCTTCTTTAGGCCGTAGCCCGGGAGGTGCCGTTGACAGTCCCAGGAAGATGTCACTGTCACCCTGGCCTAGGGTGACACCAAGCCCCTGGGGCCCTGTAGTTTTCCTCTGAGATGTCCTTCATGGTTTGGGGCCACCACCAAATATTCCACGGCCAGTCCGCTGTGACAGGGCTGCTGGGGGCCCGGAGCGTGTGTGCATCCCTCCGCAGGGCGTCTGTGGCGCGCTGGGTGGGGTGGGGGCCGGTGTGCGGTCTGCAGGCCTGGATGTAGACGGCAGCCTGCCCGCCCCCCGGCCCCGTGCTCCTGTGTTTCCCATCCTTCCTCTGAGGCTGTGGAAACCCTTCCCTTGGGGGGTCGTCCTGGGTGCTAAAGAGCAGTGACAAGCTGGGGGCCTGTAAGCTGGTGGGAACCTGAGGGACGGGTTG
The DNA here is from genome assembly GCF_965194805.1 of Balaenoptera borealis. Classification (NCBI taxonomy): domain Eukaryota; kingdom Metazoa; phylum Chordata; class Mammalia; order Artiodactyla; family Balaenopteridae; genus Balaenoptera; species Balaenoptera borealis. Next base: position 103,449,018 of record NC_138870.1, read on the forward strand.
ACCTCCCACTAGGGGGTCAGAAGGAAATTAGACGCTAGAGTTTCCGTCCCCTGGTGACAGGGGCTGCTGGTCCACGAGCAGACACGGGAGGCAGGCTAAGCAGCCGAGGAGAGAAGGTGGGCCCTGCTTTGGGCTCCTTGGAAACCATTCCTGAACGTTTCTGGCTTGTCCTGAACCACCACTCAGCACAGGGCAGGACTTTGGAGGCTGGCGTGCGTTCAGATTCTGGTTCTGTTGCCTCAGCGGTGGGTGTGGGTGGGGAGTGATGGCCCCGCGGTGGCCATGGTTTCCCTGGGAATGAGAGTCAGCGCAGGGAAGATGCTTAGGACGGTGCCTGGCCCGTCATGAGCCCAGCCAACTTTGTACCTGTATCATCTCACCATCATTTTTATCACCTGCGTAGCAGGCGGGTAGCCGTGGGTGGGCTAGCACTCCTTTGGTGGGATTAGTCTGGGGCCTCTGCTCCCTGGGCAGGCGCCTCTGTCCACCCCCGGATGCCCGTTAGCGTGGCCGATACTGACCCAACGCAGGGGGGCCAAGGGGAGTGCCGGCTGTCATTATTATTAAAATTTACACTCTCACCCTTCGGGGAAGAAATGCCCGAATGCACTCCTGGAGAATAGTTTTATCTCGGTGTGTTAAAGGCTTAATCTGCGTGTACATTTTCCCTTCCCTGTGTTTTTAAATTTAGGTTAAATGCGATTTTAATGAAATTTCTCTGAAAGCTGTCTCGACTACATTGTAAGGTTAAAATTGACTTATTCTTTCAAGATAGAATTCAGTTACAGCTAGTAAACTAGATTCAGCTTTATTACCATCCAAGTGAAAATATTTTTATTACTGCTACAGTGTAAGCCGTCGGAGAGCAGAGGATAAATCAGCGGAGGGGCCCTGGCCCATGGAATATTCAGTGCGTGACAGTGAGAAATAACAAGCTCCCCTCCCCCGCTTGCATCTTCATTAGGCCCCGGAGTGGCTGATGGGAGCCGGGAAGGATGGCGATGTTTCCTTTGAGGCGCGGGGCCCTGGTGGCGGGCAGAGCACCCGCGTGACGGCAGTGCTGTCAGGCACGGGAAGTCACGTGGGCGCGGCGACTCCTCTGTGTGTCCCTCACCAGCCCGTCTCCCTGTCTCGGGCCAGGGCTTTTCCCCCACGGCCAGCGTCCTTATTCCGGTGGCTCCGTGCTGTGCCTGCCTGAGGCCTTTGGACAGCAGGTGGCCCATGGGTTCTCACTCTCCCAGGGCGTGTCCGGCTGATTTAATGTGCCTTCAACTGAAAACCCACATGGCTATTTGGTTGCATTTTTGGGAAGAGGGATCTATTACTCAGGCCAAAAAAATCAAAGAAGGAGAGGAAGTTTCCCGTAATCTAAAAAATAACGTATTATGAATAAACCCCTGGGTCTAGTTCAGCCTCCATCACCGACTCTGAACTTGGTTGCTGCTGCTGCTAATAATAATAATGATAATAATGGCAGCTGGCATCCATTAGGTGCCAGCGTACAAGGCACTGTTCTCGGCTCTTTCTCTGCATCACTGTGCTGGTTTTTCACAGCGCCCCTATGAAGTGGTGAGTGACCATCCCCATTTTGAGAGCCCTGCCCCTTCTCTGGCCTCAGTTTCCCCTCAGGCCGGATGATCTCCATGTGGCCTCCAGCTCTGCCCACCCTGCATTGGTACTGAACATGGGAGAGCCCACTGAGCTGTCTCCCAACTGTGCGGGGGACCCGGTGGTATCCTCGGGCTCTGAGTCACACTCGTCCCCTCCTGCGCCCCAGATTTCCTTGGGGAGCAGCAGCCTGTGGCCGCACCGTGGCCGTGCCCGCCGCCAGACCCCTCATGCTCCGCCCCTCTGGGGACTCCTGGCAGCATCTCGCGCCCCACGCGTGCAGGGTGTGCTCCGCGCCCGTTGGTGGGTTAACAGTCAGGTGTTTGCCGTGCTTCCTGCACAGGGGGGCGCCCTCAGCGTCCGTGGCTTCGAGTTGCTTCCGTAGAGTTTGAAGATGAAGCTCCCCGTGTACAAAGTGCAGGTGTGGGTGGGTGTTAAAGCAGTTTCCGTGTTGGTTATTCTAGTCTCTAGATGTTTGTTGCACCACATGGGTTTCCTTGGAGGCTTTTGTTTTGCCTGAGACTCTCAGGTCCCCCTCCTCCTGCCCTTCAGTCCGTAGGATGGGCGGTCGGATACCTGGGAAAGCTCGTAATATGTGCCAGTGTAGCCCCGGCTGCGGCTACATCATTTGTAAAAGGGACAGAAAAATGCTGCATATGCAGGACAGACGAGCAATTCCTGGCTGAGTCGCTGAGAGCCGACCCTCTCGTGGCCGTCTGAGAACTGTCCGGCCTCAAAGTGAGTCCCCACTCCCACCCTCCCCCGCCAACCCCACCGCTGGCCGAGCTGGGCCTTCCTCGCTGGGACCCGAGGGCCTCTCGGACTTGCTGGCTTCTCCCGCTAACTGACCTCTGTGCTGCTGTAGAGACAGCGCTTTCTCTGTGCAAGAGCCTTGATCCCAAGTGACCATCTTCACAGACATTTCCCACCACCCCCAGGGGTGTCGCGTCATCGGGGGAAGGGCGATGCCTGCCAGAGAGCTCGGAAGGACTCGGCTCCACTGTGCTTGAGGGGCTGTACCGGCCCGACGTGAAGGGTCAGTGGCTCAGGGGCCCCCGGGCTTAGCACCCCTGTAGCCGTGCTGGACGGCCCCGCCCTCCGCCCTCCGCCCTCCGTCCCTGCCCCTGCCAGCCTTCGCTGCAGGAGCCCGGTCCCAGAGGCTTCCCCACCGTCGTCCTAGGGCCTGGGGTCAGGCCTGTAGCCGCCTCCAGAGCCTGAGTGGTGTGTGGGGGAGTCGGGCTGGGCCCTGCCACCTGGGACCCTGCCTGACCCTCTCTGGTTCCCCACTCCCTCCTTTCTAGGCCTCCCTGTCTCCCAGACCTTTGTGTTTTCCTCCCACCCCCCGAGCAGGTGGAGAGGGATCTGTTTCCTTAAAATCAAGGGGCAACTCTCCTCCCATGTCTGGGCTGGCAGGGTCCCGGGAGGGTCTTGGGGCTGGCGGCCGGCAGGTGGGACTGCACTGACATGCCCCCCAGGACAGAGCGGGGTTTTTAAGACCTGGAGCTGAGGCGTCGGTGGCTTTGACCATTGAGGACGTTCTGTCCTGTACGAGCAGACAGAAGGTTAACAGTTGCTCCGGGAGTTCTTCCTTCCAGGCCCGCACTTAGCACCGGCTCGTAAAAGACTCCCCGTTCACAGGCAGGGCCCTCGAGATGGCCGGGCCACCACCACCCAGCCCGCTTTACGGCCCCAGGAAGTGGGTGAAGGTGGGCTGGGGTGGGACGGGGAGGCGGGTCGGTGCTTGTGTTAGAGATGCTGCACCTGTGTCTTGGCCGGCCCTTCTTCCCGGAACCACCCGGAGGTGCCAGCACGGAAGGCCACGTGGGGATTACTGGTTCGCCTTCGGCTGCTCCAGTGGGGGCCTGTTTACCTGGGATGCGGTGATGACCACCCAGTGGGTAGGGAAAGGCGAGCACGCGAGGCCTCCCGAGCAGTGAATTAGCCGCCTTTCTCCTTAGTGATGCTATCTTTGTGACCCTCCACCCGAGATTGATGTCCGAGGTTTATTGCCAAACCGAGACGAGTTAATTAAATTGTTAAGTAGAGACTTCCAAATAAAGCAATTCTCCTTGACCTTAAGAAGAAAAAGTTGTCTTGGTTTTGAATGTAGGCCATCAAGTCTGCTTTTGAAATGATTCCCCGAAGCCATTTTTGTTCATGGTTACAAGCTGCTGGAGAGAGTGTGGGTGGCTTTATCTCCCTTACTGTAAAGAACCAACGTCCCTCTGAAATCAGGAAGGGAGGCCGCCCCGGCAGCCGGGCTTTTCCACGCGGGGCTTGGTGGAAGGAGGACAGTTTATTGCACGGGGGTCAGACTCCTTTCCACAGTAATAAGCCCTTTCAAGAAGGCAGAGGAGGCACGTGCTGTTTCTGTGAGGGGAGACCTGAGATGGGCCCTCAGGGCCCCCCGTACCTCAGGCTGTGGTCCCTGGCGGGCCCACCCTCAGAGTGCTTTCCCTGGCCCATCCGAGCACCAGCTCCGCCCTGCACACACGCCCCCATCACCGCGCAGGGGACAGTGCAGTCCTCCGTGCTCTGCCGGGCCCGGGTCCCCCCCCCACAGAGACCCCTGGTGTCACGTCTGCGGTGGTAGCCCTCCTGTGTTCTGGGGGGTGGGCAGGATGGGGAGGGCCGGGGTGCGGGCACAGGCCGTCCAGCTGCTTCTCGAAGCCCCCCACTCTGTCCCAGCACCCCCTCCCCGCCTCTCTCCAGGGCCCAGGGCTGTGGGCTCGCCTCTTGGCTCCGCGTGGCCTGGGCGCAGGCTGAAGCTGGCCAGGCCATCGGGGGAGCCCTCTTGTCCGTCTGTCTCTGTCTCTCTGCCTTTCTCTGGCCCTCGAGTGTTTGCCCCCTCCTGTCGCTGTGCGGGGTGCCGGGAAGGAGGAGAGGTGCGTGCAGGCATCAGAAGCCCCTCTAACGGCCTCTTAAGCCGCCCTGGTCCAGGCTGGGGTCCCGGACAGGGGGTGCCAGTGGTCTCCGCCGGGCGTTGCCTGGGAACAGCCCCGCACCCAGCAGCAGTGGGAGCGCTGGGGCGCTGGGCACTCAGCCCGTGATGCTCTGCCCGCAGCAGGCACTCGGTGCGTCACCCGTCCCCACGGCTGGTGAGGTCAGGGCTGACGGGACCTGCACCTGACACACGGGGACTGAGGCCGCCAGGAGCGTTCTGCTCAGGTCACACAGATGCAGTGTCCCTCCGTCCACTCTGATGAAGTGTCTATTGACCCTGGAGCCCATGCTTGTTGCCCCTCGGTCCGGGCTCCTGAGGGCCCCTAGTGTGTCCCTGCGTGTGCGTGTGTCCACGTGTGCGTGTGACCGTTCCAGTCTCTAGTTGGCGCCCTGCCGAGGGGGCTCTTAGCACCCCTCCTTGGAACCCTTGACAGCGACAAGGAGACCCACTCCCCCCATCTTCCCCAGTGCGTGGCAGCCAAGGGCCCTGAGCTGGACACTCATGCAGCCGGCTCTCTGGCGCGTGGGGACACGCTGGCACTGGGCGGTGAGAACGCGGACCTGCGGCTGTCCTCTGCAGCTGGCACCTGGGGGGCACCGGAGAATAGCAGGCGGTTAGGGGCTGGGGCGAGACGGGCACAGAGAGCCGTTGTCACAGAGCTGCCCGTCGTGTGTACCTGGGAAATGACACCGTGCGACGGGACTCAGGGCTGAGGGGTGCGGGTCCCCACGTGGCACCTGGGGAGCCTGGAGGGGGTCACTTTGGGTATCCTCACATTGTCAGCTGCGTGGGGAAGGTGTCTCTTCATTTGATCTGCGCCAAGCAGCCTGAGGACAACGAATGCTTTTAGCTCCATGTTAAATGGGTGCCTTGCCGGGGTGTGCGGACACCGTGGCCCACCTCCTTCTTACACTTGGATGCCTCCCTCCTGATGGCAAGGAGACCTGCAATTCCCTCCTGGCGCCCTTATGCTCACTGTCTTCACACCGTCCCCGGGTGTGGAAAGCGCTCCAGCAGGAACGGCATCCTGGCCTGAGACCACACGTGTACAGGCGTTCCGGGTGAGCAAGGTTTCCCGCGGCACCACCCGTGTGGGCTGTTCTGCGTCGTTTGCTTGCTGCCAACAGCAGCGCGAGAGCCAGGGCTGAGAAGAGCGGCTGGGACAGGAAATCCAGCCATGCTGGGGGGTCTCAGCAGGTAGGATGGGGGCGGGGAGGGCTGGCTCCTTCCCGGGAGCAGCCCGGCCCCTGGAACGTGCTGTGGGTCTCGGTTGTAGGCGAGCAGGGTCAGCCGAAGGCCGTTGTCTTCCTCCTGCTCGTCCCCTGGTGGAGAGCGGCCTCTGCTTATCTGCCACTCAGGCACCTGCAGAGCCCCGCCTGGCCTCCCGAGCCTCCTCTGAGCCCTCCTCACTTCAGATGCCCCCGGGCTGGCCGAGCAGCTGAGGGTTGAACTAGGGCCGCCAGGAGAGTCTCAAACACCTGTCTCCCTGGTTCGGTCCTTTCCTGGTGCGCAAGAGCCCAGCCCTTCCCAGTAGCATGGGGCTTCGACGGCTCATTAACACTGTGTGCACTTGTGTGCTGGTGCCCGAAACCCTGGTGCACCCCCTCTGTCTTAGCACTGGGAGCCCTGGGGGGGCCTTCGGAGAGGCCCCCTGAGCACTTGCTGGCCTGTCAGCCAGCCTGGTCAGGGCAGCCCAGACCCTGGTGTGGGTGCTGGCCTCCTGGCGGGCAGATGCCTGGTATTCATGCCCCAGGTCCCCCGCTCCGCACCGTGGTCACCTGGCTGGCCGGCTCGCGCCTGAGGAGCCCCAGGTGGATGTTTGGGGAAGCTGCCTTCATGGCACCCACTGTTGAGTCTTTAGTTTACGCAGGTGTCCCCTGGGAGGAGGAGCCCCACCATTCGCTCATCCCGAGGGCCAGGCCAGGAGCGGCTGCGTGTGTGCAGAGAGCACCCAGCCATGCAAACCTCAAGGCCACCAAAGTGTCACAGGCGCTCTCTAGAAGTTGAGGTGAGGGCACTGAGGAAGGGGGCTCAGCTCCAGGGTGGAGAGAGGTCAGAAAAGGCTTCAAAAGGGCAGTAATGCTTGAGCTGTCTTGAATGTGGGGAGGCACGGACCAGCCAGTACCAGGCGCGGGGAGTCTCAAATCGATGTCAGACTCAGACACGTATTTTTTGTGGCGTATTCTCAGTCTTAAAGTGCATCAGGAGAGAGGGAAGACTTCTGGGAAAGCTGTACGTCTTCAGTTTCATTGCAGACTTGGGTGGTGTCAGGGCTGGCCGCCTGCCCACAGCGAGCTGAGATCTGTCCACAGTGCAGCTCGTTGAGATCTGCACGCCTCACCAGCCCCGCCCTGTGTCCCCTCTAGAACCTTGTACGGGTGTGGGGGGATGGAGCCGAGACCCATCCGCCGGATCTGGCGTCGCACCCACTTCCTCTCTTCTCTGGGCGTGGCCAGGGCTGGGGGCAGGGAGCCCTCATGTGGCTTGTGGAGCGGTCGGTGCCCCGCGATGTGGGCTCCGTCTCCTGCACTGCGTGGAAACAGCCCCAGTTTGGGGTGTGTGTTGAGGTGCTCGTGAGCACACCTGTGAAGGGAGCATGACTTCATACCTCGTCGCTTCAGTTCTGTGTCGCTCCGGAAGAACTCGTATTTTGAATGATGTTACTGTCGAAAACATAGACCTTGACACCTCTCCAGGGATGGAAAGATGGTGTGGGTGGTGTCAGATGAACGCTGTTTCCTTACAACCTGCTGGGAAGCTTCATTCCATCCCGCTCTCGTGTTTATGCTGGGGTCCTGAGAGTGTGGTGGTGTCCCTGTCCCCAAGGCCAGGTGTGCCTGGTGTGACCTCCTCCCGGGGGTGTACTGCCCATTTTACAAACGGGTGGCAGCCTGTAGGGTCCGACCCGCCGTCACCGCCACCCCCCTTCTTCCTATATAACAAGCTAGCGACCCCGCGGCCTGGCCTGGGTGTTGAACTAGCCTTGGAGGAGTGACCTGGGGGGAACGTATGTGCAGTTGGGCCCCTGCCCTGATGTCTGACTGGATCTGAACCCTCAGGGTCGTTTAATGCTGGAGGAAGTCCTCTGCTCGTACACCAAGTGCCGCGTGGGCGCCCCACAGCACACTTCTGCTACTCCCTGCCAGGGTGAGCGCCAGACCCCCGTGCCGGCTCAGTTCTCCAGGAGGTGCCAGCCGCACGCCCGTGGCCCCCAGGCCGCCCGCACTTGTGACCCATCAGTGATCAAGGCAGCGGTTGCTGGGGCCCCAAGGCCTGATCCCTCGCTGGAGCAGCTCACAGCGCTCAGGAGAGCCGGCCAGGGAAGAGGGGCGCAGGGTGAGGTCGGGAGGGTCCCGGGGACTCGGCGCTTCCTCTCGGCCCTGGAGTCAGGGCCTGTCGCCCTCCACAGTTCACGTGTTCACCCGCTGAGCCCGTGCGTCCGGAGTTTTTACTGGGGCTTCCTCACGTGGGCGTGATGGGCCGAATCACGGGCCCCCCTGATGGAGCTCAGTGCCCAGCTCCTGTCGTGTCCTGAGGTCCGGCCTCTGCGAGCCCCGACCCTGAGACCCTGGGACCAGGGGCTGTCACCTGTGGCCCCGTCAGAACACGTGTGTCCCCTGTGGCTGGAGGGGCAATGCGTCGGCTGGTCTCAGGTCCTGGCAGAGCCCCTGCCCAGAGCCTGGCCGCCTTCCCACTGTTTGTCTAGGTCCCCGTGTCCTGAGTCCGCTCCCTCTGCCCCTTTGCTCGCTGCGCTGTGATGGCTGAGCAGGGTCCGTGGGGAGCCTGACGTGGGCCCGTGGCCCGAGGCCTTGGGAGCCGTGTCTGCTCTCGGGTGCTTTCTTGAGGCGGCTGAGAGCTGGCTCCCTGTTCGGTGGGGGCCTTGTTCGCCTGCTCAGAGCTTCCCTGGCGGATGTACTTCTGGAATGAGGCTTAGCTGCCCTCCCTCCCTCCTCTTGGTCTGGCACCAAGAGAAGGGCTGGGAGGGGCCTGGCACCTGTGTCGCATGCCCACCGAATGGCAGCCACTACCCCGGGACTCTCCCGAGAGGGTGCTGTGAGGGAGCTGGGGCTCTCCCCGTTCCAGGGAGGGCCTGGAGGCGCTGAGAGCCTAGAGAACCTTCTGGAAGCTGACCTGGGATCTGAGCCCAGCTCTCCTGATGCTGTAACCCGAGGTCTCTCTACTGTTCTCCAGTCTGACCTGGGCTCTGCTCTGCCTGAGGAAGAAGACAGGCCCGCTCACTGCATGAGCGTGTTGTGTGCGTGGGGAGTGGAGTCACGGGTCCTGGGTCCTGCGCTGCTTCCTTCACTCCCCCCGTCTGCCCGCCCGGTCCCCTCCCAGCTCGGGCCCTCTGTCCTCCTGGTGGCCTCTGGGGGTGGCCCCTGCAGGTCTGTCTGCAGCGGGGAGCCCTGGACGCTTCTCCCCCGGGAGCTGCTGGGCCGGGCGTCACGCGTGTCGTCCTCTGTCCCGCTCCTTCCTCCCGCCCCTTGGCACAGCCCTGCGCCCCGGGTCCTCGGCTGGGGGTCCTGGGCGTGCGGCTCGGCCCTGCCCGTTTGGGGCTGATGCTTTCTTCTAGCTGTTTGTTCTTACCGTCCATCAGCCCTGGCAAACGAGGAGGGTGGGTGAGCCCAGAGCAAGGCCTCCTTGGCTGCAGAGAGGCCCGCGTTCACTGTCAGAGACTCTTGTTTTTGTTCTTCTTTATCTTTTTAACTGGTTAGAGGATTGAAATCTCCATGCCCCCCACCCCAAACCAAAGCCTGTTCGGGCCTTGCCCAGCAGAAGTGGGTTGGGGGGTGGCTTGGGGCGGTTTTCCTTGTCAGGTATCTACGTGTGAGCAATTAGTTTCACTCTTTGGGCAAATAAATCTGAGCAGTGCCTGGCCCTGCATAAACAGTGCCTATTCTTCATGCCAAGTCAACGGGATACATGTTTTTTTTCCTTTTTAGCATAAATCTTGGGGCACAATCTGTTTGTGTAATTTATTTTTGTTTTTAATGAAGAAGACAAGGTGTTGCAGCAGAATTTCCAGCCTGCAGACGTGCTGTTTCAGGTGCTGGGAGAAGCGTCCGGCACGTGCTGGGCGATGGGCACTTCCTGTGCCTTTGTGGCGGTCTGCCTCAGAAGGCCTTGATGGAGAAACGTCTCCTCAGCCTGAAAGATGATAATTACATCTGCCTGCTCACTCATTCCACATCCCCTCTAATTTCCAGTGAAATGGAAATTTCAAATGCAGAATTACCGCTAACCGAGTTACCTTTATCAGTGACAGAGCATCTGCTCACAGTTGCTTATAAGAATCTTTCCAGCACATACATTTGTGCTCCGATGTACATAAATGGAAAATAATGGCTGGAGTTTAGGCGTCCATGTTTCAACACATTCAGAGCAGGAGGCGGCCTCTCCGGAAGTTCACTGTGTGCGTTAGGAGGTGGGCGGGGGCAGTGGCCGTATCACTCTTCATTGTGGCTTCCGGAGAAGCCAGGTCATCAGTGAGAAACGGCCACCTCCACGTGACCAAGGAGTGCGTCCCGCAGTCCTGGGATGGCTGCTCCTGTTGGCCTCGAATCAGCTGGGGTGGCCTGGTCGTGGGTCGGAGCCTGGCGGCCGAGGCGCGCATCCCCACCAGGTGGGCCTGGGGCTGCCTGCTTCGCTGCGGTCGGGAGCTCGGGCCCTCAGGACACTCAGAGTCGGTAACTCTGGTGAAATAGACAACTCGGAGGCTCAAAGTTGCATTTTCTTTCTGTCTCTCCTGCACGTTGCTGAGCTCATGGAGGGCAGGACGCCGGCCATGTCTCCTCTGTAGCTTCACTGTCACAGGCGGTGGGGTACATGGAGACCCCGAGAGCTTCCCGGAAAGAGCTGATGAATGAGCAGCCTCTGTCCGTGTCCTCGTGGGGTTGACGCTGTGGCCCTTGCTCTGCAGAGGCCCCGGCCGTGCCCAGGGTGCTGGTACCCGGCGATACCGGGCGGGTCTGTGGGCCCATCTAGCATCGTGAGGTCATTTCAGGGCATGGAGAGGGACAGTCCTGAGTCTGCCGCTGCCGCGTGCACCCTCGGATGGGCCACCTAGCGTGCTCCTCGCGTGGGCACAGGTCCCGTGGGCGGGAGCTGGCCACTGGGCTGTTGGTCCTCGCGCTCCGGCTGGCATGGGCTCCACTGGCCGAGCCTGAGACGGGGTGGCGTCCGCCAGCGCCTCGTCGGGCGGGCCTCAGGTGGGACTGCCGGAGGAGAGAAGGGGTTTATTTTTACTTGTTTGGTTAGGTTCCTTCAGTGACAGATGTTCCGGAAATATGTGTTTAATTTTGCAAATCAGTTTGCTCGCCAGTTCACGTTACAAAGGTGTCGCGTGCCTCCTGGGCACTTGTTAGAGTTGCTTGTTTTCCCCGCTTGTAAACGGTGACCTTCTGCGTCAGCTGAGGAGGCCAGTGGCACTGTGGGTGCAGGGACGTGGCTGGGGGACTGCGGGCAGCTCGTTCCACGCCACCGCCCTGCCCCCGCCTCCGAGCGCGTCCGGCCCCGGCCGTCACTCCACTCGACCCGCGAATGTGCCGGGCACACGCCACACGCCAGGCCTGGCTCTGTGCCAATCCCTGGGTCCAGACAGGGTCCCGCCCCACGGGCACCGCGGTCCAGGGGGACCCTGAAGAGGGCCTTTGACGGCTCGTCAGCTGGCGGGCCGACACCCAGGGCTCCACAACCCGTGAAAAGTCACCTGAATCCGCGAGGGTGAACTCGGAGCGGCCCCGCCTTCCGGATTATCAACACCCGGCGAGCGCCTGGCGTGGGGTGGCGTCGGTGCCCCGCCCGGGCCTGGGCAGGAGGCGCCTGGCCCTGCCGCCCGCTGCTCTCTGTCCTCGGCCCCTGTGTCCCGTGGAGTTTTAGTGGCTAGTGAGTGGCGGGTCCTGGAGCTCCTGATCGCCCAGGCCTGTCCTGGGAGCAGCCCCTGCGGGTCCCCCTCCTTTGGGCGCTCTGTATTCAGGAGGCGGTTTTCTCTTCGGAGCTGTCACCGCCCTTCCGCCCGCTCTGCCCCCGCTGCCGACTGCACTCGTGGAAGCTCACTGCCCTGTTTCTGTGTAAAAGATCCTTGTTCAGTAAATTGATTCATTTTCTGAACTGCCGGTTTCCAGGTGTTGATGGTATTCGCGTTTCCCGTTGGCCGGCGTGCTCGCGTCGGTGCCCAGGCCTCGGCAGGGGCTGCCGCCCTTGGGGAACAGGCACAGGGGGCCACTCAGGGCCCCACGGAACTTTCCAGCTTTGTAGCTGCTGCTGTTTTCAGCTTAGAAATAAATCTTAATTCTTTAAAAAGAACAGGATGTCCATCGCATTGCTGGAAAGCTCCGCAGTATCTCGTCGTGGAGAAATAGGAGGAGGGGGATAACTGAGAAATGGGCGGTTTATTCACATGTTCAGTTACCCATTTTCTAACTTCATTCATTCCCTCATTCATTCATTCACCCGTCGTCTGACTCACGCTACTGGGCACCTAGTATGTCCCAGGGCTGCAGGTGCGGAGGGGTCTCAGGCACCACACCTGCTGTGGAGCAGCTCACGTCCTGGGGCGGGCTCGGCCCTAAGCAGCGAAGCCCGGGCAGTGTGACACAGGGTCTGGGGAGGCTGGCGCAGGGGGAGGGACTGGGGCGGTGCCCGGGTGGGGCCTGGCCGGGCACACAGTGTCACCCGAGCGGGCGCAGTGCTGGGGGCCGAGGGCTGAGAAGGGAGGTTCTGGCCCAGCTGGTCCTTCTTTGTCTGCCAGCTGGTGTTTCTCAAACTGTGGGCCATGTACGGGGCCCTCACGACGTCTGGAGGGGAACCCCCTCGTGGTATTAGGTGGCCCCCGAGCTTACAAGCTGGGCACACAGGGAGGACACTTCCCCTTGCAGACCCCGGGGCCCTCCTCGGTGACAAGCCGTGTGGCTCGTTTGTGCCGGGGCTGCCACCCTGGAGGCTCCACCGGCTCTGTGCTGTGGCTCTGCTCCCACTTCATCCTCCGCTGGAGCAGGAGGGGACCGTTTTGGGTCGTGAAGTGAAGTGAACAAGTAAGTGTATTTAGTACAACACAAGCTGATTAGAAGCTGTAGAGCGGACCACAGAGCCAGCCCTGCCCTGCGTGGGGAGCCTCTCCTGGGACGCGGACCCTGTGCCAGCGGCTGGAGCCCCGTCTTCCTCTGTCTCTGGGGGCCCGGGTGCCGAGTCCTTGTGTAACTTGTCCCTGAGAGGGCTCCCAGCACAGGTGTGTGGCTGGCACGTAAGAATCTTCTGGAGACACAGAAACTCAGATCCCGCCGGGAAGATTGTGATCCAGAAAGTCGAGATGCACCCGAGAAGCTGTGTTCTAACAGCCGCCGAGATGAGGATGACATCTGGGAACCCCTGAGGTCACTGTCCGCCCACACTGCAGCCCTCTGAGCTGGCCTCGCGCTTCCCTGATCCCCTGGCTGCCGCTTGTTTGTTTGCCGCTTCTAGAACTTTCGTCGGGAGCACTGAAGGAGCTGTACACTTTTTCAGGGTTGCCTCTCAGGGCAGGCGGGGAGCGGGGGGTGAGACCAGAGGAGGAGCCAGTGACTCCGGGCACGTGTAGACACGGGGCCGTGGGCCACACTCGTGGGTCCTGGTGGACAGAAGTCAGGGTGGGAACGTCCCAGTCCCCAGTCTGGATAATTAGGCCATACTTGCCTGTTTTGTAAGGCAGCACCCGTCCTCCCCTGGCCCTTCGAGTGGCTCTTCCCAGGGCAGAATATGGGGAAAATGGGGCACAGTCGCCATGAGCCCCAGAGTCTCTGCTTCCTTGGAGGGGCACTTCCAGGGTCCCAGGACCTCGGAGCTCCAGTGAGCTCTGAAGCCTTTCCCGCGGGTTGTTGAGAGCCCAGCAGAGAGGCCTGGGCGGGGAACGCTGGGGGCTCGAGCCGTGGAGTGCCGTGACGGGGAGAGACTCGGTGGCTGGTGGGAGATGGCGCTTTGGGCCTGGTTCTCCCCAGGGGCCCTGCTGTCTTCACAGAAGCCCCAAACCTGGGATCCAGGGATGGGCCCGCCTGCCCCCTCACTGGCCAGGCCCGGGAGCCCGTGGGACCCAGGCTGGCACGAGGTCGAAGCCGTCCCCTCTCTCAGGACTGCAGCCTGTATCTGGTGGACCTGCCTGTGGGCCAGACGGGTGAAGGTCAGCTGAGCCCCGCCACGTGCCCCCAAGCGTCTGCCGGCCTCTCGGACCAGTGCCGCCATCTGTAGGGCAGGACTGGGCCTGCCCGTGTTCCTGGGGTGGGGCTCGGGGCATCCCAGACGGGGCGCACACTCCGCCCGCGGGAGCTGTCGTGGTCCTAGTTACCGTTACCGCCGTCACCACCCGTATGCCTTGAGGAAGAGAGTCTGAGGTCTTGGAGTGGAAGTTCCTTTTCCGTCCGTGCTCCTTGAGGGCAGTGGCTCAGCTGGTTGGAGGGGTTCCGAGGTGGGCCCGGGGCCTCAGGGAAGGGGCAGGCCTCCGGGGGCTCTCCTGACAGCCGCGGGGCCTGTGTTTGTCCCTGCAGGGCAAGTCCACCGGCACCTGGACCAGCACGAGGTGAGGTACCTGCAGTTCGCCTTCCGCTGGATGAACAACCTGCTGATGCGCGAGGTGCCCCTGCGCTGCACCATCCGCCTGTGGGACACGTACCAGGTGAGCGGCCCTTGCACCCCCCTCCCGCGGGGTGCCCGCGGCGGGAGCCGGGCCAGGTCCTGCCCCCACGAGGGCCCGGGCCATGTCCTCGGCACCTCACCTCCTGCCACCTTCTGCTCTGGGTCCCTTTGCTGTGCTCGATTTTGCCTTCAAAGCATCCTTCCACTGAAATGCGGTCTTTTTAAAGTCCACTTCTGGCGTTCTTGTCATCTGACTAGATGTAAGACAGGGAAAAGAACTTTCTGTAGTTTTACCTGTAGCTGGATTTCATCCCGCTGTGCAGTTTGCACTTTGGCAGGTGTAACTCCAGCGAGACTCTGAGCTGCATCTACCGGACACACTCACGCTCAGGACTCACACCTTGTCTGTGTTTTGAGTCACTCATGATAAAGATTTTAAAAAGTCCCCGACAGATTCAGTGCGCTGTGAAGTTTCCTCCTCTCCACAGCGTTTTCTGGAACAAACCACCTTTGTTCCCTTGAGTGTCACGTTGCTTATTCTAATGCCTCTCCAGTTTCTTGGAGATGTTTGCTGCGGCTGAGGCCGTGCCGGGGGTTCCACGCTGGCCTTTCCTCATGGCTCATGGCGAGCAGGCACCTTGTGTGGACTTGGAGTGGCGTCCCCTCGGAGGCTGGCTTTCCTTCTTAACTCCGGGAGGCAGGGTTTTCTTGCACTGGGCGTTAGCCCTTCGTGGGCCTTGGACTGGGCAGCTGCCTTTGGAGGCTGGGAGAGGGGGCCCCAGGCCACGGGCTTCTTCGTCGGGCAGCAGGAGTCCCAGGCGCAGGGTTGGGCTCCCGTGCGTTGACGTCCACGAAGACGGCAGTGGGGGCCCGGGGCCCCGAGCAGGCTGGAAGGGCGTCGCCCCCCGGCCTCCTCATCAAAGGAGCCCTTGGTCTAGATGGTGCGATCGTCCGTGGGATGGGGACCTCGAGCTGCTGCCCTGCTGGCCCCCATGCCCGCCAGCCTTGAGTTCTGAGCACATTTCTCCCAGGTCATCAAGAACAGTAGCCTACAGCTTTGTTCCTCATGCTGGCCCGTGTGCCTGTTTGCCTGTGTGCCCGTGTGCCCGGCACGGGGTCTGTGGCTGTTTTTGTGGCTCTGAAGCCCTGTGTTGTGACTTTGCTTTTTCCTTTTTGCAGCTGTATGTGCTAATGGTGTTGGCTACAGAAATTATGACTGGTCAGTAGCCGCACCCAAATCCCCCACTTTGGTTTTGCTTTCGTAGGTACTTGACAGCTGCAGAATTTCTAGCCACTCACATTTCCTGGGATGTAAAGCCTTTTTTGGGGGGTTGTTTGGTTAAAGTGGCCATTGGCCTGGTGCTATCGATCAGGTCTCAGTTATGTCGCAGGAAACAAAACTTCATATCCCGTAAATTTTGAACGCTCTCTGCTAGTGATAGGTTACACTGAGATCCTGACCCCCCTTATTAAACACAGAGTTCCCTGTGATACTGTCCCCATTATGAATAAATTAGATATTAAGTCAGTCGCATTTTGAGGAGCAGAAAATGGATCTGCGCGTCTGTGGTCCTGCACCACTTCACTAAAACTCCTAATAGATATTAAAACTTTAAGCACAATTGTGGCATCTTTATTGCGTTAATTTTCTTGAAATTAAATTTTGTTATGAATCGACTCATTTGTACCATGGACTGATTGTTGAACTGACGGGACCCTCGTCATAAACCTTTTCATATCTTAAAAATTGGGGGTATTTCTATTTTACAGGCCCAAGTAACCATGAAATTGCATTGCGTCTTTTGGCAATGAAAATACCTAGTAATCATAGGATGGCAATCGGGTGATTACTCTCCCTTCAACTAGGGTGTTTATTAGCTGGGCCATTACAGGTTTCAGTAACTCTTTAATCCCTTACAAGGTAGCTTAAAATCCTCTTGGGACATGTGTCAACAAAAGGCTATCCGTAATCTGTCCCAGGCCGTGGGCTAGATGGTGGCACAAAAATGAATGAGGGGCATTAGTTACAAGGAGGAAAAAAGGCGATTAAAAAGCGCAGATCATGCAGAAGTAGCCCAAAGAGCGGGGAGGTGAGCCCTGGGTGCGTGATGTGCCCCTTACGAGCAGGGCGCTGGGTGCGGGCCGCCGTGGAGGCCGCCGTGGCAGAGCAGCCGGTCCAGCTCCCAGGGGGAGCCGGGGGGAAGGGTGCGTCCCACCCGCCATAGCTGGAGCCGACACGTGGATTCTGAGGACCTCAAATGAGAGAGAAAACTCTGGGCCCGTGTGCTGTGCTGTGGGTCCACGGCCGCAGGGCTGACTGAGGCCGTTGGGGCAGCCGGGATGCGCTCCGTCCCGCCCGTGTCCTCCCGGCCCTCGCTTCCCCTCCCGTGGGCTCCCCTCCACGTCCCCGCTCCGTGTGCAGGAGGCGTGGGCTCCCTCCCTAGCGAGCGAGGGCCCCACGGGGCTGATGGGAGAGCACGCGGGTGTTTCCGGGCCACACCTGCCGCCTCCTGCTGCCACCTGGACGGTGAAGCTGAGCCTGGCCCTCTGGGTCCGGCCTGGGGGGCCAGTCCCGGGCTGCGGAGGGCTGGGGCAGCAGGCCGGAAAGCCACTCGGCTGCGCGTTTCAGGGGCCTGGACTCCAGGGCACCCTGCCTGCTGGCGGGCACCGAGCGGCGCTTCAGCTCTCGCCCCTCTGCACTCAGAGCCGCTCTGCGCCCCGAGCCTGCGTTCCAGCCTCAGCGAGCCTCCCTCACGGTCTTTGGTTTCACGCACCTTCTCTGGAATTGCTTCCCTGTGGAAGAACAGCCACAAATGCGGCTTCTATTTTATTGTAACGTGGGTGGGCCCCGGATGGTGGCCGTGGCTCGGGGCTCGTGGGCTTCTGCGTCCCTGCGAAGCCCAGGGCCTGCTCCGGGGCTGCTCCTCGGGCGTCTCCCGGCAGCGGCCGGCGCCCTGGGCACAGAGGTGGGTCCTAGGGCTGCGCTCCCTCCCCGCGTCCCTGGCTGCACTTTATGTCTGGGGGCCTGGTGGGAACAGGCGACTGACTCCAGGGACCGCCACCCCCCGACCCCCGGGCCAGCCCCTCCCCTGGCAGTTCCTGGGACAAAAGCCGCCCTTCTGTCTGAGCCGCTTGACCTCCTCCCAGACCATGGGAGTGGGTGTGCCTGTGCGCTGTTGAGGAGGGTCCCTGGCCCCCGGTTGCTCGCTCTCTGGGGTGTGCACCGGGGCTGCGGTCCCACCACGCGGGCGGGCGAGGACCGCGTGAGCTTCTCCCAGCGTCGGCGGTGCGGCAGCCCCTCTCCCCCACTGTGAGTGGGACTGTCCTCCCCCGGGGGGACCTGCCTGGGAGGAGACAGCCAGAGGGGTCGGCACCTGCTGATTTCCTGAAAGATGGGAGATGAAGTGCGTTTTCTGGTTTGTATTTCTTTTTTCCTAAATGGCATTAGTATGTCGGCCAGCTCAAGGTTGCTTTAGCTGTTCGGGGTCTTTTGTGGTTCCATACAAATTTTCGGTTTGTTTTTCTGTATCTGTGAAAAATGCCATTGGAATTTTGATAGGGAATGCCTTGAGTCGCTTTGGGTAATATGGACGTTTTCACAGTACTAATTTTTTCAATCCACAAATGAGGAGTGTCTTTCCATTTATTTATGTCTTCTTCAATTTCATTCATCAGTGTTTTTTAGTTTTCAGTGAACAGATTTTTCACTTTCTTGGTTAAATTTATGCCGAAGCATTTTATTTTTGATGCAGTTGTGAATGGGATGGTTTTCTTAATTTCTCTCTCCAGTAGTTCATTGTTAGTGTATAGAAATGCAACCGAGTTCTGTATATTGATGTTTTTTTTATCCTGCAAGTTTACAGAGCTTGTCTAAAGGTAATGAAATTATCTCACAGAGGTATCTGCACCCTCATGTTCATGGCAGCCGAGATATGGAACAACCCAAGTGTCCATCGATGGATGAAAAGATAAATTGTGTGTGTATACACGTATGTATGTCTATATATACATGTGTACACACACACACACAACGGAACATTATTTGGCCTTTAAAAGGAAGGACCTCGTGAGTGTGGCCGAGGTGGCTTAGGGAGGGTCTAGGGGAATAGGCGGGGCAGCCAGAGGAGGGCGTCCCCCGGGCAGGAGGGGACACACCCGAGTGCGAGCCAGGGAGAGAGGCCCAGAGCAGCAGAAGGCTCTAGGATGACGGGACCACCCAGAGGGGAGCCTCTAGGCACACGTGGGTTTTCCACACTCGAAAAATATGACCAGTGTGACCGAGGAGCTGAATCTCTCGTTTTCATTTTAGTTCACTGAGATTTATGTTGAATAGGCCCACCCAGAGTAGCTGCATGCAGCACTGCTCTGGCAGCGACTGGTGGAGTCAGCGGGTCAGGACCCGTGGGCGTCGGGCAGCAGCGGGCAGGGTCAGGACCCGTGGGCATCGGGCAGCAGCTGGCATGTCAGGACCTGTGGGCATCAGGCAGCAGCGAGCAGGGTCAGGACCCGTGGGCGTTGGGCAGCAGCGGGCAGGTCAGGATCCATGGGCATCGGGCAGCAGCAGGCAGGTCAGGACCCGTGGGCATCGGGCAGCAGTGGGCAGGGTCAGGACCTGTGGGTGTCAGGCAGCAGCGGGCAGGTCAGGACCCGTGGGCATCAGGCAGCAGCTGGCAGGTCAGGACCCGTGGGCATCGGGCAGCAGCGGGCAGGGTCAGGACCCGTGGGCGTCGGGCAGCAGCGGGCAGGTGCAGGACCCGTGGGCAGCGGGCAGCAGTGGGCAGGGTCAGGACCTGTGGGCGTCGGGCAGCAGCTGGCAGGTCAGGATCCGTGGGCATCGGGCAGCAGCGGTCAGGTCAGGACCCGTGGGCATCGGGCAGCAGCAGGCAGGTCAGGACCCGTGGGCATTGGGCAGCAGCGGGCAGGTGCAGGACCCGTGGGCGTCGGGCAGCAGCAGGCAGGTGCAGGACCCGTGGGCAGCAGGCAGCAGCGGGCAGGTGCAGGTCCGGCGGGGCAGTGACTCGAGCCAGCCCTGGGGAGAATGTGAGGAAATGGACTTGGCTGGAGCCCCCTGTCCTCCGAGAGGTGCGGCTGTGCAGGGAGGGGGCCGCGTTGGGAAACCCCGGGCATTTCCAAGCTGACGGGCTTGTCGGGAGAACGGAAGAGGTGGGCGTGCTGGGTGGTGGACATCTCTGCCCCCGTCCCTCCTTCCCCGGCGCCCCGAGGCCGATTCAGGAGGGTGGGCTCCGCTGGGACCTGTCTCGGAATGAAAACATCAACAGCTTTCTGGAATGGAAATGTGAGAGCCAGGCTCTCAGAACAGTGATACCTGTTCTCTACATTCTAGTAACTTCCTTCCTTCCCATTCCGGCTCTGGCTGAGGTCTTCCCATCACTGGCTGATACTCGGGGCGTGAGCCCTGGTGGAGCCAGGGCCCCGGGCCAGGGGAGGGGGCGTCACAGCCTCGTGTCCACGCAGAGGTGACGACGCGTGTGACTTCAGGAATGGCAGTGGCCCCCACCCCATCCCGAGGACTGCGGCTTGGGTAGGTGAGGGCGTGCTGAGGGTCCCCACGGAGGCTGTTTCCCACAACCTAGTGATTGTGTTAGAAGAAAAGGAAAAACTTCCTTTTGCCAGGTGAGTGTTGCAAGGTGGCTTCACTGGCTTAAAGCATTTATTAAATTCCTTCTTAGTGGCGTCTAAAGGCCACTGGAGTTCTAATTAAGAATGTATACATTCTAATTAAGAATGTATACGTACTGCTCGTGTCCCCGAGTGCGTCTTTAGGGGCTGGCTGTTGACACAGGAGAGGAAACGTGGACACCCACACATCGGGGCCTGGCTGGCGAGCGGCTCCTTTTCTCACACGAGCCTTGGAGTGGCCTGGGCTGGTGCTCCCGGCCCTTGGCCCTGGCTCTTGGCACACACGCCGTCAGAGGGAAGTGGCAGGAGGGCATTTTCTACCAGTAAAGCTCCGAATCGCTCTTCTGTGGCCAAATGGAACATAAGGATTTGTTTGGATGTTCCACGTAAGCCCCGTGGATACTGTGACCTCTGGGACTCTGGCAGAACGGCCTCTCCATCCTAGCCCAGCGCTGCCCTTGTAGCCTTGGGCAGGTCCAGGGTCCTGAAGCTCAGCTCCTAGGATTTCTGTTGGGACAGAAGGAGGAGTTTCTAACGCAGGGATCGGCAGACAGGTCCTATAAAGGGCGAGGCAGGCAGGATTTTGGGCCCGGGGGCCATGTGGGCTGCACAGGTGCGCCGCTGTTGGGGCCCAGGGGCAGACGCGGCCTCGCCAGCCAGACTCGTGGGGAACTGGGTGCTTCCCGCGCGGAGCTTAGAAAGCACCATGCACACAGTGGGCGCTGGGTAAGAGCCCTTTTCTTCCCACACCGCTGTCGCCGGTATCTTGTAAACTGTAGAGCTGCACAAATTCTGGGTTTTATTGCCGGGCTGTCACTGTTATCAGCCAGTTTTTACAGAAATTGGAACTGGGGTCTCGGAGCTCAAGTGACTTGGCCTCTGCGTCATTCCAGTGGCGTGTGGCCCAAGCAGGGTCCCCCCACCTGGGCCCCCGCCGTCCGCGCGTCCCCGGCCCTGGCCGAGCACTCTGCCATGTGCGGGGACAGTGGGGCTGCGGTCTGAGGAGCTGGCACCCTACAGCTCCCTGTGTGTGAGGGCGGGGGACCGAGCTGCAGCCTTCCTCTCTCACGCGGTGGCAGGGCTGTGTGTCGAGCTCCTCCAGGGTCCTGGGGGCCTAGCTGGGCCCCTTCTGAGATGCGGCCCCGTGTCTCACAGCTCCCGGCCGCGCCATTCGGGGGCAGGGGCAGGGCAGGGCCTCCGGGCCCGTTGAAGGCCAGCTGCCAGCTGCCCCCTGACACGCCAGGGCCCCCGCGGGCTGCCACGGAGCCCTGCATGCCCCGAGACCCTGAGCTGGCTCTGATCCCGAGATGCCGCGTCTGCTGCGGCAGACGTGGCCGCTTGCGCCATTTTCGGTGAAGTCTCCCCATTGGTGCAGCCTCCCCATCCTCGGAGGCGGTGAGCGAGCCGTCGCCAGAGGTGAGGCCGCCCCTGCACTTCGGCAGACTTCCCGGCCTCCCGGGAAGGAGCCCGGCAGTGTGGGACCCCTGTCGCTGGCCGGGCCCCGGGGTCACAGTCAGTGCTCGTTTGTTGGGCGCCTGCTGTGGGCCTGGCCCTGTCCTCGGTGCCGGGGACCCAGCCACGGAAGAGGTGGGTCCTGATCTCACAGAGCCCGCTTCCTGGCCAGGGAGCCCAAGCAAACCCTGGGAAGAAGGTGGGCCTGGCTGTGTGTGGGGAGGTCGCAGGGCTGTGCAGCCGGGGCGGCTGGGGGAGGGAGGTGGTCCGCAGGAGGTGGCCCTGCAGGGCCGCTGCTCTGTGTGACGGGAGCTTTGGGAGGGGCTCTCGGGGAAGAGCATTTCAGGCTAACGGCATCCTGAGAGCCCAGCCGGGACAGGGGGCGTGTGGAGAGGCCCGCAGGCTCCAGGCTCCAGGCGCGAGCAGAGCTGGATCTGCAATAACCAGGCACCGCGTGTGACTGCCCGATGCCCAGGCATCTCCAGGCTGGGAAATCTGGTGAAGGGTACAGTACGGGTGTTTCCAGACTTTACGTACACCCTGAAGTTTGAAGGTGGAGTCAGAGGGACGGGCTGAAGAGTGAGAGACGAGGCTAGGTCAGGGGATGTTTCTGGAAGGGCCTGCAGTGGTGCCCGCTGCCGGGTGTCCGTGTCCTGCCCTCCTGCGGGCACCGCCCCCTAGTGTGGGCTGCAGGTGGTGACTCACTTCCTACAAGGGGATCCAGCAAGCGTGTGGGGATGTCACCTCTGAGACTGTGACCCCGTCTCTCTGCTCCCACCCTGGCTCGCTCCGAGGGGAGCTGCTGCCACGTTGTCAGCTGCCCAGAGGGGAGGACCCGAGGCTGCCATCAGCCACGGGAGTGAGCCTGGGGACACGAGAGGACCACGGCCCCAAGCTGGCCCTGGGCTGAGCCTGTGAGAGGCCCTGAGCCAGAAGACCCAGCCGAAGCCAGGTCTGAGCCATGCAAACAGCAAGATAAGGGATGCCTGTCCTGCTCCGGTTCATGGAGTTTGTTAAGCAGCAGGAGATAATTAATGCATTCGTGTCTTGGTGGCAGGAGATGGTTCAGGTCGCGTTTACTGGGTTGGGCAAGATGGGGTGGGATAGACTGGAGAGGGCGTGGGAGAGAGGAGTCCTGTCGGGCTTCCTGTGTTGGAGACGCCTGTTGGCCCTCGAGGGGAGGGGCCCTGGGCAGCTGACCGAGGCCTGGCGCTTGCTCCGGAGACTTGCAGGCAGGTGGCAGGAGGTGGCAGCTGTCGGCGGAGAGGCGGGTTGTGGAGGCCCGCGGCAGATGAAGCCCTCAACTGGGGCCTTTGAGTTTTCAAATCTGTCCTTGACGTCCACACAGAGTGAGCACGGTGTTGGTGCCCACTAATGCTTTCAGACGAAAAGAAATTTTTTTGCAAAGGTTGGGAGGCGGGGGGATGTGCCTTCCCAGAAATAACTTTGAATTTGGAGATCAGCCTGTCAGTCCATGGAATTGCATTTAAGTTCTCATTGGAAATGCAAGTTAGTTCTACTAATAACACTTTTCTAAGCCCAAAAGGGGCGTATCTTCTGATGTCCTACGGGCATCTGTCTTTCCTTCTATCCACCCTTCTTTCCCTCCCTCCCTCCACCCAGCTACCTGCCCACCAAGTACAATGTGAACCCTGGTGCACAAAGAACAGGGCGGGGTGGGGCTCCGGGACTCCATTGAGACACACGAGGCAGCATCTCTGCCCCCTAGGGGTCCGCAGCCTGGGGCGGAGGTGGGCGCGTGATGTAGTTACAGCCCGGGCAGGAAGCGCTGTGATGGAAGTAATGAAGTAGGCGCTGGGGACTTGGGGGCACCGCACGCTGCCCAGGGGTGCTGAGGAGGCTTCCCGAGGGGACCTTGAGGGTCGGAGGGTGCGCGGAGAGTTCTTGCGGAGGACGGGGCACAGAGCCGGCTCGGAGCGAAGCAGGGGCAGCTTGCACGGGAGGGAGAGCGTGTTCCAAGGCTGGCAGAGGCAGGTGGGCACGGCTTGCGCTGCAAGGTCTGTGCTGGGTGTGGTCGTTCCCGGGGTGTCTGGGGGCCGGGACAGAAGAGGGGCCTTGAGGGGCGGCAGGCCCACGGTCTCATGCGCGGAGGTGGGCCAGCTCTGTTCCCAGATGGTGACTTGACCTCTGCAAACCTTGGTTTCCAGTCCGTAAAAGAGAACAGAGCCTGCTCCCGTGGCCACGCCTCTAGCCCCACCTGTGATGCGTACCTGGCGCTGCGGCTGTCCCTCTCATCCCACCCGTGCAGAGTCCCCATTGCTGCTGTGAGGGCCGCCTCGGGGCTCTGGTGAAGGCGCCGGGCGCTCAGCTCTCGGTCATGGTTCTCGCCAGCCCCGCGTCCTCCTGCTGGGCAGTGGCGGATGGAGCCCTGGGGCCCAGGGGCAGAGCTGGCAGGGCGGCCGGGCATCCTGCCGAGGTGTTCGTGTGGGCGCGGTGGAGGGGCCAGGCGTGCAGGAGGGCCCGGAGCTGCAGGCTCTGCCCCGTTGCTTGTCCAGCCTCGTCTTGGGGTCACTCCCACCTTAGCGACTGGTGCTGCGTTCAGACGATGTGCAGGCTTTCCCGAGGCTCCATCCTCTGTTCCGTGGTCCTGCCTCTCCAGGGGTCGTTGGGACCTGCTCTTCGACTCCTCCGGAAGGTGGCCCTGGGCCTTCACACCCCGCGGTACCCTCAGCAGTGCGGGTTGCGGCGCCTGGTGGTGGAGAGCACGCTCGGTGCAGAGCCCACGGGGTGCCGAACAGCGTGCCAGCGCGCGGCTCTCCCGAACCTTCCAGGGCTCTGCAGCGCGATTCTCAGTGAACCAGGCAGCGGTGAGCCTGATGGATTGGGTTAATCTAATTAGACTGGAGAAGCAGGTCTCCTTACGACATACTTTTTCATAAGCCCATTAAGGTTTGAGGTCGTGAGCATTTCACGTGGGCCCCCCTCCAGGAAGCAGGCATAGATCACTGTCCGCCGGGGAAGGGTGTAGAAAGGAGCATATTCAGGGAGACCGTGCTCCCTGCTAAGTTTGCGGGGAGGAGCTGGAAGAGGGCTGTACCCCATCCTCCAGAGCGGCATTGAAACAGTGGCCTGGGGATTTAGAGGTGGTATTTAAGAAGTATGGAGAACGTCCTTAGTGACTCTAAGATTTTCTTTCTTCATATCTCCATCAGGATGGGTTTATCAGAACTTATTCAGGGCTTGGGGACTGTGGCGATGTCTTCCCTCTGCAGGCCTGGTTCAGGCTGAGTGAGACCTGTGCCGCTCAGTCCTTGCTAGGGGTCTGCGCGTCTTGTCACTCCCCTGTAGGTGCACCACCGACCCCCGGTCCTGGCAGGCTGTGGACTCTGGGACAGGCCCCCAGTCCCTTAGTGACCGGTTAGATGCACCCAGGGGATGACCAGGAACAGCCGGTGAGTGACCGAACCACAGAGACCAGATGAGGAGGGAGAGACCCCTGGGGACACACGTGCTGCCCACGTCTAAGGGCCGGGCCTGGCGTTGGCATCCGACCTGGTCTTTGGGGCTCTGGGTGTGGAACTGGGATGCGTGGGCAGAAATAACGGGTTAGCATCCAGAACGTGTTCCTGCTGGCTCTGTGTCTCCCTGACACGGTGCCCCCGTCTCCCGGGTTCCAGCTCCCGCGTAGTCACGGCGCCGGCTGACGCTGTCGCGGGCGATCCCCGCGTCCCCCCCGCAAAGCGGGGCTGCTGGAGCGCTGGCTGGGTGTCCAGGGTCTCGTGTGCACGCGTTTCAGGTGAGGAGGCTGGAGGCCTCGCACAGAGTTACACTGAGGATAATAGCTCTGTCGCGTTTGTGCTCAGCTTTAAAATGATGCGTTTATGAATGTTTTACCTGCACTGTGACCTGAAGCACCTTGTCTGACATCCTTTGGCCTCTGGACAGAAGGCTCAAGAGAACTGGGGGCTGTTGGAGGAGACCCAGAGGAGACAGGATGCGTCCCGATGCGGTGGCCCTGGGCCGCGTTCACAGCCCAGATGTGGCCTGGCCCCTCTGGGCTCTCTGGGTGGGTCTGCTGGGAGGCGGGGACCAGCGAGGGGCCGGGAGGTGGGTGCGCTTGCTCTGCCTCGACCCCTGCCCCTGGTTACACAGGCCTCCTTACCAGGCGGAGGGCAAAGGGCAAAGGGCAGCGTAGACATGGCGTCTCAGGTGTTTGTGATGGCGGCTGCCAGGCCTGAGGAGGGTGGGACAGGCAGAGTCACCGTAGGCACTGAGACACCTCCCCCCGCCGGACCTTGCTCGTGTGCCGACCCCGTGCCCTTGCAGGACCCCCATGTGCGCGGGGACACTGAATGAGAGTCGCCGTCCTTGCCTGTCTCCTCCCCCCGTGAATGCCCAGAGTGGGGCGGCGCGGGGCCGTCTGGTCCGCTGACCCTGGCGCCCCGGCAGGGCACCCGCTGTTCTTTACTCAGGAGCAGCGTTGGGGGTGAGGACGCCTCGTGGGTGTGCGGGGGGACACGCGCTGCGAGCTCCTGGCAGACGTCACGGCCGTCCACGCAGGGGCGCTTCTCCTGACCGCTGTGCCCTGGGTTTACAGACTCGTCTTTAAGGGTCTAGCGTTGCCAGGTAATTACCCTGATTTTTACGTCCTCTGGAAGAAACTCAAAAAGTAAAAGTTAGCCTGCGGATTGCCTTCTGGAGCTTGGCCTGGTGCATCCCAAGTGTGGGGAGTATTCTCACGGTTTCCAGTCCAATTTTCTGGGACCTTTTGTTAACGACCACGAGGAGAAGGCCGTGGTGCCCTGGGGTGACCACTCAGTGCTGCTGGTGGGCTTTGGCTTCTTCCTGGGCCCTGGGAGACCAGGCTTTGTGACATGAGGACGGTGTCCTGGGCCAGCCGTGGGCTTCCTCTCGCTGTGTGAGCATCGAGCTTTCCAAATGCTAACCTAGCTGCTCCGCAGACCTCTTTGTACTTAACCGTGAGTGCAGAGAGGCCTGCCGAGCAAAGTACAGGCCTGCCCTGGGTTCACTGAACATCCAGGCCCCCTTGGCTGGCACCAGTTGCATTGCTGTAGATAAACCTTAGACCGTGGTTAAATTCCCAGTTGGCCTCCTTCACTGCTTATTTTCTAAAATTTTATATTCTTTTATTTCACCCTGAGAGTATGTTGCAGAAACTTCTTAGAGAAAAGAAACCCTCCCCCTGACATAACTAGCCGCTGTGGGGGCACGCTAGTGTTCCTTCTCCGTCTTTTCTCGGCAATTTTTTTAAACGTAATAATCACGTATTATATACAGTTTTGCTTTCTGCGTTTGTTACACTGCCCCATCATGACGTTTTTTTCTTTTTTTTCCCCCTGTATTAGTTCCTAGTCCTTACAGCCATCGCTTTAAAGGGTTGCATAATATCTTGATAATATCCTGCCCTGTGGATATATTATCGTCTGCTTAAAGGTGGCGGGTCAGTCTTGCAGTGTAATTATGACTTGTGATGTGACCTCTTTGTGCTTAGAGCTTTTTCTGTATTAATAGTCCCTTAAGACAGATTGGCAGAAGTGGCCTTACGGGGTGAATGGGCGTGACGGTGTTCAAGGTACTTGATGCGAATCGCTCTTGAGGGGCATTGCGTGGATGTCGTGACCAACAATACGTGAGAGTGATGCTTTCTTCACCCTTGTCGTCATCAGGCTTTTTAACTAATGTTATTTTTCTTAACTCGACTTAAGCAATAGATGGTAATCCCTCGATTCTGGTTTTATTTCTGTGGTTACTGTTACACTTCTAAAGTTTCGGATATATTGATCTTTAGTAGCTGCTGTGCTGTGTTTTAAGATAACCTTTTTCTCGGTCCGTGGTTTCTCAGCGGGGCATTTTTACACTGTAGGGAATCAGTTGAGTGTGCCCGTCGCTGCCACCAGCGTTTGTCTGGGCCCGGGGCTGGGACCCGCAGGACAGGCTGTCGGGAGGGGCGGAGCAGAGGGCAGGCGAGCCCACCGCGGACGTGCAGCCGTTCCCCAAGTGGCGGCTGTTTACTCCGTTTTTTGGAAGAGAAACCCGAGGTTCGAGAGGCCGCGATTCGTTCTCTGCGGGTCTCTCCCGCTGTCTGTGGCCACTCCGGCTGCCCTCCCTGTGTGCCCAGCTCCTGTTGCCTTGTTTATACCCCGCAGATCTGCTCCCAGGTGCGGCCTCACGGGCTCTTTGCTGGTGTGGCCGAGACCTCGCGGGGCAGAGGCGCTGGCCCCACTCGTCGCGATTCCGGCCACGCTGCTCCCCCCGTTCTCGGGCCCTCGGAATCCAGGCGTTCCTGTCCCCTCGTCCGTGTGCTAACAGGACAAAGGCGCCTCGCCTCCTATTGAAGGCCTGTAGCAGGGCAGGCGACAGGCGCCTCCCGATTGCTGATGCCACACTGTGATGCCCGCGCTGCGGTGCCGTGGGGAGACCGGCAGGGGTGCTGGCTTCCTGGTCCTTTAAGTCACGCTCCTGCCCGTCGTGACCGTGTGAACAGGGAGGCGGGCGGTGTGTTTGGCACAGGCCTGGGGAGCGTGCGCGGGGCTGGGAGCCCTTGGGGCCGGCACCGCCTCTCTTTGGGGACCAGGCTTCTCGGCTGAGCACGTCCTCAGAGCCTCCCTCCTCTGGACACCGGCCGCCTGTCCCCTTGTCCCCATGCCCCTGGTGGCTGTCCCTGCCCCCCCGTCCTTTCTGCTCCCAGGGCCGCACGTCACCATGCAACCGCGCTTCAGAGCCTGCGTGGGCTTCCTTTATCCAGAGCAGGCGAGGCTCAGAGGGAGGCCGGCCCAGGAGAGCAGGTTTCTCGAGGACTGGGCCTTGGCCGCATGGGTCTCTGGGTCCCAGCGTCCAGAACAGCGTCTGACACAGACATGCTGCTGTCAGTGTCTGTTAAACCAAGTGGCGTAAAGGAAATGACATTGAGGACTCGTGTGTCCGTGCTTGACCACCTGCGGGAGGCGTATGGGGTCAGAGGAGGTTGGGCCACTGGGTGGCCTTTCCCACCGCCCTGCCCACACTGCACCGCAAAGAACCAGCTGTCACGGCAGGGCTGTGGCCGCGTCCCATGCTTCCCTCGGCCTCCTCGTAGCAGCCGGGTGCAGTTGGTGCCCTCACAGCCGCCTTCAGGTGAGGGAATCGGGGCTCAGCCAGGGCAGGGCTCTGTCCAGAGCCACCGGCCGGTGTAGCGGGCCTGGCAGACAGGCCGGGCTGCGGGGCACCTCCACTGCCCATCACCCCCGCTTCCTGCTTTGTCGTGAATCCACGTACTGGGCGTCCGCGTGTTTGACGCGCGGAGCCCGTCCTCTGCTGGGGAAGGAGCGGTTGGTGGAGAGCAGTGACAAACGGGGTGGGGCGGGCAGCAGGGGCTTTCCCGGGTGGATTCTCCCGACCTCCCCGCCACGCCCGTGCCACTCCCACTCAGCCTTTGAGAAACCTTGGCTTTGCAGCTACTTTTCATTGACATCATTTGAGCTGCAGATTTCAGGGTTTTTTTCAACATTCCACTTGAACATTGGGTTTTGAGTGTTTTCACCCCCAACTCGAGCACATCTGTGTCCGTCCCCTAGAGATGCTTGCTCACCGCAGGGATTGGACGATCACATAAAATGTTTTAAAGACTGGAAGGAGTTGCAGATTTCCTAAAAGTTTTTTTTTACCCCTTGCTGCCCAGCATGTCAGAATCAGAGGCCTCCTCTTCCATCATGAACTGGTTCGAGTGACATGCAGGTGCTGTTTTTACCTGAGCCCTGGCAGCACCCCACGTGGTGTCCGGTCCAGAGGTGCCTGCCTTGCGGAGCCAGCATGCGTTTCTGGCTTTTATACTTTACAGGAACAGGAGGCATCTTATTATTATCTTGAAGACTGTGTTTGAAGAGGACCCTCTACGACTCTCCAGAGTGTGGGTCCTGCATCGAGTGTGGCTCTTCTGTGTCCTGTGACCGCTCAGCTGCCGGGAAGTGTCTGCTCCTGGCGCAGAGGCCTGGGGGTGGGGGCACCGCGAGCCGCCTGGCCTCCAGGGACGGGGTGGGAGATGGCACACCCTCATCCCTAAGTGGGACTCTGGGGGCTTGGGACGCTGGAAGCAGATGCTCATTTGGGCGGGACTGGGGCAGTTCGTGCCCGATGGTCGGGCGCGTTCTCTGCGCTCATCCGCTCCGTTATGATTTCAGACCGGGTCGCCAGCAGCCAGCCCCCCTCCCCGGGTCCCGAGCACGTGCCGGAGGGCTCCCACAGCTGGGCTGCCGCTGCTAAGGGCTCCTGACTCTGTTTTCAGGAAAAGCTGCTGATGCTTCTGCAGGCGAACAACTGCCAAATTACATGGCGGGGAGGTGCTGTCAGAAAGGGGTGAACGATTTAGTTATAAACCCTCTCAGCAGCCTGTGCTTTCTGGACGCTTTTCTGTTGTGGAGTGTGAATGGCGCCTCCGCCTTCCACTGGCCCAGTGCCTCTCAGATCTCAGCTTGGTGGCGACAGAGGCGGGCTGTCGTCGACATTTCACTGTCGGGGGTCCTGTCTTTGCCCACTCGAAATATACCTGCAGCGCCCCCAGAATGGCATTCGTGACCCCCTCGGCCACGGTCCTCTGTCCCCTCCAGAGGACCTCAGGGACGATGTGCTTTAGGACTCAGGAGGGCCCGACTTGTTCCCACAGCTGCACCCCCCGCCCCGCCCCAGCTCTTTTCTTTGCCTGGCGGTGGCCCCGCTTTCCATGGCCCCGAGTGCCCGGGGCTGTGTCCTGTCTGTGCCCTGGCTGAGCGCCCTCTGCCCTCACAGAGGCTCTGCACTGAGACACGAGGATGGCTCAGCCCCTCGGGACAGTCCATCCACAGCGTTGACCTGTCTCTCTCCTAGAATTTTATACACGTGGAACCCTCGCAGGATATGCTGTCTGGCCTCTTTCACTCTTTATAATTATCTTGAGATTTATTCATGATTTTGCATTATAAGTAAGTTCGTGCCTTTTAATTGCTGAGTCCTCCTTTGTTGTAAAGGAGTCTTTCCTTAAAATCGCTACTTTCTCCCCATCTCGAGGTTAGGAGGTGTGACAGGGTACGTCCCCAACCCTCTTTTCTTGGCCGTCAGACAGAACTTGTGATGTTCTCTCTGACAGCAATTCTCAGAGCCTGGTCCCCGGGTCGCAACATGGCATCACCTCGCTAGAAACGCATGTTCTCAGGCCCCACCTGACCCGCTGCATCAGAATCTCCAGGGTGGCCCAGCTACCTGTGTCCCAACAAGGCTGAGGAGACTCCAGCGCCCACTCAGGCTGGAGGCCGCTGCTCTGGGACTGCGGGGAGGTCAGGACTCGGTCCTGGTGGTCGCGAGGTTCAATCAGAGACAGCTGGTGGCTCCTGGAACAAAAGCGTCTCATGTCCCGACTGGATTGTGGGGCACCGTGAGCAGGAAAGTTCCGCCGTCCCTCACCGTCCTTGTGGGCGAGGAGAGGCACCTAGGGGCGTCCCAAGTCCTGAATGGGACCCTTCATCGGGCCCTCGGGCCTCTCCCGCCCGGTGGCCCCTGCAGTGCACGGCGTGGCCGGTCACCCCAGCCACGCACCTGGCCTCGTCTGAGACCCGTCGCTCTCAGCCTTGGGTGCACGTTGGAATTGCTGGGGCAGTTTTAATTCCAGTGCCTCATCAGACCAGGATCTTTGGTGGGGGGCATCCAAGCAACAACGACTCCTGACACCCCACCTCGCTGAGCTCTAAGTTCAGCCAAGGTGGACCCTGTCCTGGACTCTCCCCGTCCCTTCCTCCCCACCTGTTGCTCCTGCGTCTGAGATAACACGTGACTTCTCCTCCCATTTCCACCACCAGGCGGCGCCCTCTGTCCCGGGGGTGGTCCCAGAGCCTCCTGCAAGCCGGTGCTTGTACTCACTCTGCCGTCTCTCACCTGCCCTCTGGCCCACGCGCAGGACCAGACCACTGCGTTTGGTGGCCCTGGGGGCCGTGCGGTGGCGATGGATTAGCCGGTCCCCTTTCTCTGCTTGGAGTGGCTGCTCTGGGCCACCAAACCCCCTCACCTGGCCAGCTCAACTCATGCAGCCCTCAGGTTCCCTCTGGATTAGGTGCTGTGCTGGTTACCTGTTTCTGGGAAGCAAATTTTCCCAAGCTTCCTGGATCAAGATAACAATTGTTTGTTTTGCTTGTAGACAGGCCATTTACCCTGGATTCGGCAGAGATGGCCCTGCTGGGTGGCCTGGCGGGTGGCTGGAGAGCGCCCTCTGAAGAGGGCTGCCCGCCTGGCTGGCAGGTTGGTGCTGTCCCAGCAGGAAGCTCCGGGGGGCCTGGGGGCTGCTTGGGCTCCCTCTGGGCATGGCAGCTGGGTTCTGAGAACCAGGTGGCCTCCGAGGCCGGGGAGTGGCCAGCACTGCACGGCCCCTTCCACGAAGGCCCACCCAGATCAGGGGAAGGAAGAGTCTCCACATCCCAGTGGAGCCGGGGCGGGTTCTGGGGGAGCTAGTGGGAGGGGGGAGCTTCCCAGGGTGGCGACAGCAGTTGCCCCTGTCCGTGCCAGCTCTGCGAGGGCAGGTGTGTGAGGTCACGGGCGAGTCCTGGGGCCTGCGTGTGGTGGCACGCGGGAACGTGAGGTGGCCCCTTGGAGCTGCACACCCTGGGCAGCTGTGTGGGACCGTCTGGCTGCTCCCTGCCGGGCAGCTTCATCCACGGACGCCACGTGTGCTTAGTAAACACGGGACCAGGGACGTGGAATCGCTGTCCAGTGTCTGCACGGATTGAGCTATTCAGCTCAATGTGGTCCATGTCAGGAAGGATTAAATGCTTCAATTGGATGATTTCGCCTGATGGCATTTTAAGTACAGAAACGGTAGTACATTTTCAGGGGGAAAAAAAGTCCTTTTCTTATTGCTGTGTTTCTTTCTTATTGCTGTGCAGTTATCAGTACACCTCTGTGGCTTTGTGGCTTTGGGGGCCAACCCGGGCACTGTTATCAGTACACCTCTGTGGCTTTGTGGCTTTGGGGGCCAACCCGGGCCTGGTCGTGCTCAGCAGTGGGGCAGAGCTGGGCCCCCTGTACTGTCACTGTCATGGTAAAGCTGAACCCTGGGCGCACCAGGGTTTTCATAACTGAGAGTCGCCGCGAGGGGCTTTGTCTTCGTTATCCTTGGGATCTCCGGCGTGATAAGGTGTCAAGAATGAGCTGCTTTTAATTAAATTTCACAGAGAAAAAAATGTTAACTCTAGAAGTGTCTTTCTTTTCTGCAACTGACAGTCTTTTGAAAAATGTACTCTACACATTAATCTCCATCATTACGAAGAGGCCGTTCTAAAGGATGTATCAGTGCTTTGAAAAGGAGCAGAGTCTCAATTATAAATTAAGGGTGTTTGAATCTGTCTCTGGCTCTTCACTAACGTTAGCCCCGGCCTCAAAGTTGCGCGGCACAGATGTGGTTTTTGCTCAGGTGGCGGCCTTTCTCCCCAGGAGGTGAGCAGAGACCTCGCAGGGCCTTCTCCCGTCCCCTGGCCGGGTGCGCCTGGACCTGCTCCAGAGCAGGGGGGTCGAGGAATAAATGGTGTCCAAGATTTCATTTCCCTGCTGTGCTTCTCCGTGGAGACCTAGCAAGGTCCTTCAGTTCAAAGGGCTAAACTGATTGGATGGATCCCTGGAGAAGACCTAAGGGAGCATGTCCTCGGATTTCCCCTCTAATTTTAGGGGCTGAGAGATGAAAGATCTTGAAGTTTCTACCATTCCCCGCCCTCCAGCTGTACGTGAGCAGAGGGAGGGAGGGAGGAAGGGCCCAAGGCTGCTGTGCCCGGAGCCTTGTCCCCGGATGCCACCCAGGCTTTCTGTTGCCCAATCTCATCCCTGTTTCCTGGTGCCAGGAAGCAGCCAGGTTTCGGTGTTGCGTTTGGTCGGGGGGCTCAGGGACCCCTGGCCGCTTCTGCATCCCTCTTGGAGTCCGCGGCCAGCCCGCTTGGCTGTGGTGCATGGGGCAGGGGAGGGGGGATGGTGGTAGGTAGAAGGATTGTGGAGAAATGCTGAGCCGCATTTTGGACCTGCTGACTTGGAGGACCTTGGACACATCTGGGGACCACGGCCCGTGGATGACTGGACCTAGGGACCCAGGAAAGGAAGGCCTTGTCTGCGGCCACCCTGCGCTGTGAGGTGTGGGACACACAGGGAGTGTGCTTCCGGCAAGCCTGTGTCGTTGTGACATGCCGACACGCTGTGGGATCGGAGCCACCAGCAATTAAATAAGCCAGGGCTGCGCGTAGAGCACACAGGCACTTCCCAAAAAGCTGGCGGTTTTGTTGAAAAGAGAAAAATGCCCCCAAATGCACGAAAACAACCTCAAAGCCACCTCCCGCCCGGTGCAGGAAGGCGGCTGCCCTGGAACCCCTGAGCGGGACTGCGGCGAGGGGCGACCGCTGCGCCCCCAGAGCCCCAGCTGGGTCGTGGCCCCGCCGGTGGAAGAGGAGCTCACCCGGGGCAGCCCCATCCCTGTTCCCGTTCCTTTGGTGACCGACTCGCCGGGCAGAGGGAGGCGGCAGAGGGAGGCCGCAGCGGGAGGCGGCAGAGGGAGGCCGCAGCGGGAGGCGGCAGAGGGAGGCCGCAGACGGAGGCCGCAGAGGGAGGCCGCAGCGTGCCGTCCCGCCTGCCTGGCTGCTTGGTGTTCCTGGAAGGGAAGGGCGGATTTGGGAGGCGCGGAGGGCATCCACAGGATTCCCTGCCACGGCTACCCGGATCTAGGAGGGCCGAGCTTACCTGGGGTCGCCGACTTCCCTGACACTCCCCTGACTCTTCCACGGAGCAGCTGTCCCCCTGGGGCGGCGAGGAGACCCCTGGCCCCTGGATGGACTCGACCTCAGATCTCACTGGTGTCTCTGCTCTCACCCCGGCCCACTTCTTCACCTGGTTGTTTTTATCCAGTTTTAAAGCTTGTTCTGGATAGGTGATGGCAAAGCTTTTTGGGGCTTTTTTTTTTTTTTTAATTGGGTGGCACTATTCCTGCAGGCCTCCCTGCCTGCGTTGGCCCGCCTGACACCAGCCCGCTTTAAAGCCTCCTGCTAACCTCCTTCCAGGAGTGTAGAAGCAAAGGAAGGCCATTGGAAGGCGAATCCCAGTGCCATTCTTCCAGGTGTTATTTTATTTTTAAAAAATTTTATCTATTTATTTATTTTTTAAAATTTTATTTATTTTTGGCTGCGTTGGGTCTTCATTGCTGTGCCCGGGCTTTCTCTAGTTGCGGTGAGCAGGGGCTACTCTTTGTTGCGGCGCGCAGGCTTCTCATTGCTGTGGCTTCTCTTGTTGTGGAGCACGGGCTCTAGGCACGTGGGCTTCAGTAGTTGTGGCATGCGGGCTCAGTAGTTGTGGCGCACGGGCTTAGTTGCTCCGTGGCATGTGGGATCTTCCCGGACCAGGGCTCAAACCCGTGTCCCCTGCATTGGCAGGTGGATTCTTAACCACTGCGCCACCAGGGAAGCCCCCCAGGTGTTGTTTTAAATGAATAAATCCTGCCTCCTCTTTCATTCATTCTAGTGATGAAGAGGTGAGACTCGGGGGAGAGAGGGCCTGCAGAGATGGGCACAGACATACACAGGGTAGACGGGGCCTTTCTCCCTCCTGAGAGGCTTCCCTTTGTGTGACCGCAGTGAACTCTGGACACGGTTGGCGCACAGAGGGCCAAGGAGCCAGCTGAGAGGCCCTCGGGGTTGCTGCCACAAGGCCAGGCCTGTCCCGCGCTGTCCTGTCCAGCCCAGGATGGGAGGGAGGTTTGCGTGCATCCTCAGGGGTCAGGCCAGAACAGGCAGAGATGCTGGGCTGGAGCCAGGGCCTCAGGAAGGAACGGTGGCCGTTTATGCAGTAACTCGGAAGAAACAGACGAAAACCATGCACACGCGCACACAGCCGCGCTCTGCTCAGCATTTGACCAGCCTTGAGGCTCTACTGGGTCTGCCTTTGAAGGTGGCGGGAGGGGAGAGGCACCTGCCGGTCTCGTCTCCCTGGAGCACACTTGTCCATCTGTCTGTCTGTCCATCCATTCATATTTGACGCTCTGAGCGCTTGTGTGGGTATTTGGACCCGTCCGAGTGCTCGTGCCGGACACGAAAAGACAAACGAGAACACCTTGTGCCTTGGGGGCCTTCAGGTGCGTGGGGGACAGAGGGTAGGTGCTCCTTCCCCACAGCCAGTAGAAGGTGCTAGGCAGGGACTGCCAGGGTGGGTGGCTCAGCCGTCCAGGCCGCAGGCAGGCTCTGGTCTCCTGGCTCTTGTTTTCTCAGCTGGCCAGCAGTGGGGGAGCTTGTGGGCAGAGGTCTGGGTGCCAGGCTGCAGGGGCAGTACCTGCTGTGTGCCACCACCACCTCGGGCGAGGCATTCCGTGCGTGGCCCGCCATCGGGGAGAGGACCCTGTCCCCCCAGGCCCCCTGTTCCCCTCTGCCAGCATCTCTGGGGGTGAAGCAGACATCACGCTGGGCCGTCAGGAGGGCCAGCCTCGCCCGGGCACTGCGCCCCTTCCCCGGAAGCGTGTACAGCAGGACACGAGACGTTGAAGGTGAAAGGCCTCCCCTGTGTCTCACGGGGCTTGAACATAGGGTCTTTGCTGGGCTTCAGTGATCCCGAATCATGTCATCAGGTGGAATCTGCAGGGTGGTATGTACATACCTGTGACGTCTCTCAAACCCTGGGGCCAGAAACTCCAGTGGTTGCTCTATTCATGGACTCGTGTTGCAGTAAAATGGGGTAATTGTTGAATATCTGTGGAAATGGGCATGATTGTGTCCTCTTTAATGAGCTAACAATTTCATGCCGAAATCTCAGCAGCGCTATTGTTTAGAATAAAAGGAGACGTGCACGTGAGGCCAGGGCTCAGATTGTGGTGTGAACAATGCCGGCAGCCTCTTTATTGGACCCATTAATTAATTCCCCATCAGCCAGTTTCCCTGGGAATGAACTGGAAAAATAATTAAAATGATACATGGGGTAAGGAGTTTAGATATTCAAAAGGTGAAGGCGAGAATTAGTTTAATACATAATTAGACATATTATTTGTGACTGTACATTTTTTTAAGCGTGTTTCACTGAGGCAGTGGGGTCCTATTTTTAGTCCTGGATGGCTCATAAACACCATTTGGGACTGTTTTTCAACTCATGAAGGCTCATAAATTTTCTTAATGACATTAAGTGGCTAATTATATTATACATTGTTAAAATAACTCCAACTGCAAAATCAAATAATACAACAAAAGTTGCAAAAGCAAGTTTTTAAAGGAGTTAATTTGACTAAATTACCAAGTGAAATTCTGGGTGTTTGCACCAAATTGAAAGAGTTTCAGCAAAGAATCTCCAGGTTCGCGTGATTTGAGTTGTAAATTTGACGAACCTCCCTCGCCAGCCTGCTGTTGATGTGAGTGGTCCAGGTGGGAGGTCCCCCCCGCCAGGTCCTAGCTGACCGCCGCGTCCACAGTTCTCGTGAGCAGCCTAACCCCACACAACGTTCACTTCCGCTGTCCCGTCTCTCAGCCCAGGTTGCAGTGCTGTGTGTGTCAGGCTCCGTGGGTAGCTGTCGAGTCCGCCCCTTGAATGGTGCAGACGCGTTTGAGTTCCACCAGCCCTAAACTCCTGTCAGCATCGTCCCCTTCCTCAAGAGCCACCGCTGGGAGGAACCAAAGCTGCCCTGACTGCCCCAGCGCCGTCCACCCAAGTGGTTCCCTGTGATTCCCTATTATTGTGAATTACAGGCTGAAGACGGCCCAGCAATTCCATTTCTGGGAATCTTAGGATATAAACATTTCTTAAAGTTATCGATGTTAAGTTTGAACCCTATACTGAGGCTTTGTTGTTTTTGTTTTTTTTTTAATGGGCAACTTCAGACTCATTTTAGAAGCCAGTCTCCTGAATGATTGGGGGAATGACCATAAACTATAAATGAAAGAAAATAAAAACCCCTCAACGAAGAGCCCACGGTGGCAGCCACCATCGTAAGCACTGGTGTTACACCTTGGCTTGTGTGGCCGTCGGTAACTGCGCCGGGAGCCGGGCCCCGCCTGCGTCGTCAGTGGGTCCTCCTGAGGCTCAGGGCCGGCCCGGCGCTGCCCCGAGGTCTCCCAGCCACGAAGCTGCTGTGGGTCGGCTCGTTGAACCTGGTCTTCCCGCTGGACTTCACGAGGCCATGGCCGTGCCTGTGGCCCTCGGTCAGTCCCTGCTGGTCCTTGGCTGCTTTTCGGTGGCAGTGCAGGACCGCTCTCCTCCTCACTCCACGTGGAATGCTGGGCGCCCCTGGTCTTCCCTAGGCCTTCCCCTCTCGGGGGTCAGCTGCACCCCACTGTTAGTCATTGCTTTCATAGTCAGAGTTAAAATGGGAAACCCTTAGCTCAGGGTTGGAGGGAAAGGGTTCCACCCTGCCATTTCCATTCTTTCCTTTTAAATGAAACTCTGTCCATTAACCATCCTGTGATTTGATCTGTCAACCCAGAAACACTTGCTAATGCTTTATAGCCGTGGCTTGTCGAAGTTCTGGGAAAGAGGAAAACAAATAAGCGAGTCCTAGTAAATGAAAGTTATGTCCTCATTTGAATTTCCAAGTCCAGAGAGCCCGTAGGATGCGGACGTCAGTCTTTCCCTCCTTGCTGGGGAGGAACGTAGGAACGTGTGCTCGCTGTGTGTCACGCGGGGCTCTGATGAGACGTGAGCGGCGTGTTTGGCTGGGCTCAGCCTTCCTCCCCTGAGACCGGCTGCCTCTTTGGGTTGCAAATTACACACTGAGCTCAGTGCTGGAGCCGCGCTGCGTTCCCGCGGTCTGTAAGAGCATTGCATGAAGCATCACGTTCCCAGGTGGGTGAGCACGGCGTGGGTGCTCAGAGACCTCTGCGTGTGCTTGCTCGTGGAAGGCCCACCGAGGCGGAGGCGTGCGGGAGTGGGGGGCCGCGCTGAGCTCTGGGGACAGGAGGGAAGCGGGGGCAGAGCCTGGAGAGGCTGCCCAGGGGCGGGGCAGGGGAGAGAGGCTGCCCAGCTGTGCAGCTGCCGGAGGGACTGAAGCTCAGGGTCCCTCGGGCAGGCCCCCGCTTCTCCCCAGTGGCCCCTCTGCCTGGTTCACTGCTCTCCAGCACAAGGCTACTGTGTGATTCTGAAAATAAGCCCACGGAGCTTCTCATCACGGCCGTCTTGGCTCCAGCAGTGCGGTGCCTGATCCCACACTTGGCTGGAAGCGACCCGCCAAGTTGGCTCAGCAGGGTGGCGTTTGCACCGGTTTCAGATGTCGGGACCCTCGTTTCTCTGCACCTGCAGCGCTTTGCTGGACCCCATTAGTGCTCCTGCTGTTCTGTGGAGGCACCGTCTTCACGCGTGCCACACACACACTAGCTGGGAGTCCTGGAGGGTGGGACCGGCCGGCTGGGCTCTGTTCGCCACCCCCGCTGCACAGGGCCCGGCACGCCGGCATCCGCAGAGGGCTGTGTGGGAGGTGGGGGGGGCCTGGCACCCCCGATCTGATTTACCTGGTGTCTTGCAGGGCACACCTGTAAACACCTGCCAGACCTTGTTTCGGGGGAGGGTAACGCGGCCCCGTCTCCCAGTCCTCGCTGCTGTGCCTCTTGGGGCTACAGCTCATGTCTGGTTCAGCAGAGCAAGCTCTGTCCTGCCAGCTGGGGGCCGGGGCCGCCCTCCCGGCGTGAAGGACGGTTGGCTCCAGGCAGCTTCTTGGTCCTGGGGTCAGATTTGAATGTAAAACTGAAAAGTTCTAAATTTATTAAAGCCTTTCTTTGGGGGCTGGAAATATGCCATAGATTTTCTATCCCTCTCAATTCTCTCTTAAAATTTAATGCTGCCATAAAAATGATGGATAACAAATTATTCCAGGAAAAATGATACTGAAAGACTCTTCTAACTGTTGAAGCAGAAATGTAGACTTGGCGAGGAAATATATGTGACCCAGAAAACTCACAAGGAAATAGGAAATCATGTACTTTGTGGAAACCACAACTGCATAATGTTGTTCCAGGCTGAGGAAAACAATTTTTATTCAAGGTATTGAAGTACTGAGTCTATTTTGTGCCGTTGGCACCTTTATTAACATAGTAACATCATGCCTTTCTGGAGTTCATCGAGTAGCCTTTCCTACTTGGAACATCACAGAATCCCAGCAAATGAGCAGGAAAGACCAAACTTTAAGGCTTAAAGTCAGAAAGTTCCCATGTGACAGCCTGTGTCCATTACTCTCTCGAACCTTCCTTGGCCCCCTCAGTGCATCCTCCCAGAGAGTTCTGCCCACACGGTTCTGAACTGTGTGAGGCTGTGATTAAAGCCACGGATGGCGGGGCTTAGGACTGCCCCACCCCGACACAGTGATGGTGGCGGGAAGGCGACCTGACAACCAGACCGCAGGCCGGCAGGAAGGAGGAGGAGTTGTGTACAGACCAGACAGGCACTCAGACCCCACCGCAGTCTGAGGAGAGTTAGTGCGGGGCACACCGCCCTTTGTTCCTTGGTAGGCCTTGGGAACATCATTCCATGGTAGGTTTTTTTAAAGAACATAGTATTAAAAGACAGCGATTCAGACTTGACTTCCTGACTGTTTCACACCAGAGCAGTGGGGGTGGTGGTGCTGATGGTGTCGTGGTGCCGATGCCCTAGTACCTCCCAGACCAGGCATCCGGGCCAGGGTGTGGCTTAAATGGAGCCCCAGGTAGCCGCTGGCTGAGATGGCCCCGACTGGCGCTCGTGGTCACATTTGTATTCCCCTGACATGTGTCGCCACGTCTATTAGGAGAACTTAGGGAAAGGCCTGGCCAGTATCAGTGATTTCCAGTTGGAAGTGTCACCGTGACAACTCCGGAGGTGCTGGAAGCAGGCACTTGGTTAATTCTGAGTCTTGACCCTTCCCAGGCAACTCCACAATCTTTCCTCTGGAGAGAAATAGGCTCATTTGGGAAATGTCTCTCATTGTTCCTAAGCTACATCCACTCAAGTGAATAATTTACTTTTTTCTATAGGTTTGGAAGAAGAGGTGCACACAACCTGTCTAATACTGTCTCTTTGCACGTTGTAATGTTAGCTTCTTTAAGCTGCTCTTTCATAGCCGGTTTCTCAGGGGAGAGGCAGGACCCTATAAATGGTGCTGCCTCAGTTCTGTTGTCCTCTTGGTCCCGTAAATCTCAGAAACTCCATGCCACCTGGGCAGCTGTCCCACTACCTTCCTGCCTAATCACCTTCCCTGGCACCTCTCTTGCCCGTCAGATAAAGCCCAGAAGCCTCAGGCTGGCTGTTAGGGATCTTTACCATGCAGCCCCATCCTACACTCCCGGTCCCGTTCATCAAGACTCTGGGGAACATCTCCTCCAGGTTAGGCCTGGGCCAGCCGGGGGTAGCGGGAAAGCACAGACGCGAGTGAGACGCAGCCCTTGCCACCGTAGCGCTCACCGCCTGCTGGAGAAATTAGACTGAAGAGAGGGGGACAGTGAAGAGCCCAGGTGCAAAGCCAGGAGCTCCGGGGGGGCTCCGATCCCTATATCACTTCCTGGGTGGGTCCGAGGCAGCCCTACAGCACGCTGAGCTTTACATATGGCGCATCACACGATCCTCAGGTCACCCAGAAACGCTGACAGACTCTCCAAAGCAGACTTGTAAGTGCATGCAAGCTTGCAGGAAAGCAGGGTCATCCCAGAGGCCCAAGTGAAAATAGATGGGAGGGGGAGGGGTTTTTTGCCAGTCTTTAGGCCTGGGTTTGAACAAACACTTGGAACAAGAGGTCGACCGTGTGCCCCTCACAGGTAGGGAATGCAGAGCTAAGGCACTTAGGTAACGCCATACTGAAAGGCTATACTCTTGGGCAAAGGATGAACTAGAAGGAAAAAAATCCATTTGCCAGCCTGGGAGACAACTGGGTGTACCTCTGTCTCAGCCTGGGCTGTCAGGTGGGGGTGAGGGAAGGGATGTTCCTCCCTGTTAACTTTTTACTCAGGGCCACGTTTAGCATTTGAATTGACAAGAACTGAGCAATTAGCATAGAAAGATATTAAAGGCTATTAATATCAGTGGAGCGCCTCACATAATTATACCTGGAGACTTTAATTCTTCTGTCTCAGTGATTGATAAAATAGGCCAAAAATCAGTAAAGATAAAGGAGATACAGAAATATCATCAAGCAACTTGCTTGAGCTCATTAATAATCCAACAACTAGGGATATCCAGCCACATTCTTTTCAAGTACACAGTGACCAATAACCACAATAGTTTATTTCCTGGGCCATAAAACAACTCTGAAAATGTAAAAGGATTGAAATTATACAGGGGATGTTATCCAACTGTAATAGGATTAAGTTAGAAATCAATAAGAATGATGTCTACAATTCTCCAAATTTTTGAGAATTAGGCAGCACACCACTAAAAAAAACCCTTGAGTCAAAGAAATCAGAGGGAAATCAGATAATATTTTAAACTGAATGAATAATAAAAATGTAACATTTGAATTTGTAGTATGCAGCTAAAGCAGTGCTTGGAGAGCTAACATATTCCTATAAATGCATACATCAGAAAAGAAGAAAGATTTAAAATCAGTAATTTTAGTTTCCACCTTCAGAAGATAGAAAAGGAAGAGGAAATTAATTCCCAAGGAAGCAGAAGGAAGGAAATAACAATGAAAAGGGCAAAAATCAATAAAATAGAAAATGGGCAAGCAGTAGAGGGAATCAACAAAATCAAAAGTTAGTTTAATAAAAAGTTTAGTAACACTGAAAGATCTCCAGCTAGGCTAATCAAGACCAAAAAAAAAAGAAACAAAACAGAGAGAGGAAAAAAAAAAAAGGACCAGTATCATGAATAAAGAGGGGCCATCACTACAGATCCTACAGATATTTAAAACTTAGCAAGGGAATATTATTCACAACTTGTAACAGTCAGTCAAGTTAACAACATAGAGGAAAAGGACAGATTCCTAAAGGATACAAATGATCAAACTTTGCACATGAAGAAATAAGAAGTCTGAAAAGCCCCGTATTCATTTAAGAAATGCCTTTCATAATTAAGAACCTTTCTATAGTGACAACTGCAGGCACAAATGACTTCACTGGTGAACTTTCAAAT
Organism: Balaenoptera borealis; assembly: GCF_965194805.1. NCBI lineage: Eukaryota > Metazoa > Chordata > Mammalia > Artiodactyla > Balaenopteridae > Balaenoptera > Balaenoptera borealis. The sequence goes on from NC_138870.1 coordinate 103,491,271, forward strand.
ACTTAAGGAAGAAATAATACCAATCTTACACAAATTCAGAGCATAGAGGAAGAGAGGACACTTCTCAGCTCTTTTTATTAGTCAGCCTAACTGAGATACCAAAATGAGACAAGGATGTTATAATAAAATAAAATTATAAACCAATACCTTAATTAACAAAGTTGCAGAAATCTTTGACAGAGCATTAGCAAATTGAATCAAGTAAATTATAAAAATAACAGTACATCACTATCAAGGGGATTTATCTCAGGCATGCAAGGTTGGTTTAACATTCAAAAATAAATCAATGTAATTGATCCCAGTAACAGAATAAGGGGGGAAACTATAAGATCATGTCAAAAGATGCAGAAAAAGCATTTGATAATTCAACACCCACTCATGAAGAGAACTCTCAGTAAACTGGAAATAGAAGGAAGCTTCCTCGATGATAAAAGGCATCCAGAAACCCTACAGCTTACATCACATTTAATGGTAAAGTTATCAGATGCTTTCCCCCTAAGTTGAGAACAAGGCAGAGATATTTGCTCTCACCTCTTCTATTCAATATTATACTTGAAGGTCTAGCCAGGACAATCAGGAATGAAAATGAAATAAAAATTATAATATGATTAGAAAGTAAAAAGTTAAACTGTCCTTATTGATTACATATGTAGAAAATCCTAGAGTCTGACGAAAAAAAAAAAGAAGAACAACAAGAACTAATAAAGATGCTGGATACAGGTTAATATGCAAAAATCAATTGTATATCTATATATTAGCAATGAAAAATTAGAAGATGAAATTCAGAGACCAGTATCATTTATACTAACATGAAATTCATAAAAATACTTACATACAATTTTAACTAAAGATACTTAAGATTTTTACACTAAAAATTGCAAAGCATTGCTCAGAGAAGTTGAAATACTTGGTGAGATATATACCATGTTTATAAGTTGAAAGACTTAATATTAAGATATTAATTCTCCACAAATTGATCTGTAGAGTCAATGCACTCCAAATCATATTCTACCAAGCTTTTTTGTAGAAACTAACAAGTTTATTCTAAAATGTATATGGAAATACAAAGGACCTAAGATTGCAAAACTTACATTTTGTTAAAGAAGAACCAAGATGGAGGGCTTAAAGTCTTGATTTCAAGATGTACCATAAAGCGGCAGTAATCAAGACAGTGTGATGTTGACATAAGACTAAATAGTAGAATAATGGAACCAGGTGAAGTCCAGAATAGTTAAGAGGCACACAGGGAGGAAGTATTTATCATACACATATTTTACAAAGGACTCCTATCCAGGGTATATAAAAATTCCTGTAGCTCAATATTACAAAGAGAAATAGCTCAATTAAAAAATGGACAGATGACTCAGACATTTCACAAAAATAGATGAATAGCCAATAAACACTTGAAAAAGTACTCAACATCATGAGTCATCAGAGAAATGCAAAGTAGACCACAGTGAGAGACCACTATGCACTCACCAGGATGGCTAAAATTAAAAGAATTGAGAGTGCTAAACATTGGCAAGTATGTGAAATCTTATATATGGCTGGTGGAATGTCAAATGGTAATGCCCCTCGGGAAAACTGGCAATCTCTTATAAAACTAAGCATACATCTGCCCTCTGATCCAAGAGCTCCATTCCCAGGTCTCTACACAAGAGAAATGAACATTTATGTTCACACACACACACACACACACACACACACACACACACCCCTTGTAGGAGAGTGATCAGAGCAGCTTTATTCATATTAGCCCAAACTGGAAACAGCTCAAACACCTATCAGCAGGGGATGGGTAAACAAATTCATACAGTGTGATGCTTTTCAGCGACAGTGGAATGAATCTCAAAGACACTGTGTTTGCCCGCGAAAGCCAAACGAACACCAGAGTGCGTACCGTGTGAGTTCATTTATATGAGGTTTTGGAACTGGCGAAATGGATCAGCAGTGAGAGGGCTCGCAGCCGTGGGTTCCCTGTGCCTCCCCTGCAGGGTACCTGGGAAGGGTGCGTTCTGTATTCATAGGGATGTTGTTGATTCCGCTGGCGCATTTACTTGTCGAAACTCATCGGGCAGCATTCTTAGGTTCCTGTATTTCTCCTTATGTAAATTCTACATCAGAAAAAGCTAATAAAAATTTAAAAATACTGGCTAGACATACTCAATTAAAAAAAAACTGTCCCCCAAACCATACAACAAAACAAAAACGGAGTCAAAACATGAACCCAGAGTAAGTGGAACACCGAAGTCATATTTTTTAAGTCTTTTGAGCTTGAGCTTCAATTTTGAGGCCTTACCGAGTGCTTGGGACAGAAGGAAACGTTCACCACAAGCAGTGAGGCGAAGGGGAGAGCCCTCTGAACAAATCAGTCACCTCCAAAGGGCTCTGTCCTCAGGGTCAGGCTGCTTAGCCATAGCTCCCGCCCTGCCCCAGGACCCTCGTGCCAAGCTCTGTGTGAGTGTGTGTGTGTGTGTGTGTGTGTGTGTGCGTGTGCGCGCCTGTTACCAGGGAGGGTTTAAGGACCCTCTGCGTAAGTGTGAAAGACAAAATATCACACTTTAGGGAGGACTGGGGATGTAGAGCAGTAAGAACCATCATACACACTGGAGGGGGCGGGCGGGGGGCAGTGTAAACTAGTAAAAAACACTTTAAAAAATCATTTGGCTTTTCCTAGGAAAGTTGAGGAGATGCATTCTTCTCCACCCAGGTATTCCACTCCCGGGTTATACGTACTCAGAGCTGTGCTGTCACTAGCCACGTGTGGCCGTTTAGATGAATATTAGTTAGAATTTAAAGAACTGAAAAATTTAGTTCCCCAGTGCTATAGGCCAGCTTTCTTTCAAGTACTCAGGACCCCGCTGCGGCTGGCAGCTGCCAACTGGACAGCGCAGACGTAAGACGTTCCCATCGTTGCAGAATTCCGCGCGGCACGGTGGTTCTCAAAGTGTGGTCCTTGGGCCAGCATCAGCGGCAGCACTGGGGAGCTCGTCAGCCATGCAGGTCTGCATGGGCCCCGTCCCAAAGGTCCCCTGGATCAGATGTGCTGGGGCGGGGGGGTGGGGCTCTGTGTGATTCCGGAGCCCACAGCGGTTTGAGAACCAGTCATCTAGAGAGACTCTTACAAATGTGCACGAGGATTCCAGCAGTACTGATTTGTAATAGCCAGAAGTGGAGACGAGCCTAAAGACCCATCGGCAGTAGTGTGGATGAAGAAATTGTGGAGTGTCAGCGAGGCACGGAAAGTAATGATGGTCTGCAGCTGCATGAAGCGACAGGCATGTATTTCAGGGACATAGTGTTGAATGAAATAAAAGTCCTCGAGCCATACATACCTTGTGCTACATTTATCTAAAATTCAGATCTAGAAGGAAACAACTGTGGTGCAAAGATAAAGGAAGTCAAGGAAATGATAAACACACAGTTTGGGATACTGTTTACCTTCGAAGGGTTGGAATCTCAAGGAAAGGGCTGGGCTGGCTTTGGAGAAAGTTACCTAGTTAGAGGTTAGTTTTCTTCTTAAACAATGGACAGTAAACCAAAGAATTCTTGTTCTGTTGGTATGCTTTTATTCCCATATATGTAAAAAATATTTGGTATTAACTCAATATTTAGTTAAACAATTTAAAAATAGTAAAATATCAAAGTATTTGGCTGGTCATGAATTGAGTTTTTCCAAAAAGTAAAACTGAGCACCAAAAATATCATTTTAAATACCCACAGATTCAATGAATATTTCGTTCATGTAATCTTAAAGTATATTTGTCAGATTTTGTTTGAATTTTCCTTCTTAACATTTATTCCTCCTTTGGGGACATAAAAGGATTAGAAATAAAATGCTGGGCAAAGCTCTCCCGATCAAACTCAAGCAGAAGCAAAATAGGAATGATAATATTAAGATTAAAAAGACTAAAGGAAATTGTATTGAGTTAATTAAAGACAGCCGTTTTATTATAGCAAAACAATATTAAATATATATGTCCTAAGTCATGGAGATAAGAAAACATAAACCCAGAATCTGTTAGAAAGATTACAGTTGTATTGGAGAACTTTAGTTCTTTCTTATCAGTGTATGAATTATCAAACAGAAAAAAAATAATGGCCAAGGATCTGATCAGTATAATTTTCATGGTCAAATTAATATTTATTCACCAGGAACCCAGAGATGGGAGAATAGCTGGACTCTGTTTAGAAAAGGTCACACCAACACCTGCGTCCATGCACCTGGATACACGTGCATCCTGCATCCACATACATGTGTGCTGGTGAATGTGCAAAGCAAAGGAATCTTCATTTAAACAGTGAAGTTAAAATCGTATTCCAGGTTAAACATTTTCAGCCCACCAGTGCCCACTACACGCCGTGACTCAGTAGCCCGTGTGCAATATCTGATGACCGTGACGTGTCCATTGAGCCCGTGCCCTCCTGTCAGCCGTGTGAGCAGCGCGGGGCCCAGGCCAGGGGGTTGATCAGTGTTCCTTTTCCTGCAAATTAGAAGGGTAGCCCCTAACTGTGTAGAGGGAACATGGGGTCTCTTTGTATTATTTCTTGCAACTGAATGTGGATCTACAGTTATCTCGGTAAAAGGTTCAATGAGAAAACAACAATGTAGGCCCTTGTCCCTCTGTACCGCGAGTATATATGCAGTAATATTTGTACGAGTGGTAATGTTACCCAGCGCCCGCCGAAGGTGAGCCGTCAGCCGGTAGTGACTGACCCGTGAGCTGGTAAGAAAGGCGGGCAGCCAGCAGGGAGGTGAGGACGGGGCTGCAGCAGGTCGAAAGCAGGGCCCAGGAAGGACGCATACAGGGGCTGTTTGTTGTTCTCTTGCCAACAACACAGGTTCTTCCCTGTTGGCCCAGGAACCATCCGAAAGTTAAGCTGGAGAAAATAGAAAATGCTGTATCCACAGGGCCTATCCATTGTAGCATTGTTTGTAATGGTGAAAGGCCCGAAGCCCCACAGATGTCCGTCAGCACAGGGCTGGTTGACACTCCCAGGGGTTGGTGCACCCCACAGGGGTGAGGATGGATGAGGGGGCTTTCTGCGCGTGGCTGAGGGGGTCTTGGCTGTACTGTTTACTGGGAGGGGCAAGGCACAGACAGCCTGCGTGGGTGCCCTCACTTGTTGGTTGGTTGGTTGGTTGGTTGGGAGCATATGAGCAGACACACAGACACACACGGATGGACAGACAGACACACACCTTTTCCTGAGTGCACACGTGTTTACTTATATTACAAACAAAAGTCAGTGAAAGGGTAAACCAGAACCTAGTGGAAAAGGTGCGGTCTTCGTGGGGAGGACGGGTGGTGTGGAGAAACAAGGATGCAGCCTGACTTCTCCAAATGCACCTGGTTTGAGGTTTTTACTGTGGAATCATGTGTTGCTTTTCATAATTGTAAAACCAAACTAAACCTAAACAAGTGGGCCTTAAAAAGCAAGGACAAAATTAAAAGGTAAAAAATGAACCTAACTCTATATTGAGTTGGTGGCCTAATCACACAGAGCAAAATTACTTTGAATAGACTTCTGAGCAATTTGCATGTACAGTCCTAGTAGCATATATTTCAAGCACAAAAAGAATTGCAAAAAAATTTAAAAACTCTACTCAGTAATCATATTGTTAGTAATAACATGAGTGCTATCTTGAAACTATTGTTTATATACACACATTACACATAAATACATACATTAGGGTAAAGCAAATAAGTAATTATGATAATGTTATAGGAACTAAGATTTTTAACCTAAAAGAGAATCAAGCATAAAATCAAAGAAGGAAAAACGCTATAATCTTAAATATGATTTAAGACTCAGTATGAACCTGTGATGTATTCTTCTCTTTAAAAGAAATAAAATCACATCTTCTAGCTTCCTCCCCTGAAAATTATTGGGTCCAGTGATGAACCCAGTGTAAATAAGCACCCTGTGGAGTTTCCATACCATTTCCCGTGAAAAGGAACCAGGGCTCTTAGGAAAAGGCGCAGTCCCAGGCCTAGGGCAGGAAACGTTCAAGATGATTCTGGAGCATCTCATCATAAAGAAGGCAAGTGGCCTCTCAGAGACTTCTGGGGTCACGTCAGAAGCCCAATTTAAAGGGGTCAGAAATGGGAAAATTGGACATCAGGAAGAATTATGAAGGCAGTGGATTAAAATAAACCAAATATGTTAAAGTCTATGAATTCATCATGATTTCTAAATTAAACCCTCACCAGCTCGCCTTTGAAGGTTACTAGGGCATCACCTGATAAACAAAAGGAACGATTCAAGCAAGTATTGTGCTTTTCTGGTAATCAAATAGTTTTTGAGGAGAAGTTATTCCTTACAGAAAAAAAGCGGATATAAATGCAGAGGGAAGGAAAGAATCACATTGTCACCCTAATGACATAACAGCTTAAGGACGCTCACCAATGGCTTTGAAAATCTTCAGAGGTGGCTGGCAGGGAACTTTCTAACGCATGGATCCATCTGGCAAAACCTGGACCCGCTAATCAATCATAGTGTCGTGAAGGAGAGACGCAGAAGCCACGAGCCTCCTGATGGGAAGCATGAAGGGTGCTCTGCTCCATTAATTCCTGCAAAACAGAATGCATCCGACTCCGCCCCAGCTTCAGGGTCTAAGTCCAAGCTCACAGGACATCCTGGGGAAGGGGACACGGGCGCCACTCGCCAGCCAGAGCCCAAGTGGGAAACACCCACAGAACAGGTGACCTGCTTTTCATGGATGACTTGTGATGACGGGGATTCCCTTAGAATATTCCCACAGCATGTGGGCGGCGTGGGGATCGGGTAAGAGATGAAACAGGTTTGGCCACATGTGATCGTTGTGGACCCTGAAGAATGGGTACATGGGCTCCTTTATTCTGTGCTTTCTAGTTTGGGGAGTTTTTGAAAAGTCTTATTACAAAAAGTTTTTAGAAATCACGCCCCGTACACACAACCCTCTCACTCTGAAGGCCTGGCCTGTGGGAGGGAGTTTGGAAGGAGCAAGGCCTGAAAGGATGTAGAGTAGTCCTGTAGTCATGGCGGCAGGGCCATTGGACACGATAAGGGGACAGTCGCATTGTGTCAGACTCTTTCTTATTTCTTAGTTTGCCGCAGTGTCTGTGTAATTTTCCTTGTTTTAGCTTACAGGAAATTCTTTTCTCTGTTGTCAATGTTTTCTGCTACATCTGGGCATTCCCTAGAGAACGGCTATTAGGTGAATGTGGATTCTTTTTGTTCAAATTAGTTTCAAAGCAATAACAGTCCTAGTCACAGCCTTATTTACAAAGGGGCTGATTTAAGTCTTGACTCAAGGTTGGTGGTCTGAGGACGTTCAGTCATTGGGAAGCAACAAGCTTAGTCCGTAACTTGGGACTTGATCGTGGCCTTCATTCATTCACTCGGTATTTTGATCATTTTCCAAATACCTGCTGTGTGTGGAAACACTGCGCTAGCTGCTGAGGGAGACCCAGGCAAAGGGAAGGCAGGTCCTCGTCCCCAGAAGCTCCCAACCCAAGTGGTTCTCAGACTTCACTTTGTGTGACAGCCTCTTGGGAGCTGGTTAAGAATGAAGGGTCCAGGCTTGTGACCGGGAGACTGAGATTCTGCTTCTGCTTCGCTCTGAGAGCGGACGTCTGTTGGTCCATCTGAGCCTCATCCACCCGCCGGGCCCCAAGGCACATCTGATGCCAAGCACTGAGCTGGCGTGAAGGGCACGGGTGACGTGAGGCCCAGCCCCTGCCTGCAGGGAGCTCCACGTCAGCCGGGGGTGTCTGGGGACCAGCCAAGCTCGCGCCCTCTCGTTTCAGACAGTGTCATCCGGTGGAGGGTGTGCGTGGCGCCCGTGGACCTCCACCACCTCCGTCTGCTCCCGCGTACTGCCCTGGCTGAGTAACTTTGGGGAATGCCAGTCAAGGAGATGGAAAAGCTAACACTTGGGCTCAAGTCAATGTCCTTTGTTGCTTTGTTGTAGCGAATGAGCGCTCTTTCCCCTGTCCAGGCAGACACGGGGCCTGCAGGGGCCTACAGGCCACGCGTTCCTCTGCTCTCAGAATCCTCCTCATTCGTTTACTACCAGAATGAGACTTTACAGAGAACTGCTCGTGAGGCCGATGGCCGTGTGGGGGAGTGGACAGAGGCAGGCATCCAGAAACGACCCTTCCGGGAGTGGACTCGTGGCCCTCAGCCCCTCGGGGTCCTGCCCTCGCAGTGCAAACCCTGGAACCTGTCCCGACGTCTGAGGCCTGAGAAGGTGTCTGGCTCAGCCCTCCCTTTCCATCGAGGTGCCTGAGGTTCGTGTGGAGCTAAGCTGTCTGTCCGTCTTTAACAAGTTTCACACTCGTGCTCACCGTGAGATGCGCATCGGGGTGTCGGCCTCATTCTCTGACCCCGTCCGGGCGCAGGGCTTCGTGCTGTGCACCTAGACACGTCACCCTGGCCTTCCCGAACCTGCCCCGAGAGTAGACACGCGCTCTGCGCTCCTGGACGAGCACTTGGCAGCTGAGGCAGCGCCGGAGCTGGGACCAGGTCAGCTGCCCTCTCCAGGAGGGCACAGGGGTCCCCATGGGCCGGTGTCTGCGCAGAGGGGAGGGGTACAGGAGCGGGCTGCACACGCGTGTCCTGGTGTATTGTGGGGACATGGCACTGAGCACGGGGGGGACCCTCGGAGTCAGCCAAGAGAGGCCGCAGGGGAGGCGGCCGGGGAGGTGCGGGCAGAGGCAGGGGCCCTCGAGGCCTTGGGAGCTGGGAGGAGCGTCAGGAGAGAGTCGGGGAGGAGGCCAGGGCTGGAGCTGCGGCGGAGACGGGGGCGGTGGGGGGGCGGAAACCAGCTCCCGAGCACACGCTCACCCCACAGGCAGGGTGTGCCACCTGAGCTCTCCCGGTGCCAGCCTGTGGACGGGCACGTGTGCAGGCCTGCCTGTCCAGCGAAGGGAAGTGCCGCCCCGTCCTCGCAGGGCTGTGGACGAACAATTGGCTTGTTCACCGAGAGCTGCAGCTCACTCACTCACTCTGACCTTTCTGCTCTCTTGGCTCAGTCTGGTCTACAGAGAGAATTGAAGCTTTGAGTTTTTAACTGGTGTGATGTCATTTCTTACTTCAAAGAAAAAATAATCAGGACCCACAGCAGGATCTTCTTCCTTTTAATTTGCCAGGATCATCCTTGACAAACTGTAAACAACAGTAGAGATTATCAGGTTGGACAGGGTAGCAAAAACGCCTGTAAGGCGGTGCCCATAGTCCAGACCGTGATTCATGGTCTCACAAAGATGCCAGGCCATCAGGGATGCAATGTTTAAATCTGGGAAATGGGAGGGGCCGTAAGAAGGACAGCGGAGGTTAGTGACGATGCAGTGCTGGCTCTGGCCCCTGCAGTTCTCCAGAACTTGTATAATTCATGAAGTTTTGACAGAGCAGTATTCAAAGGATGCCTTTGATTTCATCCATAAAAGAGCCAGGCATGTGCAGGCAGTGCAACACTTGTGATGTGAACTTGTGGTGCGAGCCCCCACTCGCCTGATGTCTCTTGGAGGTGACGAGTGGCCCATGCTGCAGGGGGACCGAGTGGCACACAGTCTGCTCCGAGCGCACGTGCTGGGGGAATGTGTGTCTGTCCTGAGGCCCGTGCCAACATATTTAAATCAAAGCCATTGTTTGTTTGGCTCTTAACTGGTTTTCGCTGGTGTGCCTTGTCTGCATTTAAGGATCAACTTCTCCCTTATGGCTCTGTGAGCCGTAGGAGCTTGTTGTTTCTGTTGTTGATTAATTGAATACCTAAACCAATCGTTGGTCATTTAAAAGGACCTAGGAACACAGCACTGGAGAATGCCTTTCAAAATTGAAGATGGATCATGATCTGGGTGATGGTTAATTTTGTGTGTCAACCAGGCTGGGCCACGATACCCAGCTATTTGGTCAAATATTATTCTGGATGTTTCTGTGAAGGTGTTCCTGGATGAGATTAACATTTAAATCAGTGGACTCTGAATAAAGCAGATTGCCCTCCATCACATGGGTGGGCCTCGTCTAATCAGCTGAAGGCCCGAATGAAACAGAGGCCAACCTCCCCTGAGCAGGAAGCAATTCTGCCTCCAGAAGGCCTTTGCAGTTCAACTGCAGCATCAGCTCTTCCCTGGGTCTGCAGCTTGCTGGGCTTCCCCAGCAGATTTTGGACTCTCCAAGCTTCTATATTCAGTCTCTTTATACATATGTATGTGTGTGTGTGTGTGTGTATATACACATATATATGTATATATATAGATACATCATCAACAAAGGAATAAACATTTCTTAGGAATGTAAACAAATATTTCAGTATTCTTTGTTATCTTATGCTTTTTCCAGCTTTAAAATGTTCATTTCAGTTGGGAATTGCTGACACATCAGAGCGACAGCAGGTGGGTCACCTCCCTTTCCCAGACCAGCCCTCCCTGTTGGATGAGCATGCAACCAGTGACTCCTGGAATGAATTGGACTGGCCGTGACCTTTGTCATTTAGCCATTTGGAGTGTTCTCAGACGTGGACAGACACATGCCTGAATTATCTGGCAAGAGATAATAGATCAGTCACTCTGAGGCCGGCTGGATGAGCACCAGCTCATTTATGCCTCAGGATTTGGCTGCATAATGAAATGTGATTTACAGTTCCATTACCAGCCCAGGCCCCAAACATGAGGGCGTTGGTGTGAATTTTAAGATGGCCGTGCTCTGCATTCCTGGTAGGTAATTGTGTCATGCACTGGCCTGGTGATGAATATTTCAAAGGAAATCATAGCAAAGATTTTGCTTGCACAGCTGAAGTTGGTGCACTCGGATCCGCACAAAGAATGGGAAACAATTCCTGTCGTTTGAATGGCCTCAGAAATCCATCTACATAAATACATGTACGTAGGAAAATCTCCTGTGCCAGAAGGCCATTCGGTTTTATTTCAGTGCCAAAAATTATAAGCAAAGTTTAATGATGCGATTAAAGGTGAAAAATTTTTCCTTTTATCACAATTTCTCTATTATAAAAAATAGAAGGAAAGCTGTTTCTTTGCCTGATTGCCTACTTTTTGTACACTTGTACACCGTATGTAAGTCATTTGCATTTAGTTAATCGTGTAGTCATTTCAGACTTTCATTTTGTCATTTTATAAGCAAAACTAGATCCACTGTGGAACCTGACATGCAGTTTGAAGAAAACTCATGTTAGGAGCGCCCGGGTTTATCTTCTGCCTCTGGCCAGCAGCTGGAGGAGAGGGGAGAGGCCGGGTTGCCCCGGGGACAGCTTTTCTGCATTAAGTTCTCATCCTCTGAGCTTCTCTCAAAAATCAAGCCTTCTCTGTAAGAGTGTAAACATGCCAACAGCCCCGCTGGTTTAAGGGCAGAGGAAAGAGTCTCAGAAGAAGGTCAAAGGGAAGACGGAGGGCAGTTAGGGGCTGCCCCCCGCCCCCTGTGCCTGTGGCCCTGGGAGGAGACATGAGCAGGGGTTGCCCAAGGTTGTGGAGGTCAGAATCCACCTGAGGCCACAGTCTGAGTGACAGCGAGGTGGCTGGGGCCAAACAGATGCCCCAGGCTGGGCTGGAGCCACAGGAATTAGTGGTCCCTCACCCAGTGACCCCAGAAAAGACCATTGCAATTTAGTCCCCAGTCTGTTTCTTTTATTTTAATTATAAAAAGCCTTTTTAAAAAAAAAAAAAAACTTTATTGGAGTATAGTTGATTTAAAATGTTGTTAGTTTCTGCTGTACAGCAAAGTGAATCAGTTACACATATACATATATCCACTCTTTTTTAGATTCTTTTCCCATATAGGTCGTTTCAGAGTACTGAGTAGAGTTCCCTGTGCTGTACAGTAGGTTCTTATTAGTTACTTAAATTTTAAAAAGTCTTAAGTATACAGAAAGTGTAGCTAATAATCCAGTGAATGCCTGTGTACTAACTACACAGTTCTGTCAAATCTGACAGTTCGTTTTTCATTTTTGTTTCAGATCATTTATTACTGATTTAAAAATTAAATTTCACATTTGTCATTGAAGCTTCCTTCCTTATTCTCCAGAGGTGACCACTACGTTGAAATTGGTTTTTGTAATTTCTAAACATGCTTTTTTTCATTTTCACCACATACATATATATCTATAAACAATATTTATGATCTTGATGATATTCTGAAACTTTCTATAAACGGCATCACACTTAAATATTCTTTTGTGACCTGCTTCTTGTGTTCAACTTTATATTTTAATGCTTATTCATGTTGATGGATGTAGCTGTATTTCATTTATTTTCACTCTTTATAGCTTCACACTGTATGAATATGTTATAATTTATCCAATCTCCTGTTGAAAGACATGTGAGTTGTTTCTAAGTTTTTTGCAGTTACAAACAGCGCTCAATCCTAACGTTCTTGTACGTGTCTCCTTATACCCTGGTGTAGGAGATGCTCTGTTTAGGACAGGACTTTTCTGGGTTACAGGATGCAAACATCTCGATACTACCAGGCTCTTCACAGCAGTTGCATCCCCCCACCCCTCCGCCCAGCATGCGCAGAATTCCTTTCCGCCCACATCCTCTCCTATACTCTGCAGTCCTCACAATTTCTAGGCTTTGCCCATTTGAAAAACAAGAACTGACATCTTTCTTTTACCTGTCTTGCTCTGCACCTCCCTGGTTACCAGTGAGTATGGGCAGCTTTTCCTATTTTTACTGACCACTCGAGGTCTGTTCACATCCTTGGCCCATTTTTTTAATTAGGTAGTTTGTCTTTTTCTTATTGATTCTTAGGAGGATTAAAAAATATGTGTGTGTGTGTGTGTGTGTGTATGTATATATATACACACATACGCATGTATATATACTGGATACTGGATACAGTCCTTTGTCAGTCATATATGCACTGCAGATATCCTTTGCTAGTCTGTGCCTTATACATTTACCTTAATTATAGTGCCTTTGTCAAACATAAGTTTAAAATTTTTGTGTTGTCAAATTTACTGATTTTTTAAAAAATTGATGCCTATGCTCTTGAGGTTTTGCCTTTGCAGGTTGCTTTGTAATCCACGAATTGGGGCTTACGTATGGCATGAGGTAGGGACCTAATTTTACTTTCTCCATATGGATAGCCAGTTATTTCAGTATCATTTATCAAATAATCCATCCTTCCCCAGCTGGTCTGCCTACCCTGTCTGCCAAAGACAAATACCCACATTACCACGGGCCTGTGCCTGGGGTCTCTGCTCCCCTGGCCCACCTGTCCTAGGCCCAGATCACATGGTCTTCATCAGTCTCACAAAATGTCTTGAGAGTGGATGTAAATCTTCCCCTTATCTGTCCATCTGTGGGCTTGTCTTGCTATTCTTGGCCCTTTGCTCTTCAACATCAACCTTAGAATATGCTTCATGTTCCACAAAAAAACATGGTTGGAATTTTTATTAGAAATACCTTGATTTATAAATTATAATGGAAGGCAATTGACATCTTTCCAGGTTTGAAATTTTTGTCCATTAACCTGGTGTATCTTCCTGTTTATTAGGTTTTCTTTGATGTCTTTCAGAGAACTTGAGCATCTCTCCCACAGCTTATTGCGCTTATTTGGTGTGATGCATTCTTGGGTGCTTCCACCTCTCCCCCAGGGGAAATCCTACAGGGATGGGCCCCACCCACCCAAAGGCTGCCCACCTGCCTGCAGTCCTGGCCTGTCAGGGTGTCCTTTCCTCTCCTCTGTCTGCCCTGGGAGGGGCTCTGAGTGCCGGGGGTCCCCTGCGGTAACGTGGGCATCCATCATCCTGCTGCCTTCTTTTTGGAGCGGGGTTTGGGTTTGCTAGACACAGTTGACTGCAGGTAATAAAAGTCTTAAGACCTGAGATTTCAGATGTCTGATCCGACTGGAATGGGATTGGGGCGTTTAAATGGTCATTTTCAAGTGCATCTGGGGTCTTATGTGAATTGTCTTTTCCTCAGCTAGAGAGATGATTTTATGATTTTTAAAAATGACGTTCGTTATAGGACCGGTGTTCCTCCTTGACCCCCAGAATTCCCCGGCCTCAGAATCCCGAGGGTGAGCATTTTAGGAGGAGACTCTGCTAACAGGCTTGCTCTTCAGAGGTGATGGGCTGCCACGAAGGCAGAAGGGCTGCTTGTCGTCCTGGTGTACCGCTGAGTGGCCTTTCCAGCTCTCTGGCCTCCTTTCCCTCCCAAGTCGTCTGGAGCCTGGGGAGGTGGGAGATAAGGATTTGCAGCCTGGGCCCTGTGCGGTGGCGGCCGGAAGGCCTCGACTGGAGGGTCAGGCACGTCCCTAGAGCCTGCTCTGAAATGGCCGCAGCACTGTGCTTCCAGGGGGTCGGCGCCGCGGTCAGCCAGCACTGGCCCCTGCCCAGGGGGCTTCCCGAAGGCTCATCCTCTTCCCTTGGAGAGCTCTCTGTGTGCTCACCGTCTCCCCCCTGGGCTTGTTTGGAAACGACCGGTCCCCGTGGCTGATTTTGCACCAGTCGGGAAGGTCCCGTTTGCATGTGCCAGATCCCAGAGACGACGGAGACCCCCGTCCTGAGTGGGCACGGGTGGTGGGCCCTGCGACGTGTGGGCGTCCACTGCGGAGAGCCTGCCTCCTAGGCTCGTCCCACCCGGGCAGCCGACGGTGGTGTTTATTGTCAAGGTTAAGCTTCATTAGAGCAGAAGCCCAGTTTCCATTAGGATATGAAATTTTTATTTATTAAATTGCTATTTTAATATAATTTACCAAGTCATCGAAGACAAATAATCCACTTAAGCGAAGCTGTAAAACTCCATTTTCCCCGAACTCTGTGTTCCCGTGAACGCGTGGCTTATACCGAACTCCGCTCGCCAGCTGGGGGGTACCTTATGGGGACGCAGGATTCACAGCCCAACCTCCTGAATTCCGAGTGAGGATGGGTCTCAGGGCTGGCCTGAGGCTGACCTCTGCACTCCCCGGTTAAATAAAGGTTGTTAAGCAAATTAAGAGGCCCCTCCATCACAGGATACAGCGAAGGCTGCTGGTGTATTTTTCAAAAACGTAACTGCAAAGGAAGAGAGACTCTCGTATAGCAGAAATCTCGAGAAAATGTAAATCGAGAGAGAGAAGGGAGCAGCATCCAAGCAGGCCTTCACCCAGGGGCACCTGCCAATTAATTTCCAGGGCCTTCTGCCTGGTTGTAATGAGCCTCAGGCAGGAGACAAACCTGGAGCCTGTCCAGGGACTGAACAGGTGCTGCTGGTCGCCTTTCTTGGCCTTGGCCATGGAAGTTAAGGAAAAAGGAAGGAAAACACCTCCCTTCGGAGTATCTAACCGCAGTCCTGAATTCACATGAGTTTGGAGTCCCAATTCGTATTACTTGTCTTAGAAAATTTCAAGCTGAAAATTTAGTTGAAAGTAGTCTTGGGATAATAGTGCCTTTAGGCTCTGGCAGAAGCAAGCACAAAGTTTTTTTTCCCCAAAGAAAACCATTTTTGATACACGCTTCAAAGAATTCCAACAGATAAAAGTTCCAAGGAACATGTCGACGAAAAATTAATAGTCAATCTAAGAAAGAAATGGAGAATTTTATTCGAGCCAACCTGAGGATAATAACCTGGGAGACAGTCTTTCAGAAAGCTCTGAGGACTATTCCTCCCGTTAGAAGTTAAAGCACAGTTACATACATTTTCGAGAGAAGGAGTAATACTCCATCAAATGACGTATTGACAGTTTACATAGTCCAGATCTGCACGTACAAGGCGAGTAGTAGGTCATCCTGACCCCTTACAGGATTAAGAAATGTTATCTCCTAAGGAGTTACCTTGCTGGCGCCAGGAGAAAGTTGCTCTCTGTGATGGAGCAGGCATGCCCGTGTCCTTTGGGAGGTCTGGTTCATGTGTAGCGTAGGTGCACAGTGCATGCTAAAGAGGGGTAGTGGCCCAGACTGGCAGAGAGGATTTTATGTTAAAACATTTTTTGTCCTGCCTTAAAAATAATTTTATTTCATCAAACATAAGCTCCAAGAGGGGGAAATCACTAAAGTACAAGGAAGCAGGCCACTAAGAGCAAGACTCAGCAGAGAAAACAAGCTACAAGAAAGAGACCTACAAAGACTACAGACTTTAAAGTTATCTGAGAAGTGCTAGAAAATAAGTTTAACATGTTGAAAGTGATAAAAAGGAACATAGTGAATGAAAAAGAAGGAGGAAAGGGAAACTCATAATCTACAAAGCAGGTCTGAGAAAAGAAGCAAGTTTCAAATTTAATAGGTGAGTTAAACAGGAATTGTGATACAGTTGAAGAGATGACTAGTAAATTGGAGGAAAGATTTGAAGAAAGTAATTCTCCCAGACAGACAAAGAGATGGAACATATAAAAAGAGAGGTTAAGTGAAATGGAGAGGAGAATGAAAAGACCTGACACCTGCCTAACCTGGGTTCTGAGAAAATGCAGAGAATGGCAGGGGGCAGATGGATGTTTGATAGGAGATAATGGATGAGAGTTTTCCAAAACTGATGAAAGCAACCCATTCTCAGGATATCTCTAGCAGAATAAATATTATAAGGAAAATGCAAAACATCCAAGACAAAGAGGGTATCTCAAAAGCAGCCAGAAAGAAAAGTTTGATTTCCTACAAGGGAATGACAAATAGATTGATAGCATTAAACAGTGGAGGCTAAAAGATGTCATTTTTAACATCTTTAAAAGTAATAACCAACAGTTCTATCTCTCAAGAATGAGAATGAAGTAAAGACATTTTTAGACGACAACTGAAAGGGTTTACTGCCAAAAGACCTCTCATTAGAGGATCTTCTAAAGGTTGCATTTCAAGAAGGATAATGATTTTTGAAGAAATGTCTAGATGCTGCAAATGCAGCAGAGGTTCAAAGAAAAATAGAATATTATGAGCAACCTTGAAAACTTAGGTGGCAAATTCCTACAAAAAGAAAAGTTTTCAAAAATTTTAAAAAGTCTGAAGTGTTTTATAATCATATGGAAATTGAATCAGGAATACAGACCTTTCCACAAAGAAGACATCATGCCCAGCCCATTTCTAGCCAACTTTCGAAGGACAGATATCCCAGTCTCGTACAGACTCTGAGAAGAGAAGAGGAGGAGGAAAGAGACAAACACAACCTTCGTGATTAAAGTAGACAAGGATGGTTCTAGAAGGGAACATGAGAGGCCAGTTTTCTGTAAGTGTGAGAGCAGCAATCCTAAATGAAAGATCAGCAAACAGGGCCCAGCTGTGATTAAAAACTATAACGTACTGTGACCAAATTGAGCTTACCGGGAATGCAAGGTTGGTTAAACATTAAAGAAACTCTGATACTAATGTAATTCACCACATTCACATATTAAAGGAAAACAATCTCATTGTCTCAGTTGATTCAGGAAAAGCATCTGATGAAATTCTGTAACCATCCATAAGAACTCTAGTAAATTAGGAATAGGAGGGCACTGTCCTAACGTGCTACGCGTTATCTACACAAAGTTCTAGTGCAAAACAGCTTGCTTCTCCGGCGCGAAATGTGCAAAGCAGCGGGCAGGAAGCAGAAGGCAAGGATGCCGCCGCGCTGCGGCACTTCTGCTCAGCGTGTCGACGCCAGTTCAGCCAGCACAGGGCAGCGAGATGCAGAAGCGCACTCCCGTCTCTGGCTTTTCTCCTCGGCGCCCTCTAACACTCCAGGCAGTGTCACCTGCCAGTGACGTCCGTGTGGCTAAACCCAGTGGTCAGTCACCTCCCCGGGCTCGTGTTACCTGACCCTCTGGCAGCACCTCACACTCTCCTGTGACTCCTCCCATCTCCCTGCTCATTCCCGCTAGGCCCTCAGTGTAAACTTGTGGCCTGGACCGTGGGGCCATCCTCTTGCACTTGTAACACGGAAGAGCCAATTCTGATTACATGTTGCATCTGTTTCTTTTACTTTAACCTTTGCTTTCCGCTGCTTTTGTTCACTGAAAGGATACTGTCTCTACGTAATGGCCTGCCTCGGGGAACCCCGCCCCCTGAATGTTAAACCAAAGCGCCTTTGTTCAGGGAAACATCCGAACCCTGTTCCACCTGTGGATGGCTGGCTACAAGAAAGAAGAAATCAACACATCCCCTCCCTGAGGCTGGCCATTATTCCAGGTGGTATTTGCAAAACTTAGGGCCTCTTCACTTTACTTCTCATCTCCTCCCCCTCTCTGTGCTATAAAAGAAACTGGCATCCAAACCCCCGATAAGGTGGTTTTACAAAGACACTAGTCTGCCATCTCCTCGGTCTGTTGGCTTTCCAAATAAAGTCATATTCCTCGTCTCCGATGTATTGGCCTGTCGTGCGGCGAGCAGAGCCAGCTTGGACTCGGTAACGCACCCTGGACGCATCTGTCCCACTGCCTGCCTGACGGCTCCCCTCGGATGCCTGGCAGGTGTGTGTCCACAGGACAGACTCACAACCTTCCCGTCAACACACTTTCTCCTGCACCCTTTCCCGCAAACCTCTCCTCCTCTTAGGAAACGGCGGCTTCCTCTTGGCGCTTGTTCAGGCCAAGGATGTTGGTATTATCCTTGGTTCCTCTTTCTCTCCTGCCCCGTAGGTCCCACATTCGTCAGCCTATTTTGTTGGCTCAACCGTCAAACCATCTAGCATCTGACCTCTTTTCACAGCTGTGCTGAACCCCTTGTCCCGACTCACTAACAAGTTGGGATTTTATGATTTCCATGGTCTCCTATCCCATCTCCCTGGGTCTGCCTCTCCCCACCCTGCCCGCTGCCAGGTCTGTCCTGGCAGCGCGGGGAGCAGCGAGGAGGGGTGCAGGTGACCACTCGGGGGGCACGCAGCTGACCCCACGCTTCCGGTCAGCGTCGTTTCCGGGCAGTGCCGGGCCGGACGCCTGCTCTGCTCTTGCCTTTCGTTCGGGGCTGAGTGATCGGCCTCTGTGGGGAAAACGGGTCCCTTCTCACGGGGTGCGTAGAATGGGGGCCCCTCGGACTGGCCTTTTATCGTTGCTGCCCATCACCCGTGCAAGAAAGCAAGCGAGCACCCGGTCGCCGGGCACGTCCGCTGTGTCCCGCTGCCCGAGAGAGAAAATTGTCCTTATTTTAATGAGATGAGGATTACAAAGGAAGGCCTTGAGTAAAAAAGCGAGCAAGCCGGCCCGGCTCCGTGTCCCCGGCCGGCCTGTCTGGGCTGCACGCTGACCTTCTCGGCTGTTCTCTCTTGCAGTCGGAACCCGAGGGCTTCGCGCATTTCCACTTGTACGTGTGTGCTGCTTTTCTCGTGAGATGGAGGAAAGAAATACTGGAAGAAAGAGATTTTCAAGTAAGTAAATGCCTTTTCAGAAGAACCCGAGTGTGATTTCCTGCTGGGAGGGAGGTGCGTTAGATTTAGTTCACAGGGTTATTTGTGGAGGAGCTTGGAGACGGGCTGCCTGTGGTCACCGCTGACCTGCCGCCTGAGACTCCACGGCCGAGGGCACAGATCACATGGGGCCTGGGCTCTGCCGACACTGGCCTTATTAAACGTGCTGTCATGGACTCCAGGAGATCCCCCCTGAGCCGGCCGGTGTGTGTCCTCAGCAGAATGGCCGGGGGGCTCCTGGGAGCCTCGTGACAGCTGTGGCGAGTAGGGCATTAGGGAAGGGGCTGGCCGCGTGATCAGATGGCCTAGCTGCCCGGCACTTGGTAGCTGTGTGACCCAGGGGTGGTTGCTTAGCCTCTCTGAGCCACGTTTCCGCAGCGGTTCAGTGGGAGAGCTACACCCGCCGCCATCCATCAGAGGCTCTGTGCTCGACCCAGGGGCCCCAGGTGGGCCGAGCCCCCGCCCCGTCCCCGCCCCCAGGTGTGCCTTGTGCGGTGGTACTGTGTGCGGTGTTGACCCCTGGGAGGGCGGGCCGCCTGGGGTGCAGTGAGAAGACACCAGCGGAGGGGACCAGGGACCAGGCTCTGCCCCTCACTGGCTGGGGGTCACTCTCTGGCTGCTTCACCTCCTCGAGCCCCTCATCTTTCAGGTGAGGGGACAGGGAAGGAGGCCCTGTTGTCCCAGGCCACAGTGTGGTGACACTGGGCAGCTCGCTTGGCCCGCGGTCCCTCAGCTCCCGTGCTTGTCAGACGCTCTGAGGACCCTGCGCCACCCGCTGAGGGCCGTGGGGAGCTACCCAGCCCTGCCGCAGCGCCCGGGGGCTTTCCATCTCGGCCACCAGGAGACGGTGGACGGGGAGGGCCTCTGCCCGGGCCAGCAGAGCCCAGCGCCCAGCCTGCCCCGCCCCGAGGTGCTAGATGGGGAGACCTGGTCCCTTTTCTCATCCCGGCTCCTGCCCTTGCTGTCAGCACGGGCCTGGCCGTGCCCGCGGGTGCCGCGCTGCGGGGGCCGGGCTCCAGGGCGGCCTTCGCCCCCGCCCTGCCTCTTCCCACCTCCGGTCGCTGTCTGTGAACTGGGGAGAAGGCAGCCTCCTGCCCTGCCCCCTCGGGGTCATGGGAGGCCTGCGGCCCCCCAGGTCACTCTGCGTTGGGCACGTGGAGGTGCCGAGAGAGCCCGGCGCCGGCCTGCGTCGCTGAGTGAGGGGGGGTGACCGCGGGTGGCCGACGGGGGCCCCCGAGGGCCTGCTGTCCATGGAGGGGCGGGAGAGCCCGCAGGCTGGCCGGGCCGTTGGTTGGAAGGGAGAAGGGCCCCGCCTCCCTGGTGACCAGGGCCAGCGTCCACGCCTGTGCCCGGCCAGCTCTCACCTGGACGACAGGTGATGCAGGTGCCCGAGTCCCCCAGGCTGACGGTGGCTCAGGTGTCGCTGCCTCAGTTACGCTGGGGCTTCTCTGGTGGGGGAAGCGGTTCCGGGAGGCCCCAGCCGGACATCACTGCCCTCGCAGGGCCCGCACCTGGTGGGGGGCGGTGGTTCGGAAAGAGTGTAGGGGGTGCGCTGAGCCCAAGGCCCGTCATTGTCCCAGGAGCCGCTCGTGACCCCCACCGCTGGGCGGCCCCTGAGCCTCGCGTGCCCGAGAAATGGCCCTTGCCCGCCGGCGTGAGTCCCGGCTGGGGACAGGGACCTGAAGCTGGTAATGGCCTCGTGCAAAGGGTCTTGCCCTCCGTTTCTTCCTCCTGCTCTGCAAACAGGGACGGTGCTGCCAGGGTCCAGGGCCCCTAGGAGCAGCCCTGGACGCCAGGGTCCCTGAGCTGGGTGGGAGGAGGTGCCCGCGGGTGGGCGGTGCTGGGCCGGCTCTGGCCCTTCCTGGGCCGCCCCGCTTGGCCTTCCTGTCTTCCCGGCCCACGCACAGGAGCCCGTGGAGGGCTGCCCAGGGCTCTGCAGTGTGGCCGCCCCACCTGACGTGGCTGCGTCCCTGGTGGCCTTGGAAGACGTGAAGACGAGCCCCTTGCCCCTCGCTCTCGTGTTGCTGTCTGGCCAGAGACGCTGCCCTGTTGTAACTGGAGAGTGCTACTGGGTGGCTGGTTAGAACGCTTTGCTGGCCTCCTCAGGGCCCTGCTCTCTTAACTCGAGGTTCACCGAGGCCGGGGGACAAGCACAGCGCAGCAGCCGGTGCGCCAGAACTCGGAGGAGCCATGAGGTCGATTCTCCCCCAAACTCAGGATGGACTCAGGCCTGGGTGTCGTGGGGTTGGATGCAGGGCGTTGTGGGGAATGGAGCTGAATGGGAAAGCAAACAAGAAGAGAAAACAAATTAAATAAAGCAGCTTTGGAGCCCTGGTGGGCACGGGGCAATTGCCTGTGCAATTGTGGCAGTTTAGGAGCATGATTCTGTGTGCACGGAAGACAGCTTGAGGGTCCAACAGTGGAACATCCATGGAAAAGGCTTTAAAGGCCCTCACTCTGCAGAATCGTGATTTGCCCCTGGGGAAATGGCATACCGCCGTGTCATCTCCGTGGGAGCAGTCATTTCCTGAGGGGCGTCTTCAGGAGAAAGACGGAGGCCTCCTAGTGTTCAGCACGCCCAGCGGTGTGGGTGCTTTTGGCGGGAGGGCATGGGCTTGGCTCCCTGCGTCCAGTTCCCAAGAGCCTGGTGAAGTCGGGGTCCCGCCTCTTCTCGTGTGCTTCGGCTTCTGAGACCTGCCCAGGCCAGGGGTCTGGCTGCGTCCCGTTCTGTGGGCCTCCGGGAGGGTCGCTGGGTCGTCTGGTTGGAGGGGGGCACCTCCCGGGGTGGACGGTCACTCCTGCCCTGAGGTCTGGTGCCCCAGGGACCTTGTACTTTCCCCCGAGGATTCGCTGTCCCCCGGGCAGACCTTGTGCCATCCGTCCTGCAGGTGACGGGTCCCCAGCTCTGCCCGAATGCAGCCCGCAGGCGCCACACCCTGGGTGTCCGGAGCCGGCCTCTCCCCCCAGCCCCCCGTCCCCACTCTGCCAGCCACGGAGGTCCCCGCCTCAGCGCCCGCAGCCTGATTCTCCCCGGCTGCCTTTTTCTAACCAGATTCTGTAGGGCCTGTGGGGGAAGGAGCCCCCCTGTGCCCAGTCTTGTGTCCCCTGGCAGTGCGGCTGGCACACTGACCTGGTCCCTGCCCTCTGCCCTCTGTGGGGTGCCCCACGGTAAGAACTTGGGGCCCAGAGAGGGTGAGCGACCAAGGCCCCCCACTGCCCCCCTCGGGTGCACATGGCTGAAGATGCCTTTGAAGGGCTGGGCTCAGGTCCTGAACCAGAGCTGCCACGTGCCCCTGATTGCTCCTCCTCTCCGATGGGGATGCAGGTGAGCTGGGGGTGCTGGCCTTACCGGGCCCTTTGGCTGATTCATAAGGGCAGCTTATAAAGCAGTTGGTAATGAGCGACCCTAGAAAATCATTCTAGTTTATCCCCCCAAAGTCTGAGCTGCTTAGTTTGTCCTCGTGTCCCAGGACATCGGGGGTCCGACAGCCCCCGTGCGGCCCCCCTGGTCCTCATTCACAGCCCGCAGAGCCTGGTTCGCCCTGGCCCTGCTGCTTGGTGGGGAGGGCAGCACCCAGGGGGGATCATTCCTACCTCACTGCCTCCCGGGGGGTATGACCCGGCAGCGTGGGTGCAGAGGTGCTTTGTGACATCGAAGTTTCTCCCCGCATAGGAGCTGGCATCGTGCTTCTGGATTTCGAAGAGGTCAAGTCCCTTAGATGCAAAAGAGGCAGCAGCGTGCAGTGCTTTGTTTTTCAGAGTAGACAAAGCAATTAATTTATGGTGAACAGAGCGTGGAACTTCCAGTGAAATCAGGGACCTTCTCTGCGGGGACCTCGGGAGCTCAGAGGTCTGTAAATATTTCTGAGAAGGTAATCGGCTGCTGCATATACGTTGATGAACGACGAGCCTCACGGGGAGAAACGGCTTCCTGTGCGTGCGTGGTGGCCGCCAGCCCCGGGAGGCTGTGAGCCCGGGTGAGGCCGGGTGTAGGGCCCCGCCTGGAAACCCCAGCCGGTCCACGGGGGGGGCTCAGTGTGTGCGTGGTGGCCGCCGTGCCCCGCACCCCTGGCGGTGGGGCCTCCTCTCGCGCAGGCCCTTCCCCTTGTCTCCTTCGATCGCAGGCTGCCGCTCGGCGGGGACCAGGTGGGGACAGGCAGGGGCAGCGCCCGGGGGGAGGCGTCTGTCTGCTCTGGTGTCCCCTCAGGCCCTCCCTCTGCGCCGGGCCCTGTGCTCTCTGTCACGAGACTCCGTTTCCACGCACGAGGGGCTGGGCTGGCTGGGGGTGTAGTGGGCGGGGACAGCAGGGCGCTGTGTATTGTGAGGCCAGGGGTCAGGTGCGGGAGCAGGTTGGGGCGCTAGAACCAGGGACCCGGATCTGGAGCGGATCAGGTACCGGCCTGCGCTGCAAGGGAAGTGAGTCAGTGAGGCTGGGGCTGAGCGTGCGGGCTCGGGGTGTGCGTGGTGATCGGGAGAGGAGCCAGGCGGCTTCCTGAACAGGGCAGGGGAGCCAGGGGTGGGAACGGGCCCGTGCAGTAGGAGGCGGGGCCGTAAGGCTGGAGGAGGAGCCCTAAGGGGGCGGGGGCGGACCTGGGGGGGGAGGTGGGGGGGCGCGGAGGGGTGGGTAGATGGACACGCCCACAGGGTGTGAGGCACGTGGAACCCAGAGGGACGGGTGGGCAGCCCGCGCAGACTCGGGGGCAGCGAGGTTGGCGGTCTTCCCGTGGACTTCGAGGGGGAAGCGGCCACAGTCCGCAGGCGCGGCCCGCGGCTCGGAGGTGCCTCTGCTGTTAGACGTTGTCGGGCAGAGGCTCTGCGGTGTTGGACGCGGTGGTCCACGTCTCACTTTGTCAAAGTCTCCCTCTGTCTGCAGGTTAAACCTGAGTCTAAAACTTTACAAACAGAAAGACGTCGAGTGGAGCAGCCACAGGTGGAGACGCATCTGTTTTTAAGAGTTTGTGGAGCATTTACAAAATTAATCATCTGATCTAGACCATAAAAATTGTCAAGATCTGAAAAACCGGAATAATACGGACCGCACTTGCTGAGCATAATCCTTTAAAACTAGACAATAAAGTTAAACCTGAGTAATCAAGCATTTGGAAATGAGAGAGCCCTCTTCAAAATACGTGGGTCAAGATGAAAGTGATCCTGTAATTATAGAGTAAATTTAAAAACACATGGGACCTTATAGACTCCTCTTTACTGTCTGTAAAGTTCACATTTGCAGTTCTTGGTCCCCTTCTTCTATCAGTGAACCTCAATCAGGCCCATCACAAAACACTCGAAACGCCCTAATAATTGGTGACCTGCAAAGGAAAAAAAAAAAAATGTGTGGAGTGTGGCCTGTGCTGGGCTTGTAAACAAATTCATGGGCAAAATGCTTTTTATTATTTAAAAACATTTTTTAAAAAAGCCTAGTAACTCTTTAACTGAAGAAGTTAGAGATGGAAAAGTCAAGTTGGCTTATGATAAAAGGCGGTGAAGGGACCAATGATAAAGTAAACGAATGGCTTAGGAAGTGGGTTGATGAGTGGCTCCTCACGCCCTCCCCGCCCGAGCCCCGCAGAGCCCGCCTCCCTCCAGGAGCTGATGGAAGCCCAGGCCCAAGGTTTTTACTGGGGCAGGTGGCGGAGGCACCCTCTGCCCACCAAAATTCCAGATCCCGGAAGGACAGCCAGTGCCCACCGTGCATCCTGTGGTTGGTGCAGGCAGTCTTGGCAGGCTGGCCCCGGAGACACAGCTCCAGCTTGCAGGAGCCAAGCTCCAGATGCCAGCCAGGGGCAGCCTTGCAGCCAGGCCCCCCAAGGTCAGGGCAGCTGTGTGCACTCCTCCCTGCTCACTGTTGTTGTAACGTCCTAGCAGTAAACCGGCGGCATCAAGGCACGGGGGGTCTTAAGAGGTTCCGTAGCTTCTCCTGAGTTTAACAGAAAGGAAGAACCAACCCTACTCTTAATAAAGTAGAAATAAGAGAACATTCATCTTGACATGCTAAAGAATATCTCAAATCGACAACCTCGAATACCTGGGGAAAGACCAGGGACTGTCCCATAAAATCTGCAGTATCCTGTTTCTGCAGGATGACGACTAAGTGCTCAGTGACGCCCCCCTCGTCCTCCCCCATGTGACACATGCACACACACACACACACAGAGGCACACACACACACACACCATGGACATGAAAAGTGGATTTTCTAAATTTGTGGACTCTTCAAGGAGTAGCCAGCATGGAACTGGTGCTGGCCCTGAGGGCAGCTGCTGGCTCCTGCTGGGGGGGTGGGCAGCCCCCAAGTGCAGACAGCCTGGCACAGGGCACCAAAGAGAACCTAGAGCCTGAGCAGGTGGATGTTGAGTGAGAAACCCTCTGCGTGAGTCAGGACCCGTGAACCCAAGCGAGCAAGCCCGACACACAGAGCTGGGCGTGTGGATTCTTGCTTCTCTAAGACTTGGCTCTGAACGGGACAGGAATGAAGGAAAGTCTCCCTGGAGAATTCCCAGCCACAGCCTCACCCTCCCACTCAGTTGGGGCTAGAACGTATATGACTTTGGGGACCGAAACACCCCAAATTATTGCAAATGGTCCCGGGTGCCTAAGCTGAGAAAGTGCCAGCTCTCTCTCAGGTGACACGTTTTAAGCTAAGCCTTGAAATAGTAAATGTCTGTATGTCTGAAAGATCATAAACAAAATAACTAAGAAGAAAATGTCTACGTGGGATAGACAGTGGGTGGAGATGATCAGTACGGTGAGACAGACTGTCCAGGAAACCTGAGATGTCCTCCGATCATATGTGAAGAATTGAAAGTTGAAACAGATGCTACCTGTCAACTTAGCGATGCTCTTTAAAATGCACTTTCTTAAAATCGGTGAAGTTGGCATAAAGCAGGCCTGTTCCTTCATTCCTGCAAGGGGTGTAAGATACAACCTTTCTGGAGAGCTGTTAATAATCTATGTCAAGAGCCTTACCTTTGATCCGGTAATTCCGCTTGCTTATAATTACGGGAAAACAAATCGTCAAAAGCCTAAATATCCAACGTTGGCAGAAGAGTACCCTGGATTATCGTATGTTGCTGGCTGAATTATTTTCTAACTACCAAAAATCACATCTTCAAACAATAGTCACGGATGTTGGACAGTGCTCTCAGGATATTTCTGTGTGGGAGGAAAAGTGTGACCCGAAATCACACACATCTACACACGTACACACACACACACGTTTATATATGTCCATACATATAACACACACACGTCTATATATACACACGTGTATAAACACATACATGTATACACATGTAAGATGCACACATGACCTACACATGTAAACCATCTGCATATGTATATAAAATATGTGTACATGTGTTCAACATTACAAATCTATACACTACACATATAGGGAACACACCTACATGTGTACATATATATATAATGCATATATATATTTACATGTGTATATACATGTAGAAATGATCCCAAGTTTGCTTGTCTTATATGCACAATAAAAAGACTTAACAGGGACTTCCCTGGTGGTCCAGTGGCTAAGACTCCACACTCCCAATGCAGGGGCCCAGGCTCAATCCCTGGTCAGGGAATTATATCCCACATGCTGCAACTAAGACCCAGCACAGCCAAATAAATAATAAAATAAATAAATAAATAAAAAATTAAAAAAGACTTAACAGAAGCAGGTCACAGTGTTTGCGTCATTTAGTTTAGGTTAGTAGAATTATGGATATTTTAACTTTCCTGTTTGAATGTTTGTTGTATTTTCCACGTCCTCTCAGTGAGTGGTCAGCATGATTTTCTCACTGGGGTTAATTCCCGCCTTAAGCAGGTGAGACCCCTTAGTGAGATGCCTGGCTGGGGGCCCTGCTCAGTGACACTGGGCTCCGAGGTCCCTGAGTGTCCTCTGGACGTCTCAGCAGGTGTCCCACTGCACCGGGATCCCCGCAGACTCTGTCCCTCAGCTCACACACATGTGCACATGCAGACACAGGCATGCACACCACGTGGTCCCCAGGGGCGAGAAGTGTGTCCGTCTCACGTGAGGACTCCCAGTGCCCACCGGTGTGCTCCCGCCTGCCCGTGGCAGCTCGGAATCTGCACACAGCGCCCCAGCTGTCCCCTCCCTTTGGCCAGGTGGCCGTGACGGAGGGTTCTGGCCCCGCCTGGTCTAGCCCATCGGTCATCCTCAAAGCCTGTGTTGTGCTCATTGGACCAGTCTTCTTTCTGCCAAGTCATCGGTTCCTTGTCATCAGAGAAGGGGTTAGAAGAGGTCATTTCTAAATAACCATGCCGGATCTGTGTGCAGACTGGGCTGGATTCCAGTACATGACCTTCAAGCCCCCTCCCAGCTGGCCTCCCCATCTCCCAGCCCGGCCCTGCACTCAGCAGGCCACCCTAAATGCACCTCACCGCAGACTTCTGGGATCTTTGGTAAAGAGCCTACTAGTAAAGCCATTAAAAGAATCTCTGGGGCATCTCTGATTTACAAAGACAGAAAGAAAGACAAGATGCAAAGCCTGATCTTTGAGGAGACGGAGCCGGGCTCGGCGTGTAGACGCAGGGCCAAGCGACCTCACCGCTCACCTGCCCTCGCCCATTACGTGTCCTCCGGCCTGGACGCCGGCGCCCGGTGTGCTCGGCCTCTGGCCCAGCCCCGTGGAATTTGTTTGCTTTGCCAGAGGCCTCCATGTAAATGCTCGTCAGCTAGAGCCTTTGTCAGGTTGGACTTCCGGGCCTTTGAAGATCAGCCGTAGCTTTAGAATTACGCGTGGAAGCGGGTGGAGTGGAGACAGCCTGTGCTCACACCTGCGGGGGCCGTCACCCCCGGTGAGTGTCCTCTGCCCCGTGGGTGTGGGGTGTCCACGACCGTGAGGTCTCGGAGCCTCCGACAGGATGGAGGGGCCGCCTTGCGTGCCTTTGCCTGTCCCAACTCCGTTCCTTTCCTTCGCTCTGAAACCAGTTGGCAGAGTCGGCGGGACCTTCCGGAAGATCCTCCTGTCCTCCGTCCGTGGGGACCTCTGGGGGGGCCACCCGACGCCCCGTCACTGAGGCCTCAAGCGTGGGGTCACGGCCTCGCCTCCAGCACCGTCCTGCTCGCCTGCGTTTGGAGCTCCAGCACCTCCTGGGCAAGTCCGTTGCTGTTTTGATCCACGGTGCATTCAGTCCCCCGAGGCAGCTAATTAGTTCCCTGGCGTCATCCCCTCCGCTGGGTCAGAGGAATGGCCCCGGGGCAGGGTGTGCGTCTTTGTCAAGCGGCACTGATTTTGCTGCACCGCCGAGTGGCCTTCCACGGGTTAACCTCCAACGGTTTGTATTTCATCTTGTGTTCATTTGAAGCAGCAAATGTCAGGAAATGTCAACGTAAAGATCAATTGTCTCTTTCTTCATCATTCCAAGACATTTTAAAGACAAAATTGGGTCAATTGAAAACTAATCTTTCGGTGGATCGTGCTTTCCTGTGCTCCCGTGGGTGGCATGCGTGCTGAAGTGTGGGTGTGCGTGGCCGTGGAGGTGGACGGAGTGTCAGCTGCCGGGACCTTTCCTGACTAGGAGCTCGAGGGGTGCCGACCCCTTGCCGCGCAGTCTAGTGTGACGTCGTGAAGCTCTTAGGAAAGAGGGCTCGCACGGTGCTGGGTGGGTGGCAGGGTGGGTGGTCCGCCTTGTGGTCTGTTGGGACAGTGCGGTGCCCGCGGCAGCACCTTCTCTGCGGGGCAGGAGGGACTGGGCCGCGGAGGGAGTGACCGTCCACGTGCCAGGCTTGCCGGTCGAGGTGCCCGGTCTCGGAGAGTGCCGGGTGCACGTTGTCTTTGGCGCAGGTGGTCCTCACCCCCTGCCGTGCCCCCCCCCCCCCCGTGCGCTGGCCTGGACTCGCCGATCTGAGGGATTCGCCTTGACGCCCGCCCGCCCCTCCTGCCACCCCAGTGTCCGCGACACGTTTCCGTAGTTCTCCGTCTTCCCCGAGGACAGGCCCCTGCGGGTGGCGGTGCGCTTGGCAGTCTCAGCGAGTGACGAGTGGGAGGGGAGGCAGGGGCTGGCTGTCCCCACCCCTCGCTGGGTTCCCGCCCCCGCCTCCACCCAGCCCCCTGGTGGCCCCTGCCCTCCCACGGGTCGTGTCCCTTTAAGAACTGCCCTCTCCACGGGCGTTTGAAGAACAGAGGTGGGAGCCTGTGTCCCACGACCGTCCTCAGACACGGCTGTGCTCTTATTAAATCAGCCTCGCTGCGGCGGGTCCTGCGCTCTCCGGGGGGTGAGCACATGGAACCCGAGCCCGCGGGGCCCCGCTGGGCCTGGTGGCCCCGGGGCTGCACCCAGGCCGCTGACTGCCACCTGGAGAGCCCGCGGGCCGCTCTGTGTCCGTGCGTCACCGGGCCACGCCTGGCCACACCTGGCCTCGGGCCCGAGTGAAAGTGCACATGCCTGTACGGACAGCCTGAGCCGGCAGCGCCCGCGGGCCAGAGCTGGGGGCCCGTCCGCACCTGCTCCCTGTGCCCGATTTTCTTTTTCTTCTTGCGGGGGTGCCGTGATGAGCGCTGTCACCCCTTCGGTGGTGATTCTCAGGCTCTGCGTTGCTCGCCCCGTCACCATGGGCTCCACGTGCTCCTGAGCCACGGGCGCGGCCGGGGTCCAGTAGGAGTGTAAACAAGAGCTGAGATGAGACAGTGTCGGCTTTGTAGTTACGCGGCCCTCATTGAAGTTCAGATCCTGAGGATTCTTGCGTGGCGGTCCAGCGGTTTCCTTTCGGGTGTGGCATTTCCATCAGTTCTCGGAAGACCGCTCAGCAGAGGGTTTTCGAACAGAAAGCGGAGAGGGGTGGGTGGGGTTGGCACTGTCCCCATGTATTCTTGCCCAACCCCAGTCATCACAATTTTTTAAAAAATGTTAAAGCTACTTATGTATGTATATTTTTAAAAGGCGGAAAGTTCTAAAGGCCTTTTCACCAAAAACAAGCCATTCCTTCTCCCCACCTTCCCCTCACTTCAAAAGGCGCCAGTTTCAATCTTAGGTTGTCTTTAGTTTTCGTGTTTTGTATTTACCTGTGTCTTTCTAAATAGCTCTTTCTTGATTTATTTACATAACGACTTTGCAAGCAGAAAGGGAAGGTGCGGATTCGCTCTTGCGCCCCATGGCCCCCGGCTCCCAGCGTCCTGGTCAGAGGGTGGCCTGGCCGGGCTGCCCCGCGTGGGGGCCAAGTGCCGCTCACGGGAGTCAGTCGGTCCCCTCCTGTCACCCTTGGACTTAGCGGTTGTGTCCCCACGTTCTCTGCGAATTCTTCACAGGTTCACCCACCCCCCGTGGTTTATCGGAAGTGGCAGCTTCTCCAGAAATCCCGCGAGCGGGCACTGCACGCAGCGTCCTCCCGGTGTCCTGCCCAGGGCGCTCCCTGCCCCCTCGCTGGGCTGGTGCTCCCGCAGCCCGATGCCCTGCCACCCGCAGAGTCCAGGAGCACGGCGGGGAGTCAGGGTGAGGGTGTCCCGTCCTCCCTCGGGCACGGGACGGCGTGGAGGGTGGAGCCGGCTCCTCTGGCCGTTGAGCGCGCCGCTCCACGCTCTCCTCGTGCCCAGCGCTGCTGCTGAGAAGTGTAGTGCCATCTGACTCCGGGCCTTTATCCCCGCCTTTCTGCCCACAGCCCGCCTCTGGGGGCTTTTGTCTGTCCCCCGCTTGAGGCGTCTGGTGAGGTGTCTTTCTGTCATCCTGCCGGAGCGGTCATTGGGCCCATTCAGTCTGCAAAACGCCAGGTCTCCATCTCTGGACAGTTTCCCGAGCTGCGGACTCACGCCATGTTTCTCTTTCTGGGATCCTGGTCAATAGTTGGCGGCCCGGATGGCCCCTGGCCTCTGAGCTTCCCGTGTTCCTCTGTGTCCATCTGTCCCATCATGTCGGGGACCTGAATAGACTGGAAGCTTCTGAAAGCCCAGGTCCCTGGCTCTCAACCCCAGAGGCCCCGATCCGGGGGACTGGGGCCCGCGGTGACGTGGAGGCACCACCACGCACGGGTGCCACGGGCGGGTGCTCAGTTCCCTCCGGCTCCGGTGTCCCGTCCTGCTTACCTGGGTGCACAGGAAGTGCCGTGTGTGTTTACGATCTTGCTGGAGGGGAGTGTCCTTGGCAGGTGGAAGTGGGTTCCTCTCGAAGTGTGGAAATGCAGAATCTGCCGCAGGGGCCAGGCCAGCAGTGAACCCACCCTGCGTCCTCCTGATGGCGCTGTGACAGACACAGGGGTGTGAGCTCCGCGGCTGGGCCGCTGCTGTTTCCCGTAAGATCCACGGCCACAAAGCGGACAAGGAACTCCTCGGCCTGCCACTGCCTCTCTCCTGGCAGGCGGGTGGCGTCTTCCTGGGCTGAGCCCTGGACACACGGGGAAGCCGGAGGCACTGCCTTGCGGGGCAGGGACGCTGTGGGCACAGCGGGGCCACCAGGCCTCTGACAGACGAGGCTGGAGCTGGGCCCTTGCTGTCCGCCTCTCCCGGGTTCACGTGCTCTTCCTCTCGGCGGAAGGCGCTATGACCGTCAGTGCAGAGTGACCAGGAGCCAGCTGCCAGCGCCCCTCTGAGGGCTGCGCCTCTCTGGGGGTCCCCCCAGCTGGGGGTCCAGAGTCAGCTCGCAGCTCAGACCCGTAAGCTCTCGTCCTCAGTCTGCAAGCGGGCCTGGCCGGGCCGAGGGTGGCCGTTTCCCACGCCCCAGCCGTGTCGGGTGGCAGCGTGGCGCTGTTTGTCAGGCCTGGGAGAATCTTCAGGATCTGTGGATTATCTACATGACACATTTTGAACCGAGGCCGCAGCTTCCCTGGGATGGCCATCGAGTTCACGTGGAGATTCAGCCTCACTCAGGACCCAGTTTGGGCTCAAGCTTGGGGCAGGGCGGCCACCGCAGTCTCAGGAAGCAGCGTGTGTTCTTTGCGACTTGGAAAAAATGGGCTCCAAAAGGTGAAGTCAGCAAACATTCAGGTGACGTCTATAAAAAGTAACATCCTGTCCATTTCATTCACTGTTCATCTTTATTTAAACGTGACGATGTTTGAGCATAAACGTGGGTTAGAGTTTGTCACTTCACAGCAGTCCCGGCACACACAAGGCCTTCTTAGGAATCGTAGCCGATCTTAAGTGAATTACTTGCCGCTAAATAATTTCAAAATAATAATTTTAAAATTCCTTTTATGCCGTATAAGAAAAAGTGTATTTAGTGTGAAGTTTGGCTGCATTTTAATTGCTTGTTATGTGGCGCCTCTGAAAGTCCCTGGGTCAGGGACCGAGCAGGTTGTGAGCCCGCCCTGCTGAGGGCTGCTTGGGGCGGCCGTCCCCAGGCCCCAGAGCCTGAGCGTGACACAGGTCCCCAGAGTTTGCCCAGCAAGGGCTGCCCGCGGTGCAGGCTTTGGCTTTCACTATTGGGTGCCTCTGAAGGCCCAGGCAGTTCCAGCTTGTGAGGCAAAGTTGGGATCTGCTGGGGAAGTGACTCTGGTTCTGCAGGGCTGCTTTTTAGGACTCCTGGGAGCACTGGTGGGTCCTCCCTCCTCTCCTGTTCCCTCCCCCTCCCCACCTCCACCTGCCCTCCCTCCCTCCCCTCCCCCATCCTCTCCCTCCCCCCTCCGTCCCTCCCCCTCCATCCCTCCCCCTCCCTCCCTTTCACAAAGGAAGAATTTCTCTTTCCTGGTGGAGACTGACATTCCAACCCCAGCACTGAGGCCCTTTCCCTCCCTGGGGCCTGGATTGCATCCTGACACAGCCCACCTGGTCTGGAGGTTTCCCAGCCGAGCCTCCATCAGGACGGGCCGGCCCTGCAGGTGAGGTGGAGGGCAGCTGAGAGCATCTCTCTCCCTGTTCATTTCTGCTGTGAATTAGTCTTGCCATTAAAGAAAAAAATTACACCCACCATTCAAATCATTAATTGAAAGGCCCTTATTATCTCATTAATGGTGTGTGATATCTAAGGTAGATCAACTCGGAGAAGCTCA
Source organism: Balaenoptera borealis (assembly GCF_965194805.1). Classification (NCBI taxonomy): domain Eukaryota; kingdom Metazoa; phylum Chordata; class Mammalia; order Artiodactyla; family Balaenopteridae; genus Balaenoptera; species Balaenoptera borealis. Next base: position 103,524,502 of record NC_138870.1, read on the forward strand.
TCTGTTCAGTCCCTGAAGAAGTGTAATCACATCTCGGGCCTTATTAAAACGTCTCCCTCACAGCCCCGCCTCGGCTGTCACGCGGTCCATCCTGCACCTTCCACGGACACCCGCATGAAAACACCAGCGTGGAAACACCACCACACAGGCCTGGGGGTGGGCCTGCCGCCCCGCGTGGATGCGCTGGCCGGGGTGTAAGGGAAGTGTGCGTGGCTCTTGGGCCAGCTGGTCGGCGGCACTCTGCCTCCCCAGATGCCGATGGGCCCCGCACTGCTTCGGAGCCTTCCTGGATATGGGCAGGTCTGATTCAGGATTTTCCGGTGGCAAAACTTGGAGGGATGGAGCCGACCCTAATAGGCTTAGCAGCCACTTACATGGGTTGCCAAGGCGGAGAAGCCTGTGACGCTTCCTGTAAACCTGGGACAGAAAGAAATCAAACGTCCCTCGGCCGTGTCCTCTTGCCGAGCCCGGGATTAGCTGGGATAGCCGCTGGCTCCTGGGCTGCCTTGTGGAAGGAGCCCCTGTGCCTCGCGGTGGTTCCGTCCTCTCTCCTGGGTCCTCATTTAACTACGTCCTGGGTTTCCACGTGGCCATCGCACACCCCCAGGCCCCCAGGGCTCTGTGCCAGGGAGGGGTTGCCGTATGGAGGGGTGCGTGCTCCGTTCATCCTTGAGGACGTGGCCATGTGGCAGCACCGTCCTGATAGGGCCATCCGGGCTGGAGATGTTGGCCAGGGGGACCCGTTTAGGGGCTGCCTGGGTGGCTGGGTGGAGTTGGCAGAGCAGGTCCCGGGCAGGAGCAGGTGGTTTTGGGGGCCTCAGATTCCCCCTTTCAGGCTGGAAAACGAGGCACAGAGAAGCGCAGGGACCGCAGGGCTCGGGTGCCAGCTTCCTGCGGCTCCCAGCCGTGGCCACCCCTCCTCAGCCCCACTGTGGCCACGGCCCCGGCCCAGGCCATTCCTGGGAGGCTCTGGTGGGTGGTGGGAGATCTCTGGGGGATGGGGCTGTACATACGCCCCCTCGGACCCAGAGACTTGGGGCACAAAGAGCCCGGGTGACTCAGCAGTCCTGGGCTCGACCCCTGGCCACCACCCCCGTGTGACCCCGAGTGGTGGCCACTTCCCCCCACTCACCGCCCATCCCAGGACCAGGTCCCGAGAGGAACTCAGAGAGCAGTGGGGGGTGGGGACTGTCTAGTCCAGGCGCGGTGGTGACTGGTGGCACGCTCGCCCCCCGCAGGCCTGGCTCACCCGTTCTGGCCCCTGGAGGGGGTCCAGCGCAAAGGTAGCAAACTCGGCCACAAGGTCCTCGGCTCACCAAGTCCTTTCCCCTCGTGCCGCATAAATAACAGATGTGATGAAACTGATGGAAGTGTTGTAAGAAATCTGCCTTACGATCCACTTTCCATCCTAAAAGCCCTTGATCTGTACAGAACGTTCATTTTGTTACCCTAATTAGTTTGAGGATTTTCAGGGCAAACAGGATAGGATTTCTTAATTCAATTTCGGGGTGTTTGTTTTTTGAGATATAGCACACAGAAGAAGTTGCATTGATCTTGTAATTCCTCATGCAAAGAAACAATATTTGCTCTTCTCTTATTTAGCGTGTCTGATCCTCAGCTGGGCCGGCGGGGGTGGAGGGTCCAGCTGGACGGGATGCGGGAGCTTTGCGGACACCCGGCCTCCCGCCCTTCCGCGCGCCCCTCGCAGCAGGCAGACGGGACACCTGCTGCCTCTTGTCAGGGAGCTGAGGACCCCACCATGCCCCCCATCTTTCCTTCTCTGCTGGGGCAGGCTTTCCTGGGGCTCTGTCTGCGGGAGCTACGCTGCCCCCGTCCCCAGCCTCACTCTCTGCGCCCGAAGCAGGGACCCCACCCTGCTGAGCACCTCCAGCCCCCGGCGAACCTCACAGCCGAGACCAGAGTGTGTCCCTGTGTGGAGTTCAGCGTCTTCCGCTGAGGGATGGGGACCAGCACCCGCTCTCAGGATTGTCACGGATGCAGGGGGAGCACAGGTGCTCATGGAGACTCATCGCTGGTGTCACTGTCACCGAGAGGATTCCTAGTCCCCTGTAGTTCTGAGGCCCGCTATCTCAGTCAAGGAGTTGGGAAGGTAGAGCATCTCAGGGTCCCCCCAGGCCCCCCGACCCGTCCTGAAGGAGAACGCCCAGAGTTACAGCCTGTGAAAGTGACAGTGGAGGCACTGGGCCCCGCCCACTGCTCTCTGTGTGCTTTGTGTGTTCCGGCTGAGGACACACGCCCCAGCCCACGTGCCCTCGGCCTTGCATGGCAGTGGGTCAGGCAGCGGACCGCGGGTACCTGCAGCTGGGCGTGACGTGGGTGTGTTTTCCTGGAGAAGCTGCGAGAACCGTGTGTCTGCAGTGCCCCCCCCCGCCCCCCCGGGGCCCTGCTTGGCACGTCGTCCCTTTGGGGGCAAGGGCTCCAGCAGGTGCCTCCTCTTCCTGTCCAGGCCGGCACGTCCTCGGGGGAGCCTCCTCGGGGTGTCAGTGTACAGCTGTGTGTGTCCCAGCTGCCTGTTCAGCGGGAGCCTAGAACCCACGTGCGGCCGGCTCTGGGGGCTGTGGCCGTCCCCCCCTGGTGGCCCAGCCTGGATTTGGGCCCCTTGGCCTGGAAAGACCCTCATGAGTCCCACACCGAGCCTTTGCCAGAAGTTGACCTCGTGTGTTTCACTGCTGTGTGTCCACACTGAGTCACCCCTGGGCTCATCAGTGACCGATTAGGAACCAGGACTCAGGCCTCCAAAGGCCACTCCCCCTGGCGTAACTGCTGGGTGGGGTGTCTGGAGCGGAGGTTGCTGATTGGAGCATTTCAGAGGATACAGTTGGCACTGGCGTGGTACCACATGAGGCCACACGTCCCACACACCCTATCCGGGGTACGTGCCCGGGACCCACGTCGCGCAGGCCACTGAGGTGCCCTGGAGGACCCCAGCTCCTTCATCGCTGTCATACCAGGGTTGCCACCCTTCTTGTTCTCCGCAGGGAGCTTTGAGACTGTGCTCCCACGGGGTCCCGATAGGGGCCGTGCGGAGGGTGACCCACGGGGACAGGTGTGAAGCCACCTTCCCCAGGAGTCTCAGGGCGACGGGCCAGCCCGTCTGCAGACTCCCTCATCTGGTCTCGGCCACTTCCTGTCCGGGGGTCAGTGCTTGCCGTGGGCCTGCACTGGTGCTGCCGTAGCCGACGTGCATGTTTGTACTCAGGCGTTGCTGCGGGGGAGAGGCTTGGCTCTTGGTGCTGGTTTTGTTTTTGTTTTTAATTTAATTTATTTTTATTTTTGGCTGTGTTGGGTCTTCGTTGCTGCACGCAGGCTTTCTCTAGTTGCGGTGAGCCGGGGGCTACTCTTCGTTGCCGTGCGCATGTTTCTCTTTGCGGTGGCTTTTCTTGTTGCAGAGCGCTGTGCTCTAGGCGTGTGGGCTCAGTAGTTGCGGCACACAGGCTCAGTAGTTGTGGCTCGCGGGCTCAGTAGTTGTGGCTCGCGGGCTCAGTAGTTGTGGCTCGCGGGCTTAGTTGCTCTGCGGCATGTGGGATCTTCCCGGACCAGGGCTCGAACCCGTGTCCCCTGCGCTGGCAGGCGGATTCTTAACCACTGTGCCACCAGGGGAGCCCCCAGTGCTGGGTTTATGTCTCCAAATAATCCCGTTGGAATAAACCTCATTCCTGCTGGGACGTGCACGCCAGCCTGTGAACGTGTCGCGGAGTCAAACAGCGTGACGCCTCCTGTGACATGGTCGCCCTTGGTTAGAGTCGCACTCTTAAATACCCGTCTGGTTCTGCACGCCCTCCCCCCGCATCGTTAGGTGACACCTCTGTCACGCTGGAGACAGGGCGTGAGGAGCAGCCACAGCGCCCCCAGTGAAGCCCAGCGACTCTTTAGGCGATTTCTCCTCCTTGGGAGCAGTGGACATAATTTTGAGAAGTTGAGCTGCATGTATTTAGAAGTCAGTGGAAATAATCAGATCGCACAGGCGCTGAGTGTGTGTGTGGAACTGTCTCTTCTTTCCTGGTGGCCAGTTGGCTCCACCTGTTTTAAGCTGGGTCTCCCGGGTCACGTGGGGCGGTTCAGGAAGCGGGCTGTTTACCTGGAAGCTTCCCTGGCGTGGCAGCCGGCCAGGCCCTGGGGAGCTGCCCTTGCCCGGCCTGCCCTCCACCTGCAGCCCGGCAGCCGGACATGGTGGCCCTGGGGGTGGTCCTGGACGCTTCGGTGTTGCTGCCCTGGGCCTGGGCTGGTGGCGGGCCACTTGCCACGTGGTTCTTGGTGCCGAGGTGGTGCATCGGTCCTATGAGAACTTGGCCCCCCCCAAAAAAAAACACGTGCTTCTCCCGACTACCAGCCAGCAGGCGGCCCTGAGCGGGCGCTAGCTGGTGGGGGCCTAGGATTCAGCCTCCACGGCCGGGGTTAGGGCCTTGGTCAGGTCCCCTGTCCTCACCTTCCTGCTCTCCCCAGTGAGAGGCCCAGATCCCAGCCCTCCTAAGGGCTGCCCCATGTTTCGTGTGTCTTTTGCAGAGCTCGCTGTGCTCTTTACGTGTAACATTTTAATCCTTGAAAGAGCTCTGCCAGAGGGCGGGGTTGTCCCTACATCTGGGGTTCAGAGATGGACCGCCCAGGGTCACACAGCTGACCAGTCCCCAGGGCAGTCCAACTCCATACCTGGGCTCCCAGCCACACCCCAACCCGCCTGCCCAATCGCAGGCACCACGATTCTGCAAGAAGAAATGGGGCTGAGAGGTTTGTACCAAACACCTCGTTCAGGGTGTAGGTTTTTCCTTTGTTGGCCACGTTTAGTATTGGGGATTGGATTAGTATTGGATTAGTATTAGTATTTAGTATTAGATTATTTTTTTGTGCTGTGTTTTCCTGGGGAGGGAGGGAGAGAGGGAGGCAGGAAAGGAAGGGAAGGGATCGACTTGGCTAATAATTTAGTTTAAAGATTATAGTTTATGTGTCAGATTCCACTAGTTCCCAAGTAGCACTCAACTGGATAAAACATGAATGCGACTGAAATTTCTGTTCTATGAAATGGTTATCTGGCACAGAATGTGTTCGCATTTTTATTCATCAGTTTGATCAGTAATGGTGCTAATGGAACATAAGCCTCCTGTGCGCTAGGCCCTCTGCCAGGCTCTGGGAGCACGTACGGAATCTGGTACAGCTGTGGCCCCACAGGCTCAGGCTGAGGTTGGCTGCTCACGGGACTAGCTGGCTTCCGGTGGGAAGGTTAGAGCCACAGCCTACTTTCAGGACCATCCCAGATGTTGTTTTGTTTACTTTTTTATCTGTCCATCCTCCTACCTGCCCCTGCATCCATCCACCCATTTCTCCACGCACCCACTGATCCATCTATCCATCCATCCATCCGCCCATCCATCCATCCATCCATCCACCCACCCATCTGCCCATCCATCCATCCATCCATCCATCCACCCACCCATCTGCCCATCCATCCATCCATCCATCTGCCCATCCATCCATCCATCCATCCACCCACCCACCCATCTGCCCATCCATCCATCCATCCATCCATCCATCCACCCATCCACCCACCCATTGATCCATCCATCACCACCCATCCATTCATCTACCTGCCCATCCATCCATCCATCCCCCCACCCATCCATCCATCCATCCACCCACCCATCCATCCATCCATCCATCCATCCACCCACCCATCCATCCATCCATCCATCCATCTGCCCACCTACCCTCCACTCAACATTTACTTGGACACATGCCCTGATGCTCTCAGTCGAGCACGGTGAAGTTCCGGAGGCCTGCTGGGCCTAGTCTGTCCGAGCCTTTGCCCTCAAGGAACTGAGTCACATGGTAAAATCATATAAAGGCCCTGAGGGTGACCACGGTGTGGAGACATCATAAGGAACCACACACCTCCCCAGAATGTGGCTCTGGAAAGAGAACACCCGAACCGAAGCCTTGGCCTCCGGGAGAGCCTCTCCTGGAAATTCTGCCTCTGTCTCCTAGGGAGGGGGCCATGCCAGTGGAACAGGACCTGGGAGCCAACTCTTTCCCCACCCCCAGTCCCAGCTTCAGCCCAGCAGTGTCCCTTCTGTCGCTGAGACCCTTGGTGGAGCAGATGAGGGTAGGGGGTGGAGGAGAATCTCCTCTTTAAACACCTTTCTGAATTGATGAAGACTGAAGAGACACTTTTGCCCCTAAAAGTCCGTAAATCTCAGGTCCAGAGTACTTGACGGTGACCCTTTAACATTCCTGAAAACAAAAGGAAAGTGTCCTAACGCCGGGCGATTTACAGCCCGGGTCTTACTGGAATCAGGAGGCAAAAGCCCTGCCGTGCAGCTAGTTCATTAGTTTTGAACAGTTTCCAGGAAGAAGCTTGCATTTTAAACCTCACCGTCGGGGCACTTGTCCTGTAGCTCAGTGGACAGTGTCCCCCTGGAGGGATGTTTACGCAGCGCCCAGTGTCTGGGAAGCAGGGACTTGAATCACAGAGCCGGGCCTGGGGAGCCTGGCGTCCCTTCCCGGCCGCCCTGTCTGCAGGGTCCCCTCAGCCCTGCATGCTCTCTGCTGCGCGTTCTGGACCTGCACACGCAGGAAGGGCCCTGCCTGGAGGAACCTGCCCAGGGCTCGGTCCCTGGGGCCTGGCAGAGACCGGGAGGAGGCGCGGGGGCCTCGGCATCCAGGAGACACGGGAGAGCCTCGCGGCTCACTGCCCCGACGCGTCCTCCTCCCCTCACGTGTGTCCTGCTCCGCGGCCTCCCCGGCCTCCCGCCAGAGTCGGCCCTTTAGTCGGAGGTTTCCGAGGCCCTTGCCCCATCGCTCCGGGTCAGGCCAGATGCCCCTGGACGGAGGGTCTCAGGGCATCGTGTGCTTGGAGGGGTGGGAGGCGCAAACCTTACGCCAACATCCAGGGTAAGGGTGTTCTAAAATATCACTGCCTTTGGCTTCTTTCGTAGAAAAAGAGCCCGAGCCGCCCAATCCCCATCCCTCCCCCTCCCCGCAACCTTCCTGAGCTGGGGCTTCTGTCTCCTTTCGGGGCTTCTGTCTCTTTCCTTAGGTCAGAGCTTCGCACCAGGGCTGCCAGAGGCCCTCGGTGGAGCTGCGCATTGTAAGTGAGCTGTAAGGGGACATTTGTGACCCCAGAGTTCCTCTCCCGGAGTTTGTCTACTCATCCTAGAAGGTTCTTTCCCCTTCTCCCGAGGGGAAAAGGCCCTTTTGCCTGCAGCATAAAGGCAGCATGAAGGGCGGAGTAAGGCAGCTTCTGCTCACCCAGGGCCCACCAGCCCCACCTTCCAGGCACTGCTGGGGGGCTCAGGAGGTGACGGCAGCCGGGAGGGGCCCCCAGGAAGGTGAGCCGCAGGTGCAGGGGAGCCTCGTGCCCACCGGCCAGTGCCCCTCCTCGGGACCTCCTTCTTGGTCCCGTGGACGTGGCCCGACTGGCACACGGTCCCCTACACGCTCAGCTCCCGCGGACTCTGGAGCGCACGGGTGTCGCTGTCAACCAGGTCACTGCAGGGGGACGCGTGCGGGTGCCCAGACACGACTTCAGTGGCTGAGATCCTGGGCCTTGGAGTCAGGGGGACGGAGCGTTTGGTGCAGCCGAAGCCCCGCTGTGTAGACGGGGGTTGTAAGGGAACTGCGGGGGAAGGGGCGCAGACGTTGTAGGCGCACACCAGCCGTGGGCTCTGTGCATTTGCCTCGTTCTCCCAGCAGCACCACGAGGTCAGCGCTGTCGTCATCCTATTACAGCTGGGGCGGGTGAGGCACCCAGCTCACCCCCTAGCGAGGGCAGCGCCGGCGGTTGGCACGGGTGGCCTGGCCCCAGAGCCTCCACTCACGCCCCCTGCCGAAGGGCGGCTCGGGCGGGCTGGGGAGGTGTGGCCCCTCTGCCGAGGGGCCAGCGTCGTCACTGACGCCACCAGGTGACTGCTGGGCCCTTCACACAGGGCCTGAGCCGGGGGACACCTAGCAGGGAGGCCCTCACCTGCCCCAGGTCGCTGAGAATTCACTTGTTCAAAGTTTCAAAAGTCTATAAACGTCTCAGCAAGTTATTGGATTGTTGGCAAACTGATTCTAAAGCTTATAGGAAGGAGGCAAAAGACCCAGCTGGCCCAGACAATACTGGCGAAGAGCAAAGATGGAGGGTGCCGCTGCCCAGCACCCTGATGGACCGTGAGGCTGCAGACGCCAACTAGACATGTTACCCAACGCAGGTTCGTGCGCCCGACGCGCAGTGCGGCCAGACAAACCGAGACGTCGGCGTGTGGAGTGAAGAAAGGTTTATTACAGGGCCATACAGCGAACACGGGTGGCTCCTGCTCAAAAAGACTCCAAAAACCCAAACTCCCCAAAGGGTTTCAGCGAAGCGTGTTCAAAGGCCAGGTGAGGGAGGGTGTGGTCGCAGGGTGTGTGGCGAAAGAAGAGACACGCAGATCACTGGAACGTAACAGAGAGCCCGGAAATAGGCCCCGTAAACGTAGTCAGCGGGCCTGTGACGAGGGGGCAAAGGCAACACGACGGAGCAGAGGTGGCCGCTCAGCACGGGGTGCTGGAACAGCTGGCCGTCCCCGTGCGGAAAGCTGAGTCCAGACACAGACCTGCCACCTTCGCTAGATGAACCCAGCGTGGATCACAGACCCACATGTAAGACGCAGAACTTACGAAACTGCTGGAAGTCGACCTAGGAGACAACCTGGGTGGCCGTGGACATGGTGATGCCTTTTTAGCTACAACACCAAAGACGCGATCCTGGTAAGGTGGACTTACTCAGATGAAATCTGCTGCTCTGCAAAGGACAGTGTCAAGGGCATGAGAAGACAGAGCACAGAGTGGGGGGAAATATCTGCAAAACGTGTCTGGTAAAGGGCTGTTATCCATGTGAAATGCCCCTTTCGTGCCTCCAGGCCCCTCCCAGGAGCCCACCAGGAGGGCCCGGGTGGCTTTGAGTCCACTTGCCACCCTCAGAGGCGATTGTGTGCACGCGCGGTGCTCTCACGCCCCCGTGGTCCTGGGCGCTCTCCCCACATCTCACAGGGTGGCCCCAGCACGCGCTGGCATGAAAGCGGGCCTTGCGGGCTGAGCCACGCTGCGCATTTTCCCTCCTGGCCTCCCGGGCAGCGGGAAAATCAATGTGAGAACATACTTGGACAGCTCGGGAAATTTAATCAGCTTTACAATGTGTATGACAAAGAAAATACCATTTTGCTGGTGAGTCTGTGAAACCAGCTCTGCTGCAAGTCGATACTACCGGCGGTCCGGGTGCAGCCTCTGCGAGTGTGGATCACGGTCGTGGAACATGCTGGTTCCGTGGGTCCAGCCATGGCCCTGCTGGCGGCCTCTCTCCCCGGTGGGCGAAGGGCTCGTGTCTCAGCTGTCATCTGGGCTGAGAGCCTTCCTGGGGACTGGGGGAGGTCACCGAGGGGGTGTGCCTGGAGGTCTTGGTGGTCTCCAGTGGGCTTCCTGGAAGGCCCCCACCTCCCTGGGGTTTAGGAGGACCCTGAGCTCGTGGGAGCCGTAAGGCCACCATGTGGTGGCTTTCCCAGTGGTCTGTCTCTCTGAGCGCAGCCACTTGCAAAAGGGAAGAGCAGTGTCTCCACTGGCCGGCCCCGGGGCTCCTTCTGGGCCCCCTGGCTGTTTCGGGGCAGGCTGAAGAGTGGTCGGGGCCCCGAGCGTCCCCATCAGGCTGGCCCTGAGGCAGCCCACCTCATGGGACCCTTTGTCCCCTGTCCCACCGTCAGCCCCGGCTGACCGGGTGGCCTTTTCCCGTCTCCTCGGGCATCTGCCAGTTGTGACTGCGTGCCGGGTGCTGTGGAGGGCCCCCTGCTCCAGAACCCGGGGCTCTGTTACCTTCCTCTGAGGAGTGCGGGAGTCACCGTCTGTAGACCCTGGAGATAAATGTCTCCTTTAGGGCCTTTCTCGGGAAGGAAGATGCCCCCCCCCCCAACCAGGGGCCCTGGGCCGGCCTGCAGCACATCTCGGCGCTCAGGTCGGGTGGCCGGGGATGGGCTCTCGGGGTGCACGCGGGACCTGACGGTCGTGGGGCACGCCAGGGGACACCCTTGGAGGAGGAGCTGAATGTTGGTGTCTCTCAAGGGGAGAGCGGCCTGGGTGGGCTTGGAGCCGACCAGAGCCAAGCCGCAGGGACCCTAGCCTGCGGGTCTGGGCTCTAGGGCCAGCACCAGCGCCAGCTGTTCGGTGGCTTGTGGAGAGCAGGGTCGCTGGGGGACGGTTTTCCTTTTCAAGACGAAGCCGGTGTTGCGGCCGTGCTGGTGATGGATTGGGGGGTGGGCTGGGAAACCCGGGGGCCCCGCGGTCATCCACCAAAGGGTGGTGGTGGGCTGGGCTGGGGTGCGAGTGAGGCAGGGTGGGAGGGCCCGGGGAGCCGGGGTGGGCTGGACCCGGGAGGGAGGGCTCGGTCCTGGGAGCAGGGGTCTTACTGCCGTGGCGAGGGCACCATGTGTGCGGGCTGTGTGCCCCCGTCTGTGGAGGGAGGGGGAGGGAGGGGACATGTTTAGTTTGGGAGCCCTTACGTGGTCGTGTGATGGCGAGCGGCTTACAAGTGCAGAGGGGTGCAGGCAGCCACAGGACATGCAAGGACGGGGTTCAGGGACAGCTGGGGGCGTGGGGACACGGGTGCGGGTAACCCTGGCTCCAGGGAGGGCGGCCGCCCGCCCTGAGAGGCCTGGCAGGGGGAGGGTTCACCAAGGAGACTGGCAGGGTGGCCGGGGGCATGGGCGGTGATCTGCAGGCAAGGTGGGGCAAGGGGGTTTCAGGAAGGGGGGGTCAGTAGGGAGGACCGGCACTGGGGGGACACTGGACATGGGGAGAGGGCCACACGTGGGGAGCCATGTGGGCTGGCACCGCTGGGCCGACGCCGTCCCTGCCCCAGAGCCCGGCAGGGTAGCCCCCGGGGACGTGGGAGGCTGTGGGAGCTGCCGCTAGCCTGTGCAGGCAGCACCCCCAGGGCTGGGGGGCGGGTTCAGACGGCAGCCCGCAGCAGTCCACCCCCCGCCTCCCTCCCATGACCCCCTCTGATTTCTCGGGGGGGGGGCGGGGGGGGGAACAGCTGGCGCCACCTCCAGGCTCCCAAGCCTTCTGCACGGCGCCTTCCCTCTGCCCGTTTGGAAGGGGCGTCTCTGCTGCGTGTAGGTAAACATGGGCCTGGGGCCTCTCCCCCCTAAGCGGGCGTCCTTCCCGACCGGGCGTTCTCGAGGGGCCTCTATGGACAGCATCTCCATCTCTCCATCGCACCCCGTCTGCGACCAGCCGCCCGGTCCTCCAGCCCGCGAAGCGGAGAGGTCCCTGCGGGATGGAGCCGGCTCTAACTGCCGTGCCAGGATTTTAAATATCCTCTGTGTGCTGATCAAACGCCTCTCAGCCGTGCGCATGAAGCGCAGAGCTCGCTCGATTGGGGCGCTCATGTCAAGCTTGTGTTTTCAGTACCCAAAGGTGTTTTCTCTTTAGAATCCCTTTTTTGACCAAGAAATATGAAATTAATTGCAAGGAAAGCGCACCTCCCAGAGTCCTCAGAAGATCGCTCTCTGCGGTGTCACCTTCCATATCCTACCTTATGGAGGGCTGTCACCAGCCAGTGGGTCAGCCTGGCAGCTGGCTGTCCATCCCAGCCAGCTGTCACTGTCCTTCTATTTTTAGCCCTGGTTTGGTCCAGAACTTGACAAGATTTTCAAACTAATAACTGGATTGTCAAAGGAATCAGCTGTCACAGGACCATCTGGGAGGGCGGAGAGAGGGAGGGAGGCAGGAAGCAGCCCCAGGGGGCCCAGCACGGCCCTGATGGCCTCCAGCTGCCCAGCCCCTCCCAGAAGGCGTTAGGGCCCGAGCCTCCCCGCCTCCCCGCCCCCCCGAGACAGCAGGGGCTCTGTCTTCCTGGACGCCGGGGTCCGAATCTGGTGGGGACGCAGGAGTGGACGTGGCGAGTCGGGCCCCCGAGCGAGCATCCGCCTGGGAGGAGCCGCGAGCCGGGCGGACTGACCTTTGCAGGGCCGCCTTCACGTCTGCTGAGCGTCAGGTTGAGTTCTGTATTCTTTGATCTCCTGGCTAAAGGGCATCGAGTGTGATAGGTTAAAAATAAGGGAAATAAGGGTGAACTTTTCATAGGTAATTTTCATACCAGGGCCTCTGGGCCCCTCCTGGGGCCGTGGCTGGTGCAGGGGGGGGTTGTGCCAGTGGAGCGGGACAGGGCCTTTGTAGCATCATAGCCCTGCTCGCGCCCAGCTTCCTCCTGCCCACCCGGGGGGCTTCCCGAGGCCTTATGCTCTGGTCAGCTCTCAGCTCTAGGAGGAGGGACCAGGTCAGAGCCTCGGCTATCTGACCTCCAGCCCAGGGCTGCCGGGTCCCAAGGAGGCGTCCTTTAAGTGTTGCGGGGAGAGCAGGGGGGCATATTTGAGGGGGGCAGTCCCCTCTGAGCACGTGGCCTCTCAGAGAGGCAGGGTCTTGCAGAGGTCAGGTTCAGGGCTCAGGAGGGTAGCCCTGGGGGAAGCAGCCCTCCCAGCGCCAGGCGTGAACTGAACGGTCACTAAGATTCCTGGGGTCCCAGATTCCTCTTTCCCAGGTGGGGTGTGTGGGAGCCCCGGGATTGGTCGTAGACACAGGGAGGAGGGGTGGGAGCCCCGGGATTGGTTTTAGACACGGAGGGGGAAGGGAGGGAGCCCCGGGATTGGTCATAGACACGGGGGGGAGGGGGGAGCCCCGGGATTGGTCAGAAGGTCAGCGTGTAGCCTGGTGCTTGGCACAAAGTGAACTCTGGGCCCAGGGCAGCTCGTGGTTGACCACTGACTCGAGGGATGGCCCTGGGACCTTCTCTGAGTGGTGACCCCCGAGGTTCATGTTTGTCCTTGCCTGTAGCAACCATCACCACGCAGGGGACAGAGCCCGGCCTGCTCCTGCAGACCCCGTCGTGTGGCCCAGGGCAGGGTCCCGTCTCCCCACGCCGACGAGAAGGTCCTGGCCGAGGGAGCAGACAGTGGGTGGAGGCGCAGAAAGGAGAGAGCCGCGGGCTGTACGGTCACGCATGACTCCAGGACCATGTGCCAGACGCACGCCAGCTTCCCGGCTCATGGCGCCGTGCCCATCCCGTCCCCCACCCCCGGGGGTGCCCAGGGAGGCCCGGCCAGGAGCCCCCGAACCATCAGAATTGCCTGGCAACCCGCTGCTGTCAGCACTGCCGGCAGTTGCCGCAAACCCGCTTCAGCGTAATTTAATCTCGGCTCCTTTTTTTCTTCCCTTTTACACATGTACTGACCAAGAACAGGTATTTTATGTTGCGTGGATTCAAGCCCCAGCAGCCCCTGCACGGGCAGGAATACAAATGACCTGGCCTTGCACTGGCTGCCGGGCACTGGGTTTGGGCCTGGACCGTGACCTTTGACCTTTGGAGCACGTGGTCCCTGGAGACTCGCCCGGGTGGGCAGGGGGGCGGGAGGCTGGCCACGTGGGCCCAGACCAGCACATCTGCCCACAGAGGGCAGGCCCGGGTGCAAGGTGCCGTGCAGATTCCAGCTGCGGCCACTTTGTGTGACCACCACTCTCGTCGTCTGAGGTCCTGGTAGCCGGGGCCACGGCCACGACCACGATGAGGGTGGTGGCGGCCATGGTGGCAGCTCCTGTGTGCCGGGCGTCCTGCTGAGCTTGTGTGCGCTGGGTCCTCAGGTCCTCAGCACAGCCCTGGCAGGAGCTGCCCGGCACCTCTGAGGTGGTGACGCCCCCAGGACCCGCCGGGTGTCAGTGGGATGATGGTGATGTGGAGATGATGGACCACAGGGCCACTCCTGCACTGAGCATGGCTGAGTCACTGCTCCTCGGACCCTCCCAGCCTGGAGGTCACTCCTGTCACTGCCCCCGCCCGGCAGACGCAGCCTTGGCTTCCAGAGTTCCCGGCCGCCTGCGCTCTGACGTCGCCCAGCCTTGTGGGGACAGACCCACCTGCTGCACAGGCGCCGAGCCACCCAGGCCCTGGGCCAGGCTTTCTGCCTCCCCCGCCTCGGTCTCCTCTCCTGCAAGGCTGAGGATGTGGGAGAAATGCCCGAGACCCCAGCCTGCGTGTCCCCACGGCCACCCCATGTGGCACCCAGGGCCACCCTTCCGCGGCAGGTCGGGGCTCCCCAGCCGCAGGTTTGCTGGCCGAGCTGCACAAATTGACTGTCGGAACGTGGTGGAGAAGTGAATTAAACCAATTAGGCCTGTCACCTGCCCATGTCAGCGCAGGGGTTACTGTTTCTTCTTCTCAGTTAAGGGGAGAAAATAATCAGAGTTCGCAACTGGGCCTTCAGCCCTGTCATGATTAATTCACTGGTCTCTGCGCGTGGCCAGGCTGTAAACTCCTGGCCTCGGTGTGCTCTGCCACGTGCGCGGAGCCGGCCTTGACCTGGGAGCCTTGGCGTGAGTCCTGTGCCCAAGGGTCCGCAGAAGGGGGCGTGGTCGGCACCATCGCGGCCGCTGCCCCGGAGCAGGGGGGCTGTGTTGGGTGTAATCAGAGCAGCGCTGTCCGCTGGAGAGGAACGCCCGCCACGAGGGAGGGCTTCTGGGAGCCTCGCAGAAAGGGGAAAACCAGCGAGATTAATATTTTATTTAACCCAGTACATCTATCTATATATAACATTATCTTTCAACATGTGATCGATATTAAAGTTAAGAAACATTTTGCAGACTTTTGTTCAGACCAAGTATCTGAGATCTGGAGTGTGATCTACCCACATCTCCACCGAGACCCCCATAGTGGGGGGACAGACGGGGGGCCGCGTCGAGAGCCGCCCGCCAGTCACGCCTGGTTGGACCCCTGTGCAGGGCTGAGCGTTGTTCGCCTCGGAACCCTTCGTCTGGCCCCCGAGGGCAGAGCCGGCCGTGTGATGGCGCGTGTGCCCTGACGCAGAGGCAGGTGGAGTGAGGGGACCCGTCTGCCTTGCACCCAGAGCTGCTCTTCCCGTAATCGACCATTTGGGGCCGTTTTGATGACACGCAGTGCCTTTTGTATCCGACGTCGGAACTGGACGATCCAGTCCACAGGCGCTCCTTGAAGTCCCCTCAAAAGGGTCCCACGCGGCTCCCTGGTCGGGGTCCTAGCCACAGCCCGTAGGTCGACACGTGCGGCGTGTTTCCTTCCTCAAGATGCCGGCGCTGCCTCCTCTGAGCTGTCAAGGGAGGATGCCGTTTTGTCTTGAGCTTGTTTGCCAAACTCCCTGACGTTTCCCACGGATAGGAATTTATTCGGCACAAACGCCACTACTGCTGCCGTGACGATCACCACCACCGCGAACAGTGATTGAAGACTAATTGAATAATAGAAGCAGCAGGTGACACTTATCCTGTGCTTTTTATATTCTGGCGCTGTTGGGAGCACTTTGCACAAATTAACAACCCAGCGAGGGAGGCGCGTTATTGTCCCCATTTACAGATGAGGAAACCGAGGCACAGAGAGCCAGGAGACCGGCACGGCTGAGTGGTGCAGGGCTGGATTTGAGCCCCGCGTTCAGCATCCTTTACAAGTGTGCGTGCCTTTAGCCGACTGTGCCCTAGCGACTGTTCACAGGTTGGCACCGCGTGCTGTGTGCTTCATGTTGGGGACATGGGAACACGTGGAGCTGTTGATGTCACAGAGGAGACGGATCACCCCATGACGTAGGTGAGGACACCAAGTATGTGCCTCCAGGGTTCTGTGGGGTCGTGGTGGGGGTGTGCTGGGCTTGGACCCGCCTCCTCTGTGTCTGGCTGTGGCCTTACTGCTGGGCTCATGGGAGCCTCTGCAGGGGGCCAACCAGACAGAGAACCTGGGGCCCTGAGACGGGACCCCCTGCCCACCTTCCTGGATGCCACTGTGTCACCATTTTGTCCTTCCTGGGAGGGACAAAAGAGATAGAGATAATCATACTTTGCAGATGGTAACGTAATTCCTCTCTCTGGAAAAATGAAACTGTTTTGGCAAGAAGTCCCTAAAGCTGTAAACATTATTTGCTGTTTAACGTTGGAAGGCTCACTTCTTGGAACCTACCCAGAGGCAAAAGTCAGAGCAGGAAAGACCCTGTGGAAAAGATGTCCCCGGCAACAGCCCAGCCCAGGGCCCTGCCCTTCACCCTGCCCCCCGCTCTCCCCCACTGCCGTCACCCGCACGACGACGCCTGCAGGGCTACCTGTGGCTGGGGTGGTGCGGGCGGGGCCTCCGCAGCGGACTTCCTGGTAAAAGGGACCACCAGCCACGATCCACATGCTCGCGAGGTGACATCCAGCGTGTCCAGAGGACAGTCAAACCGCTCGTCATACTGAGACCCCGGGCAACCCGGGATTCGGGGCCTCTGCCCTCTGCGGGGCCGGGTGCTGCGGGCCTCCAGACTCCGGGGTGACCGTGACCTTGCTGGGGGTTGAGAACAGCAGGCCTCCAGGCTGCACGGTGGGGACGGCACCATCGCTACGGTCCCTCCCGGCCACCACGGACAACACGTGCCAGCGTGGGAGGGCACGATGACACAGGCCGATGGAGGGGGCGGGATGCCCCGGGCCGTGGCTTTGTTGCCGTGGTGGCATCTTGTGGATGTGGGAAGAAAAGAACCACAGGGACGCGACTTGTCTTTGATTCCTCACAACCTCAGTGTTGTGAGCAAACCTTCCTTTAACTTTTATTCTGCAGACGTGGTCGCAGCACTGTTTACAGAGAAGTTAAGATTAAAAACGGAATTGCCCTCGCGGGCTGCTGGACCGGGCCCTCCCTGCCACCATCGCAGGGGATGGCGGGTCCCCTGGGGTGTGACCCAGTGACAGCATCGTGACCGATGGCCCTTTTCCCGAATGATGTGGCTAATAGATGTGCCGTGGCTCCCAGGTCGGAGGTGTCACTGCCTAGCTCGTAAATAAGACGGGCCTTTAAAAAAAGAAATCTGCATTTAAGGGCGTGTTCGGCTGTGTCCCCTGCCTCTCGTAAAGGTCACCCGGACAGATTTTTCCTTCTTTAACATTGCAGGCTGCGGACCACCGGGCATTTCTATTCTCTCTCTGTCCACTGAACCTGGGGGACTAAATTAGATTCTGAAATTGAGTGTGCAGTAGAGTTGCTGAGTTACCGCAATGGGAGGGTATTGCTTCTCACCTTGCAAGTAGCGAGGTCATGATAATATGAAGCGAAGTGGATTAAAAATAAAACCAAAGGTATTTATTTACGACCTGCTCAGAATTGGACTGGCATCCGTGTAAGTTGCATCTAATGGAGAAAGACAGCAGATTGATGTTGATACGTCCCCGGGGACGTTCTGCCAGTGAAGTTTGCTCCATGAATTCAATTTAAAGGCCCCCAGAAAGTGTCCAAAATGCGAAAGGAAATGGGACCGAGGACGGGGAAGCAGCAACAGGGAAGCCGCACTGGCGGAGAGTCCCGACGCGTGGCTCTCCACTGGGGAGTGGGGAGAGGGCTGTGCGCTGGGAGGGGCGTCGTGAGGACAGCAGGCCTGGTACAGGCCCCCGCATCGCCGAGCGCCAGGCACTGGTGGCCCCGGTGGGAGCTGGGGCCCTCGTCTCGATGGGGAACCTGGGGCCCCGAGGTGGTCAGCGGCTGGCCCACCAGCCGGGAGGCAGCACAGCCAGCACCTGAGCCCAGGCCTGGCTTCTGGGTCTGAGCCCCGAGGGTCCCCCGCGGCTGGGCTCTGGGCATCCCCGCCCGGATGGCCCTGGGCCCCAGAGTGCCCGGAGGCCGGGGGCGTGCGTGCGGCCCGGCTGTGTCGCGCTGCTGGCGCTGCCCTCCGCGTCCCAGCAGGCCTGGGAGCCTCCCGGGGGGCTTCCTCCTGGCTGCAGGGCGTGGGGCCCTCGGGCTCAAGCTGGGAGGGGACACGATTCTCAGGGGCTGGGCGGCCCCCCCCCGGCTCACCCCGCCGTGGGCCTGTGCGTTTCCTTAGGGCTCCTCCCGTGGGGGCCCCCACCCCGACACAGCTGGCTGCCCCGTCTGACCCAGGCTCTCTCTCCCCCCAGGAGCTGCTGCTCTTCCTCCAGAACCTGCCCACAGCCCACTGGGGCGACGAAGACATCAGCCTGCTGCTGGCCGAGGCCTACCGCCTCAAGTTTGTCTTCGCGGACGCCCCCAATCACTACAAGAAATGAGCCCGGGCCCACCGCCGTGGCCTCCCCCACCCTGGGCAGCACACCCCACTGCCGGCCGGCTGAAGGCCACGGCCGAGGAGAGGCCTTGCTGGAGCGGCTGGCCGGGACGTGGTCCAGGGCCTGGCGAGGGCTGGCGGCCTCTGTTTTCTGAGATACCAAAGAGAGCCAGGGAGGGTCCCGGCCACACGGGGCCAGAGAGGGGCCGGGCGTCCCCCTCTCCCGACCCTGGAGCATCCTTGCCAAGCGCCCACCTCGTGGAGCCCCCAGCCGGGGCGGCCTGAGAGGCAGACCGTCTCCGAGTGGCCTGCTGTCCGGGTGCCGGGGGCAGAGGGAGGTGGCCGCCATCTCCTTACCTACTTGGAAATGTAAACGTTCTATTCTGTTGCGCGAAAGAGAATAAAACGTAGACAAAGTCATAAGTGAGACGTTGCACGAACCTATGAAGTCTGTGCTCTCCCAGGCCTCTGACAGCCAGCCGGATTTCTGTAACTTCGTCACGTTAACGTTGCCGCGTACTTGCTCCCTTGGCTTAAACGTGGCTGGAAGGCAGACGGCGAGCCCGGGGAGGCTCCGGCTGCGGCAGCTGGGAGCAGAGCGCGGCCTCGAGAAATGGCCTTACTTTCCATCCGTGACCTCTGGAAACAGACAACCGCCCCGGCTGGTCTGTCAAGGAGCCTGTGCGGGCGGGAGCCCTTGCGCCGGGTGGTGCGGGGCGTCGGGCAGACGCTCAGGCTCCAGCCACAGCCTCGCTCGCCTGGGCCACCTGGATAGGTGGGTCCGGACGCTCCTGCACCCGCACCCACACCGCGGGGGCCGAGTGGCCCGGGCCCCTCTGCTCGCTGCGTCTCCGGGTGTGTTGTGGACCTGATGATCGCTGCTGCTGTGTGTTGGTCACTGGGGCCGTGAGCCCAGCTGCAGAAGGTGGCAGACTCGCCCTGCCCTGGGCTCTGCTGGGGCCCGTCCTGCTTCCCCCACATTGCCCGCCCCGGCCAGAGAGCACCTGTCACGGGCATGTCGCCCGTGGTGACATGGACACCCCCGTGGAGCTCTAGGCCAGAGCCACAGCCACACAGGAGACAGGCTCCTGACCTCTGCCCCAGGCTTTCATCCACGCGCAGGCATCTCTTCCCACCACCTGCCAGCCCTCCCGGGGCAGCCCCGCCACCACCCATCTCTGCACAGCTCAGGTGCCAGGCGGCTGCCCGGAGGCTGTGCAGCCGAGGATCAGACACAGATGCACGTGTGTGGTGTGTGCGTTCCTTATTTTTGGCTCGTTACGTGTGCGTGGAAATCACAAAATACTGTGCAAATGTCAGAAGCCCCCAAATCAGCAGAGGGCCCTGCTTGCCACAGAGCAGACGGAGAGCACCCCGACTGGCCGGTCCCTGCCCCCCACCCTGGCATCAGAGGTTCCTCCCCGCGCAAGGCCCCCGGCCCGCTGCTGCTTTCCTGCCGGGCGTCCAGTTCCACGAAGGCCCGTCCTGCTTAGACCCCGGGCACTGCCCACCGTGGCTCGGGTAGTCTGTGCAGCCCAAATGTTGGGGACACAGAAGATGTCCCCTGGAGGCAATTGTTTTTTCAAATAGGAAGCATCTACGAAGTTCAATGAGGCTCTGAGCGTGTTTCCATGTGTATGTGAACCTGGAACTGAATGCAGGGGGTGTTGACGGGGTCCTTGGAGCCTGAGCCAATCAGTCTGAAGTGATTAGAGGCTGTTCTGTCTGGAATACAATGTGTGAAACACGGAATAAAGATGCAATGAAAATCCAGCCTTGGTCTTTGATTCAGGGGCTCTCCTGAAGGAACAGGGTGCCCTG
This sequence comes from Balaenoptera borealis, assembly GCF_965194805.1. Classification (NCBI taxonomy): domain Eukaryota; kingdom Metazoa; phylum Chordata; class Mammalia; order Artiodactyla; family Balaenopteridae; genus Balaenoptera; species Balaenoptera borealis. The sequence goes on from NC_138870.1 coordinate 103,544,403, forward strand.
GCCTGGTGCTGGGTCACACTTGGCTGTCTGGTCTGAGGCCGGGTGAGAGCTGAGAGCCACGGGCACTGGCCCAGCCCTACAGCAGCCGCTGGACAGTCCGAGTTCTGGGCCTTTCCATACAGGCCGTCTGCAGCGTGCCAGGCCTGGCGTGGGGTGCAGCACCCACAGTCTTGCTGAAGCCCATCAGGGCCTCGTAGGGAGCTGAAGGTGCAGGCGGGCCAGACTCAGACTCGAGCTGAACCCCAAGCCCAGGCTGCACCGGCTGGGGGTCAGGATCCAGTCCGGCCCGGGACAGGAGGGGCCTCCCCATCTGGCCGCGGTCTGTCAGGCGTCTACTTGGGGCAGGCACCCGGGTCTGGGGCCCAATTCTCCCCACTCCTAGGACCCAGGACACGCCCATCCGCCCTGCCCCCCGGCCCGGGGTGTCCAGCCCCCTCCTCAACCAGCCCCCATCCTCCCAGTGATTGGTGAAGCAAGGCCCCGTGAGCCCCGGTTTCTCAGGGCTGCTTTCGTGGTGCTCTGTTCTCCTCTGGGCACCCCATGTCCGCCCTTCACCCCCGCTGGGGGCCCCACAGGGCAGCACTTTGCTCTCTGCTGTCTTGGGATGAGGTTCCGTCCCCATGGGTGGGCTGGAGCCCCCCGGGGGGAGGGCGTCTGTTTACCTCTCCTCCCCGCACGAGCCTGCGTCGAGCTGGGCGGACCCTTGCAGACCCCCGGTGCTGGCTCGAGGCCGCAGGGTGGAGACACGCTGCCCACGCCCCTCGCCACAGTCAGGAGGCGGGAGATGCCAGGCTCCAGGTCTCAGCTCAGCAGTTGGTGGCGGCTGTCATTTGCTGTCGTTGTTGGTTGGTGTTCGTGGCCTAGCGGTTTGCTCCTCAGGCCCACTTTGGCGTCCTCGAGCCCCCAGGGGTGGCCCAAAGCCCAGGGGTCCGAGACGAGTCCCTGCCCCTGTGCGTCTCGCCCTGCCCGGCACCAGGAGGGGCCCTGCCTGTGGGCCCCACGGCTGAGAGGGAAGAGCGGGAGGCCGGGCCCTGGGGAGGTCTGGTGCCAGGGAGGGTGGGGCTCTGGGCGTGGAGGCCGGAGAGGTCTGAGCGATTTGTGCTTTTGGAGGGACTCACAGGGGGCGGGCGGGAAGGGCTTTCTTGCCGCGTCAACTGTGAATCTGAAATGGGAGCATGCCCCCTGTGTTTGAGCAGCCCGGTTCCCCTGGACACGTGGAGGCGTCTCTGCAGGAAGGCGGGTCCCGGCTAAGCTGCACCGAGCCTGGGGCTGCGGGCCCGTCCACCCTGAGCTGGAGGTATCCGCTGGGCCTGCAGCCTGGTGGGTCAGCTCTCAGGGCTGGTGTTCGGTGGAGTCTGCTGAGAGTGTTGGGCAGCTGGGCCCTCCCTGAGCCTCCCCGGTCCTGCCCGACCCAGCTGGCCCTCTCCCCTCTCGTCCCCTCTCATCCCCTTCCCTCCAGTGCTACCCTAGCCCCATGGGGTCTGCCCCTCTCAGCTGCAAGGCCTTGTCTCACTAGTCCTGTAGCCTCACCCCACCCAGTCCCCGGCATGGAGAGGATCTTAACAAGGATGGCCGAGGGAGTGCTCGCAGCCACTCTGTGACCATGTGACCATGCATGAAGCATCTAACCCTTGAGCCCGTTCCAATGACAAACCGAGGCTAAAAAAACTATATACCCAGGTAAATTCCAGATGAATGGATTTAAATATTAAATAAAACCCCCCAAATACTCAAAATAGAAATAGATAGATATTTTTATCACCGGGAACGGTGAAAGGCTCTCTGAGCACAATGCCAGTGGCAAAAACAATAAAGACTGATGATAAACATCTATAGTATGCACCACGGAGAAATGCTGCAATGACCAGCAGAGCTCAAAAACCTCGATAAACAAAGATAAATGATAACAAGCCCAGCAAACATACCTGCAACCTAGGTGAGACAGGTTGAAATTCCTTAATATCTACCGAGTGCTTGAAAATAACTGGAAATAATAATTCTTGGAAATAAAAATGGGCACAGCACAGAAAATAGGCAATTCACAAAAGGAAGAGATACAAGTGCCTGACAAGATGGTCACATCATTCATAGTTTAAAAAAGTGAAACAGGGGCTTCCCTGGTGGCGCAGTGGTTGAGAATCTGCCTGCCAATGCAGGGGACGTGGGTTCGAGACCTGGTCCGGGAGGATCCCACATGCCACGGAGCAACTCGGCCCGTGAGCCACAATTACTGAGCCTGCGCGTCTGGAGCCTGTGCTCCGCAAGGAGAGGCCGCGAGAGTGAGAGGCCCGCGCAACGCGATGAAGAGCAGCCCCCGCTCGCCACAACTAGAGAAAGCCCTCGCACAGAAACGAAGACCCAACACAGCCATACATACATACATACATACATACATAAAAAGAATGTAAGCAGACAAGAATCTCATTAAAAATATTAAAAAAAAAAAAAAAAAGTGAAACAGAAGTCACAAAACGTCTGACCAGCTGAGTGACCCTGGCTAAGTTTGCGGTAAGTTATTAACAGCAATAGAAAACCAGTCCACTCGTTCAGGCTTCCTATTTTTTCCAAAAGATTTGGCAATGATTTTTGTTGTTTTTACTTTAAAACCGTGATATATGCTAATAACAGCAGGCCACACAGCACAAACCTAGGAACAGTGAGTTGTCACAAGGCCGACACCAGGAGCCACTGTCACCATCAAGAAGTAGCACATGGCCCGTACCCATGGTGTCCCCGGGTGCCCCCTCCCCAAGCAGGATGCCACCCTGACTTCTGACACCATTGTGTGGTTTTGTTTGTTCCTAAACTGCGTTATCTGAAGGAATCACACGGACAGACTCTTGCAAACAACTTTTCTGTTAGTGAAGGTATCCCCGTGGTTGGGCGGCTGTGGTTCATTTTATCTATTGCTGTCGTTTTCTCTCCTCTGAGTGGATCACAATTTACCCATTCCGCTGTGGGTGGTGGACACTGGAGTTGCTTCCATTTCGGAGCTGTTGTAAATACTGCTGCTCTGAACATCTGTGTGCACATCCGTCGGGGGGACACGTGCCGGTTCTGTTGGGCGTGCATCTAGAGGTGGAATTCCACGGCCACGTGGGGTAGGTATCTTCCACTTTAGCAGATGATGCCAAACTGTTTGCCAAACTGGTTTTCCAGTTTACGTTTCCACTGGTGGGTTATGAGGGTCCTTGTTTCTCCACGTCCTCACTGCCAGCTCTTGGCGTGGTCAGCCTTAGCCATTCTCAGGGGGCTCATGTTACCTGCACCAGCCCGGTCCCCACTCCTGCTGAGAGTTCACACGGCCTCTCTCACAACTCCTGCTGTGGGGTGGCACCTGTTTCCGTCCTGCCACAGCCAAAACAGAGACCTGCTTAAGATGTCGTGTTGTGCGAATATCATAAACATTTTCTCATATAATTAAGATTCTTCAAAAACATGATTTTAACGTCTGCATAATATTCTGTTGCATGGATTAACATAATTTGTTTATTCCCTTCCTGTACGTCAAGTTGCTTCCATTTTTTTTTCCTGTCGCAAACGATGCTGTGACACATCTCTGCTTTTCTCAACACTTATCCATCGTAGGTTTCTAGTAGTGGGATTCTTCAGTCGTTATTGCCGAATGGGCGAGTCAGCAAAATGACCACTGCCCTCCCATCCTTGGTGGCACCCACTCACCTGGTTTACTCGAGAACGTCTCAGAAAATACAAGTTTAAGAAATTATTTTAAAATGGAAGGAGAACTTTTAGAAGAATAGAAATAGAGAGTATAACTTCTAGGAGAGGAAAAAGAAAGCTAATGAACAAAACTGATCGAGTCAAGAAAAGATAGGAAAGGAGTTGGGGAGAAGCAAAGAAAAAATAGGGTAAGTAGGAAATACTAACATGGTCCAAGGAAGTTCAGATATGCAAGTGATCATGATGAAGAAATTACTTAAACTCACCTATTGAAAAAGATTCACATTATACTTTTTAAAACCCCCCATAAGATCCAACAATATACTATTTACATGAGATACACCTAAGACACAATGGCACAGGATTTGAAATAAGAGGATGAAAACAATAAATGTGAGAGAGATACTAACCAAAAGAAAGCGTGGCTGAGAATATCTATATTCCCCTAAAAGATATTTGAAGAGCATTCACAGGACAAAGGGTTGTGTCCTATGATGAAGAGACGGCCTCGGTGAGTCATGGGCCTGAGTTAATAGGGCAACACGACCCCAACAGAAAGCAGAAAATGAACTTTCCACAGCATAAACGGATAGGTTAACACATCTCTTACAGAAAATGTGGACCAAGGGAAGAGAAAAGTTTTAAAAAGAGAGATTTAAATAAAAATGATGGTTTGATGTAATAGAATTTTGCTCTCCATGAAGAGATTACACATTTATTTCCGGCACGTGAAAAAACATTTACAAATGTTTGGCCTTTGTAAGGGAGATTCCAGTAAACCCAAAGCCTCGGCAGTATACAGACCTATACGTTCTGTCCACAATGCAATGATATTAGAAATCCAAACCAAGGAGAACATTTAAATGCCAAAGCCCCCATATACATATACATAGTCATAAAAATAGAATCATACTGGAAATTACAAAATGATAGTGAAAGACTAAAATATCAAAACTTGTGGGGTGCAGCTAAAACAGTAAGTAGACGAGACTTTATAGTCTTACATGTTTTATTGAAAGACAAATATTTAAAAGAATTTAGCTCAACATTCAACTTAAGCTGGAAGAAGAATAAGAGAGCAAAAGTGCAAAAAAAAAAAAACCCATAAGGATTAAAATAATAAATATAGAAGCAGAAGTTATTGGAGTAGAAAAGAAACACAAATAATGGAAAAGACTGATAAAACCAAAGTTAATTTTTAAAGTAGACTAGGAATGTAAGCAGGGATCTTTGTTTTGCAGTTGGTTCATCTCCAGCTTTAGAAAGAGCACTTATACATAGTGGGGATTAAATAAATGTTTGTTGAATGAAAAATAGACAAATATTTCTAAGGGATAAAATTCAACCATATTAACCAAAAAAAAAGGAGGCAAACTGCAGGTGCTTAAAAATCATAAGCAGCAGAGAATAAGAAGACAAGCCACTGACTGGGAGAAAATATTTGCGAAAGACAAATCTGATACAGGACTGTTATCCAAAATATACAAGAACTCTTAAAGGGCAACAGTAAGCAACCGGATTAAAAATGGGCAAAAGAGGGGCTTCCCTGGTGGCGCAGTGGTTGAGAATCTGCCTGCCAATGCAGGGGACAAGGGTTCGAGCCCTGGTTCTGGGTTCGAGCCCTGGTTCTGGGAGGATCCCACATGCCGCGGAGCAACTAGGCCCGTGAGCCACAACTACTGAGCCTGCGCGTCCGGAGCCTGTGCTCCGCAACGAGAGGCCGCGATAGTGAGAGGCCCGTGCATCGCGATGAAGAGTGGCCCCCGCTCGCCGCAACTGGAGAAAGCCCTCGCACAGAAACGAAGACCCAACACAGCCAAAAATAAATAAATAAATAATTTTGAAAAAAAAAAAAAATGGGCAAAAGAGCTGAACAAACACCCTCACCAAAGAAGATACACAGATGGCAAACTAGCACAGGAAAAGCTCCACGTCCTGTGTCATTGGGGAAATACAAACTAAAGCAGCAGCGAGACATCACCTATGAGAATGGGCAAAATTTGAAAACCTGACAACACCCAATGCTGGTGAGGACGTGTAGCAACGGGAGCTCCCATCATGGCTGGTGGGGATGTAAAATGGTGCAGCGACTTCGCTTTTATACATTTAAAAAAATTCATTTTATTGAAGTATAGCTGATTTACAATGTGGTGTTAATTTCTGCCGTGCAGCAAAGTGACTCAGTTATACATACATACATTCTTTTTCATATTCTTTTCCGTTAAGGTTTATCACGGGATATTGAATATAGTTCCCTGTCCTCTACAGTAGGACCTTGTTGTTTATCCAGTCTGTATATGATAGTTTACATCTGCTAACCCCAAACTCCCACTCTATCCCTCTCTCACCACCCCCCTTGGCAACCACAAGTCTCTTCTCTATGTCTGTGAGTCTGTTTCCGTTTCGTAAATAAGTTCATTTGTGTTATATTTTAGATTCCACGTACACGTGGTATCATATGGTATTTGTCTTTTTCTTTCTGACTTACTTCATTTATTTAGTATGATAATTTCTAGGTCCATCCATGTTGGTGCAAATGGCATTATTTCGTTCTTTTTTATGGCTGAGTAGTATTCCATTGTACATATGTGGTACAACCACTTTGGAAGACAGTTTGATGGTTTCTTACAACACTATACATACTCTTACCATATGAGTAAGCAATTATGCTCTGTGGTTTTTACCCAAAGGAGTTGAAAACTTATGCCCACACAAAACCCTACAGATAACTGTTTATTCATAATTGCCAAAACTTGGAAACAACCAAGATGTCCTTCATTAGGTGAATGGATAAACAAACAGTGGTCCATCCAGACAATGGAATATTATTCAGTCCTAAAAAGAAATGATCTATCGAGCCTTGAAAAGATATATAGGAACATTAAATGCATTAGTAAGTGAAAGAAGCCAATCTGAAAAAGATACATACTGTATGATTCCAACTCGATGACATTCTGGAAAAGGCAAAACTATGGAGACAGGAAGAAGACCAGTGGTTGCCAGGGATTGGTGGGGTGGGGTGGTGGTGGAGGAGGGGCGAATAGGTGGAGGACAGGATTTTTATGGCAGTGAAAATCCTCTACATATGATACTCTGTTGGTGGATACATGTCATTAGACATTTGTCCAAACCCACAGACTGTCTGCCGTGAACCCTAACGTCAACTGTGGGCTTGGGTGATGTTGACGTGTCCGTGGAGGTAATAAATGTACCCCCTGGTGGGGTATGCTGATAACGGGGGAGGCGCTGCACATGTGTGTTGGGGGGGTACATGGGAAATCGCTGTACTTTCCTCTTAGTGTTGCTGTGACTCAAAAACTTCTCTAAAAAATGTAATCTATTAATTTAAAAAAATCATTAAGTGCCTCCTACGAGCAGCTACGTACCTATGAATTTGAAAACCTGGATGAAATGGACAATTTTGAGAAAAAATACAAATTACAAAAATTGACTCGAGAAGGAAATAAAAACTGAGTAGGTCAATAATCGCTAAATACCTTGAACAGGTAGTCACACGTCTCCATTTCCAAAGGCCACATGCCAGATGGCTTTACAGCGTGTTCTACTAAACCCCAGTGACCAGAATTTAGCAAAACAATGCATGAGGTGGAGGCCCCAGGCACAGCTGTGGGGGGGGCGGGGCGGTGCTTGAGGCCTTGGCTGCACCTGACCAGCGTGGCCATGCCAGGGTGGCCTGCGTGTTTACAGCTGTGAGGTTGGCTTTTGGCTTCTGCGGCCTGGGCAGGGGCTCTGGGTCCCGGAGGAGCTGAAAAGGCTCACGGTGGGGCTTTAACCGAGGAGCGGCCCTGGGGTCTGGGGAAAGTGGGGTCTGGGCCCCGGGGAGCAGCTGCTGGCTGCAGCCGGACCTGGGCCCACACCCAGCAGGGTTGGGACCGGGAAGCAGCCACAGAGGGGCTTATGTGCTGCTTTTAACGTTTTCTTTATTTTTTTCCACTGAGTCTGCAGGCTAAGAGGCCACAGGCCCCCAGGACCCCTACGTGCTTTGGGGTTAATAATGCAGCTTTTATCTGGAACTCATTAGGGCTGGGCCGCCCCGAGTTCACATGGTTTTGAACTGGATTCAGGTGTCATGGAAGAAAATGAGGACCTCGGAGTGTCCCGGTTAATTACAACCTGTGACCAGGGCCTTAGCGTTCAGCGACCCAAACTGGGGGTCGAGTTATCTTACAAACAAATAAAAAGAACGGGGGAGGCGCTTACTGCCCAGAGAATACGGCCTCTTCTTGGATGGAGGTAGACGAAGGGCTTGGCGGGTCTCAGCTTGGAGGGAAATCAGGAGCCGGGCTTGGGGAGAGCCCAGGAAGCGGAGACGAAGACCGGATGGAGGGCGGGCGAGGAGAGAGGTTTCCAGGGGAGACCGGCTCAGACTGAGGTGGAGAAAGGACCGAAGCCAACGCGGAAACTTGAAACTGAGACACACCCGGATGCACATCAGCGAAGGGGCGTCAGATCTGGACAGGGGAGACCGGCGGGGAGGGGGCGGGGGGGAGGGGCGGATGCAGCAAGTCCGGGAGAACAGCCGCCAGGCCTGGGGGCACTCCTCTGTCTGTCTCTGCCGCAGGGACGGATGTCAGTCGGGGAGCAGCACCGAGGAAGGCGGCTGGGGTCACACGTGCTGGCCCCCGCGTTCACCAGAGCCAGTGCCTTACATCGGTCACTCTCCCTCGCCCCCACCCACCCCTTTGTTTCTTCAGAGCCTGGACCACCATCTCCACGACCACTAGTTCACGAGCGCAGGGTGGTCCCCACCGGGCCTCTGATTAGCCCTTGATAATATTTTAGGAGCGAATGAATGACAATGTTTGGGGCCTCCTGGAGAGGCCAAGGGACTTCCCAGGGCCCTATAGCCAGGGAGGCCTGGGCTGGCCTGGACCCCGGGCCCCACACAGTGACCTCCCTGGAAGGGATTAGGAGTCCACTCCAGGGGTCAGCACCTGAGGGTCAGAGAGCAGAAGGGACGTCCAGGCTCACCCAGTGAGTAAGGACAGTGGTGCTTGAGCCCAGGGAGACCTGACCCCAACCCACTCCTCCCCAGAGGTGATCCGCCTTGGTCGTCCCAGTGGAGTCAAGGCAGAGATGGCCACAGCCTGGCCTTGGTCTCCCGGGTGACAAGTGGTGGGAAGCTGGTCCCTGCTCCCCTCTCCGGCCTGGAATCTCTTAATAAACTTTCAGTGGCCACCATCCTCACAAGGCCACTGCTGTCTGGGGATGCCAATGGTGAGAGGGACCCAGGGACAGCCGCCCTGACCGGCTATTAAAAATAATTGGCCACCCACAATGCGAAGAAAAATGTGTTCTCCTTCAGTTTGGCTGGAAAATGTGAATTATTCTCACGTTGCCATAGAAACCGAAAGACGTTCCTGGCATCTTTCAGATATTCAATTCTGTGAGCCCAGGGATGACCTCCTGAGCACTGCAGAGCAGCAGGGGGCTGCGGGAGGGAAGGGGAGCGAGAGCTGGGGGCAGAGGGAAGGGGGGAGGAAGAGGGAGGGACAGAGAAAGGGGGGAGAGACAGCCGTGGACGGGGCTGGGGGAGCCTGAGTCCCTGCCGGGAGAGCGCCCACAGGGCGGTGACCACAGAGGGCAGCGCCCCGAGCTCTGGGATGGGAGGCCGGGCTTCTGCGGGGAACCTGAGGTCCTGGGCGGTAAGGGACGGTGGCCGAGGTTCGCTTGGACCCCTGAGTCTGGTAGCTCCACGTCCTTCAGAGTAGCCGCCTGCCCTCCCGGCCTCAGCGCTGGTGCCCCCCCCCCCCCCGCCCTCCCTCCCCGGCCGCTGCCTGCAGCTCCCCTTCCGGCCCCAGTGCCCTGCAGTCTTGTCCGGGCACCTTCCGCCTTTGCTGGGACCCTCCCTCTGCCCGGAATGTCCTTCTCCGGCTGAGAAACCCCTGTGTGTCTTTAAGTGTCGAAGGCCCACCGTCAGGGTCTCCACACATGGCTCCACCCCTGTCCCTGGAGACGCCCCGCCCCGCTTCCTCCTCCAGAAGCCCCACCTAGCGCTGGCTCCCACACTTGCCTTAGGTGACAGCTGGGGACCTGCCACCTCTGTCCCCTCCTCCTGGCAGGGAGTGGCCTCAGCCTTGGCTGCCCCAGGCCCAGGCGGCTCCTAGGGAGGAGTCCGGGCGGGGGGTGGGGTGAGCTGCAGGAGCCGTGCAGGAGCGGCCCCGCCAGCCGTACGGGAGGCCCCGGGCCCACAGTGCCAGGTGGTCAGGGTTCCCTGCAGCTCCTCCAGCGGTGACAAGGCTCCTGGCCACGGGGAGCTGGGGAGGTGGCCAGCCGTGCTCTGGTCATCCCCAAGTGGACGTGCGCTTCGTCTGGGGGCTGTGGACGGAGGGAGTGGGCCTCCTGGGGGGTCTGGGTGCAGAAAGGGTGTGTCAAGGTGGGCACGGTGCGGCGTGGGCGTGGTGGGCGTGGCGTGGCGGGCACACCTGCCCAGCTGTGGCCGCCTCACTCGCTTCTGTTCTCTGCTCACAGCTCTGTGAAGCCCATTTCCTGCTTTTATCCCAGTTTCAAAGAATGTGCTTAGAAAATGTCTCTGGCATTTTGCTAATAGCGGTGGGAAGAATGGAAGAAATGATCAGTCTCCAAAAATCACAACTTCAGATTGAGCTGATTTCAACAGCAGAATTTCCAGATCAGAGGCAGGTGTGAAGATGTAAGAAACACACCGATCCCTGATTTTCAGAGGTGGGGGGAGGAGGGCCTGCCCTGTGGCCCAGGATGGGTGTGTCCTGGGGGGCGGGTGTTGCCGGATGAGAAGGGTCCAGGTGTGCCCTGCACGTGACTTTCAGTCTTCTGTGTCTCTGTGTCCAGTTGTGATTTTTCCACCATGAAGGTGGTGGAGGCCGGTAGCGAACTGGGAAGCAGAGGAGGGGGAGGAGGGGGGCCGAGTCCCAGGAGCTGAGGTTGGGGCCGTCTCCCCAGTGTCTCTGAGCCCCGCCTTCTAGGGTCCTTGCAAAGGGTCCCGGCCCCCCTCGCAGCTCCTGCACACCTGTCTGGGCCGCCTGGTCACTTCTGTCTGTTCATCCAGAAACGGGGTCCCTGTGGCCAGCAGGCCTGCATCCCCTCCCTCATCTTTCCCTGGACCCAGGGCCGGCAGGAGAGGGGCAGCGCAGCCCCCTTATGCTAACTCCTTTGCCCTTTTTACAGAGGAGGAAACTGAGGCCCAAGATGGTGGGGGAGGGGTGTCCGGTGACTTACTCAAGGTCACCCCGTCAGTGGTGGTGGAAAGACCGCCTGGGGCGGTGGGTGGGAGTGGCCGGCGGGCTGTGGCCGGGGCTGGGGTCCAGCAGCCGGTGGGCTTTCTCCCCTCCCCCGTGTGGGTGTTCTCACGGGGTCCTGCCCCCTGGGGAAGCCGAGTCCTCGGCCCCCGAGTCTGACACCCGCCCCGGGCTGAGGGTCCCGGCCCTGCGTGCTCACCAGGGCTGCCGGGCCAGAGCCGGGAAGCTGTGCTCCTGAAAGATTTCCATCGATCTGCCAAATTAATGTGTGTGTTCTCCACGTCGCGGGAGATGTAATGAACTGTCAGCGGGACGAGAGGACTAAAGGAGCGACTAAGATGTCTTTTATGGTGTCATTACATCTTATAATAAGATTTACTTGTCAACTTGAAGTGTCATCATGTAGTCATTTATTTGGTAGCCTAAGGAAGACGTGTGGTTCAAGGTTCCGGCCGTAATAATTACCCTGGAACGGTGAGAGCGTGCCCTCCCACTCCACACCCTTCCACCCCTCGGGGCTCCCCGGGCCCTGCGGGAGGGCAGTGGGCACCCTCCTTTCCGTCTGACCAAAGGCTCAGTGATTTGGGTGCAGCCGGAGCGCTGGGCAGGGCACAGCGCCGCCCCGGGGCCCTGGGTCCCGGCTCCCTCTGGTCCTCTGCATCTAAGCCTTGCTCACGCACGCCCTGGGTCCAGCCCTGAGCTGAGGCCGGGGACTTGTCATACTTGGTCTTTGTCCGGCTCTCAGCCCCGGGTCGTGAATGATGCTGATAGAGGGCCGGACACGGGTGCCCTGGGGGCTCCTCCTGCCTGGGAGGGTCAGGGACATCTTCGCTAAGAATGGGAACTTTCAGCTGGGCCTTGAAGGATGAGTAGGAGTTTGTTGGATAGAAGAGGGCATTCTGGGGAGAGAGAAGAGCACAGGCAAAGCTGAAGGAGGGACCAACTGGAGGTCCAGCCTGGAGAGGAGCCTGGGGGTGGGCAGGGAAGAGCAGGAGAACAGGCTGAGGAAAGGTTGGGAGCAGCCCCTGGGGGCCTTGAGCACCACGCTCGGGGGGAGTTCATCGTGTAGCAGCGGTGCGGACAGGGCAGTGGCACGTTCAAGGGGTGTCTCTGGCGGAGGAGAGGGGCCGCCCCGCCTTGACCTGAGACGGGGGTGCCTTGTGAGGAGATGCTCTCAGGCGGGTGGGGTTGAGGCTGGGTCCTGGACACGTGGTCTCAGAGATGCCTTTTGGTGAAGGTGACTGAGGGCGTTGGGTAAAGGGACTGGAGTCTGCAGGGGGCCCAGGAGAGACATGCACATTGGGGCCCCAGTGCCTCCATGGCGTTCTGTCCACAGGGCGAGAGCTCCCTGGGAGGGAGGGAGCGGAACCTCAGAGCTTAGCAGGTGGGGCGGGGCTGGGGGGACCAGCGGGGCCTGGGCTTCCCGCTCCTGCACCCAGAACCTGCGGGCAGCTGCCCGGCCCCTCCTGCGTCTCCCCCAGACCAGGAGGGTTTCCGTCCAAGCTTCGTGTGGGGCCTCTGCACGGGCTGCCCAGGGTCCAGGGCCCCCGCGGACCCCACTGCGGGCGCGCTGTTCCTCTGGCCTGGTTTCCGTCCGTGAGGGTGATTTTTGCTGACCTGCAGAATTTCCAGCGGGACAGAGCGATGCTCCGCTCAGCCCACTGAGGTCATTAATTTATGCAACCCGGCGGCTTCATCAGAGAGGGTTGTCACGGTAACGTTAACAAACCATAAATACCTGCTGGACCTGAGAAGGTGACCACTCCATCCGCCTTCCTGGGGCGGGAGGGGTGCCGCAGAGGGTATTTCTCCTCTGGTAGCGCAGCCTGGGGGGCTCTCTCTCTCCCTGGGGGGCTCTCTCTCTCCCTGGGGGCTGCCAGCTGCTGAAACAACATGGATCTGTGGGAACCAGTCACAGTGACGGCTCTGCGGGGCTGAGGCCTTGGTCTTCTCCCTCCCTGGGGGCTTGGGCATGGCCTCCACTTCTGGGGGGCTCAGCTGAGGGCAGGTGAGAGCCCGCCGCTCGGGATCCAAGACCTCCAAGCCCTTAGGCCAGACCCTGTATTCCAGGCTGGCCTCCAAGGCGGTCTCCCCTGCCCAGCTCATCCTTTGGTTCAGGTCAGCCTTTCCAGTGGACTGAATCCTCAAGCACCAAGCTTCTTCCTAAGGTGGCCTTGCTAAACCGGCCCCGCAGGATCCTTGCTAAAGGCAGGATTTAGATGCCAAGGGCTGTCTAAGCCATCAGAGGAACCTGACTAGTTCGGTCAAGGGGGGCATCTTCGTCAGGAGGCAAGAGGCGGTGGGCTCTGGCCCGAGGGGCAGTGGTTGCCTCGACAGAAAGGTCGGTGGGTCAGTGCACAGCCCGGGCGCAGAGGCCCAGCACACACGGGGGCAGGGGCGGCTGCTGGGGCATGTTAGTTACCGCTGGCCCTGGGGGCAGAGCTGCTGCCGCCACACGGCCCAAGGTCTGCTGAGGACAACCATCCTTGCAGGCGCCTGAGGAGCCAGCCAGCCTCGCACCCCGACCCCAGCCCGCTGGCTGGCCGCCCTTGAGCCACCCCACCTTTCCCAGTGACACGGATGGATCCAGAGCTACAGGGAGTGAGCCGCCCGCCCGGCCCGCGCACCCTGAAGCGGGCAGGCTAGTGGCGATCCAGCACTGAGGACTTAGCTCCCGAGCTAAAAGCATCCTGAGTTCTCCAGGATGCTTTTCACACATAAGCGTCGATTTATTGCATGTTTTCTAGAGGAATCATGTGCTGAGCCAAAAATGAATTGTCACCGACTTTCAACAGGCCAGTGATATAATTCATGGGCATTGAAATACCCTGAAGTGAGTAGCCCTTTAAGAAAGAGCCGAAATCGCTATTTTATTGTCCTCTTAGTTCGTTATAATTTTCAATTTCATAACATTCCAATTACCGGGTAGTTAGGGAACGTGTGTCGGGTCTCTGGCACCCTTGTGGCAGTCCTCCTTCCCTTGGGGTCTAATCAGCTCCCTCCTAGTAGCTTCCCCCCCGCGGACCCCGCACTCCCCCATACTCCGCTCTTTGGCTGCAAATCCCAGCTCTGTACCAAAGTCTCTCCCTATGGCAGTAGCTCATATAAAGTCTGTCTTGCCGTTTTTAACAAGTGTCTGGTGAATCATTTATCTTTAACATTATTCAAGGCCTCCTTTCCAGCCACTGTCCTTCCCTGTTTCTGTATCATCCCGTTTCCCCCCATCCTGGGCCCTTCCCACAGCATCCACACAGAGGGACACAGCCCACCCTAGAAAGCCCTCCTCGGCCTCACCCATTTCTAGCCCATTCTACCCCGTGTCTCTGCCCCCTTTGCCACGGAAGCCCACTGGCCACGCTGCTGTCCTGCAAGCACACCAAACACTGCTGCCCCGGGGCCTTTGCTTGTCCCTCGGCCTGGAATGTCCTCCCCAGACACCTGCAGGGGTCGCCCTTTCATGCCCATAAGTTCTTTGCTCAGCGTCACCTTCTCAGGATTCTGTGACCCCGGGGGAGGCCCATCTCTGTCCCCGCACGCTCTTTTCCCCCGAGCGCCGGCAGCCACCTGGCCTGTTGTCTCTTTGCTCCTGGGTCCCTCTCTCCTGCCGGCTCACTGTCAGGGCCCAGGGCCGGGCACTCAGGAGCCACTGACTATGTGTTTCAGGACTGGACTGGATTCTCCCACTTGGGAATTTCATGGGGACGTGGGAGAGTATGTCCGGTGGCAGCAGGGTTAGATATGGGACCATCTAGGGAGAAGCTGGGGTGGGGAGAGGCCCTGAGTCACCCCTCATGGACCACGGTGGAGGGAAGAAGAATGCCTCCTTGGGCTCAGAGTGTCCCGTGGGCTGGCAGCCTTGTCAGGTCCTGAAGACACTCACAGTAGCTCATGTTCAGCCAGGAAACCCCAGTGACTGCGGGGTCCTGACAGGTCTCCATCCCTGGCAGCCTCTGAGCTGACTGGACTGCATGTTCTCGACCTCGGCAGACCTTCTAGGAGATCAGCTCCCACGCGGCCTGGACGCTGTCCCTGAAGTCCCCTCCTTGCTCATTCCCTCCTGCAGCTGGAGGCCAGAGAGAGCTCCCCGTCCCTCCATCTCCCCTGTTGGAGGGCTGGGACCCCGCCTCACGCATCTCCTCTTTCCCAGCCTCATCCTGCTCCATCCCCTGTCACCCAACTCAGGTCCCTGAGTGCCAGCCACCCTGGCACCGCCTGTGGTCTTCATTGCGGACCCTCCACCCCCTCTGTCCTGCCTGGACCAGGGGAGACCCCTTTGTGTGAGCATTACCAAGGACTGTTTGCCCGGGGCCCGCCAGGGTCACCCCCACCCCCGGAGCACCCAGATTCAGCATTTCCTTAATGATGCCATATACTTAGGGAGATGATCCAATTGTCAGTCCCTTACTGCCGAACGGGGACGGGAGAGAGCGCTAGTTTTCCCCCTTGTTTATTTTATCATTGGCTATTAAGCTCAATTCTTTGCTGAAGAATTCATTAGGCATCTGGTCAATTCTTTTGGGACTTGTCTTCAGGGAGGACGGTTTCTTGCTCGGTAGGGCCCTGTCTCCACACCGGCTGCTTCAGAAGTCATCTGGGCATCGGCGTGGCCTCAGCCCGTCTCCGGGACAGAGGTGACGCAGGGGCCACGGCCCTCTGAGGACAGGGGCCAGGGGTGGGCACGGGCCTCTCAGGGCTTGTGGGTTTATTCACATGAAGCGCCTTACGAACGTCTAAAAGTGAAATCCTATTTAATTGTACGTGTCAAGGATCATCCTTTTTCGGGGTTAAATCTCATGAAACTTGGGCTGACTTGTACACGCGGGGACGGTGCAGGATTAGAAATTGGCTCAGGCTTTGAAGCCACACGGATAAAGGTTACATTTTCATCTCTGCACCGACCAGCTGTGAGGCTATAGGGCCTGCAACGTTGAAAATATTTACAGAAAACGTTGTCAACCCCGGATTAGAAAGAAAAGCATGGTGGCAGCTCCCAGGGCCACTTCAGGCCACTTCATCAGACACGGATAAAAGATATACTTAACTATAGAAAGAGTGGTTCCGCAGGGCAGTTAAATCCTCGAAATCACATCTCCAACATGACCCGGTGGTCAACTAATCCTCGATGAAACAGGATTAATACAGGAAACAGAAGAGAATTGTAAATTTCTAATTAGCATCTGCCGAGAGACTCAAAAGGATATCGTGTCCGTGAACCGTGAAATAGGAACTGGGCACAGTTTTTTAATTGGGGGATTAAAGAACAAGAAAGAGATCTTTGAAATTAAAAAACATGATTACTAAAACGCTGAAACTCCAAAGAAGCTGTGGATAACATGGCTGAAACCCAAACTGGTGAATCAGAGGTGAAGCCATTTAAGTCTCTTGGGGCAGAAAGAGAAATGAAAGATGGAAATTGTAAGAGTTAGGTTGAGAGACGGGGAATATAGATCCAGGAGAAGAGATAGCACGCCAATGGGGTCCCAGGGGAGAGATGGGGGGAAAAGTAATTAAAGAAATAAGAGAAGAAAATTTCCTCTGAGATGGGAAAAGGCTTGAGCCTTCAGATCTTGGGCGTATGAAGAAGGAATCATGGGAGAATGGCACACTCTACATATATCCATACATCCTGGTGAAATTTATGACGACAAGGATTAGAAAGACCTCGAAGATTCCAGAGTAAAAGAAAAATAGATTGCTTAAAAAAGGAATAAAGGTCCACTCCTGCTGGCCATTCTCGTCTGCACTGGCTCCAAAGTTGTGAAGAAACAGGACTTCGAAACTCGAATTCCATATCCAGATAACATATAGTTCCATTGTGAGGAGAATATACATGTGTTTATCTATTTTCGGGGATTTGAAGAGTATATCACAGCTGTTCCCTCTGGGAAAAATATAATTGTGGGGTAGCATCCAGTAGAATAAGAGAAAAAGACAGGGGTGGCATTGGGGCACAAGAAACAAGGGTGAGCAAACAGATAATTAAAACGTAAGTTATGTCCAAATAATTACTGAGAAAATGAGATTTAATGCCATTGTTAGAAAATAATTCCCCAAATAGACGGGACATAATGTTCCGAAGTAACTGGCATAATGTGAAAGAAGATTAATAACATTCTGGAACTAAAATTCTGAATGACTGCAATAAAATCGTGCCAAATGTCTTGTCACATTCAAGTGGTAGTTGATGGATACTGATTAACTCTTAGAGTTGATAGAAATATGTGTGTTAATATTTTATTGATTAGGGCTCTTTGGGTTGCATGGAACAGAAACCCAACTCAACCCAGCTTAAAAACCATGAATATATTGTGAGGACTCTGGGATGCCTCATAGGACCCAAGGGGAGGATGCAGTTTGGAGCTCAGAACAGAAGGAGCTGGAAATTCAAATGTGTGTCTCCACCCTTCACATCTTCTCACCTCTGCACCAGCATCTTTCCCTCTGCACGAGCATCCTTCCCTCCGAGCCAGCATCCTTCCCTCCGAGCCAGCATCCTTCCCTCTGCACCAGCATCCTTCCTTCTGAGCAGCTGGGCTCCTCAGCTGCTCAGACCCACGAGGGCAGAACACAGCACTGACGGCACCTGCACTTTGCATCTTCCTCCGTAGGCACTCCATGAAATGTCAAGTTCATTGTCTCAGTTCCAGCTCCCAAAGCTCTCGGGAAGACTCTCATTGGCAGAGCTCAGGTCAAGCGCCCACTCCAAAATCAACCAGCTGGGGCCCCAGGGCAAGATCAGGTGTTTCCAGGGCTGATCCAGACGCACAAAGAGGTCAAGGAGGGGATTCGCATCCTAGAAAAGGGGTGGTGCTAGGGCACGCAAGCCCACTCGCGACCACCACCGTCCACCCCTGGGCTGTCTGGCACAAGCCTCCTCACCCTCACACCGCCCCTCTTCACTCCCGTGAAAGCTCCACCCACTAGGACGCTGGTTGGAAATCAGGTCCAGGAATTTGGGGCATTCAGGTTCCCGGGCAGCAGCGGCAGGAAGGGGCAGGCGCTGGGAGGGGCCTCGAGTGCCACCTGGCGTCCAGGTCCTCGGGCCAGAGCCAGAAGGGGCGTCAGCAGCCCCAGCTGGGGACCAGGGCGCAACAGTGAGCAAAACAGCCGTTCCCACGTCTCCAGGCCCACAGGAGAGAGAGGCACCCAGCTCAGACTTGTCAATAATCACGTGGCTTTAAATGAATGCCCCAGACCCTCGGGCACCCAAGTCGACGTGGACACACGCATATTTGAAAACCTTGACCTTTACACCAGCAATGCACAGTGTGTCTCCCACGTGGAAGGATGTCTCCTCACTGCTCTTTTGGGAACTCCTGGAGACATCCCTGGAGGGGAGGGAATAGAGTCAGGCTCTGTTTGGAGGCTGTGGTGATTCTTATCTGACCCCTTTGCACCCGCTGTTCCCTCCGCCTGGGACGCCCCTTCCCAGGGTCACCCCTGTGGCTCCTAGACTTTGGTTACTTGCTGTTGCATAAACAAACCTTAAACTTGGTGACTTAAATCAATGGCCATTTTATTGTCCCAGTTCTCCTGTTAGTGGGCTCTGAGGGCAGTCACCCTGGGGGGAGGGGGCTGGAGACCACCACCGGAACTGGGCAGGTGTGGAAGGGGAAGGGGTGGCCCAGGGGGCATGGCCACTGTCCCCAAATGGGACATCCACCCCAGGCTCCCAGGCAGCGCAGCCTCCCCACCCCAGAACCTTCCCCCCAGTTCCGACGTCTACCTCTCGTCCCTCTGTCCCCCTGCTTTGTGACTCCCTGCCACCTTCCCCTCCGCCCTCATGCTCCGGAGAGTTCCAGAACACACAGGGGGGCCACGGTCACCCTCTCCCTGCATGAACTGAACACGTGAGGACCCTTTCGGCAGGCGAGACTGTGCAGGATGAAGCCGGCAGAGAGGGTCCCTGCCGCCCCCGGAGCCCAGCAGCACCCAGAGCGGCCCCCCGGGTACCCCCGGCCCCTCCACAGACACCTCCTGTCCAGGAGGAAACCTCCGTCGCCTTGAACACCTCACCCTGAAGGTGCCACACAGCCAGGCCATCGGCAGAGGGAGGGCTAGAGAAGGAGCAGCGTCTGATTCATTTAATGGGGTGTCCAGGGGAGAGTATCTCGGAGATGGAGCGAGCAGGCATTTGAAAAGCACAGCGATAAAGACATTAAATCACGCAGAGCAAATAGAAGTGGCGGCTTTGCTGATAAATACTTAAGCTCTGAAACTTTCAAGAGGAAGTGGCCGGACGGGAAACAGACTGGAGCGAAGGCTGAAGCAGAGGTGGGGCTGCAGGCTGCTGAGGGCTCTGGGTCCACCCGCTCTGTACGTTTCCCTCGACGGGTGGGGTCATCCCCCTCCAGGGAGACCTCGTGGCCTTTTGTTTCTAAGACGATCTGACAGTTATGAGCTGCCGGTTTATTACCAGGCTGCCGTCTGCTTTTCCTGTGCCGTGGGGACACCCACCGGGGATGAATCTATCTGGAGGGTGAAGACGGGGGCCAGAAGCTCAGACCCCCCCCAGCCGGGAGAGCCTGGTGCCCCCGACCCGTTGGCCACCAGCCCCCTTGTTTCCTCTGGTTTCCGAAGCTTCCCAGTGGAGAAGACTCAGCGCTGATTCTCATCCCCATCTTAGGGAGGGTAACACTGAGGCCCAGCCAGGCTGGGCAAGGTGACCACAACCTGACAGACCTGGGACGGTTTCCCTTCCGAGGCAGCCTGTGCCCTGGCAGGGCAGCACCCACCGTGGGCCCGTCTCAGATGCCTTCTGCAGAGGTGACCCACCCCCTGGGCAGTGGAGGGCAGACCTGTGTCCCCAGGAAGGCCAGGAGTGGGAGGGACCGGGCATAGAATTAAGACGTCAATAATGAAAGATGGGGGGACTTCCCTGGCGGTCCAGTGGTTAGGACTCCGCACTTCCACTGCAGGGGGCACAAGTTCGATACCTGGTCGGGGAACTAAGATCCTGCAAGCTGCACGTCACGGCCAATAAATAAATAAGTAAAAATAATGAAAAATGGGATTGATCACGAGTTGGTTTCAAGTAAGGAATAGGACAGACCTGGGTTCCAGTGCCAGCCCCACCGCCGCCGGCTGTGTGATGGGGTTGGGGGTGGTTTCTCAGCCTCTCTGTGCCTCCATTGCTTCACCCGGAAAAGACAATAATGAAAGTATCTGCTCCCTTGGGGGGCCGTTGGGAAGATTAAACCAGGAAATGGAGTTTAGCCCAGTGCCTGGCACATCGTAAATGCTTAACAAGAATTCTCAGCTCCTGTTATTTATATTCGTCATCCCCTGCTTGCAGCAAATTATCCCCAAGTTTAGCACCTTAAGACATAACACACTATTCACACCAGCCAAGACATGGAAGCAACCTAACTGTCCATCGACAGAGGAGTGGATAAAGAAGATGTGGCACATATATACAATGGAATACTACTCAGCCATAAAAAAGAACGAAATAATGCCATTTGCAGCAACGTGGATGGACCTAGAGATTGAATGAAGTAAGTCAGACACAGCAAGACAAATATCATGATATTGTTTATGTGTGGAATCAAAAAAAAAAGGGTACAAATGAACTTATTTACAAAACAGAAGTTGAGTCACAGATGTAGAAAACTAACTTATGGTCACCAGGGGATAAGGTGTGAGGAGAGGGATAAATTGGGAGATTGGGACTGACATATACACACTACTATATGTAAAATAGATAACTAATAAGGACCTACTGTATAGCACAGGGAACTCTACTCAGTACTCTGTAATGGGAAAAGAAGCTAAAAATAAAAAAAAAAAGAGTGGATTTAGAAAGACATAACAGATGTATATCATCTCACCGTGTCTGTGGGTCAGGAGCAGCTTGGCCGGGCGGTTCTGGCTTCGGGTGTCCCGCGTGGGACGCTGCTGTCGAGATGCGGGTCGGGCATGCTGCCCCCCGAAGGCCCCCACGGGGCTGGGGATCCGCTTCCAAGAGGGCTGTTGGCGGGAGGCCCGAGTCCCTCACCACGTGGGTCCCTCCGGGGGGAGCTGACTTCCCCAGAGGGAGTGACCCAGAGCGAGGATGGGGGAAGAAACCTCGGAGGTCAGCGCCGTCTCTCTGCCGTATCCCACTCATCAAAAGGAAGTCTCCAAGTCCAGCCACACTCGGGGCAGGAGATGAGTCTCCATCTGTCAAAGGGGAGAGATTAAGAACTCGGTGGACGTATTTTAAAGCCACCGTGTTATCGTCAGAAGAATAAAACCAGATCTCGAGGGAGGGGGGGGCAAGGAAATTGTCTAGAAAGGCCCATGAAAAGAACTAGAAAGTAACTAAAAGCAAGTTGCAACATTCTTGACTTTCTGGCCAAGAGCAAGGCTCCGACTGCCCTGCTGACCGGGGTCTCCCTGTCGGGGGGGAGGCACCCCACCAGGTCACGCTGGACCCTCGGGCCAGGCAGACCCGCCCAGGGACTGAGCGTCTGGGGGGGGGAACCGGCAGCCAGGCCTCCTCGTGGCCTGTCCCTCCCTGTCACCGTGCCCCTGAATCCGGACACCACGGGGATGCCTGCCCTGGCTGAGAAGGGGTCCCACACGGGCACCCAGGCTCCAGAGACACCTCCACCACTGCCCTGAGGGCCTCGTCCTGGGGGGTGGGGGGCAGGGCCTTCCAGGAAGATCCCTCGGGCGCCGGAGGGGCAGCCCCACGACGGAGGGTGGGAGGCTGCTCTGGGGGAAGCAGGGGGGGCGGGGAGGGGGGACCAGGGCAGGGGAGGCCTAACGGGGGTGGGGAGGCTGCAGGAGAAAGGGGAGGGGAGGGTCCCGAGGGTCCCACCCACCCTTCCCCCGGGGCCTGGACACACTCACCGCCTGGGTCCCTCCATCTGCCTCCCCTAACTGGGGGGGAGCTTGGGTGTCCCCACTAAACCAAGAGCAGGAACTGCCTCTCATTCCTCCCCCCTCCCCAGGCCCGGCAGGGTCTCTGTTCCAGGTGCCACCCCCCCCCCCCCGGGGATGCGCAGGACTGCCCCGGAGGGAAGCAGGGAAAACATTTACAGGGTTCAGTCACGTTGGGTAAGCTTTCCTGGTGTGAAATGACTGCGGATGGCCCATGTCACACATCACAGGTGCAGGTCTGGAGGGGAGGAGAGGCCCCAGAAGCGGTGACGGGGGCTGCACTTTGAAGTGCTACAGTGCAGGTGGGTTACAGATGGAATATGCTGTGTGATATTTAAATCATGTTAAGTCAACGAAATGGACAAGAGTTTTAAAAAGACTCCTGAAAAAAGGAGAACCACAGGTTGAAAAGAAAGTAATTGTAGCAAAACAAGGAGGAAGAGGGGAGGGGGAGGGGGAGGGGAGGATGAGAGGGAGGGGGAGGGGAGGGGGACGAGGAGGCAGCCTGTCCCGCTGACCCTGGGTGGCAGCTCCTCTGTGGCCCCAGGGAGACCTAATCAGAGGTGACAAGGAGTCAGCAGAGGTGGGGGGGGGAGGATTTTGAACCCTGGATTTGCTTCCCCTGTAGTGAACCTGACCCTTGGTCTGTGGGTATGTTGTGTCCTAATGAAGGTGGGATGCCACCAGATTGACACATTTAAACCAGAAAACAAAGGAAACAATTTCTACAATTTATCCACAATGTTTAAAGTCATGCAATACACATTCTCCCACATGGTAAAAGTTTACAAAACGTCATGATCAATATCCCGAAGCCCCTTTGGAGGTTTCCTTGGCAAAAGACAATAGCTGCGAACCTGGGGAAAAGCCCCGGCCCTCTGGTCCAGGTGTGCGGGGGTAGCCGGGAGGGGCTCAGGGCCCAGCGCGGTTGGTCGGTGTGGCAAAGTTAGTTTCCATAGTGACAAGAAGCCAGCTTTGGGCTGCTCACCAAAGGACAGACGGGCAGAAAGGATATATTCTCAAAGTAAAGGTTTGTTTGTTTAAAAAAAAACAGTGTTTTGTCAAGAAAAAGCTCAGGGAGAGGGGGACCTCCCTCCTCCTCCCTCCCCCCCTCCTCTTCCTCCTTGTTTTGCTACAATTACTTTCCTTTCAACCTGTGGGAAGGCTGTTGGACAGGATTTCAAGAAGGACTCGGGGACTGGGTGACGGTCTGTGTCACCCCTACAAGGCATCATCTGCTCCATCCATCCATCGCCTCCAAGTTGAAGGCAGAAGAACTCAGACAACAGGCAAAACAAAACAAAATCAGTGGAACCTTCCAATACTTCGTACTTAGATCAGTCGTGAGCCTAAAATATTCTGCACACACAGAGGCCTCCCAGCTGGTGGTCAGATCAGCCCGTAGAGATGCGGCCCCTCGGCTTCTCCGAGAGGAACTGGGCTGCCAACTTCCCGCCCCGCCACCTGCCACCCAGCAGGTATGTAAAGGGATCGTGAATCACTCAGGTAAGGGTGACAATTTCGACAGTGACAGAGAGACAGATACCAGTCTTCTGAGCTAAGGACATATTTTGAAAATGGTTTTGGCCTTTGGGAAATGTTTGCATTGTTGTGTGTTTATCTGTTTATAAAATTCATACCTGCCCACTTAAAGCATTCTGGAAAATACTGTCTAATCATTGGAAAAACCTTTATGTGAAAACTTTCAGTGTGTTTGAGCGTATTTGTGTGCGTGTGTGGTGTGTGTGTGTGTGCGTGTGTGTGTGTGTGTAGCCCACAAGAACAAGCACAGACATCTCAGGGAAAATGGAAAGTGTACCAGCCACATTCCAGCGAGGATCTCACGTACGTGGTGGGGTCCACGGTGAGCCCGGCCAGCGAGGTTCACCTCCTCTGGTCCCACGGCCCTTTGTGAGACTTTATCATCATGGATGTTGTGAAAACAAAGCGCAGAAGTAACCAAGCTTAGAACCAGACCTTCACCTCGCAGTATCACAAGATTCCCCCCAAAATAGAGAAATACAATCGGATTACACTCACTAAAAGAATATGTTTAATAATATTTTAGTGAAAATAAAATGTTTTCAGTACTGTTGATAGAATGGAATTTTAACGTTACTTTAGCAATATGTTACTTCATCTTGATTTCAATGTTTCTCACTTCCGTTAGAAAGATCCCAGAATGCACTTACACGTGTGTAGTTTATAAGTGAATAATTGCACTTCTGTTGGCGCATTGACTCAGATATGTTTTTTGACGAGAAGGGGGACCAGATTTCGGAGGCCGCAGGTGCGTGGGGCAGGGGGGCGACAGTGTACGCTCTGGGCCCAGGTGATCTAGTTCAAGTCTGGCGCCCCCGTGCCTCTCTGGGCCTTTATTTCCTCATCTGGGAGGTGGGGATGCAACCAGGCCAGCCTCAGAGACAAGATGAGAGGAGACGGTTAGAAAACTGTCCTCAGCCCAGGACCCGGGAGAAGTCTCTGCAGCCCCGTTTACAGTGCAAAGTGGATCTTAGTATTTCTTTGTTAACAATCTAAAAGCAGCTAGCCCCGCAGACGTGTGTGTACCAAGCCTTTAGAGGTATTAAGGCCTGTTTCGGGTCTATATATTTTGGTTCGTTGATGTAACCCTTGGCTTTGTGTTAGTACCCAGTATCTTCGTGACTGTTGCTTTAAATAAATATTTCAGTAGCTGGTGGGGAAAGTTATTACCTATTCCCTTCTTTTCCACATTTCCTTTACAATGATCTCCTGAGAGTATTTCAGGATCTACTTTAGAACAATGTTGCTGAGTTTTGTTGTTCTTTTGAATCAGAACTTCAGTTGGGATTGGGCCAAATATTTGAAATGTTTTGGGAGAATGCACATATTTACAATGTTCACACTTTCCAGCAACATGTCATGCCCTTCCATATACTGATGGAATTATTTTCTCAGTAGAACTTACAGTTTTCTTTTCACACAACTGCTGAATATTTTTTATTGCAGCTGTTTCTAGGTGTTACTTTTTTTTTTTTAATCTGTTGCTACTTTGAGTGGAATCTTTTTTTCCCATTATGGACACGAACTGCTCATTGCTACTCTGTAGGAAAATGAGAGATATTAAAGTATTCATTTCGGGACCTCCCTGGCGGTCCAGCGGTTAAGACTCCAAGCCTCCACTGCAGGGGGTGTGGGTTCGATCCCTGGTCGGGGAACTAAGATCCTGCATGCTACACAGCACGGCCAAAATATAAAAATAAAGAAAATTCGTTGAGAATCTGGCCAGTTTGCTAAACTGTCATTAATTGCAGGTTGTTTATGCTTCTCTTTGAAAATCACTTCTCTTGGGTTTTCTGGGTGTTTCTCTGGGTATCCTTGGTAAAACTTGAAACAGTTACTGCTTCCTTTCTAGTCATTAGACCTATGAGGTCTGTTTTATGCTTTGAAGCATCCGCTAAAACTTCAGAAAACGGCAAAATAATAGTGCGAACGTAGCTTCCTTGGTTTGCCCCTGTCATTAATGGGAATGCCCCTGGCACATCCCTGTGAGGCATCGTGTGGAACGCTGGTGCCTCTGGAGAGGCCCTGGTTTTCCAAGAGACTTCATAGGCTTTGAACGACTGCCTTCCAGGACATCTGTGGGCCCGGGTGGGGAAGGCAGAAGTGCCTCCTTATTGGACCATCCATGCGACTGGTGTGTGTTCTGATGGGCTCCTATTCTGGAAGCATCCTGACTTGAGCTGAGCCCCCCGCAGTTGGGCCATTTGTCGGCATCAATAGTCGTTTTGTTCAGTTGGCTGAGGTTTCTTCCCTTGCACTGGGGGTGGGTGGGTCCCAGGTGGGTCCCACCCCCACCCCGGCTCACCTCGCCTCGCCTTCTCAGGAACTCTTGTTGATTATTCTTCATATATATATATATATATATATATATATATATATATATATATATATATATATATATATTTATTTGTTTTATTTTTGGCTGAGTTGGGTCTTCGTTGCTGCATGCAGGCTTTCTCTAGTTGTGGCGAGCGGGGTCTACTCTTCGTTGTGGCGTGTGGGCTTCTCATTGCGGTGGCTTCTCTTATTGCAGAGCACAGTCTCTAGGCTTCAGTAGTTGTGGCACGTGGAGTCAGTAGTTGTGGCTCGCGGGCTCTAGAGCACAGGCTCAGTAGTTGTGGCACGTGGACTCAGTAGTTGTGGTGCCTGGGCTCTAGAGCGCAGGATCAGTAGTTGTGGCATGTGGGCTCAGTAGTTGTGGTGCACGGGCTTAGTTGCTCCGCGGCATGTGGGATCTTCCGGGACCAGGGCTCGAACCCGTGTCCCCTGCATTGGCAGGCGGATTCTTAACCACTGCACCACCAGGGAAGCCCCTGTTTATTATTCTTTCTCTCTTCTTAACCTTTGACCTCCTACACTGTGACCAGCCCACTCCTCCCCTCACTTCTTAACCCTCTGTACCAGGTCCCACCACAACCATTGCTCAGAAGTCACCAGTGACCTCAGGACCCCAAAGCCCATGGGCATCCTCAGCCCTCCTTTTAGTTAAGATGTGATATCAGGCACCATCAGATAACAGGACTTCTTCCCCTGCCCTAACCCTCTCTTCCTGTGTCCTGCTCTTGTATCTCCATCAATCACCTGGCAGCCCTCTTGTGGCATCTGTGCAGGTGCATCTCCCTCTACCTGGACATTCGTTTTGGAGTCTCTCAAACCCCTCCTCCCCAGATCAGGTGTCCCCTCCTCAGGCAGCGCATGCTGGCCCTCAGCAGGGTCGGGAGTCCCCCGCACCTGCCCAGGTGTGCAGCGCTGTGCTTACACGTGCGGGTCTCTGCTCCCCGCTGTGTCCTGGGGACAAAGCCGGTCACATAGAAAACCTCGCTCTTTCTCCAACGAGGAAAGGGACTTGGCACCTCCGGTAATAAGTGAGATTGGCCTGTGGTTCCCTTGCTCTCCTGCTGTTTAAGGTTAAATGTTGTTACAACACAAACCAGGGCACTTTTTTTTAGTGGTCGGCAGCTATTTATCTGGCACTGGAGGGAATCTGTTATTTGAAACCATCTGAACCTGGAATGATTTGGAGGTTTTTATATTAAATTTTTACATTTCCTTGCATTGTTATTCTTTGTTGCATTAGTCTAGACTTTTCATAATTTATATTTTCCTAGGAAAATGTCCCATTTCGTGGGGATCTCAAAATATCTTAACATAAAAGTATACACAGTCGGCCCTCTGTGTCCGCAGGTTCAGCAAACGTGGTTTCAACCAACTTTGGATTGAAAATATTTGGGAAAAAAAATTCCAGAAAGTTCCAAAAAGCATAACTTGGATTCGCTGCAGCCATCAACTATTTACGTAGCATTTACTGTATCAGGTAATGTAAGTAATCTAGAGATGATTTAAGCCATAAGAAGGATTGTGTCAGTTATGTGCAAATACTACACTATTTTATATAAGGGACTCGAGTGTTTGCAGATTCTGGTAACTGTGGGGGTCTTGGAACCAAACCCCCGTGGATACCAAGGGGGGACTGTATAGTATTCTTGTAATTTATGCATTTTTGTTTTTCTTTCTTACTTTTAGAATTACATTTTCCAGAGATTTGTGTATTTTCTCATGCAAGACAAAACAGCAGAAGTCATCATAGTAATTTATCGGTACTTTTTCCTGCTTTTCTAATTCAGTAAACTTTGCTTTCTTCGTCCTTGGTTTTTCTTGGATTTGTCTTATTTTCTCTCTAATTTCCAATTATGTGGATGTACCTTAATTCGCTTACCAGTCCTGGGTGAGGACGTTTAGGTTATTTCCAGTCTCCCACTATTTCAAACAATGAAATGTGTTCTACTTGAATCTCACAAACATGAGAGCGTATATACAGTAGAATTGCCATTAATAAGCTGTATACATTTCTAATTTTAATAGATTAATTTTTTCTCCAGAGAATTTGTGCCCGTTTACATTTCCATCAGCAGTATATTTGCTTCATTTTGGTTAGTATCACATTTAACCCATACTCTGTACCAGGCCCTTGACAAATTTTAACTCAATCCTCAGAACAACCCCACTTTACAGATGAGGAAATTGAGGCTTAGTGAGATTAAGTAACGTTTTCAAGTGTATTAAAAAAAAGTGAAAACTCAGTGACGAAGTGAAAAAGTGAAAGTGAAACTCAGACCTAGACATTCTGGCCCGAAGTTCATGCTCTTAACCAGCACACTGAGCTGCCTAGTTTCTCACACCCTTTTCATCACAGAGTTGACAAATGTTTTGATCTTTGCGAACATGGTAGGTAAAAAAAGTCTCGTTTTTAGTTTTATTTTGCAATTCCTTACTATGAGTAAGGTTGAGCATTTCTTCAAATGTTTAAGAGGCATGTGCTTTCCCCTCTTTGTGAACTGTTTGTTCATAACTCGTCTATTTTTTCATTTGGGCTGTTGACCTTATTGATTTATAGAAGCTCTTTACATATTAAAGTAGCTAGTTCCTTCTGTGATATAAAATGCATATATCTTTTTACTCTTTTACATGTCTTTCAGTTTTCTTTATATAGTTTTTACAGCATATAATTTACAAATTTTATGTAGTCAAAAATTTCAAGTTTTTCTGCTGTGTGTTTACATATGCCTGTTTTAGCAAACTCAGAAGGCATGACCAACCTGAGATTTAAATAGTTCTCTTATGTTTTCTTCTAGTACTTTTATAGTTTTGTTCTTCACATTAAATCTTTGATTTATCTGGAAATTATTTTCCTGTAAGATGTAAGGTAGGGAGTCAACTTTTTTCCCAGACATGAGTTGTTTTGTAATTCATCTTCTCTTTTAATTAGATTTCCACCTTTATCATATAGTCAGTCCCCACATGTATTTGAGATTTCCTTTTCCCCCTGTTGATCTGTGTATGAATGCAGCTGCACCACAATTTAAAAAGTATTATAATTTCAATGTATCTTACTATCTAGTCACTCATTCCTCTTTTTCATGAGAACTTTGGGATCAGTTTATCTAGTTCCTCAAAACACCCCAGTTGATATTTTTCATGAGGTTAATTGACATGCTATCTAGACTGCATATCCAAAAACATGGTTTGCACATATGTATTTTTAAGTTATCTTTTATATTTAGTTCTATTAAAATTTTTTCTTTTTTAAATAGAGCTTGCACATTTCTTAGGTTTATTTCTAGGTATTTTAATCTTCTTTTCATTACAGCTTCCAATGAATTGTGCTGTAATACATAAAAGCTATTGACTTCTATATACAAATTTTATGTCAACATCTTTGGTGAATTCTATTGTTATTTGTAATAGTTTTTCAGTTTATTTTCTTGGAATTTCCAGATATATAATCCTATCATCTGCAAACAATAATAATTTTATCTCTTCTCAATTTTTATATATCTTATTTCTTTCTCTTGTTTGTGTTGGTGAGTATCTCTAGGATAATATTCAGTAACAGTGGCAATAATAGATATCTTTCTCATGTCTTAACTTTAATGGGAGGATGTTTATAAGTATTTTCCTATTAAACATAATGCTGACCTTGGAGATGAGATAAATATATTTTGTCACATTAAGTATCAATCAAGTCACTTTTGAGAAGTTTTAAAAGTAAAATAAAGATGTTGAGTTTTATCAATGCTTTTCCAGCATAGAGATGATCATATGATTTGTGTTTGATCTGGTAATATAATGAATTATATTAATAAACTTGCCTATATTGAAACATGCATTTATGGAGGGAGGTGAATTGTGTTTCTCTCTATTTTACCTTGAATTGCCTAAAGGTTTTTCTTTATCAATGTTGATGCTTTGTTGTTTGGTGCATGGTATTCACAGATGCTAGGTCTTCATTGTGGATGGCATCCGTTATCATTGTAATGGGCTCTGTTTTTCTTCCCTTGCATGCTTTTTGTCTTGAATTCAATCTTATCTGATATTAAGAGTTTGAGATTGAGAACCCTGTTTTATTTTTTCTTCATGTTAATCCCCACCCCCCAACCTTTCTGAATCACTTTGTGTGTTTTTTTGTATATAATAGTGTAGATATGGATTTTTTGGTGACCTAATCTTAGTCATTTTGTTTTCTTTTTATCAGTGAAAAGCACACCCTTTGAGACAAGCCATCAGGATTAGCAAAGGGTTCCTTGCATCACCCCCCATCACTGCCTGGCACAGTTACCCAGGGGTGACCACACATGGAGTTTCCAAACAATATCTCTTTAGTCATTTTCTTTTATTATGTAAGTTTAGCTAATATAAGTTTCAATATATAGATATATTGATAAAATAGTTTTCTTTTAATTCTGTCATGATTTTTAAATTATGCTTTCTGTTTAAACCTTAAATATCTTTTTCTATTTTTTTTTTTTGGCTGCATTGGGTTTTCATTGCTGTGTGCGGGCTTTCTCTAGTTGCGGCGAGTGGGGGCTACTCTTCGTTGTGGGGCGCAGGCTTCTCATTGTGGTGGCTTCTTTTGTTGCGGAGCATGGGCTCTAGGCACGCAGACTTCAATAGTTGTGGCACGTGGACTCAGTAGTTGTGGCACATGGGCTCTAGTGTGCAGGCTCAGTAGTCATGGCGCACGGGCTTAATTGCTCTGCGGCATGTGGGATCTTCCCAGACCAGGGCTCAAACCCATGTCCCCTGCATTGGCAGGCGGATTCTTAACCACTGCACCACCAGAAAAGTCCCAAACCTTAAATATCTTGTACTGTATAGTCTATGTTATCATATTTTTTTCTGTGTCCCTATTACTTTTGATAATTTAGTATGTGTATGTTTTGTCTGAGTGGTTACATTTCTTTTTTATTGAGGTAAAATTCACATAACATAAAGTGAACCATTAACCATTTTTAAGTGTATAATTCAGTGATAGTTATTATTTTTAACTGTGCATTTATAGACTGTTCATAATCATTCTCCATTTGCTTTACATCAGCAGTTCCTTTACACTCTTAAAAACCATCAAGGACCCCAAAGAGCTTTTGTTTATGTGGGTAATATCTATTGATACCGTATTAAAAACAAAAAACTGGAAAATTTGAAAATATGAATTATTTCACTGAAAAATCACAATGATAAACACATTGCATGTTAACATAAATAACATTATTTTAATGAAGTATAACTATATTTCTAAAACAAAGAAAAAATTAGTAAGAAGAATGGCATTAGTTTACATTTTTGCAAATCTCTTTAGTGTTTGACTTAGAAAGACAGATGGATTCTCACATCTGCTTCTGCATTCAGTCTGTGATAATAGATTGTTTGCTTTGCATTTTGAAGAAAACCTGGCTTAACACAGATATGTAATTGGAAGAGGGAGGGATATTTTAACAGTCTTTTCAGATAATTGTGGGTATTCTTCTTTGGCAAGTGGTGGTTTTTTAAAGGTTGGTTGTATTGTGGAATCTGAAACCATATCAGTGACCTTTTTGTACTCTGTTACATTAAACCCTACTTGTCTATTTTGCATTTTGACCGGATCATTTAGCCCTTTATGATTTTGTAACATCATGCACTGTGTCATTTGGAAAATGACCTGAGTTATGCAGATATTCCAAATGTTGACACATTACATTATACATTATCAAAAAATCACATTTGTTAAACCTAACCAAGGAGGTGAAAGACTTGCACACTGAAAACTACAAAACACTGCTGAAAGAAATTAAAGAAGACGCATTTATAAATGGAAAGAGAGCCATGTTCATGGATTAGAAGACTGTATTGTTCAGATGTCAATACTACCTAAAGCAATCTACAAATTCAACACAATCCCTATCAAAATCCCAATGACTTTTTTTTTTTGGAGAAGTAGAAAAAAAATCTTACAATTCATATGGAATCTAAATCCAATAGCCAAAAATAATTTTGAAAAAAAAGAACAAAGTTGGAGGACTCACACTTCCTGATTTCCAAACATATTACAATGCTACAGTAATCGAAACAGTGTGGTACTGGCATAATGACAGACAAATAGACCAATGTAAAAGAACAGAGAGCCTGGAAATAAACCCTTGTGTATATGGTCAAGTGATCTTCAACAAGGGTGGCAAGACCACTCACGTGGGAAAAGAAAGTCTCTTCAACAAATGATGCTGAGAAAACTGAATGTCCACATGCAAAAGGATGAAGATAGACCCTTACCTTACAACAAGTACAAAAATTAACTCAAAATGGATTAAAGACCTAGACATATGACCTACAACTACAAAACTCCTAGAAAAAGACATAGGGGAAAAGCTGTATGACATTGAACTTGGCAATGATTTCTTGGAGATGATGTCAAGAGCACAGGCAACAAAAGCAAAACTAGACAAATGGAACTACATCGAACAAACACTTTTGTACATCAAAGGACAAAATCAACAAAGTAAAAAAGGAGCCTATGGAATGAGAGAAAATAGTTGAAAATCATATATCTGATGAGGGGGTTAATATCTGGAATATATAAACAACTCCTACAACTCAACAACAACAACAAAAATCAAACCATCCAGTTTTAAAAATAGGTGGAGGACTTGCATAGACATTTCTACAAAGATGATATACAAATGTCAACAGGCATATGAAAACATGCACAGTATCACTAATCATCAGACAAATGCAAAGCAAAACCACAGTGAGATACCAGCTCACACCCGTTAGGATGGCTACTATTAAAAAAAACTACAACAGCAGGAAAAAAAGTATTGGTGGGAATGCAGAGAAATTAGAACCCTTGTGTACTGTTGGTGGGACTGTAAAATGGTGAACTCACTATGGAAAACAGTATGGAGTTCCTAAAAAACATTAAAAATAGAACTATCATACAATCCAGCAATTCCACTTCTGGGTATATACCCAAAATAATTGTAAGCAGGTTTCAAAGAGATATTTGCACACCCATGTTCATAGCAGCACTATTCACAATAGCCGAGAGGTGGAAGCAACCTAAATTTCCATTGATGGATGAATGGATAAACAAAATGTGGTCTACACATATGGTGGAGTATTTTCATCCCCCCAAATGAAGGAAATTCTATCACATATTACAACATGGATGAATCTTGAAGACATCATGCTAAGTGAAATAAGCCAGTCACAAAAAGACACATACTATATGATTCCACTAATATGAAATATTGAAAGTAGTCAAATTCATAGAAACTAAATAGAATAGTTGTTATCAGGGGCTGGGTGGGGGAAGGGGAGATGTTATTTAATCGGTCTAGAAGTTTCAGATTTGCAAGATGGGAAAGTTCTGGAGATCTATTTCAGAATAATATGTCTGTGCTTACTGCCATTGAAGTGTACACTTAAAATTTGTTAAGATGGTAAACTTTATGTTATGAGTTTTTTTACCTCAATAAAAATAATAAAATTTGTTAATATCACCACTGATCTCATCAGAAAAATCTTTAAAAGTATTGAGAAGCTATGATTTCATTATGTTGGTCACACGTTTTCTAACATTATAATTTTCCCCCACAAAAAATTTTATCATTGGCATCAACTACTGTCAGTTGTTTTCCTTGAATGACAGGCTTGCTTCATTTTTGAACAAAGAAAATATCTGCCAACCACCCATATCTGGATAACCATATTTTGTCAGTGTTCTCTTAGGTAAAAATTGCATTCCATGAAAAAGGAGGTAGTTCAGCTCATAACTCACATGTTTGCGCAAGAGCTTTTCCTGAAGGTGACAGCAGTGCTCTCAGTACACAGGTGAACTGCTTTCTGAATGCTTCCTGTTTTGTCAAGACCATCTCCAATCATTTGGGCTGCTGTAACAAAATGCCCTAGATGGGTGGCTTATAAACAACAGAAATTTATTTCTCACAATCTGGAGACTGAAGGTTTGAGATCAGGGCACTCACTGGGTTGTGTTCTTTGGTGAATGCTCTCCGCCTGGTTCACAGACGGCGTCTTCTCACTGTGTCCTCGTGGGTGGGAGGGGCGAGGGAGCTCTGGGGGGGGTTCTCTTTTATAAGGACACTAATCTCATTCATAAGGGCTCCACCCTCATGACCTAAACACGTCCCAAAGACCCCCACCTCCTAATACTATCACTTTGGGGGATTAGAATTTCAACGTACGCATATTGGGGAAAAACAAACATTCAGACCATAGCACGTAGAAGGATAAGAATATGTGCATTCAAGCAATGGAACCTAATAAAATTAATTTTTTTTTGCTGCTCTTCAAGGACATTTTTTCCCCTGCAAACACATGGCAGTAAATAATACAATAGCTGCTGGTACAGTTGGTGTCACTGCCTCAACTGTGCTGAGGGTCATGATAGCCTTGCCTGCCACTGATTTTGCACCATCAGGGCAAATGTCAACCTAGTTGTTCCAGAATAAATGATGAGCTTCACAAAGTTCTTCTGCAGCGTGAAGATTTCCTCCCACTCGTGTTTGCTGCCGAGAAGACCCAGAAGAGAAGATCTTAGGTGTAAGGTGGTGCTGATACGGGACCAACGCACGCGGATAGCATATCTGGGTCCGTGGATATCTCTGTATGCAGAGCAGAGTTCACCTCTGCTGACGAACTGTTAACTCAGTCTCCATGTTTGCAGATAAATATTTACACGACGAGTTACCGTGGTGCTGGGCAGTGGAGGGCTGACTTTCCGCCCAGCGCTGCCAACTCTGCATGGCGCTATTAGTCTCCCCGTGATGCCCGTGTCTCCAGCTAGTGAAAGGGTAGCTCCATAAGATGCCTCAGTGGCTTCTTAATTTTTACTTTGAGAAATTGTAATGCACAATTTTGGCTTTTAAAGCTCTCATCACACGTTTAAAACATTACATCCCTTTTTTCTTTACACTCTGAATGCCTGGCCTCAAGATGATGCTACAGCTTTGCCGATACCATACTACTATGTGAAAGTGTTCTGTTGCATAAGAAGCAGTAAACATTTATAAAGAAGAGGAAATAGCTTTCACCATGTTTTTGTTTCTTACTTACACTTTCACCCAGTTTCCTCTCATTCATCATTTTCAGCATTTTTCAACATGGATGGTAAAAATGGGGTCTGAGAAAGTGAATCTCCTCCTCTTCCTTAAGCCAAAAATTCATCATTAAATATAAGGAAAACTTATTATAAATAAATTTTAATTTTAAAATAGAATATTATTAAATTCTAAAGAAGGCAATTTTGAAAAAAAAATTTAAATTTGGAAAATTTTCCAAAAAATTAAAATATTTTTGTAAAACAAAACAAGAAAGAGAAACTGATTTGAATTAAGGGAAAAGGAAAATCCTTCTAAGAACTGGTTAGCATTGTCCAACAATAAGGCAGTTGTCCTTAGGAGGAGTGAGTTGCCCATCATTGGAGGTAATCAAGCACTGACTGGACAACAGGAGGCTGGGATACTGTGGAGGAGGCTCATGGTCCAGAGGGCACTTGGGCCCAATGGCTTTGAAGGTTCCAGAGCCCTGGTGGTCTGCCTTCTGTGCCCGCCATCCACTGCTCCTCCTAAGGTCTCCGGTGGCCCCCCATCTCCAAATCTGTGTCTTCCCCAGAGCCTTCTCACTACTCAGGCTTTCTGCACTGCCAGAAGACTTGGAACAAGCTCCACTTTGAGCCCCTCCCCCTGGTTTGGGAGGCGCCAAGAGCTCTGGGTTCCTCCTCTCACTCCGCAACCGTGGAGCTCGGTGGCCTCCGTCCTCCACCCGAGCCGTGGGCCTTCCCCCAGCTCGGGCCTCGGGCCTCCTCCTCCTTCCTTCTGCACTCCTGCGGAGATCTCAGCTTCCCTCTGACTGGCGCTTTCTGGGTGGCTGCAGGGGCTCTGGACACCTCCCACCAGAGGGGGCGGGGCCATCATAATCTTCAGCACCAACGCCCGCCGCGGTGCGCACAGTAACTCAGCAACCCTCTCGGCCGCTTGGAAGGGGATACTCCCTCCTCTTTGCAGCGCCAAGGAATTGAGGCTCCAGGGCCCTCGGGAATTTGCTCCCGATTCCCCCGGCAGGAAAGGGCAAAGCTGGGGCTTTGGCTCGGGTGGTCTCCCTCGGAGGCCTGTGCTTGGAATCTCCACGCATCTGCTTAGAAGGATGTGTAGGATCCGCAGAGGCCGGGGAGAACATTCCAGGCTGAGGAAACACCGCAGTTGAGGCAGGCAGGGCGGAGCACGCCTGGGGAGTGGGCCCCATTCAGCTCAGGGCAAGGCCCTGGGGCCCGCTGGGCGGATCAGAACAGGGGGCGAGGGGTCCCGGGCCTCGTGGCAGGCAGCAGAGGGGACGAAGGGACCCCGAGGGACAAGCCCTGGGGCATACAAGAAGCAGGACCTGGGAGGCACACCTTTGGGGCTGGACTCCCACGCTGCTAGTTCGGCACACCGCTACGGAGGGACAGGCACACAGACAGCTGCTCCTCTTCGGGCCGTGGAATGTTTTTCTTTCAGAGCACGGTCTTCCCTTTACAGGATCTGAGCAACCTGCCCACACGTGACGGCCAGCGTGGCGTTTCTCTTGCTTTAGCAGTGAGCAAAACAGCCTTCAATTCTCAGCGTGCATTTTCATTCAAAATGCGCGGTTGCCATAGCAGAGTTCAGCGACCCAGAACTTGGGCGCACGTGCCGGATGTCAGCCTCTCCAAGGACATGACAACGACAGCTCTCTGGTCCACAGACCCACGGGGGCTGCTCGGAGCCAGGGCCAGAGGTGACCCAAGAGGCTCCACCGCAGGCACATTCAGAGACCAATGAGGAAGCACAGAGACCGATGGGCCCGAAGCGCTGGGTTTCAGAACCACGGCAGCCCTTCCTCCCAGCTGCCTCCCAGGCTCTAGCAGGCCCTAGCAGAGGGGACCCCTAACGGAGTGCCTGCACTACTTTTTTCTTAAAAAGAAGGAGTCAAAAGGTAAAGGTTCATTCCTATCTTTGACCTCAGAGACTTGGAGATTAAAGAATAGTTCTAACAACCTAAAGGCAAAGTCTTATAGAATTAAAAACAGGATTGATCCTTTCAAAATCACTGGTTAAGAATGAAAGCCCCAAATGACCGTATCAACACACAGAATTTTTTTTTAAAGAAATGAAAGAACACAAGAATAAGCATAAAACCAAAAATAAAAAAGCATAAAACAAAGGTATAGAAGATCAAACATATTCATTTGGGTCATAAATAAATAGATAGGCATAAGGTCTTTACTAAAGGAAAAAACATTTTCAAATTGGGTTTAAAAATATTCACCTACACATCCACCCATCCATTCATTGATGAGTCCATCCACCCATCCATCAAGCCATCCATGAATCCTGAAGGGGATCCTGAAGCAGCCCTGCGACTTAGCTCCAGCCCCACTCTGCCTCAGTCAGAGGCAGTCTTGATTGCCCAGGGAACCAGCGGAACACACAGTTACCCTTGCTTCTGGTAACATGAATCTATTCACCCATCATCCATCCATCCACCTATCCATCCATCCACCATCCATCCATCCATCCAGTCATTTATTTATTAAACACTTCCTGAGCATCCTTCTGTGTTAGGCCCCAGGATTCAGAGATAGTTCTGCTGTGGTTCCTTGAGTCTTTCAGAGCCTACTTGGTGAAGACCAATCTGTAAACAGACATATTGACAAATGTAGTCAGGGTAGTGGGGGTCCAATGAAGGGCATATCTTCTGGGGAATCAGGAGAGCTTCCCAGAAGAGGTGAATTGTGTAAGCTGGGCCTTAAGAGAGGATTGAATGCTGGTCTGTGAGCAAAGGGGCTGGGGAAGGGACCTCCCACTCAGAAGGAACAGAATGCATACATACCGTCGGCATGGAGTCCAGAAGGAAACCGAAGGTGGGGGCAAGGAGTAGCAGAAGACAAGGCTGAAGAGGTTGGGGTTAAGGGACATATCCTGGGGTCACTGGTTTCAGGCTGAGTAGTTTGGGCTTTATCTTGTGGGCAGTGGAAAGCTCTGAAGTCTTTAAACACAGCGTGATCTGATGACATTTGCCTTTTATAAATCTCACTGGGATGGTGACAGTGTGGAGGACGGCCCAGGAGGGAGATAGTGAGCCTGGGTCCTGGCGTGACAGTGAGTGTCCCAAATCCTCAGCATACTAGCAAGACACATCTGGCAAAGCCTGTGAACATATGGGTCAGGTGGTTGCTATGGAATATGGAAACATCAGATGTCTCCCTTCCTATGTGAGCAGGGTGGGGTATGGAGCAGACCAACAATTACCTTGGGTTTATAGGCATGAAGGTGGAGCTGGGCTGCCCTAAATGAATATTGCCAGTGAGATATGTGTCACCAGTCTCCTCTGAGTGACACTTTGCCCAGAGAAGGCCATTGTGTCAGGGGTGAGCAGAGATGGAGCTGCCTTTTTCATCCTGAGGGCGAGATGGGAAGGCACTGAGTTCATTAAGGCTGTTTAGGTCACTTGCACCAATGGGACAAGTGACCTCACATAAGTCTGAGATGCAGCAGTGACTTGACAGCAGAAATGTGTGACAGAGATGGAGAGCAAAAGAGTCTCTCAATTCCAGAGCAGGAGGATCCCTTTCAGGGCACCTATTACAACCTTATTTGATGGGTGAAAAAAATGGTAACGACAACAACAAAATGATGATAATCATGATGGTGGTGATGATGTTGATGACAGTGATAGTGATGATGATGGTGGTGATGATGATGGTGATGGTGGTGGTGGTGATGGTGGTGATGATGGTGATGATGATGGTGGTGGTGATGGTGGTGGTGGTGATGGTGGTGGTGGTGATGGTGGTGATGGTGGTGGTGGTGATGGTGGTGGTGATGGTGGTGGTGATGGTGGTGATGATGATGGTGGTGATGGTGATGGTGGTGATGATGATGGTGGTGATTATGGTGATGATGATGGTGATGATGATGATGGTATGATGATGGTGGTGATGGTGGTGATGGTGGTGATGATGGTGATGATGATGATGATGGTGATGATGTTGATGACCGTGATGGTGATGATGGTGGTGATGGTGGTGATGATGGTGGTGGTGGTGATGACTATTAACATTTATATTGTGCCTAATATTTTCTGGCCACTACTGTAAACACTACCTAAATTAACTCATTTAATCCTTACAAAAGCCCTATGAGGAGATATTTTCATTCCTGCTTTTCATGTGGGGACCCTGAGGCACAGAGTGGCTAATGCATCTTGCCCCATGTTACACAGCCCACTAAGGCTAGACAGCACCGGCATTGTCCTGATCCAGCAGTGTATGCTGGAGATAGAAGGCATTTTGGAAAAAATTGTTAGCCCTCAGACAAGGGTGGGAAGAGGGATCGTTCTAAGCGACTGGTGGTTCTGCAGAGTGTTTGCCCTTGATCCGTGCCTAGGCTGGGTACCCAGGCGTTGTGTGGAAGGTGGGACGCAGAGGCAGGGAGGATGGTGCAGGCTTAGAGCTGCTCCAAACCACATGCATTCTGAGTAGTTCCAGGGGAAGACAGAGCACTTTGGGCTCAATATAAAGGGGACCTTTACCCCCACAGATCCAGGGTGGGAATGAAGAGATCATGTAGGGATACTGTGAGCTTCTGCTTTCAAAGGTGTGCAAGGAGAGCCTAATGATCATGTTCTAAGGGTTCGGGCTTGGTGACTTCTGTGGCCACTTTAAACTTTGGGATTGTATTGTCCCCATTTCACAGATGGGGAAACTGAGGCTCCACAGGTGGCTTGTCCATGGATGCTCTTTCCATTTAGCCACTGCTCCGAACTGGCAGATGGGAATGCATCTTCTCCACCTCTCATGTTTCCATGCGGAGGGACATCCTTTTGTGTGACACTCCTGGACCCAGATGGGGAAGGGAGGGTTGTTCTGCAAACCTAAACCTCTGGGGGCCAGGGTCCTGCTTAGCCTGACCTGGCCTCTGCCAGTAACTCAGGGACCAAGTGGCTCATAGGGAGGGTATCCAGGCAGGGCATGGGGTCAGATGCTGTGTGATCTTGGGTAGACCAGTCACCTGCCCTGAGCATGTGTTCCTCACCTATAAAGCTGAGCTACGTGAGGATGAGGTACAGGTTGCGGGAGCTCATGGGTGTTAGTTGAATGAATAAATGTTGGCTGGGAGATGCGTCTGTACTGCAGTGCCCTGGCTGGGCAATTTCCCCCCAAGGACTTTCTGCTCCCCGAGGCCCCCCAGGGCATCCCAGGCTGAGGGGCTGGAGGGTCCCTCCTCAGGGTGTCCAAGCACCCTGGCTCCTCCCTGGGACGGGCACCTGCCTGAGGGTCTCTGCTCCCCGCCTCCACCCCCCGCTGGCCCTGTCCATCATTTTCAGCTGTGGGTGTCCATTCTTCAGATTTCCTGGCTCCTCTGTGCACCTAAACAGCTGGTGCTATTTGTTCTGGGTGATTTCCCTTATTTATTGGCGCATTTTCGGAAGGCACACAACTCTGTCTTCCAGCCATTTTACTGCAGCCTCTTTAAATGGAAACAATTGATCAGGCCTTTGCTTTCCTCCTTTTGTTCCAGTCCCTCCTCCCCAGCTGCCTCACCCCACCCCTTCTCTTTCAAGCAGCAATTAAATTTAAATCTATTTCTCTAAAGACAAAACTTAATCACAGTCTCAGGCCCAGGAGTGTCCCAGAGCCAAGGGGACGTGGCAGGGCACACGGGGCTGGACGGAGGGCAGCTGACTCTGCCCTTACGGGGGGTGCAAGCCCCCAGCCCAGCTCCGGCCCAAGGCAGATTTTGACCCCGATGGGCGGAGGCCTCGTAGGTCACAGGGAGTGTGACCAGCGTGTCACGGGCAACATGGTTCGTCATGGAATGCAGTTAAATGGGCCGTGGGTCAGGCAGGATGCGCAGGTGGTACCCTGGCCTTTGAGATGGGGTTGAGGTCATTGCCTCGGCTAGTCTCGGGGTCCCGTGTCCGTGTCCCAGGCAAGGAGCTGCCAGAGGGGACGCATGTGTCACTGGCATAAGAATGGTGAGCTTCTGGTCCCTGCTCATCCTTCCCTCTTTTTTTTAGCCACGAGGAAGCTGAGGGCCAAATCTGCAATTGAGATTCAGGAACTACTCGTGACCCGAGTCACATTCTGTCCCATCGAGAGTGTCAGGCTGCCTGCCCCGCCCCCTCCCCGTCACCCTGGACTCCTCCCCCGTGGCCCCATCACAGATGTGGTCATTGCTCGTCCTGAGTCCGTATGCACCTCCTCTCGTCTGCCCGGAGCCCAGGGAGCCAGTGACCACCCCCCGCCCCGTCCCGGACGTATGGAGAAAGGAAGCAGCCAGCAGTGCCGCTGGGGAGTTCACGTCCTGTCTGGAGACGTCTAGGAGCGGGTGATGCAATAGACCAGTCAGCCCAGTTGCTTCACGTAGCCAGTTTCTCAGGCCCCTGAGCCGCCCGTGGAAGGAATCACGCAGTCTGTGTTCTGGTGTGTCCCGCTCTTTCACTCACCCTAATGTCTGTGGGCTGCTCCCACACTGCTGCAGGTGCCATGGGCTGTCCCCTTTCACTGCCGAGTAGGTCCCTCTGTGTGGACAGAGGGCAGGTGGTTCACTCCCCTGTCGATGGGCGTTGGGACTGTTTCCAGTTTCTAGCTATTATCGTGATTTCTTTTTTGGTGGCCATATACATTCTCTTAGGTATATTCCTAGGAGTGGAATTGTGGGGTCATGTGGTAAAAGTATGCTTAATTTCAGTATACACAGTCAAACAGCTTTCCAAAATGGTTTAACCATTTTACATTCCCACCCGGAAGTGTATGAGCGTCCCAGTGGCTCTACATCCTCACCAATGCTCCTCACTGTCAGTCTTTCTTTTCTAACCCTTCCAGTGAGTTAGAAACTATATCTCATTGTGGATCTAAGGCAATGAGTTTGAGCACTTTGCCTATACTTATTGACCATGAGTACATTTCTTTTTGTGAATTGCCCATTCAAGTCGTTTGTCCCTTTTTAATTGGATTGCTTTTTTGTTATTGATTTATGGCAGCTCTTTATGTATGATGCTTATGAGTTCTTTGTCAGAAATGTGTATCATGTATATTTTTCCTGATCCGTGGATTGTTTTTCACTTAATAGTGTCTTTGATGAGCATAAGTTTAAAATATTGATGACATTAAATTTATATATTTCTTTATGATTACTTCCTGTGTCCTCTCTAAAAATATTTGCCTACTCCAAAATAGTGAGGATATTTTCTCATGTTTTCTTCTAGAAGATTCATATTTCTACCTTCCACCTTTTAGTCAATGATGCATCTTGAATGAATGTGTGTGTATGGGGTGAGGGAGGGATCAAAGTTTATTTTTTTCCATATTGTCAGCTAGTTCCACGATCACGTGTTGAAAAGACTCTGCTTTGTCTGATGAATTGCCCTGGTGCCTCAGTTGACTATATATGTGTGGATCTATTTCTGGACTCTCTTCCATTCCATTGATCTATTTGTCTGTTTTGCACTAATATCACACAATCTTAATTATTGTAGCTTTATGGTAAAGAGAGTGTCCTCCAACTTTATTGGGTTTTTTTCAAAGATTTTCTTGGATATTCTAGGCTTTTTACATTTCCGGATTAATTTTAGAATTACCTTTTCAATGTCTGTAAAAAGCCTGCTGGGATTTTATTGGGATTGGATGGACTCTATAGACCAGTTTAGGGAGAACTGATATCCTAAAAAACTGCATTTTCTAATCGATGAGTATGGCAAACCTATTCAGGTTTTGAAAACATTAATTCCCCTCAACATGTTTTATAGCTTATAGTGTAGAGATCTTCCATATCTTTTATTAGATGGATTCTTAGGCATTTGATTTGTTTGATACTATTATAAATGGTATTTAAATTTTTCATTTTCCAATTGTTCATTACTAATATATAGAAACAAAATTAGTTTTTGTATATTGACTTTACATTTTGCAATTTTGCTAAATTTGCTTGTTACTTTTAGTAGTTTTGTCATAGATTCCTTAGGCTTTCCATATACGCAGTCATGTTGGCTCATATGGACAATTTTGCTTCATCCTGTTCAATCTTTTTGCCTTTCCTTTCTTTTTCTTACTTTCCTTCACCAGCCAGGACCTTCCCAATGATGTCAAGTCGAAGCAGTGAAGGAGGACATCTTGCCTTGTTCCTAATCTTAAAGTGTTCAATATTTCATCATTAAGTATGATGTTAGCTGTAGGGTTTTTTGTAGGCACTCTTTATTAGATTGGGGAAGTTTGTTCTGTTACATTTTGCTGAGAGTTTTCTTTTCAATCACGAATAAGTGTTGAATCTTCTCAAGTGCTTTCTCTGCATCTATTGAGATGATAATATTTTTTTCTCCTTTATTCTGTTGATTTGGTGAATTACATGGAGTTTTTAAATGTTAAACCAACCTTGCACCTTGAATAAGTCCCACTTGTTTATCACACACACACACACACACACACACACACACAGGTTTTGTTTTGCTAATACTTTGTTCAAACTTTTTACATGATTTTATTGTTCTGTAACTTTACTTGATTCTAATTTTATACCATCTGACAATCCTGCTTTCTAATTGGAGTGTTTATTCCATTTACATTTAATTAAGTTACTGATAAAGTTGAGTTTACATCTACTTTCTTGCTGTTTGTTTTCTATTTGTGCCATCTGTTCTCTGATTCTTTACTGCTTTCTCTTGGATTCACTGAGCATTTTAAAATATTCTATTGTATGTCCTGTCTTGACCTTTTAGTACCTCTTTCCTTTAAAGTGATTGTTCTGGGTATTACAACATAAATCCTTAAATGATCAC
The DNA here is from genome assembly GCF_965194805.1 of Balaenoptera borealis. Taxonomy (NCBI): domain Eukaryota; kingdom Metazoa; phylum Chordata; class Mammalia; order Artiodactyla; family Balaenopteridae; genus Balaenoptera; species Balaenoptera borealis. The sequence continues at coordinate 103,587,857 of NC_138870.1, forward strand.
AACCTACGTTGCATTAATATTATACCACTTCAAGCTCAATTATAAGGACATTACAGCAGTGTAAGTCCCTTTAACTCCTCTTCCTCTTGTGCTATGATTGTCATATATTTTATTTCTACATGTATAAACCCCATAGCATGATGATATCATTGCTTTAAACAGTCAATAATCTCTGTTCATTCATTCTGAATTCATATTTTCATTCATATTTTCCTCTAAATTATTTAACAAACTTATAGTAAAAATTTAAAGTTGTCATGTGCTAATTCCAACATCTGGGTCATCTGGGCATTTACCTGTACTAACTGTTTTTTCTCTTGATTATTGGTCACATTTTCAACCAAGAGTCCAACTGACCTGGGGCTGGCCTCACCTCTCATATGTTTTTGTTCCTCTCTGGTTTCAAGTGCGTTGAGGGTGGGGTCAGGCCCTTTCCTTCTGCAAGTACCAGGAAACCATGTGGATCTCTTTTTGCCCTCAGCCCCAAACTCCAATTCCTCTTGCATCCTCCATGAAGGGAGTGATCTCTGTGGTCTTATCAGAAATTGAGCTCATTGGGAATTAGCTACAGGTTTTTTTTTTTTGGCTGCATTGGGTCTTTGTTGCTGTGTGCAGGCTTTCTCTAGTTGTGGCGAGCGGGAGCTACTCTTCGTTGCAGTGCGTGGGCTTCTCATTATGGTGACTTCTCGTTGTGGAGCATGGGCTCTAGGTGCGCGAGCTTCAGTAGTTGCAGCACGTGGGCTCATTAGTTGCAGCACGTGGGCCCTAGAGTGCGCGGGCTTCAGTAGTTGCTGCACGTGGGCCCTGGAGTGTGTGGTCTTCAGTAGATGCTGTGCATGGGCTCAGTAATTGTGGTGCACAGGCTCTAGGGCACTCGGGCTTCAGTAGTTGTGGCTTGTGGGCTCTAGAGTGCAGGCTCAGTAGTAGTTGTGACACACAGACTAAGTTGCTCCGTGGCATGTGGGATCCTCCCGGACCAGGGATCGAACCCGTGTCCCCGGCATTGGCAGGTGCATTCTTAACCACTGTGCCACCAAGGAAGTCCTAGTTACAGCTTTGATTAGTTCTAGTTCAACCATGGTTTCAACTCTTTTGAGAAAAAAGTCAGACACCATCTCATCCCCAGCAGGGCCCTGGAGTCTAAACATCATGAAACTTCAAGATCTTGCTCTGCTTTCCAACCTCACCCCCATCTGCCTCTAACTTAGCATTATCAGGTGATAGAGATTATTTTTACCTTTGGGTCTCTTTCAAATTCCAGTCTGTCATCCAAAAAAGAATATATATATAAAATATATTATATATGTATATATGTATGTATATATATACATATATGTATTATCTATGTATATGTATGTGTATATACATATATCTACACATATGTAATATATTATGTGTATAAATGTGTGATATGTATATATGTGCATATATGTATATATGTATATATTATATATGTATATGTAATTATATATGTATAATATATATGTATAACTGAATCACTTTGCTGTACACCTGAAATTAACACAACATTGTAATTCAATAAAAATTAAAAAAAAAAAGAAAAAGAAAAAAATTCCAGTCTGCACATAAGCCCATGGTGCTGAAAGGGGTTGGCTGGTTTCTCCTTGAGCCTTAAGGGTCTTGGCCTATGGCAGGCAGAGGAGTGAGACCCCAGCCTTAGTAACTACCCCAGATATGATGGCAGGCATTGGTCTTCGCTCACTTATGAAGGCCTTGTCTTTCTCTGAAATTTGGTTCATTTCGAGGTTTTTTTTGCGTTTGTAGCTCTTTGAAGGCTTATCAAGTATGATTCTATAGTTTATGTGGTGTTTTCTTGCTGTTTCTGTAGAGTAATGGTCTTTATTTTCTACATCAACTAGAAGCAGGACTCCACTGTAGACAGAGTTTTTGGTGCATTTCAGGAAAATGGGAGACACCGCCAAGCAGAAAAGTAGGAGAAAAAAGACTCATGAGCACTGATGGAGGGTGAGTGTGACCCTGAGCCTGTGGGAAACGGGTCCCCAGGGGCCCATGCCTCCACTCGTTGAGTCCCCAGCAAGGCAGGGGGCTGAGCGTGATCCTTCCTCAGACAAGCTGGGATACCTAGGTCCTGGGTCAGCAGCCATGCCAGGCTCCTAGAGGAAGAAAATGACTCCCCTGTGGAGGACGGTGACCCGACTGGAGGCCTTGCGGACCCCCAGACGCTGAGACCACGAGCACACGAACTACCTCACTATGACGATTTCACCAGCACGCCAGGAAAGCAAATGCCGTGAGCAAGAGGCAGCCAAAATAACACAACAGATAACACAACCCCCGGATCGCAGGCGCTGGGGTTCTCGGGTTCAGAATGTGAAATGGATAAGTACAAAATGTTTGGAGACGTGAAAGCTGGAATCTGTCAGCGAGGGCAGGACCCTGACTGAGGGGGTTTTGTATGTTCAGCCAGAGCAGGGCTGCGGCCCAGAGGCCTCACAGGCTCTCCCTGCAGGGGGCTCTGCACCTAGGTGACCTGGGGGGTTCTAGGGAGGTTACCTGGGAGGATACCTGGGGGGTAGTCACTTGCGGGGAGGATACCTGGGGGGGAGTTTACCTGGGAGGAGGTTATCTGGGGGGGAGGTCACCTGGGGGGAGGTTACCTGGGGGGAGGTCACCTGGGGGGAGGTCACCTGAGGGGAACCTCGGAGGTCCTCTGGCAGATGACTCTATCCCTAGGTGACCTGGGAGGGGTCACATAAAGTCATGTAGTCCAAACTCTCCATTTTCTGTAAGGAGACTGAAAGTAGGACTCATCACCACCTCCAGGCTGGGGCAGGTCTGGGACAGTGGTCTCCTGACCCCGAGGCTGGGAGCCCCAGGAGTACTGTGCCCAGGACTTGGGCCTTGGGGTTCTACATGACGCCGGTACCTAGCTGAACTCCAGTTCTGGAGCATGAACCCCCAACACGGGGAACGGGAACAGCCTCTTGGGATCCCAGCAGCCTTTCTGGAGGAGGGGCTATTTGAGCAGGGCATTGAGGGATGCATAGAAGTCCGAGGGGAGGGTAGCATCATTGGCTGAGTAGCGGCCACATGCCATGTGGAGCATTTACAGGCATCATCTCGTACGGCATAGCACAGTGTTCACTGCACCGTCCTTGTGGCCAGGCAGCTTAAGTTCAGGTCCTGACTCTGCCACTTACCAGCTGGTGGTCCTGGAGAGGTCACCAGTCAGCTGTCCTCCTGTGACGTGCTCAGCTCCACCTCCTGCCCGCAACTGAAGACACTCAGGATGTGTGCCCTTGGGCCAGCCTTCGGGTTCTTTGAGACTGACTTCCTTGGGGGAGACACGAGGAGCCCACCCAAGCCCTGGGGGACTTTCTGTTCCCAGACTAAGCTCCCTGCCTTGCCTGCGGCTGCCTGCGGCTGCCTGCGGCTGGGGCTCAGCAGGTTGCATCCTTGATGACACTTCAGCGGGAAACCCTGTGTTCTGGGGCTGGACACAGGCGTCCTCCGTTGGACCATGGTGACGGCTTTACATCAACACGCCAAGCTGTCAGCTCCTCGACAGCCCCACCAAGTGGGCCTTAGTCTCAGGATGCTGCCCTCAGGGAAATCCTGTAAACTGCCACCTGCCCCTCACAAGAGGAGGCAGGCTTGAACCCAATCCTCCTTGGCACCGGGGCTTCCTGACTTCCACGACGCAGGAGTCAGCGGGACTGTGCCGGGTCTGATGGGGGGGGCAGTGCTCTGGAATGGGCGTGGGGTCTCCCAAGTGCAGTGTGGCTGCAGCTCTCAAGGAGAGAATCTTGGAAAGAGTCTGCAGAAATGCAGGTCTTCAGTTGCTTCTCGCTGCTCTGAGGGACCCCCAGGCTGCGTCCCGGGGCCCAGGGGTCCTGACAGATCTGGCCGCTGCCCCATCTCCAGCAGCAGCTCCTGGCTGGCCCAGTGCCGGGCAGATTCAATTCCTCGGAGGTTGTCTGACGGTGTTCTGGCTTCAGGTGTGAACGAATCTGACACTGGCCAAGCCAGAGTTCCAGCAAACCCAATGCAGATACTTGTCCTGGCAGGTTTGGGGGGCACAGAGGGGAGTGAGAAGGGCCCCCAAACCCCAGAGAACCGAGGACATTTCCCATTGGAGGGGAGGTCAGTATGGTGCGGAGCGTGGGAGATCCGGCCCGGCCGTTTCTACCGGCGTTAGTTGTCTCGGGCCAGTCATGTGATACCCAACACTCGGTTCCCCTCCCATCAGATGGAAATAATGCCTTTTGTTCTGGTCTAAATTAGCAGTAAGGGCTCTAAAGCAGCCCCCACAGGATCTGGCCCCGATATTGTCTTTTCTGTAATAATGATGATACCAACACTATTTTACTTTGCTATTTTATTCAATGCTCACAGCTCCTTATGAGGAGAGCATGGCCCGGTCTTTCTTGTGTCCACTTTACAGACGAGAACACTGAGGCACAGAGGACAAGGCATGCAGCCGACGAGGGGCAGAAGCTCATGGAAACTTGGCGTTTGGGGTCCTGGTGCTGCCTCTTCCCTCCAGGCAGTGACGCCCCATCATATAGCCCTGAGTCCTGGAGGCACCACCAGAAAGCGAGCCAGGGCTGGTGACGCGGAAAGCTCGGTCTCTCTACACCAGTGCCGAATCAAATCCCGGAGAGAGAGTTTTGGGTGGAGTAGAAAAGAATAGCTTTACTGCTTTGCCAGGCAAAGGGGGACACAGCGGGCTCCTGCCTTGAAAAGCTATGTGTCCCAACCTGGGAGGATTTTTTTTTTTTAAGTTTTAATTTTTCGCTGTGTTGGGTCTTCGTTGCTGCGCACAGGCTTCTCATTGCAGTGGCTTCTCTTGTTGCAGAGCACGGGTTCTAGGTGCGTGGGCTTCAGTAGTTGCAGCATGTGGGCTCAGTAGTTGTGGCGCACGGGCTTAGCTGCTCCGCAGCATGTGGGATCTTCCCGGACCAGGGCTTGAATTAATGTCCCCTGCATTGGCAGGCGGATTCTTAACTACTGAGCCAGCAGGGAAGTCCAACCTGGGAGGATGTGATGAGGAGTTTTATAGCAATAGTTCAAGGGTGGGGTTGCTGACAAGATGAGGGTGTGTGCAGGGTCTCAGGTGGTCGGTCTCCTAATCTTGAGGAGCTTCTCTGGTCCCTTTAGTCTTGCCTCAGGCGGTTTCCTGGCTGCTTCTCCCTTGACGGGCAACTGTTCAAATCTGCCCTTTGGAACTCAGGGAAGGTCATGGAGGCTGGGGTCTTGCCTACAAGAAACAGGGGACAACAAAAAGGCTTCTGTGCCCAGGAGCCCACAGGCCACCCTCCCCACCGCACCCCCCCCACCCCGGTTTTACTGGGACCCAGGAGGTGGCGTTGTTGTCTGAGCCACGCAGACAAGAAGAATTCCAAAGGAGGCTCCGGAAGTATTTCATCTCTGCTGCCAGATTCAGTCCCGGTTCTGTTTGGACTTGATCCGTTTGGGGACAGACGAAGGGGCCCTTGGGGTCACACCAGCTGCAGCAGCTGTCATGACACGAGCCGAGACAGGGCCATCAGAAGAAACTGCTTCTCCTGAACAGTCAGAGATGTGGGGCTGAGTCCCTGCCCGGAGGGAAGCTTTGGGGCTGATCAACCTTCTGTCAGTTGCCGTTGGTGCGACGGGAAAGGGGCTCAGACAGCTGATGGGTGGCAAGGATCTGTCTGCGGGGCAGAGTTTGGAGAAGCAGGACCTGAGGCAGGACTACTTCCTCCTCTTGCTGCACCAGCCCACGAGTCTGATTTATTTCTGCAGAAGTGCATTCGAGGGTCGAGATGTACCAGGCAAACAAGCAATGAGGATGCCGGGATTCGGGGCCATCCTGGGCTTGCAAAGAGCCTGCGTTCTGAATAGACCTTTTGTTCGGCGCGGCCATAATGAAGGGGGGGAATTGGCAGTAGACGCCCAGAGAGCTCTCTAAGTGTCCATTCTAAGTGGAGCATTTTAATCGAACATCCGTGTAATTTATTTGAATAAAAATGTGTGTTCTTTCACAACCCAGCTCTCTCCCCAGTCTTTCCATATTAATAGGCCATTAATACTCTATGAATGGGTGATCATCGTCTTGGAAAACAAATGCAAGGGCATAAAAGGGAAATCATGGTTGGTTAAACTTCAAAACAAGTGATCGCTGGGGACGGGAGACCTGTGTTCTAGGCTGCAGCTTTGGGAGAGGGGAGGTGGGTGGAGCTGGACCAGGAGACTCATGGTGGGTCCAGCCCCTGAGGCCCCGCTGCACGCCCTGACCTGCAGAGGGCGCCCTAGAACCCCTGTGGCTCACGGTCGCCCGCGAGGGCTGGATTTGGTGTACAGTCGGCTGCCCCAAGCAGGGCCTGCCAGGGCAGGTACAGGTGAGAGGCTAGCCAGGAAGGGAGCCTGATGGGTTGGGTTCCCACCATCAGGTATCTGGGGGGTGTCAGGGCCAACCCTGTGCTCTCTTGGATTACAGAGGTGCAGTCACACCTGTCCCCTGTCCCCTGCAGTGTGGGCTCTGTCAGTCCAAAGAGCCTCCCTGGTTTTCGGACCTTATGGTGGCGGAGGACCCCGGTCTTGGGCTCTGATGTCCTTTGCCAGAGACTTCCCTGGATGCAACTCTTTTTAAAAAAAAATTCTTTTGTCTTTACTTATTTAGTTTTTATTGGAGTAGAGTTGATTTACAATGTTGTATTAGTTTCTGGTGTACAGTAAAGTGATTCAGTTATACATATATATAAATACATATATTCTTTTTTTACATTCTCTTCCATTATAGGTTATTACAAGATACTGAGTATCATTCCCTGTGCTATACAGTAGGTCCTTATTGGTTATCTCTTTTATATACAGTAGTGTGTATATGTCAATCTCAATCTCCTAATTTATCCCTCCCCCCTGTTCCCCACTGGCCTGCTACCCATAGGATTGTTTTCCACATCTGAAACTCTATTTCTGTTTTGTAAATAAGTTCATTTGTACCATTTTTTTGGATATAAACAATACCATACGATACTTGTCCTTCTCTGTCTGACTTGCTTCGCTCAGTATGACAATCTCTAGGTCCATCCATGTTGCTGCAGATGGCATTATTTCATTCTTTTCTATGGCTGAGTACTAGTCCATTGTATATATGTACCACATCTTCTTTATCCACTCCTCTGTCAATGGACATTTAGGTTGCTTCCATGTCCTGGCTACTGTAAATAGTGCTACAATGAACACTGGGGTGCATGTGTCTTTCCCTGGATCCAACTCCTGTAAAAAGTTCTCTGTAACTCTGGATGAGACTTCCCACTCCTCAACCTCAGTTTCTTCACCTGTAAACTAAGGCGGCTGTGTTACCAAACCAAACTTGGGTCTGCTTGGCTGTGCACCCTAAAGCCAATCTACTGATATGAGGTCGTGCGTGGTGAAGGAAAGTGCAGCACTTATTGCAGGCGCCAAACAAGGAGTCCAGGCAGCTAGTGCTTAAAAGGCCTGAACTCCCTGGAGGGTTTCAGGGAAAGTTTTTTGAAGACAGAGCGAGGAGGGGGGTTGTAGGGTGTGTGATCAGCTCGTGGACTTTCTTCTGACTGGTTGGTGGTGAAATAATCAAGAGTCAGCATCATCAACCTTCTGGTTCCAACCGGTCTGGGGTCTATGTGCTTTTGGGCAGCAGATAGTTAACTTCTCCCACCTGGTGGGGGTTTCAGCATCTGCCAAACAGCTGAGAGGATGCGACTCAGAATATCATCTCTAGCCTTTGAGGAGGAACTAAAGGTCCTTGACTTTGTTTAATGGCTAAACTATTATTATTTTGTCTTGCTTGACTGTTTTCCTTTGTTACTGCATTTTCTCACTTTTCTGATTAAATTTATTCTTTGGAACTCGGGGAAGGCTTAGGAGGCTAAAGTTTTTCTGCAGACAAGAGGCGGGTGGAGGACATGGTGGGGGGTGGTCTGTTCCAAGAAGGCCCCACAGGGTGCCGCTGGGTTACATTTGGACTGGACGATGCATGCATTCATTGATTCCACAATTAAATCAAGCTACAAGCTAAGCAGTGGGCTGACATCTCTGCAGTCAGGATTTTATGAGTGAACAGATTAGTGTTTGAGGTAAGAAGGACAAATTCAAACTCACTTGTCATGTTTCTCGCTAGCCTGATGTTGGTTAACCTAATTATTCCCTTGGAACAAAGATGTGTCTGTCCATCCATCCAGGCTTCTGATGGCTATTTGAAGCACCAGAGTGTCTGTAGTCCCATCAGGATGCAGCTGCGACCCAGCTGTGCATTTGGATGAGGAGGTGATTTATTCCTTTCCACTGGTCCACAGCTCTAACCGAGCCACCAGCTGTGCGGCGCAGGAAACACCCAGCAGTTCAGTGTGATGATGTCTTGCATGCTGTGTCAGTCTTCTTCCCAAGCATTTACTGGGCATCTGTGGGTGCCAGGTGTGGAGATGGGGCTCCGAGATGGGTAAGAATGGAAGCGCCAGCTTCCAAGGCGGGGAGCCTGTCTGCTTTGCTAGGACTGTATTTTCAGCACCTAGGACAGTGCCCAGTGCCCAGTGCCCAGTGAGTGCTCAGTAAACATTGCGAATGAATGAATGAATGAATGGATAAGACCCTGTCCCTGCCCTCTAGGCTTTCCAGTGTGGAGGAGGAGCCGGAGAAGCTGATGACCAGGGTACAGTGTGATGCATGGGCTGATGCTCAAAGCCCAGGTCTCAGCTCCTCTCCTCCCCTCCCCTTCCTTCTCCCATTCCCCATCCCTTCCCTTCCTCTCCCCCTATTTCCCTTCCTCTGCTCCCCACCCCGACTATCCTAGTTGCTCCCTCTTTGGGGATCCCACCAGGTTTGGTGTCCAGCTGTGCTCTGTGCAGCCCTGTGCATGGTCACCATTCCTGTGTGTTTGCCCCCTAGAGTGGGACTCCCCAAGGGCCTGTCCCATCTCGAATTGGTTTCCTTGGCCCCAGCACATGGCACAGAGTCAGAATGAGAGCTATACCAAAGATCTGTCTAGGGAAGGAGGTGGCCAGGGAAAGCTTCTTGGAGGAGGGGGTACGCATGCGGCACTTCACATACCACCAGTCAGGGCTGATGGCAGCATTTCAGGCTGCGCAAGCCTTTCTGGGGGTTGAGCACAGGGCAGTGCTTAGCAAGCTGCAGTCGCCCGCCATGTTTGGATTTATCCATGCGCTCTCGTTACCACTGTGCAGGTGGGCGTCTGATCTGGCCAGGAATTGCTTTCTGCAAAGCGACACCCTTTCAGTAGGGGAGGGGGAGGGACAGGGAGCAGGGCAGGGGGTGGAGGAGGGTCCTCTCCAGCCAGTTTCCCTGAGACTCGGGGATACGATGGTCCTCCAGGTGGACTTGCCCAGAAGCCTGGAATCTGAGGGTCCCAGGATGCTCTGGGGGGCTGGGCCCGGGCATCATCCTCGGACATCGCAGCAGCTCTCCAGGATGAACCCCACAAGGATGAAGGGACATTCAGGAAGGCTGCTCGGGGCCCCCAACTGGTGCTTTGACACCAAAGTCCAGGGGCATTGGCTGCACTGCTGTGAGTCCCGGCCTGGAGTGGACATTTGGGCTGGGGACAGTGTGTGGGGACTACACAGAGTAGGAGAGCTCAGCAGTGAAGCGGTGTCCCCGGGTGCCGTCGTGGCTGGGAATGCCACTCTGGGCTACGGCCTGGCTGTCGCTGCATGAGCATTCGGAGCATCAGAGCGTCATGGTCTGATGTGGGTGGATGCGGGCTACTTCCTGTGTTACGAGGGAGCCGGGGAAAGCAGCCTTCAGCTTTGCAGCTTCTCTGTATCCCATTCAGGCTGATGCTGCCATAGGGACCTGTGATGTACAAGCCCTCCTGCTACGGAGAGGGTGGCCGGCACTTAACACCTCCTCCCTCTGCAGGATAGGGTGTTGGGGAGGGGCCCTGGGACCACTGTGTGCCACCTGCAGGGAGATCATCCCAAGGTCGGTGCCCCCATGGCAGCCTGGACTTCTCTGCTGCCCAACTGGGCACAGGAAGTCCTGGCCTAGAGAGACGGGTGGGTGTGAGGGTCTTTCTGTGCCTGGAGCTTGACAGAGTTTGGGGGTTCAGTCTTTCCTTCCTGCTCTGTCTTGCCTGGTGGCCTTTGCATTCCCCCCTAAAGCAGCCTGGGGTCATGAGGCTCCTAATGAACCTGGCTGACCCCTGACTCTGTCTCTTGCCAGCTCTGTGGCCTCATCAGGTCCTTTCTGACCTCTGGGCCCCGTTTCTAGTGATGGTAGGTCTCGAGCAGAGCAGAAATCATACCTAAAATGCCACTCGTGGGGGAGTCAAAGAGCCCCCTGCTGATGGTCTGTGGTTCATCAGCCAGTGTGTGTCCTTCTCAACACGCCTCCCAACCAACTCTTCCCTGGATCATTAAAATAATCTCCTCTCAACTGTCTTCAAAGGCATTAAGTAATGATAACAAGACGGCAAACTGTAGAGCTGCCCAGGGACGGTGACAGACGTGAACCTACGCGGTCCTCACACAGCCCCAGGACCCCCGGGCCATCAGTGTCCCCACCTTCCAGATGACTGGGATGGCACCTGTGCTGGTTTCTCTTAGCATCCGTGCCAGATCTTTCACCCTTTAAATGTGGTCCCGCACTCCCGAGCTGCACTGAGGGGTGGATTTGGTGGACGCCGTGAACACTCTCAAGACGGCCAGGCCTCAAACCCGCCGGCTCCTCCATCCAAGCCCTAGTCAGGTGTGAGCCGGCCGGTCTGTGATTAGGCAGCCCTGAAGGGTCTGCAGTGGCCGCGCTCCCTGCTGCAGGCAGCACGCCTCTCCTGGAAGCAATGGCTGGGGATGTGTTGGCTCCATTACCAGAATTTGGAATCAGCTAAATTATTCCAGTTTTATGCCATCTTTACCAGATGCTTCAAAAAGAAAATCTGTTAATTCCAATGATGGTTTAATCATTTTCATCTAATTTATGGAATCGTAATAAAGCTTTTGAAGTTCTTCCTGTTGCTGGTGAAACAACGTTGCTTTGGTGAAGCTGGTGTCATGGTAAAAACAATGTTCTTTGAACAGACTCAGAGACATAGAGAACAAACCAGTGGTTACCAGTGGGGAGAGGGAAGGGGGGAGAGGAAATATAAGGGGAGGGGAGTAGGAGGTACAAACTATTGGGTGTAAAATAAACTACAAGGATATATTGTACAACACGAGTAATGTAGCCAATATTTTACAATAACTATAAATGGATTATAACCTTGAAAAATTGTGACTCACTATATGGTACACATGTAACTTACATAATATTGTACATCAACTATACCTCAATAAAAAAATAAGGAAAAAAACCAATGTTCTTTGTAAATTAAGTGCAGAAATGGGCTAGGGTTCTGGTGATGCATTCAAACAAGCTGTGATGATCTGCCAACCAAACAGAAGTGGTAGCTGTCAAAATTTGCAGCTGTTATGTGTGTGCCCAGAAAGACTTGAAATAAACAACTCTGTGATTAAGTTAATGTTAAATTCTAAAGAACCTACAGTTTAATTTTTTCGGCATGGTAGAACTTTCTTTCCTTTTTCCTATTATCAACCAGATTTGAGAAATGTTTGAGCCTTTGCTCAAAATATCAATTCAAGTGTCCTATAATGGTACTAAACATTTTTTTGTAAATAAATCCTCTCAATGTTGGATGCAGTTGTATAAAACCAGTTGGAAATGTTTAATTGAAGCATTTAATGGATGCAAGCCACAAATGTCAGGAACATTTTTCACCAATTGTGGTTATTGCAAACAAAACTCACATGCAGGAAGACAGTGAAATTTATCCCTAGAGGAGCCAAGGGGAGTTGGACATGGCGTAGGTGAAGCTCAGTGTACGAGTTTTTTTTGTTGTTTTTTTTTTTTAAATTTCACTTATTTATTTATTTATTTATTTTTGGCTGTGTTGGGTCTTCGTTTCTGTGCGAGGGCTTTCTCTAGTTGCGGCGAGCGGGGGCCACTCTTCATCACGGTGCGCGGGCCTCTCACTATCGCGGCCTCTCTTGTTGCGGAGCACAGGCTCCAGACGCGCAGGCTCAGTAATTGTGGCTCACGGGCCTAGTCGCTCCGCGGCATGTGGGATCCTCCCAGACCAGGGCTCGAACCCGTGTCCCCTGCATTGGCAGGCAGATTCTCAACCATTGCGCCACCAGGGAAGCCCACGAGTTTTTATTTTGAGATTCTTATTTAAACCTTGGCATATCTTGACACACAGGAAGAATCTTTAAATGAAGCCGCTATGTTTATTTGGATAAATTGATGATGTGGGCAGGAGTGGAACCTTGTGCAGAAGACCCCGGACTAGGATTTTACAGTATCTACATTTGGTGAAACATCAAAAAGATCGTGAATAGAGATGATGTATTTGACATATTTTGTCGTGAAAAAATATGCATTGAAACACGGTACACTGAATGGAGGCAAAAGGCAGGATTTGTGACAACTTTGCTGCTGGAATCTCTCCACATTTCAATGCCAAAATGTTAGAATTGCAAACACTCTCCATTTCACAGAATTACTCTGAGCTCACCAGGTACTTCAATTCCTGTAGAGATATTTTTAAATAAAAAATATGGCCTATTGAGAAGAGTCAGGTGGAATGTTAACAACTTAAAAACACAATTTGAAGACTGTTACATGCAATTATAGGAAATATTTAAGGTGACATAATGATATTAAAAATGCATTCTTCTGAAAAAGACTACTTACCCAGTATGGATATGTAGAGGAAGGAAAATGACTAAAGGATGTAAGTATGTACCAAGAATAATTTTATTTTGGGAACTGTATTTAATATCTTGTAATAACCTATAATGGGAAAGAATCTGAAAAAGAATATATATATATATCTGAATCACTTTGCTGTACACCTGAAACTAACACATTGTAAATCAACCATAATTCAATTTGAAAAAGTAATTTTATTTTCATTTTTAATATTTAGATAATAAGATAAAGAATTTTAGCTCCTAATGTAGCTAGAGATCCCTATTTTTTCTCTGCTCTCCCCAAAATTCTGTCATTTTCTTCATATTTCTTTTTCTTTGTTGTTTTAATTAAATATTGAGTAAAATCAAAATAATATATATCCAGTAGCTGTAGAGTACCCAGACATCACTGAGCACCCTGGCAGTAGCACGACCTTAGGGAATTAGATGTGACCTTTGCAACCCTGGGTTTGTGCTTGCATCCTGCCCATCCCCCCTCCCCTGGGAAGTAACCGCTGCCCCGAGTTTTGTATTCATCATTCTCTTACTTTGCTCCTAAGTTATACAAGTGCGTGTCTGTCTACAGTGCATCTCTGGTTTGGCGTGTCTTGGGCTGTACATAGGGGAATCAGGGTCAATTCGCTGTATGACAGTCCATCCCCGAGAGCCCACCCAGCCATCCTGTTGTCCATGCCCTGGTTCCTTAGTTCTCCCTCAGGAATGGGATCCCGTTGTGGAACCAGAACAGAATTTAACCCGTCCTTTCTCATACTGATGGACACTTTGACTGATTCTAGGTTTGTTTGGTTTGCTTTCCTATCGGGTACTGAATGTTCTCTGTCACTCGTGGGAGAGTTCTACGGCGTACGGCGTATACCCCAGGTGTGTGATTGTGAGCCTGTGAGTGCGTTTTTAACTTCACCAGGCGATGCCATCCTGTTCTCCGAGTGGTTGCCCACTGGCAGAGCAGAGATGCGTGTTCCGCATCCTACTCAACACTTGTCATCAGAGCCTTACGTTTCTTTCTAGCTTAGTTGGTGTGAAAAGACATATTATTGTTTCTTTAACTTATATTCTCATCATTTTTTAATGAAGCCAACATTTAGTCTCAAGTGTTCATCGCCCATTCTGATGGGTCTTTGTAAAGCATAGCTCTGCTTACGGCATCTCCTCCCCTCCCTCCCCCAGAAACCCTGGTTGTTTAATACATTTATGTCATGAAGCATTCCTTTCTGTTCAGACTCACTTCTCACTCCTTAACTTCCACTCCTGAAACTGTCCCCTGAACTGACCGTTCCCCAGGCGCCGTGTTCTCTTTTTTCTCCAAGCCTTTGCCCGCGGTGTTTGCTCTTCCAGAAACCTTCTTCTGGGACATCTCCCTCCTCATCCTGCAAGTCTCAGTTCAGGGTCTCCGGCCTCCAGGAAGCAGTGTGTGTGTGTGTGTGTGTGTGTCCGTGTGTGTCTGTGTGTGTGTGTCCGTGTGTGTGTGTGGGGGGCGTGTGTGTACTGGGCTGTGATATAAAATGAGTTTTGTACTGAAGATCACTGTATGAGTTTCCTGCTGCTGCTGTAGCAAATGACCACAAATTCAGTGGCTTAAAACAATCCACACTGATTCTTTCTCAGTCCTCCTGGTCAGACGTCTGAAGTGAGACTCAGTGGATTAAAATCAAGGCCTTTCTGGAGGCTCCAGGGGAGAATCTGTTCCCTTGTTTTTCCAGCTTCTGAGGCACCCGCATTCCTTGGCTCACACCCCCTTCCTCCCTCTTCAAAGCCGGCAGCGGAGAATTTCTCTGACTCTTACGCTGTCACATCTCTGTCTGACTGTAGCCAGAAAAGGTTTTCCAATTCTAAGGACTCACGGGGTGTGATTGGACCCACTTGACTGATTCAGGATAATCTCCCCAGTGAGGATACTTAACTCACACCTGCAAAGTCCCTTCCACCATGTAAAGTACCAGATTCCCAGGTTTGCAGGGTTAAGATGTGGACATCCTTGGGGACCATAATTCAGCCTATCATAGTCATGGTCAGAAATTTTCAGAAGCCACGAGGCCAAGTGACCCCAAAAGTCCTTTCAAGCCCAGAGCTTCTGTGAGTAGAACCACAGTGAACCAACCAGCAGCCTCTGTGGTTTGTATCTGCTCCATTTCCTGCCCTGTCACCCATTTCATGGAGAGTAACAGAAACCTGCTGGGTACAGCAGTCAATTAGCCTTAAACCCAGGACTCTCAGAACCTCCAGGGGCTTCCAGAGCCCTGGGAAACTTCCTTGTCCACAAATGAAGACAATCCAGCCAGAAACGGGAGAGCCTTGCCCCTGGCCCCCCACTGCAGGTGAGGCAGGGTTTGGACTAGTACCCGGCTGCCCTTGACGCCAGGTCAGGGTGAAGGCAGTGGGGTGGTGGGATGTTCTGGAAGCAGGCTGGCCTGTGTCCAGCCATTTGTTAAGTGGATGAACTTGGCCTGGCTGCTTCCGAGAGTCTCAGCTGCCCCATCTCTAAAATGGGAGTAATCAGGCACATCTCGTAGAATGGCACATCTCAGATTCTTTGAGATAATCTGTATAAAGTGACTGGCTTACAGAAGGAGCTCAAAAAAAAAAAAAACAAATCCGACTTCCCTGTGGAGGTTTGAACTATTAGCCCCATTTCTCCATGCCTCCCCGCCACCTCTGCTTCCACACCCTGGCCATGCCTCGTCACAGGGGTCCTCCCCACACCTTGACTTGGGACTTGGCAGGTGACATATGGATACAAGTGATGGTGTGCCAGTTCTAAGCCTTCAAAGGCCTCACGTGCTTCTGTTTGCCCTCTGCCATCGCCACTAGAAGACCACACATTGGCCAACCTCGTGGGCCCAGAAGGAGGATGAAAGTGTGTGGTTGTCCCAGGTCCTGCTGCTAGAACAGAACCCCCAGCCTGGGCCAGACAATCCCAGCTGACCTGCAGACACAGGAACAAGCCCAGCCAAGATCAGCGGGGCCACCGAAGCCCACCTGTAGATGCCTGAGAAATCCACGCCCACTGCTCATGCCCTGCTGAGTTTGGGGGTGGTTGTTATGTAACAGTAGCTAACCGCTACATCCCCCATTCCTATTCGTTTCAGTTTCTTCAAACTGAGAAGACATTTCACTATTACAATATTTTAGAATCAACTGTGTCAAGAGCCCCGCCCAACGCCTGAGGAGAACACAGGTCACTCCGTTGGGTCTCTGCTGGGTTAGCCTCAGGGACTTTGGTGGCTGAAGCCCCCTCATCTACATGCCCTCAGCCTGTGGTGGGGTCATGAAGTATCTGCTAAGTCAGTGAGCCATGGGCCTGAGCAACTCATTTTCACTTCTAATTTAATTATTGATTGATTCTGCCTTGATGGCAAAAAGGTCTCTGTGCAATGCAATTAGTTCCTTGTACTGAAGCATTTTGATTGTTTAATGATTGTCTCCAACGCAGGCCAAGCATGCAGCCCACTTTTAATTAAACTAATCTGTTACAAGAGCCAGCCTGCTTCCTGACCCGGCCGATTTCAGTCACACGGTGGGGAAAGAGCTGTCCGGCTACCTGGACACAGCCTGTGGGGTCCAGGACCCTGCGTGGCATTTATGAGTCATGATAACATCCCGGAATTGAAATCCCAGGGAGATCAGTCAGCTTAACAGCCCTGTCCCATCCCTTGTTGCCTTCACAAATGTAGGGTTGTCACCGAGCTCTCACTGCTCCCAAAGGTCACAAGTCAGGCGACCCTTCTGTGGCATGAAGGGTCAGGCCAAGAGCAGAAAGAGGAGCACAGGCTTTGGGTCAGAGTTGAACGTCTTGCTTTGTCCTTCAGCAGCCCTGGACCCGGGGGAAAGCTATCAATCTCTCAGCGTCTTCATCTATAACATGGGGTAACAGCCCAGGTCTGCAGCCCTCAGCAGAAGCTCTTGAGGCAGGTGGGTTACCATTTCACAACTTTTCTTCTGGGTTTTGGAACAACAATCCAGTGTGGATTACATATCACTAACCTGGCCAGTGGGTCCAGGGCAAATACCACAGAATCAAGTTTGTTATTTTAGCAGCAAAACGTGAGTCCTTAAATAATGTGGTAAACAGATTATAAGTGGTCTCTTGAGAATTCAGTTCAGATTTTGTTGCCAAATAAATTGTGAAAAATCTTTTGGGTTTTAGAACTCTTTGGACTTTGGGATTTGGGGGTGAAATGATAGATGCATATCTGATTCACAGGTTCTTGTGAGGGTGAAGTGAGATCCCAGGGGCAAATTGTCACAGACAGTGGGGGGCACTTAGAAAGTTTTCAGTAGAGTGTCCTTTCCTCCCATCCATTCCCTCTGAGTGGGCCAGCCCTTTTGGGGACATGGAGACACAGCAGACACGGACCACATCTCCAGATGGATTTGGGTGGATGTTCTAGGCTACAGTAGCTACCTTGCCAGGAGGAGGTATTTACTTCAAGACATACGGGAGACAACATCAAATGGCTGATGGTCACTGGAGGACATGTACCTCCCCATCAATAATTCAAAAACTCCAAATTAAAACACAATGAGATATTCTTCTTCAGTTCTCCAGTTTGTAAAATTTTAAACACTGCTGATGTCCAAGGCTGGTACAGCAGTGGGAAACATCTTCCTTATACTATCGATGAGAATGAAAATTCATCAAATAGGCACTAATTTTTTTTTTGGATGGATTATGTTTTAGTTTCCATCAAAATTCAGCATGCATTGGATATCCTTGACTCTATAATCCCACTGTGGGCCTCTACCCCACAGAAAGAAATGCAAAGACCTATGTGCAGCAGGACAGTTATAGCAGCATGGTTTGTAGTTCCAAAATAGTGGAAGTGACTGAAATGTTTATTGATGGGGAATGGGTGCCTATATTAGCTGCATTCATGTTGTGGACTATTACACAGATGGCAAAAAGAGTGAGGTAGATCTACACTGGAATGAAAGGACATGAACCCCAGTCTCTCGCCTGTAAAATGAGGGTTTGAGTTGCTCCTCCTACTGAGGGTCACTGGAAAGGCTATAAAGCTTTTGACACAGTGCCTGCCATAAAGAAAATGCTCAAGACATAGGTATTAGCTGTTTTCTTGCTGTTTGATGGTGGGCTCATAGGTGCTGGCTCATTGCTGTGTTGGATTAGCTCTGTGATCCTGAATCCCTGGCTCCGTGTCTGTCCGTCAACTTAGGCTGAGTTCTGCTGCAGCGACAAACACCCCCCCATCCGTGCTCATCGTGAGGGGCTCAGCTCATCACCCTGGGACCCCAGCTGAGCCCCCTCTGGGACGTGCTGGTGGCAAGGAAGAGGGACAGAGAGAGCCAGGAACCCTACAGAGGCTTTTAATGTACTTGCACTCACATCTCAAGGCCAGAGTGAGCCCAGGGGCCGTACCCAGCCCCAGTGGGACAGGACGCACAACCTACTGCAGAACGGGCCGTAAAATTTTGATAATGATACGGCCAACCACACTGAGTCTGTAAAAAGTAAACCCACAGCCCTTTCCTGATTGATTCTGTGAGTGCTGAGGGGTGTGTGCAGGGTGCCCGTGGGTCCCTGGCTCATAGTAAGAGCAGACCTTCCTTCCTGCCTCCTTTCCTGCCTCTGGCCTTTCCTGTCTTTAAGGACCAACGCCAGCTTTTGTCAGATCCCCATGTTTTAAACTCATGAGGAACAGGTAGTGACATCTGTGAAGATATTTCTGATCTTGGTTTAGGTAAGGATTTGAAAATCTCCGATCAGCTTATTCTGACTCTGAAGATACCGGAAAAAGTAACAGACATCATTCATTTGCCCCGAGGCTGGGTGTTTGGGGATCTCTGAGCAAGGGGAGGTGTCCTGGCCCCAGGACTTGGGGGAGTGGGGAGGCCCAGGGCCTGCAGGAAGGAACTCTGGTCAGCTCTGGGCTGCCCTCGGCCCCCTGGGGCCCCCCGGAGGATCGTGGAGACCCAGGGGTGCCCAACGTCATCACAAGGGTCCTGATCAGAGGGAGATGGAGGGTCAGAGGCAGAGAGGAGGTGTGGCCATGAAGGCAGAGGTCGAATGAATGGGGTCACGAGCCAAGGAACATGGGGGACCCTAGGAGCCTGAAAAGGCAAGGAAATGGGCTTTCCCTGAGCTTCCAGAAGGAACATGGCCCTGCCAACCCACTTTGGACTTCTGATCCCAGTGCTGTAGGACAATAAACCCACGTAGCTTTAAGCCTCTTGGTTTCTCCCAGAGGCCACCGGAGACGAATAAAGGAAGGTCCAGCCAGAACTGGGTCCAGGCGAGGCTGGCTGGGCCGGATCTCAGCAGAGCTGGCCCAGCTCCCCAGGGCCGTGGACACGTTGCCTCCTGTCTCAGCCCGGGTCTCTCGTCTGAGGTGGGCAGTGCTGGTTGCCTGGCCCTGCTCAGGGCTGCTGCAGGCTACAAGGGGTCGTGAGCATCACGGTAAATTTCCAAGATGAGGCGCTTTGCCTCTGGGCGCCGGCTAAGATGAGGGCTGGGGCTAAGAGGGCCAGGCTACTACTGGCCAGTGTTCCAGCACCTTCTGCGGCTGTGGCCCTGAGCCCTGCTCTCTCTTGCCTGGAGAACCAGCACCTTCCCATGGGGACCCCGTTCTATTCTCTCCTGTCCCCTGCCATTCCTCAGGAGGGGGCCACAGAGACTTTCCTGCCCCCCCCGATGGCGTGGCTCCCTCGGCAGTAAAACCGCCCCCTTGACTCCCTGGGGCCCCAGTGGGGTGAGGCCCAGGCCCCTTACCCATGGGTCCCACCTGGGTGCCTATCGTGTCGTGCTCTCTGCCTGGTCCCGGCAGGGCTTTGCCTTCCCCCTGGAGCCGGGTTCCCTCCTTTGCAGACCTGTCCTAGTTTGTCGTATGCCCGGCGCTGTGGTTCTCTCCTTCTCATGGACGTCTGTCCTCCTAGGCCGTCAGCTTCTCAGTGACAGGGCCTGACCATCTTAGCTCACCCTTGCATCTCCTGCACACAGTACGGGCTCCGTGAATAGCTCTTGAGTGAATGGATGGCCATATTTCTGGACTCACCTTTCTCTACTTTTAAAAAAACCTGTGAATCCCCTTTGCTTTAGGACCAGGCATCACCGACTCTGGGAAGCCCCCCTAGATTGCCCCAGGCCTGGGTGGGTTGTTCCCACAGCCCCGCACCAGCCCCTTTGGTGTTGCGTGCTTGCCTGGGGGTCTTGGTTGCTTCTCCCCCCATGGCCCGCGCCCTCTCCGCCCCCCACTGGCCACGGCCTGCACAGAGTAGTTGCTACGGGTGCATTTGCCGGGTAGTTCACTGTTCATTCAACATGTATTTGCCAGGTGCCTGCTTCGGGCCAGGGAGGGACTGCTGTATGCCCCAGGGACCCCGCTGTGACCCAAACAGAGATGCCTGCCCCCTCGGTACCTTCCCTCTAATGGCAACAGCGCGGCCTCTGCTGGCGTGTGGCATCAGCAGACGCTGCCCGAGTACAGACATAACTTCTGTTTTGTCACCGTGTCTGGTTGTAAAAAGCTGCATTTTGATATATTTTCACGGGTTAAAGATTTAAGATAAAATCAATCTGCCAGGTCTGAGTGATTGGCGGGGTTTGAATAATGCCACTTAATAGACAGTGTCAAGTGGAAGTCGCTGCCTTTGCCAGCAGTGGGCTAGCTGTCCTGCAGCCCCCTCTGCTCTGGAAGCCCAGCCTCGGGTCCACCCGACAGCCAGCCAGGTGCTGGCTTCTGTCCCCTGTGTCACCAGGAAACCCACTTGCCCTAGCCCATCCAGCCTTCCCTCCACCTGCACAGAGCCAGTCTCTGCAATGCCCACAAAGGCCTAGAAAAGTCCCCAGTCTTGTCCCGTCCACTTTCCTCCTCCAACTAATTCTTTCCATCTTGAAAGTTAGTGCAGTTTTGAATTCGAATCTGGGGCCACCAAGGGATGGACACGGCAGGCAGAGGTCAACACGCCCTTTCTACAGTTTTTCAAAACCAAACCCCTAAACTAACTTGGGAAGAATATTGTGCCTGGCCGTGGTGCCCAAACTTTGGATGAAAATGAAGGAAACGAGGCATGGAGACGGATTTGCGGGAGAAGCAATGGAATCCGCTCTCCTGAGCGGAGCGCCACCCCAGGCCTCAGTGTCCCTGTCTGTCAGAGTTGGTGGCGGGTGGGATGCTCTTCAGGCCTTCCCTGCCCTAACCCTCTGTGACTGGCGGCTCCCGTGGGAGTGGTGACTGGACAGAGCTGAGTTATAACCGGGGACTCTGGAATGACCGGGAACAATCTTGCCCCCTGAGCGAGCAGGGGACCGCTGGTGGGGCTGGGCGAAGCAGGCTTTCTTGCTGGCTCAAGCTCTGGCCCGACCCAGCCCCGGGGGGTCAGCCTTAGGGCCCAAATGGTTCTCCAGCCAACTGAACTGGAGGGCTTCCTTTGTCTGTTTGCCTCAAACCCTGACCTGAGTCCGAGGACTTGTCAGCCCCAAGGGAGGAGCGTAGAGGCGGAAGCGGGCGCCATGGCTCCCGTGCCCCGATGGGCAGCACGGAGGCGGGGGCAGGAGGACCCAGGTGGGAGCCACCTGGAGGCCCGTCTTTGTGCAGCGGAGAGTGTCACATGAGAGGCGCATCTGTAGGTACTGAGCCAGCGGGTTCCAGCTCCGGCTAAACATCAGGATCGTCAGGGAGCTTTAAAAACCACTCCCTGAGCTTCATAAATCCAGATCCCTGGATCGAAATCCCTGCATTCAGGCTTGGAGAGCTGAGCCTCTTATGTCCCTCTATGAGGGGCTTGGAGCCGTGTACCTGCCCAGCCCAGCTCGTCCCGCTGTCTGTCATTGGGGCACCAGCCACCTTGACTTAACCGTGAGTTTATCCTCTGTCATGCCCTGTGCAGGGCACCAGGGATGCAGAGCTGGAAGCCAGTCCTTGGGCATCTGACTGTGCTCTGGGGCTGAGAGTTAAGTACTCAAATGGCTGTAATATGGGGGGTGAGGCCATGGTGGAGTGGCACCAAATGAGGGTTGACCGACCCTCTCCACCAAGCGCAGGCTCCTCTGAGCCCTTTTCTTGACGAGGCCTCGGCCCAGGCCTTAAAGGACTGCAGACTCCAGTCCCAGCAAGAGACGTGAACCCACACTGGCATCGTTTCTAGCAGCTCAAGGCCCCTTGGGTTCCTGGCCGGGGAAAGCTACAGGCTGCCACTGTTCCCAGCGCCGGCAGATGGGCCCTGTCTCCAGCGTCCGTGGGAGGGGAGGAGCATTTGGATCAGCCCTAGATGGCAAACCCAGGTGGCTGTTGCATGGGCCACCTCCCTGCTTTTTGTAAATTTCCACTGCTCTGCCTCTGCTCCAGCCCGGCTCCACCCTCGTCCTCCCTTTAAGATGCCCGGTCACCGCTGCACAGGTTGAAGGTGAGCTTCGTGTACTCTGGACCCTCCTCTCTATTGCAGCAGATGGAATGAAATCTGTTTCCGTTGCCTTCAACTAGTGCTGGCCCTGTTCACCTCTGCCGGGGTTCAGGGACCCCTCTCCGATGAGTGGCTTTGGGACAGGCCTGGGTTTGGAGGGCCAGCTGGCGTGTTCACGTCCTAGCAGTGAAGGCCCTGTCCATGGCGTCCCAACGGAGGCATCGGTTTCCCTAGGCATCAAAGCCCTTGGTGAACTCACTCCTTTTCTAGACCTGCCCGTAGTTTCAGTCTTTCAAGGTTGGAAAGATTTTCAAGCTCATTGGGGTCAACTGTGCTCCGCGTCTTGAGAACCCTCTGTGGTAGCCAGCAGCGATCTTCACCTTAGTTCTGCTTTGGTTTTTACACCCCATCTGAACACTTACTATGGGGATTATTCTCCCATGCCCACATGGTCCCCAGGGGGTTGTCTGGGACCCCAGCCCTTTCCCAAAAAAGCAGCATGGAAGGCATTGTTATAGATGCCCTGGACATCTGTGGTTCAGCCCCTTATCCCACTCTGGTAGCAGAATCCCTCTCTGGGGGACTCACGACTCTTAGTCCTTGCAGTTCAAATAAGCTGTCAACCTCCCATATCAGGATGAGCAAGACACCCAGGGCTGGCCAATCAGAGCTCACGGTAATTGGCTCAGAGACAGTCACGTGACTCCAGGCAAGCCAATCAGAGCCCATGGTAACTGGCTCAGAGAGGGGCATGTGACTCCAGGCAGGCCAATCAGAGTATGGCCTGGGACCTTTTTTCCAGAAAAATTAGAAGGACACTTGAAAAAAGTTTAGTGTTAGTGGTTGTTTATTGAGCATCTACTGTGTGCCAGGCATTGGGCTAGGGGTTTGTGTACATTGTTTGTAATCCTTACAAGTACTGTACCTGTAGTAGTCATGGTTCTATCTTTGTTACAGGTGAGGAAATCAAGGCTTGGGGAGGTTGTGACTGTCCTGAGGTCATCCGACAATGTTTGCAGAGCCAGGCTGGGATTTCAAGCCTGTTTGCCTCTTTGTGGCTT
Organism: Balaenoptera borealis; assembly: GCF_965194805.1. Lineage (NCBI taxonomy): Eukaryota > Metazoa > Chordata > Mammalia > Artiodactyla > Balaenopteridae > Balaenoptera > Balaenoptera borealis. The sequence continues at coordinate 103,611,003 of NC_138870.1, forward strand.
TCAGACTCGCTTAGTAACTAACGCTGCCCTCCAGGGTGCCAGAACGTCCACGCTCAAATGAGAAAGTTCAGTGATACGTACCTATGAAGTAAATGTCTTCAAGAGCCACGTCTGGAATCTTAACAACTCTCAAGGCCATTTCTAGGTATTGGTCCTAAGAAAAGAATCCAAAGTCCACACAAAGACTTAGGAAGAGTACTGTTTATTCATCACAGAGTAATTCGTGAGAGTGAGAAATTAGAACCTGCCTAGATGTCCTATAATGAGGAAGTGATTAAGTAAATTATGTAGCCAAAGATGCTTACAATGAGTTTGCAATAACATGGGGAAATGTCTAGCATATTAAGGGAGGAAAACAACCAGGTAAAAAATTTTTATTTGGAGGCTGATCTCATCCATACACAATTACAGATCGAAAGACAGATATATTTTTTAAAAGATTGAAATAGGTCAGTGTTTCCACAGGGCTTTTCTCTGGGTGGTAAGATGTATGCTTGCTTTTTATTCATAGTTTCCAAAATTTCCAAAATGGGTGAGTAGTGTGTTTACAGTCAGTGCAGAAGAAAAGATGATACTAAAAATTCTGGTAAGGAAAATGTCAACAGGATTTTCATTCTCAACTGAGCTAGTAATATCCAACCCCCAGGCCAGAGGCAGATAAACAATAAGGGCAGTTTGCATTGGAGCAAGGTTTTGGGTTTACAATGTGCTTTCCTGTATGTGACCTTTTCTGGTAAGCAGACGATTTCTGTGTAGTAAACAGGGCAGGTTCTTTTTCTCAGCCTCATTTTCATTGTATTTTGTTACTGTCATATATATCATACATTCAAAAGAATGGGTAAAATATAAATACAGTTTACTGAAAGGTAACAAGACAAACACCCACGCGTCTACCACCTAGGTTGGGAAATAGAATATTCTGGTACCTTAGAGCCTCTGTGTACTCCTTCCTAACCCTATCTCCCTCCTTCCCTAACATCTGTGGGGCTCGGGGCAAGAGTACAAACACAGCCCCACATACCATATGTCAAAATATTTATAAATTATAAATCAAGTTAATGAACTGTTAAATAAAAAATGTTCTAGCCTCCTGCTTTGACAAATATACCTTCATAATAACAAAACTGAAAAGATGTATAGAATTACGGGTTATTTTTTGATAACTGAAAGCTGGCAAAATATCAAAGAGAACTGAATTTAATTATTATTGCAGATGCCTGAGTGTTCTGTTGATGGGCCAATAATGCTTGGATGAATAATAAAACCAAAACATGCATAATTTATAAATTATTGTATGTTTATTCTATAAAATTTATTTTCTTGCCTTCATTTCAGCACTATTGCTAATTATGTTGTTATAATTAAGATTTTTCACATAATTTGCATTTTATTGACAGTAGTGACAAATTAGACACCATTTCTTGAGTCATTGTTGTTCTTAGATAAGTTTTTAAAAATTAATTTCAGTTTGGAGAAACTTTTTGATCTGCCGAGGCAGTAGTAGCTGGGACGGTCAATAAAACCCTTAAAGACAGGTATTGAAGGAAATTAACCAAATTTCTTTGAAATTTTACTTATAAGGTTTAATCATTGTAATGGGATTGAATATTTTCTTTTCTTTTATTTATTTTTATTTTTGGCTGCATTGGGTCTTCGTTGCTGCGCGCAGGCTTTCTCTAGTTGCGGTGAGCGGGGGCTACTCTTCATTGCAGTGTGCAGGCTTCTCATTGCTGTGACTTCTATTTTTGCAGAGCATGGGCTCTAGGTGCACGGGCTTCAGTAGTTGTGGCACATGGGCTCAGTAGTTGTGGCACACGGGCTTAGTTGCTCCGTGGCATGTGGGATCTTCCTGGACCAGGGCTCGAATCCGTGTCCCCTGCATTGGTAGGTGTATTCTTAACCACTGCACCACCAGGGAAGTCCCCCTTTTTTTTTTCTTTTTTCAGGGATTGCATATTATACATAGTCATTAACACAGGAAACATCCTATTTTAATTTCATCATATAAAATCACAATCACTTCTCTCACAGTTTTCCTCATGTTTCATTGTCAATGTCAAGATTCCTGCAACACTGCAAAGAACAGATACCAAGCTTCATTCATGTTCCATCTAATTCTACATAAATGTAAACAGAGAAGAGTTACCTAAGGTTGCAAAATCATTCCCAGCTTCCGTGTGTGACACTTACCTGTGCCTCCTGACTGGTGAGACCTTCGGAAACAGAAATGCTGTCCAAGGAGAGGCAAGAAAGTGGTCCCTCGGCACTACTGGGCAGGATGCCCTCCTAACAACCGAATTGAAATGATGGACAGACAACAACTTGATGCCAAAAACTCAGCCTCTGTGCACCGGGGCTGGATGGAATCTCAGAGACAGTTTTGGTTGAAGCAGAAAAAATTAGCTTTATTGCTTTGCCAGGCAAAGGGGGACACGGTGGGTTCTGTGCCCTGAAAAACTGTGTGTCCTAGCCCGGGGGATTTGGTGAGGAGTTTCATGGTAATGGTTCAAGGGTGGGGTCGCTGATAAGGATCAGGGTGTGTGCCGGGCCTGCACTCCTTTAATCTGGCCTCAGGTGTCTCCTGATGAGTTTCTCTGGTTCCTTTAATCTGGCCTTTGGGACTCAGGAAGGTCATGGAGGCTGGAGTCTATTCCCTACAAACAAGAAACGGGGGACACAGAAAGGCTTCTGTGACCAGGAGCCCCACAGGGTCCTGCTTGGTTTCAAACTGACCACATCCATGCTATCTGAGGGAGGAATTCGACAACTAGACTTTCCTCCCGCCCTGTGCTTCCTCCTCCCAGAGCCTCTGTCTCTGAGATCAGTGTCTGCCTCTGACAAGAGGGTAGCACGGCCCTGCACCCTGTTGGTAGAGCCAGGGAGGTGGGAAGAGCTTCTCAGGGGGTTTGGGGCACAGGTCTGGCTGGGATGGAGTGAGGGGTGCACCCAGGGCTTCTTTAATGAGTGACTTCTGGGGGATGTTTCTAATATTTGGAGCCCCCAAAGCAGTGATCCCAGAGTAGGGACCCCTCTGTAGGGATTCTTTGGAGGAGGAGCCTGACTTGTCTCATTCCTTCCTTGTCTTTCTGGATCATCCAGGACGATATTGTGAAGTATTGAAGACCCTCAGGGCAGCACATGTGTGACATGTAAGGAAGGGCGTGTCGTCCCCTCAGAGGAAGAGGTGTTAACAGCCTCGAGGCTGGTTTCAGCTTCCCTGAGGGTTTGCAAGTCCCTCTTGGGAAAATCGGTGGGCGAGGCCTGAGCTGCGGAGTGGCCCGTGTTTCTGTTTCATGGTTTCTAGACCAAGTCCCTGCAGAACGCGGCTGGGGACTGCCCTGAGTGCTCTCAGAGGTCCTGCAAGCAGAGGGTGGCAGGGACGTGGGGCTCCTTCGGTGTGTGGCCAAGCCCAGCTCAGATCACGACTGGAGCCAGTGTCTGTCCTTAGGTTGACAGGACAGGAGGGTCTGTGCGTCTAAGCCTGTCTATCTCTTGGGTTGGACCATCCCAGCCTGGACTGTCGTCCTCCATGCTGCTCTCCCATCTCCCTCTGGAGTTCTCTGCATGGCTCCCTCACTTTCTGATCTGTTGCTTCTTTTTTTCTTCTATGCTTTGGTTTTGCTGGAGCCATGCACCAGTAGCTGCTTGAGGACCAACGCAAGGAAGTTAAAGTTTGAGACCCTGTGTTTCTGAAATGTCATCACGCTACCTTCATGCTTGTCTGAGTGATTTCCTGGGTAAAGAATTCTAGTTGGGAACTATTTCCCGTGAGAATTTGGGAGGCTTCGCTTCACTGTATTCTAGATTTCAGGGTTGTCGCTGAGATGTCCAAATCCATTTTGCTCTCCGATTCTTTGCATGTGACCTGTTTTCCTGCCCCTTTTTGGCCCCATGCGGAAGGCTGAAGAATCTTCCTCGTGTGGCCTGGGTTCTGAAATTTCCCAGTGACGTGCCCTAGTGTGGGTCCATTCTCATCTGCCTGTGTTGGGCACTCGGTGGCCTTTTAAATTTGTGAACTAATGATCTTCCTTCCTGGGAAATTCTTGTGCCTTTTTTCTTTTTTTTTTGAGCTTGCAAACCAGTGTTTTATTTTACTGTTCATTGCATTCAATGGGTGGAGGAAAAAATAAAAAGCTGTCTTGTTTCCATTCTGAAAAGAAGTCAGAGGTCTAAAACCAGTTTCTTCCTTTTACACAGTGGGTGCTCCTGCGGGCAGTGGCCGATCTGACTTTCCGCTTGGGCCTCCTCTGCCCTGGTGGCCGCGAGCAGGGCCTCGTGCTTCCGAAGCCTCCTTTCCCCAGTTGATTTTCCTCCGCCAACCTGAACTCCACTAGCAGCTAAGGAGACTAGGAAGACTGTGAGCTCTCTGAGGGCGCAGAGGGTCTGTTTTGTTCATCCCTGCATCCTCAGGGCTTGTGTGCCGTCTTGCAGATACTAGGCATCAAACGTGAGCTCCCTGCCTGTGACCTGCTGGTCTTGGAGAGTCTCCCCGAGAGGCAACGGCAGCTCACCCTGGGGACATGGGCACCGGCGACAGCCATCCCTGGGGACTCAGTCAACCATGGGGACCCAGGTGCTGGCAGTTCCACAGAGGAATCCTCCCTCCAGCCCGCCAGCTCCAAGACCCAGTGCAGGGAAGCTCCAGGCCAAGCAATTAGCAGGGCAGGGACACAGCCCCACCCATCAGTAGACGGCTGCCTAAGACACGCCCCTCCCCACCCCAAGCCCCCAGCCACCTCTGGACAGAGCCCGCCCACCCTCTCTTGCCTTTTAAATGATGCCCTCCCCTCCATTTTCTTTGGAACTCCTGGTTTTCTTTCCTGGATGCAATATCTCTTTCTCTGAGGATACGAAGGGAAATCCTCTTCTTCCTCAAGCCTTGCTTGCTCCCTGGGGACCTTGCCTGTGTTTAGTTTTGATGCTGAAAACTCGGCCTCTGCGCACCAGTGCTGAATCGAAACTTGGAGACAGAGTTCTGGGTGAAGTAGAAAAGAACAGCTTTATTGCTTTGCCAGGCAAAGGGGGACACAGTGGGCTCGTGCCCCTCAAAACTGTGTCCCAACCTGGGAGGATTTGCTGAGGAGTTTTACAGCAGTGGTTCAAGGGCGGGGGTTTCTGATAAGGATCAGGGTGTGTGCAGGGCCTGCACTCCTTTCATCTGGCCTCAGGGGGTCTCCTGATGAGCTTCTCTAGGTTATCAAACTGTGATCTTCTCTGGAATGAAGAATGCTAACAACTTCCATGTGTTGGGGGTTTTAGTTCTATAAAGAGCTCAAAGATATTGTCATGTGTATCCCTTGAGGGGGAACCAGGACCTGCCCCAAGGCTGCACTAGTGTTTCCTGACTGCTCCTCCCTTGTCTCTGCACGCACCCACCCCCCCCCCCCAGTCCTCTTCATGTCTGTCAGCCCTCCCTTCATCTCAGCTTCCAGAAGTGCCTGCTTTCTCAGTTTCTAGCTGTGTCGGTCTGATTGGTCCTCGAATTTCCAGGCTGCATGTTTGGGATTTGGTTTACTCAGGCCAGCTAAATCACTTACCAGCCATAGGCTGTTCTGCAGTTTCTAGCATCTTGCTTTGGAATCTCCTTTCTTGTTCTATACCTTAAAACCCCTCCTTACTGATGTTTTGGTGGAGCACTGAGAGGGAGTGAAATACTTTCCCGCATTCTAAACTTCACCAGCCAAAAGCCCACTTGCTCTCACGGAGAATCCTAACGAGGATGAGGCAGGTCCAGAACTTCTGGCGGTGATGTCCCTGTGACACAAAGGGAGCCTGATGGACAAAGGAAAGTGGAGCCAAGAGACGAGAAAGGAGACAGACTTCTGACAAGGTGCTGGGTCCAGCCACTCCTGAAGCCACCTCACTGCTTCAGTGTCCCACAGATGTGCACCATGGAATCTTGTGTTTGTGATTGTTGTTTGTTTAGTGTAGTTTGGCTTGAAATTCTGCCAGGTACAACTGAAAGATCCCTGACCCATACTTTGTCTTCTCTAAATTTTATCTGCTGGCTATGCCGTCTGCCCCCCTTCCTAACCAGGCATATTCAAACAGCACCTTCTCAGAGAGACCTACCTACTGAAACAGCACCTGGTTCTCTTCTGTCTCTCAACCCCCTCCCCCCCGACCAAGTCAGGACCCCTCCAAAAATGCCACATACACTCAGGGAGCTGCAAATGATATGATAAGATGGAAGGGCAGGGGTTGGTCAAGTATGGCCCGTGGACTGAATTCGGCCCATAGTCTGTTTTTGTCAATAAAGTTTTATTGGAACACAACAGGGTTCATTCCACTGTATATTGTCTATGCCACTTTCACCCTGAGATGGCGGAGTTGAGTAGTGGTCTGCAATGTGTAAAGTATTTACTGCCTGGACCTCGATGGAACTAGTTTGCTGAGGTCTAGAGTCTAGTGGCTAAGAGGACGGCAATCAGACAGGCTTGCGTTCACATCTCGGCAAGGTCACCTATGTACTGTGTGACCTCGGGCAGGGGATCTAGCCTCTCTGAACCTAGCCTCTCTGAACCAAGCCTCTCTTCATCTTCAAGCAGGTGCCCGCCTCGTGCTTGTCGGGGAGATTCAGTCCTGCAGTAACAGATGTGTAACCCAGACGCCTGTGGGCCCTCAGCCCCAGCAGTGAACTTCCATTCACACCCAAGGCAAGTTTCCCGGAACGTCCATCGGCCCCATGTGGGCGGGGCCGCTGCCCTGTTTGCTTTGGTCCCTCAGTGTGTCGTTCACTGAATGAATTGATGGAAATGACCAGTTGGCCTGGCCTGCCTGTGCCCCTCACTGCAGGTCTGAGATCTGACTCCTTCCTGCCCACAGGCCTGGCGCCCCCAGGGCCCGGGGATGGGGGGGGAAGAGAGGCAGCGTTCACACCCTGAATGCCTCGGCGAGACCTGACGGGGACAGAGCTAGATGGGGCTGCGGGCAGCAGTGTGGAGAGTCAGGAGCTGGGCTCTGCAGGATGCGGGTGGGGGGCGGTCACTGGCCAGCGTGATGTCCACAGCAGGCTTTGAGCTGCACCCACTCACCCCAGACAGCCGTCCCCAGCCGCTAAATAAATAGTGAAAACTACTTGCAAGCCTGGAACCCCACAGTCAGCCTGTCCCTCCAATTTCTAGCTCTGGGCATCTCCCTCCTTGTCTGCCGGGAGGACCTGCCCTTGGTAGGCTGTGCCTCGGTGAGCATGGCTCTTCCAGAAGACCAGGCAGGGGTCCCTTGGTGGTGACCAAGGAGAGCCTAGGGTCCCCATGGCCTTCCCACCAGCCATGGAAGGTTCTAGGTGTCTGACGCAGTGGCTCAGTGGCTTAGCCTCCTGGGCGTCCTGGCCGCACGGGGCCCTTGGTGGCATTGGCACCCCAGTCCCCCAACTTTACAGCATCAACCTCCTGGGCCCAGAGCACATGGTCCCGCGTATGAAGAGTTTTCCTGGCGTGGATTGTTCTTTCTGTTTGCAGCTCTCTCCCCGGCCTTTTCCTAGGGCAGAGGGGGTGCCTGATTGCATATGTAAATATGCTTCATTCTTTGCTGTGTTAGCTTCCTGTGGCTTTAATTTTCTTATTCTTTTCTTCCAAATAAGACTGAAATCAGTTTAAGCAAAGAAATTATTCATTAACGGAATGGTGTCAGTGTTTGGTATTGGAACCACCTGAAGTCAATTAGGGATCAACAGAATAAATTATTCTCTCCGGGCTGAAAGCAGGAAGTGGGAACTGGGAGAAAAGGATCTCTCCTTAACGCATGGCAGGGAAGAGACAGGATTTTAATAGACCTGAGTGGCTGCATGTTAGCAGCTCCACGCTAAATGGCCGAGGTTGGCAGGGGGCTGGTCGTCCACACCCATCCGCGGAGAATGGAATCTCAGCTAAAAATGGGCTCCAGAAGGGAAACCCCAAAGGGACAGGTGGGCATGCACCTCAGGCACAGAATTTAAGGGGGTCGCAAAACTCAATCATCAAGATTCTCACTATGGGAAACAGTATGGAGGTTCCTTAAAAAACTAAAAGTAGAGCTACCATATGATCCAGCGATCCCACTCCTGGGCATATATCTGGAGAAAACTCTAATTTGAAAAGATACATGCACCCCTGTGTTCATAGCAGCACTATTCACGATAGTCAAGACATGGAAGCAACCAAAATGTCCATCGACAGGTGAATGAATAAAGAAGATGTGGTATATATACACAATAGAATAATACTCAGCAGTAAAAAAGAATGAAATAATGCCATTTGCAGCAATGTGGATGGACCTAGAGATTACCATACTAAGTGAAGTAAGTCAGAGAAAGACAGATATCATATGATGTCACTTATATGTGGAATCTAAAAAATGGTACAGATGAACTTATTTATAAAACAGAAACGGACTCACAGACATAGAAAACAAACTTATGGTTATGGAAGGGGAAGCAGGGAGGGATATATTAGGAGTTTGGGATTAGCAGATACAAACTACTATATATAAAATAGATAAACAACAAGGGCCTACTGTACAGCACAGGGAACTATATTCAATATCTTGTAATAACCTATAATGGAAAAGAATCTGAAAAAGAATATATATATATATAAATATATATATGTAAACGGAATCACTTTGCTGTACACCTAAAATGAACACAACATTGTAAATCAACTATACTTCAATAAAAAAAAAGAAAGTATTTCTCTTTTTGCTCTGGCCTCCAGTAAACTCAGAGCTAGATTTTGGCAACTTCTAAAGTTCATTGAAGTTTTTGCATTTTTTATTTCTTTGCTCATCTATCGATTTTGATATTTTGAAATAGCCTAAATGAAGATTGTTCCTTGTAATTCTCAGCCTCAAACCCTTCTCAGAGATATTGATCATACACATCCCCAGGTCCTTCTTACAGAGAAACAAGTAAATAACATGCAATTATTCAAATTCTGGTTGTTTATAGACGGGAAGGGCGAGCGAATGGCTGTTGTCCGGGTGAAATGGCGCCCCGGTGGACTGTGGAGGGTTACAGCCCAACGCACAGCACCGGCCCTGCCTTCGTTTTATTCACCTCTAAATCAACATTAGAAGTCTCCGAACTACCAGGAGGAAAGAAAAGACTTAAAAAGACAAAGTATAATCCAGGAAAGCAATGATTTCTCGGGCTATTTGTCACTTCAAGTGCAATACATTAATAAAGTGCTGTAATAAGAAGAGCTACTAAAGAATGATTTATTGATACTTTAGACCTGTTAAAACAGGTTAATGTCAATACAATTAGCTCCTGGATCAAGGCAATCCCTTGTAGAGGGAAACTTGATAAAACAGTATTAAACGCCACTTCATCAAAGATCGGGGAGAGGCTGTGAAGACTTTAACCACAGCGAAGGGGAGAGAGAAAAGCTCTTCTACGGTGTCCACCCTGAATCCCCTCTGTGGTCCTCTCGTCCCCAGGACTCCAAGGGCCGGAGGCCGGGCGGCTCTGAGAAATGGTCAGTTTATCTGGAAGGCACGAGGCTCTGCTATTTCGTGGGTGAATGACTCTGAGCATCTTGGGGGAACACCCAGCGATTGTTATGCTGCGAAAACGGGCAGGGGATTGAGGGGGGCCGCCGTGAGCCCCCAGCAGTGAGCAGTGCTCTAGAGGCGCGCACGGGCTGGAGCCTGGTCTTCCTTGGTCCAGGGGTGCAGCGGGGAGCACTGGGTGGGCCTTGCGCCCGGCCTGGCGTGGGGGGGGCCCTCCGTACTTGCTGAGCCTCTCAGCACCCACCTCTGCTCCCAGGGGCCACTCTTACGGGGAGCCGGACCGAGGCTGTGTGGCCTTCAGTGTCCCTTGGCCGGTCATCAGGGTGTTCCCGCCACCATGTGAGCTGGGACGGCCGCAGTGTCACCACCCCCATCCTCAAAGAGGCATTGACAGTGGCAGTTCCTCTGCTAAGTTAAGAGGGCACAAGGTAAGAACTCAAATAGCACTGCAGTGCGTGTGGTGACATTTCCGTCCCCCTGTCCTGTCCGTGATCCGTGCCACCTCTGGGGTCGTGTCCTTGGCTCCACAGATCTGCGTGCAGGACCCTTATGGACACAGGTTCTGCTGCTCGAACCCCAGGGTTCAGGAGAGAGGGTCCGACTGGGCCTCTGCGGACCACCACCCACCACTGGTCCCGTCAGCCTTGCCTGGCTGGAGTCAAGTTCTACAGATGGGGTGGTAATGGCGGGCACTCTGGTCCAGCGGCTGTTTCCCGTGATACAAGAAGGGACAGTTTGGGGCAATGTAAGTGCCCGAGAGAGAAATCTCGTTAATGTTGGTGGAGTCCCCGTGACCAGAGCCCTCCTGTTAGGGCCTGGGGACCCACAGGTACTTTGGGATGAATGAATGAATGAATGAATGAGCAAGTGAGGAGACACGATCTCAGCACTGAGAAGGATCCAGCTCCCGGGGTGCTGTCCGCCTCTGGTGAAGGGCAGGAATCCTCCCCACAGCCCCCCTCCTACCCCAGGTCGGAATCTCAATCAACTTGCCTTTATTTGCCTGTCACGGTCAGCTGCCCGTGGGGCGCGAGGACAGAAAAGCAAGGCCGCGTGCCCGTGTTCCCATGTGAGGGCCTGGGAGATGCAGCCCACCCATGTCCTGCACCGGCCAGGACGCCCCAGGCCCGGATCCCCCTCCCTCGGTGGGGAAAGCGAGGCTCTGTCCTTTCCGGGGCCCGCTGGCTCCTGGAACGAGGAAGCCAAGATGAGCATGGAGACAAAAGCGGCCCCCGCTCCCTGGGACACAGCGGACCCGCTGGAAAAGGTCCTCTTGTTCTCTTCTCTGCCGGGAGCCCAGGAAAGTGAGGCCCTTCCTTTCAGTTTTCAGGACTGATTGCTCTGAGTGTTCTCTTCCTGAAGCGAAAGTCTCCTCCTGAAAATCACACGTCACAGGGTTTTCCAGTCCTTTCCCATCTCTCACCTGAGGCCCCTGAGAGCTTTGCCAGCCCTGGTGGCCTTGGCGTGACCATCGACAGCTGTTACCCCCGTCACCTTGGGCGCTGCTGTCCTCCCAGCTTTTCTGAGGCCCAGCAAGCCCGGGCCGGCTCAGGGCCCCCGTGCACCCCTGAACCGTGGCATCTAGAATCTCACATCACCTCTGGGTGCTCCGGAGCAGGTGGCCTCAGCAGGGAAAGTGATGGCCGCAGGGTCGGGGGGAGGGCGAGGGGGTTGGGAGATGCTCGCCCCCACCATCACGACACTTGGAAAAGAGAAATAAGCTTGTTTTCTGGGAGGGAAACACAGGCCTGCCCAGAACGGGTGAGACCTGGAGAGAGGCAGGCTGGCCTCCGGGTAGAGAAGGAAAGGTGAGTCCCTTGGCAGGGTAGCCAGTCAGCAAGGGCGAGTGGGGTCAGACTGCTCCAGGCTGTCCCAGTGTGCGCACTGCCCTGGGGGCCTTGGCTTTGGGTGTGGAGGCTTTCGATGCTGTTGACCAGATGGTCCTTGAGGCCGAGGTGGAGGCTCTGGGGTCCTCACGATGCCCAGCCATTCAGTCCAGAAATAGCCTGGACTCCCTTAGGGGCAGAGTTGGAGCCCCTCTGCTTCCACGGGGGGCTTCCTGCAGGGAATGGCAGTCTCCTGCATGTGGAGGAATCGACAGCTGGTTTCCAGTCCTCTGCCCCGTTTCTGGAGGGTTCACCCACCTGGGGCCACCTGGCAGGTGGAAGACAGCTTGTCCCCCCGGGACCAGCCCAGGGCTCTGACGGCTCCTGCTGTCCGCATCGTGCAGGTGTTCACCCACGGCTCTAACCAGGGCATCCACGGGAGGAGGGACAGGCGGCTGTGTCCTCTACCCTCTTCCCAGCACAGGGACAGTGCACTGCGTGTGGTTGCTCTCAGCAGACCAGAGGACCGGAAAACTGCCTGCAGTTGATGGCCTCTGTGCTGGGTCTCAGGAGCCTGGGTGACTTCAGCTGGGGGGTGAGGGAGCAGGGGGCCAATGTGGGTCCGTATGTCCAAGGCGAGTGAGGGGGACTGGTGGGGACCTAGAAAGGTGGCTTGTGTCCCCTCCTGGGAGAGCGTTGAATGCCATGGGAGCGTCCCCACAAATACCTTTGGACATTCACCGTTCTTGCTTTAAATGGAGACCCTGGAGAGGCAAGGGTTTTTGCCCAGGATGGTCAGTTCTTCAGGATGAATGGATTGGCCACAGGCTGAGGATGGATGGCGGGGGGAGTCTGATGTCAGGAGACCCTGTCAGCAGCCCTGGGAAGAGGGATGAGCTGGAAGCAGAGAGAGCTGACTGCTTGGGGGTGGGTGTCCGGAAGAGGAGGGGTCAGTTCTGTTTCTGACATTGTCGCCTGGGTGACCCGAGGCTGGCAGCGAGCGGGAGAGGAAGCTGCCCCGGGGGAGGATGTTGTGTTTGGCTGATCAATTGCCCAACTGGTGAGCGTTCATCAAACACCTTCTCTGGGCAGAGGTCCCCAGACAAGCCAGACTTCTATAGGAGCGGCCTGCTGGTCTACCCACCTCAGGGGCATTTTGCCAGCGTGGCTGCCCTCCCCCCATCAGCCCTGGCATCTCTCTGGGTACCAGGATGCAGAGTTGGGGGACACAGGCTGGACCCTGCAGAGGGGCCCGTGCCTGCTGAGTGGAATCAGTTCAGCCCAATACCCTCCACCACTTGGAATGTGGATTTCACTCCGGAGAAACTCATCTGAAATAGATATTTCTCTCCACCGCAGGAGGGATTTATTGGCAAAACTAACCATCTATTAACATTATCTGGGGACTCTGCACTGGTGAGAATAGATACTATAAATCTTAGTTGTATAAAAACCCAGGAGCTAGAAGGCTTTAGTGGACAGCAAATAGAAAAGTCCAGGGAGTTCAGGCCTGTTTATTTTACTTAGAGGGAAAGAACATTCGGTGCGCAGCCAGCCAGGAAATGGGTTTTGGGGACGGCCACTTAGCCTAGCTGTTGTCCCTGAAACTGTGGGAGTAATCGCTGCCTGCAATTAGAGTGGGCAGCTCAAAGGATCGTGTTCTGTAGCCGGTGGTGGAGACTTCTGGAAAAGGAAGGCTTGCAAGTCCAGGCAGGTGGCCGTGGGGCCTGCTGGGGAGGAAGATCCTGGCGACAGGCTCCAGCCCCCAGGGATGCATCTGATTAGGGTTAGTAAGAGCCACTGGTGAAACCAGTCGCCCTGGTGTGAGCCGGGGTTGGGGGTTGAGCAGGTGCCCAAAGCTCCGTTCATCCGATGCTCTCCGCCCGTACTTTGCATTTTGAGTGTCTGGGAGCAAGCATGGGAGAAATGGGGGGCTTTGTCTTTTCATGCATTTCCTGCTGCATCCCCAGTGCCTGGGACGTGGCTGGGTATAGGGAACCCCCCCAGCCCCTGCTGGCTGACCCCAGACCCACCTCTCCAGCCTCTTAGTCCTGAGATGCTCCACATCCTTTAGTGGGTTTTCTCTCCACTTCGATCCGTCAGCACCTGTTTCTGCCGACGGTAGTCGGGCCCTCAGCAGATCCGCAGGAGTGAGGACCCACGTCCCTGGCACCTGGACACAGGGGCACCCAGGAAGCGTGAGTTACGTACGAGGTGGAGGCGTGAAGGGCGAGCAAAGGGAGCCTGGCGCCCCCTCCCCATTAGGCACCGAGGACCTGCCTCCCTGACAGGGGACGTGGTTGTCCCAGAGCCCCTGGCTGGGGACGGTGACCTCAGGGCCTGGGGCCCCGCAGAACCCACTCGCCACGGGGGCACTGGACTCCCCCTCCCCCTGCAGGTGGGGTGGATTGGGATCAGCCCTGGGTTAGCCTTTGCCGTGGCCTAGAGGAGATCTAACGCCCGTGCTTTGGGACAGCACGCCTGCATCTCAGTCCCTGCTATAGACCGAATGTGTCCCCCTCAAATTCATATGGTGAAGCCTAACCACGCCCCCCTCCATGTGATGGGGCCTTTGGGAGATGAATGGGTCACAGGGGAGATGCCCCCATGATGGGATTAGTGCCTTATAATGGGGCGGACACAGCGAGAAGGGGGTCATCTGCAAACACTGTGGAAGTCGGCTGTCTCCCCCAGGCGCCAAATCGGCCCCGCCTTGAACTTGGGCCCCCCAGGCCCCCACGGCAGGGAGAAATAAACGCTGTGTGCCAGCCCTCCAGTCTGTGGCATTCTGCTGCAGCAGCCCGAGCCGGCGAAGCCAGTCTCGGGCCTTTTCTGATCACGTCTCTCGCTAACGTGCCCTGAGTGGCAGGGGGACCGCGGGGAGGCGGTGCTTGCAGACAGGAGCGAGCGTCCTCAGCGGCCGGAGTGTCCAGGTGGGTCGCCATGCTCTTCCCGCCGAGGGGGATCGGGGCTTGGCTCCCGAGACCCTCCACCCAGGCCTGGCCTCAGGCTTCCACGGCCATTTCAACGTCCCCCTTCTGAAAGAGCGGCACGGCAGACCGGTGCCCGGGTGGCAAGGCTGAGTTGCCGTCCTTCAGAAACATCAAGAGAGGGCTTCCCTGGTGGCACAGTGTTTGAGAATCTGCCTGCCAGTGCAGGGGACACGGGTTCGAGCCCTGGTCCGGGAAGATCCCACATGCTGCAGAGCAACTAAGCCCGTGAGCCACAACTACTGAGCCTGCGCTCTAGAGCCCACGAGCCACAACTACTGAGCCCATGTGCCACAACTACTGAAGCCCGCACGCCTAGAGCCCGTGCTCCGCAACAAGAGAAGCCACCACAATGAGAAGCCCACGCACTGCAACAATGAGTAGCCCCCGCTCGCCGCAACTAGAGAAAGCCCGTGCGCAGCAACAGGGACCCAACGCAGCCAAAAATAAATGTAAATAAATAAATTAAAAGAAAAAAAGAAAAGAAAGAAACATCAAGGGAGTATCCTTCCAAATCTCCCGAGGGATGCTGGAGGATCGGAAAGCAAAAACAAGTGGCTTTGTCCCTTTGTCCACTTCTCCTCCCCCCTCCCCCCACCATGACCTGCAGACGTTAGGAGCAGGCACAGGGCAGTGGAGGGGGTGCTCCAGAATCAGGGTGCCACCCGGGCCTGGGGAGGCACCACTTCTCCGGGCCTCCGTTTCCCCATCCGCAGGGGCCTGTTGATGCAGAGTCTCCAAGTTTACCCTCGGCCACAGATGCTGCAGCTGCCTTGCTGCCTTTGAGGAATGGACGTGCCCTTTCCTGGGTGAGAGGGGCCTCAGAAAGAGGCATCGGTAATTAATATTGATGTGGCTTCAAATGTTAAAAGTTAGAATTAAATCCAAAACAGAAGGAGAGGGTCGTAGGTAACCAATTAAACGGCGACTTCTCCACTGCCCCGCACCTGCTTTGGAGGCGGACCGGACCTTGTCTGGCTCTGCCAATTAATCTGCCCTCACCTCCCTGTGCTGGGGACCTCAGGCTTTCTGCAAATGGCAGGGAAAGGCGAGATCGGCCGGTGACAGACACAAGACCATCTCCCGTGGTGCAAATGCCAGGGACGGGAAGGCTCCCGTCAATTTGCAGGGCTGAGGCCCGGGAGAGGAGAGGCGGGCTGTGGTACCCCAGCTGGTGCGTGAGGATTAATGAAGGGGGCTGGGAAGATGAAAGAGCGCCGGCATCTGAGATGAAGCCCAGCGGGTTTCGCGAGTTCTGGATAAATTTCAAAAAGCAGAGATTGCGGGTGGTGAACTAATTACCTTACACGGATGGGATCGGAGATTGTGTCTATGCAGCTCGAAATAGCCAGGTGGAAGGAGAGATGCGCGGCCCGCTGGGGCAGGTTGATCGGGCAGAGGCAGTGAGGGCCGGACCCCCGTGTCTCCCCCATTCCAGTCCTGTGGCTGAAAGGCCACATTTGGACCCTCATTCTTTAATATCCCCAAGTTAGAAATTGGTGGGTTTGTGAGGACCCCTAAGTCGACTAGGATTTGGGCCTGGAGGGGGCACAGGGATGGGGGTCTCAGTCTTGGTGTTCAGCCCCGGCCCCGTCAAGTGTGAGCTGCCTCCATGCCGGCACATGCCTTCACGTGGACGACCCGCTCCTTGTGACAACACAGTGGGGACTGTTCCAGAATCACATCCATGTTAGCGATGGGGAACCCGACACTCAGAGGGGCCAGGTGAGGGCCCTGAGGTCACCCAGCTGGTCAGTGGCAGAGGTGGGGCCCAGCCCGGGGCTTACCTATACTCCTGACCACTGGGGACCACTGCTCCCACTGGGGACTCAGCAGACGCTGGCTGTGACCGTGGGCCATCAGGGAAGGTGGGTCCTGAAGATGGAGTTTGCCGGGAGCTGGAGGGTTGGGAGGAGAACGTACATCCCAGGCAGAGGGAACAGAGTGGGTGAAGGGTCCAGAGCGGGGCAGGGATGGGGCAGCTCTGGGTGGCAGGCGGGGCGTGTGGGGTGGGCGCTGCAGCGGGGAGCCAGGGCAGGAAGGGCCCAGTGTCCCGTATAAGAGGCAGGGCCAAGGTGCCCCTGGGGTAACCTGAGGTGTCGGGGGTCAGGGCAAGCTGTGTGCTTTGGAACGCTCTTCCCAGGGTCCCCTCAGACTGGAGGTGGGTGAGGTGGGCCAGGGCTGGGGACCCACGCCTCGGGAGGGATTTAGGTGACCGAGTTCGAAGGACGCGGTGGCTGCCCTAGGCTGGGGCGGGTACTGGCATCTCCATTTCACAGATGGGAAAGCTGAGGCTCATGGCTGCTGCATCAGTCAGCTCTCAGTGTGTAACAAGCTACCCCCCCACGTTTAATAACTCAAAACGGCAATCGCTTCTTATTTCTCTGTGTCTGCAGGTCTGCTTGGCTGGCCTGGGCCAGGCTGGGCTGGGCTGGGCTGACTGGGCTGGATCCTGCATCGGGGATCAGAGGGTGGGCCAGCTGAGGTTTGGCTGCCGGGGACAGCTTGCTTCTGCTACATCGGGTCTCTGGTCCGGCAGCAGGTCAGCCTGGCAGCTGGGAGGGAGTGGAGGCCCGCGGGGCCCCTGAGGCCAGGCTCAGAAGGGGGTGATGTCACTTTTGCTGGATGCTTTGGGCCAAAGCAAGTCACAAGGCCCGTCCAGATTCAAGGGGAAGCTCCGACTCCGCCTGTCCTGGGAGGAGCTGCCAAGTCACGTTGGGAGGGGCTGTGTCCAGGGAGGGGTGGGCATTTGGGCCAGGGATGCGGGCAGTAGGTTCTGTAGAAGCCCAGAGGAGGTACTGTCAGATGCGATTGGCTGGCCAGGGAAGGTTTCTTGCGGGAGGTGGGACTCTCCAATCTCTACCCACCAGTGTGTTTTATAAAGTTTGGTTTCTTTGCTAAAATTCAAGGCTCATTAAACTTTTCTTTAAAACTTGGAATGGCAGAAGGCAGGCTGCCTCCCGTGTAAGATGACTTTATGAGCAGGCCAACTGCACGTTCATAATTAAAGGAATTTGACAAGAAACAAAGAGGACTGGTTTCCACTGGAGGTGTGGGGAGTTAATTACCCGCTTGTACTCTGCCACAACGGGCGTGTGTGAGAAATCTGAAGTGGGGACGGCTGGGAATTCGCTGGGAAAATGCAGTGAAATGTATGTGCCAATACTGATTTTGTCAATTGAGGTCCCCACACTAGACATCTTAGAGATGAGAAAAGGTGTTTTGTGCTTGGTTTCTAACATGTTCAGAAACCTCTTTCTATGAGGCTCAGACAGAGGACCCCTGGCAGCCCCTCTGGGATGCAGCAGGGCGCTGAGGACATTCTAGGTGGACCAGAGGTGGCGATGGGGCCCTGGACTCTCACAAAGAGGTCTCTGTGCCGTCTGGGTTTCTCTGGCCCAGTGACCACATGGAACAGCCACTGGGCTCTCTGCTCCCATATCCTCCCTCCAGGACGGCTGTCCCTACTCTTGGAAGAGAGCCAAGGGAAAGGATGCGGCACTCAGGGCGTCTGGTTCTTTCTGACCTCTCCAGGCCACTCTCTCACGCTCTGGCCTTCACCCACTCCTGGGCTCTCCTTCATCTTGAGCTTCTACCTTTGCTGATTCTGCTGCCTGGAATACACTGGAACATTCTGGAACATTCTTCCCAGTCCCTCCCTGCTTCTCCCACCCCAGGAATGTCAGGCTGCAGACCCGACGTGTATTCATGTGGATAGACTACCCTCTGTGCTCATCCCTGGAGGGACGGCCCTGGACCCAGCCTCCAGCGAGGAGCCCTCCAAACCCAACCTGGTCAGCCCTTCTGCAGGTGACCTGTAGATCGAGGGCATGAAAGTAAATGCTTCTGGCCAGATGCAGCTGAGTTTTGGAGCCGTTTGTTATGCAGCAAGGGCTGACTGATGAACCTGGTCACACCCATGTACTCTTGCTGACTCATGTGACATGCCACTTTCTCCAGGAAGCCTTCCTTCACCCCCAAGGTCTGGATGAGGTGTCCCCACCACGTGGCCCATCCTGGCCCTTGTCCTGCTGTGTGGTCACTGTTTTTCTCCCCGTCTGTGTCTGGCTCCCAGGGCCCGGTGCGGAGCTGGGCTCGTCCCCTTCCTGGGTCCAACAGCTGCTCTGCCCTTTGCCAGCCGTGTGACGTGGGCGAGTCACTCACTCCCCAGCCCCAGGTTTCTCACAGAACAATAGGGATGATCGCTCCAGGTGTCAAAGTGAGGTGTTGGGTGAGCGCAGGCCTGGCCCAGAGCCTGGCGCCGGAGGCCTTGACAAATGATGCTCGCCCTTCACTTCACTCCCCACCACCTGCAGCCCCGCATCCGCACGGGGGGTCACCCTGTCCGCTGTCTCGCTGAGCCTCAGTTTCCCCTGCAGAGTGTGGGAGTGGCCATCACAGCTACCTGCGCTCACCAGGGTGCAACGGGGGCTCTGCTCTGGAGGACCCCGCCCGTAGGTCACGGGTCTCCACCACCTCCCCGCCGGTTGGACTTCATCTTCTTGCTGCCCTTCCTTCCGACACAGACAGGGCTGGCCTCCTGGTCTCCGCTGCAGGCCCATGCTGACCTGGGCAGATGAGAGGGCCTGCTCCCCTAGGCCACCACCCAGGCCCCCCTGAGCCCCACTCGTGGGAGGGTGAGGGCCGTGACCCCTCCTGACCGGGTGCATGGGAGGGAGAGACACCACACAGTCCGTGCAGGGATGTTCTAAGCTGCAGGAGCCACGTGATGGCGTGACCAGGGTTGCCTCTCCCTGGGCAGGTCCACAGACCTTCTCTACGGCCCTGCCCCATGCCCAGCCCGGCCTTGCAGGGGAGGGGGCCGCTCGCCCCAGCCCCTTCCCAGGCTCCTCCTCCGCTTTCTCTGCCTGGCCCTGGGCCCTGGAGGAGGTGGCTGAGCCGGAGGTCACTGCCCCCCCCAACCTGGGCTGGCGCGTCCCACACTACTTGGGGGACCCCTTACCCGGACTACGCGTGTCCGGGACCCGCAGCCTGGGCCACCTGGGCCGAGTTACTCATTTCTGTGCTTCAGGGCACTTGTTTGTAAAACGGGCTCCTAAGGGCTCCTCCCCAGTGGGGCTGGAAGGAACGAATCAATGGGTTAAAAGTGCTGGGAATAGCATCGGGCACGGAGTGGCTGTGACACGTGTGCTGTCTCTGTAACTATTGTCCCGTGTGTATCATCCTTGCGTTTCCTGCACCCAGTGTGGTGCACACACCCTTATGTGGGGTGGGACCCACTGGCTCCAGACTCCTGAAGGTAAGCTGTGATGTGTCACACAAGCTAGATCCTACTAATTGCTTAAAATGCTTGTTTCTGGGGTGCGCAGGCGATTCATGCTCACCATATGTTATCTGGAGGGTAGACTAAGTAGCCCGAAGAGGAAAAGCGCCTGTATTTCAGAGCCCAGACTGCTCACCGTTACTCTCTGCAATCACCAAGCCACCTGCATTTCGACACCCAGGGATGAAAGCTAAGATTTTGTTGAGTGCCTTTTCTGGTTTATTTTTTTCTTAAGTGCCCGTGTGCACACACACGGAATATACACCTATGTTGAAAACTTAACTGCAGACGATTTGAGGTTACATTGTTTACTTTATAACGTCTTTCAAACTCTTCTCACGTCACACGCGTCTGTCTGCAGCTGTCTGTCTCATGGACGTGCCATTTCAATGGCCCCTCACGTGTTACTCTTGTAAAGATGGTGGAGAGCACGATCTCACAGGTACATTTTTATGCAGATCCATGAGAATGTCTCCAGGGAAAACTCTTAGAAGAGCATATATATTTTGGGATAAAAAATATGTATATTAGAATACCTGTGATACAAATTGTTCGTTTGGCTTCCAAAAAGCAGCGGTGGGCCAAGGGCCACTGTCCTGCACTCCTCTCTTCCATTAGGGTGGTGGGTTCTTGGGGGCTGGCTTTGGCTGGGGTGGGGAGAGGGGGGCAGTGAGTCAGGAGCCCTGAGGGAGGGTCTCCCGCTGCCCACGGCCTGCACAGGCCCAGCTGTATCTCCAGTCCCCGCAGGAGCCATGGATGCTTCCAGAGCCCCTCCCCGTGCTGAAGGCTCCAGGTGAGAGCAGGCCTTTCCCTCGGGGCTGGCTGACCCGGGAAGGGGGTGAGGCAGTGGGCCTCTGTCCCCACAGCAAGCCGTGTGTGGTGTGTGGAAGAACTGGCATCATTTCAGACCAGCCTCTGACCCAGTTGCCTCCCTGAGACCCACTGGGAACCAAGCCCCTAACTGGAGGCAGGACTGGGGGTCTTGGCCAGGCTCTGCCCTGACCTACCTGGGACTTGGGATAAGCATCCCCACCTAAATGCCCGGTCACATAGGTCATTGGGCTGCTCCCGCCCGCAGCCTGGGTCTGTCTTTTGGGCCTGTCTGTCCTCTTTCTGCAAAGTTGTTTCAGACTCAGATCAAGTGGTCTTTTGGGGTCAGGATTAGCCTGTTTAATGTTGACAAAACCTGCTTAGGTTATTTGTCCCATTTTACAGATGAGGCGACTGAGGCTCAGCGAGGCCCAGTTGCTTGCCCCATAGCCTCTGGCTGGAGCGGGGTTTTCCACGTGGACTCCCTGTGTCTAGAGACCCCTTTATTTTATTTTATTTTTTTGGCTGTGTCGGGTCTTAGTTGCGGCATGCGTGTGGGATCTAGTTCTCTGACCAGGGATCGAACCTGGGCCCCCTGCATTGGGAGCGCAGAGCCTTAGCCACTGCACCACCAGGGAAGTCCCTAGAGACCAACTTTCTGATCCCGGGCCTGAGACGGAAAAACTTCTAAGCCCCATTCTTGTCCTGCAGACACAGGACCTGCCACGTTTGTGCAGCAAGCTGGAGCAAACTGCACGAGACTGGAGACCATGGTGAAATAGCCATATATTTTCATATTGTATAGTTTTAAGAAAAAAATGCAAAGTAGTAGTAGACAGACTGAACATTAAAACTTCAAAATCAAACCCTCTCAAAAATTAAAAATCAGAGGCAGACACATGACCTTCTTCATGGCAGGTTTTTATTTGAAATGGTCTCAGGCAACTCCTGAGTGCAGTTCGTCCAAGGCTGACTGCCAGACCTGCTGCTGCTAAGAGACGCCGGCGAGGCCTCCAGCAAACAGCCGAAGATCATTGATTGCATTTCTCCGCCGGGCAGAACCTCCTTCCTCACCATTAACCAGAATCTGGATCATTTCGTGTCTAAATTGAACTCCAAGGGAACACTCCGTCTTCCAATCTAACAGTCGTCTTTTTCTGTCGTTGACAAATATAATGTTGGAATTTTGGGTGATAATGCAAATGGATTTTGAATCTAATTGAACTTTTTATATCAAATATTTCAAAATAACGATGACATTCTCTTCAGCATCCACAGATGTCGCTCCCAGAGTCTTACTAATTCTTCTTTGGGATTCAAATTATAACCCTCACTAAACATCGTGGGTGAACATTTCTGATGGTTTTGCTTCGAATCCATCAAGTCTATCATTAAATGTTACCATATTTTCATATAGTTCTTGCAATTTTCAAATAAGTTCATTTCAGTGCTCAAGAAATGGCAGTGAAGTCAGCCGTTTTTGAAGCCAGTGACTTTACTTCGATAAATCAGCCCAAAAATAAAATCTATATTTTAGCCCTAAGCTCTGGGCTGAACCTCCCCTTGGGCGCCAGCTTCTCTGCCTTGAGGGACCAGTGCGGGGCTCCGACCCCATGTCTTCCCAGAAAGCTGAAAACAGCTGGTATTTACTAAATTCCTCAGTTTTATCATTTCAGATGTACAGGCAAATTTTGCACGTAAGAACTTGAATTTGGAGTTTTCAGAACAAACTTTCCTACTTCTTGTCACTGCAGCTATGATGAGATGTGCTTAGTGCTTCCATAATGTTTTTTTTTTTTTTTACAAATTTATTTATTTATTTATTTTTGGCTGCATTGGGTCTTCGTTGCTGCACGCGGGCTTTCTCTAGTTGCGGCTAGCGGGGGCTACTCTTCGTTGTGGTGCGCGGGCTTCTCGTTGCGGTGGCTTCTCTTGTTGCAGAGCACAGGCTCTAGGCACACGGGCTTCAGTAGCTGTAGCACGCAGGCTCTAGAGCGCAGGCTCAGTAGTTGTGTCATGTGGGCTCAGTAGTTGTGTCTCGCGGGCTCTAGAGTGCAGGCTCAGTAGTTGTGGCGCACGGGCTTAGTTGCTCCTTGGCATGTGGGATCTTCCCGGACCAGGTCTCGAACCCGTGTCCCCTGCATTGGCAGGCGGATTCTTAACCACTGCGCCACCAGGGAAGTCCCTCCATAATGTTTTCCATAATGATGATCATTGACGTGGAGAATTTCATTCGCCCAGCAGCTGGTTGGGTCCTTTTTTTGTTTTCAACACAGATAGTGTTTTTTTAAAAGCGTTTTTCTTTAGGGATTGATTTCTGCAGTATCCAGTGACAGCCCCGAGCCCCTGGCTTTGTTGCTTTGACACAGCTGGCAGCATGACCGTTAGCTGTCCCAGTGTCCCCATGGTTTCTGTGGGGACCCCTCTCATTCCAGGTGAGACACTGCAGCCGTCGGCACCCCGCGGGCAGGGGCTGGAGAGGAGGTGGTGGGACCTGCTGACCTGGTCTTGGGCCCGGCCCAGGAGTGTTGAGAAACCTCGGTGGTTCCGGAAGCTCTGGCGTGGGGCCTCTGATGCTGTTTCTTATTTCTCTGAGAAAGGAGGTGAAACCAGACAGAAAATCCCTTCATCTTTCCTCCCCTGAATCTATCAGCCTCGTATCCTGGACCCGTGTTCGGTTGGATGAACGGCCCAGACCCCTCCCTGTATCCAGACTCCCACCCCTCTGGTCTTCTCGTGCTCCTCCTGCATTACCATCTTCTACTTGCTCCTCTGGGCCAGGATGGTCAACATCCAGCTTCCAGGTCAAAAAGAAATCCTCCCTTGACTCTGACTCTGAAGCGCTCCCCCCTTCTGCCCATGGTTCCCACCTCCAGTCAGTCACCAGACCCCCCCACCCCACAAGCGACCCCTCCATTCCCAGGCCCCGTCCTCCCCGAAGGTGACTGTGGCCCTGACCTTTATGCCGTCACTTACTCCTTGCCTTCTTCTATCGCTCTGTCATCAGCAAACAGATTTTGTAGGTATCTTCAAATAATATGGTTTAGTTTTGCATGTTCTAAGCACTTATGCCAATGAAATGATAGAGTACTTTTGTGTCTGGCTGGCTCGACCCAACTTTATGTTTTAAACTTTATGTTTAATCCCCAGGGCTGTGTGTAGCTGTGATGCATTTGTTTTTATCACTGATACTGAGATGTTCTCATCTACTTGCTATTAAAGAATATTTGGGTCCTGGTACATTCGTGAACATTTTTCTGTTGGGTGTATACCCAGGAGTGGAATCCTTGGTCGCAGAGCACGTGCGTCTGTACATTTCTCAGACAATTCCGTTGTTCAGGGTGTACAGTATCTTAGGATGGTCCCCCTTGTTCTGCATCCTCCCCCAGTCATTTTAGCTCTTTTGGTGGTTTGTGGTTGTTTCTCACCGTGGTTTTAAATGTGCATTTCCCTCATGGCTAATGGGCCACCGTTTTCTGTGTTAACTGGCAGCTGGGGCTCTGCGTTTGTGCTGTTCTTGTTCACGTGTTGGGCCCATTTTTGGACTGGATTTGCAGGGGTTCTTTATATATGTCAGATATGAGACCTTTGTCAGTTATGTGTATTCCAAATACTTTCTGCCACTTGTCTTGCCTTTTCACTCTTTTACTGGTGTTTTTGGATGTATAGAAATACGTAATTTTTATGTGGTCAAATTCATCCAATTTTCCCTTGATGGTTATTGCATTTTGAATTCTGTTCAAAAATCTTTCCCCATCTGAAGGTCATGAGGATATTCTTTTATATCATCATTTAAAAGCTTCATTAAGTGTTTTGACTATCACACTGGGATTTCAGTCTGCATGGAATCACCGTTTGGGTGCCTGGGAGGTGCAGGAGTTCCAGTTCCTTTTTTTCCTGTGGGGATACCAGTTGTACCAGAATCGTCTCTCTCCTTCAATGCTCGTCAGAACCATCTTTGTACTAAATCAGGTGTCCACCTACCCGTGGCCTCTTTCTAGGCTGATTACAGGAGCTTCATCTTGGCATCTGGCAGAGCAAATACTCTCACGTTTTTCTTGCTTGTCAACAATGTGCTGGCTATTCTTGCCCTTTGAATTTCCATATCCATTTTAGAACTAGCACAGTGAGATTCACAGACATGCTTTTTGGGATTTTGATTAGTATTACAGAGAATTTATGTGTGGGGAGCATTAATCTTGTGTCCACGAATAAATGCAAATTTTATTTTCTCCATTTTAAGAGATTCTTTAAAATGTCTCAATCGTGTTTTATAGTTTCCTGAATAAAGATCTTTTCCATCTTTGTTAGATTTATCCCTTCTTCATATTTTTAGATGCTATTGTAAATTTTTTCCCTGAGCATTTCTCACGGAGGTATAATTTGCCTACAACAAATTACACGCAATTTAGAGTACAGTTCAATGAGTTTTGACATATACATACACTCAAGGTAACAAGATCTCAATCAGGAAGGTTCCCTAGTGCCTCTTTCTGGGAAATTGTCCCATTCCTCTTGCTGAGACAACCACTATTTGGATTTCCGTCACTGTGGATTAGATTTGCCTGATTTAGAACTCTGTATAAACGGAATCAGACTGTATTTACCCTTTGGTGTCTGGCTTCTTTCATTCGACGTTTGTGAGATTTACCCATGTTGTTCTGTGTATCTGTAGTCGTGCCTTTTTATTTCAGAATGGCATTTCATTGGATGAGCACACCATAATTTATCACCCACCTGTGGATGGTTATTTGAGTTGTTTTTAGTTTTTGGCAATTATGAACGAAGGTGCTGTAAACATTCTGGTAGAAGTCTTCGTGTGGATGTGTATTTCCATTTTCTTGGTTAAATATCCGGAAGTGAAATGTCTGGTTTGCAGGATGGGGGTGTGTTTAACTTATGAGAAAATATAAAAGAATTTTCAGCGTGGCTGTACCATTTTATATCCCCACCAGCCAGCGTCTGAGAATCCCAGTCAACTCTATCCTCACATTTGCTGTTGTCTGGCGTTTTAATCTCACCCTTCCTAAGGGAGAGTGAAGTGCTATTCATTGCGATTTTAATCTGTATTTCCCTGATGACTAAATGGTGTTGAGCATCTTTTCATGTGCTTATTGGCCCCTCATATATCTTCTTCTGTGATGTGTCTGGTCAAGTCTTTTATTCTTTTCGAAAGCATCTTTAGAAAGTTGTATTGTACATGCAATAAATTACAGTCACTTTAAGTGTACCACTTGATGCATTTTTGACAAATGTACACATGAATGTATGACCACCACAATCAAGAAGATACAGACTATTTCCATCACTCCAAATCCCCTCCTGCCTCTTTGCGGTCAGTTGCCCCCCTAACCTCTGACCCTAAATCTCTGATCTCCTTTCTAGAACTAGGGATTACCTTTTTTTTTTCTAGAATTTTATATAAATGGGATCCTACAGTAGGCATTATTCAGTATCTGGATTTTTTCATTGTGTGATGATTTCAGATTTACCACGTTGTTGCATGTGGGCTGTATCTTCATTCATTTCTGTGGGTTTTTCGGTCTTTGTGGTATTTGTTTTTGTAGTATTCCAATGTATGTTTATATCATAATTTGTTAGTCCGTTCACCTGTTGGTGGTCATTAGGGTTGTACTCAGTATTTGTCTCTTATGAATAAAGCTGTTAGGAACATTTATGTACAAGTCTTAGCAAGTGTTTTTGTTTATCTTAGGTAGGTACTAGGCGTAAAATGTCTGAGTCATAGGGTAGGTATATGGTTAACTATTTAAGATATTTCAAAGTGATTACAGCATTTAATGCTACTACCAGCATTGTGTGAGGGTCCTGGTTACTCCACATTCTCTCCGTTTGGTATCTTATTTTTGCCATTGCAGTGGGTGTATTGTGGTACCTGATTACTGTTTTAATTTGTATTTCTCTGGTGACTAGTGATGTTAAGTGTCTGTTTATGTTCTTAGTGACTATTTTTTATCTTCTTTTATGAAAGGTCTTTTCAAATCTTTCTTCCATTTTTACTTGTCTTCTTATAATTGAGTTGTAGGAGTTCTTTATACGTTCTGGGCGCCAGTCCTTTGTTAAGATATATGGTTGCAAATATCGCCTTACAGTCTGTGACTTGCCTTTTCATTTTCTCTGTGATGTTCTTGAAGAGGAGAGATTCTGAATTTTATGAAGTCCAATGTATCAGTCGCTCCTTTGATGTTTGTGCTTTTTGTGTCATAGCTAAGAAATCTTTGCTGTCTCATGGTTGCAAAAGTATTTTTCTACAACTTTTATAGTTTTAGCATTTACATGTAACTCTGATTCATTTCAGTTAATCATAACAGTTACAAGCCTGTTGTCTATGAATAAAAACATTTTGCTGCTTCTTTTTCAGTCTGGATGCCTTTCATTCCTATTTCGTGCCTCATGGCACTGGCTAGACCTCCAGTACAATGCCGAGCACAAATGGTGGAAACAGACTCCTGCACTGTTCTCACTCTTAGGGGGAAAGGGTTTGGTTTTTCATTATTAAATATTATGTTAGCTGTAGGTTTTTGGTAGGTGCTTTTTATTATTTTGAGGAAGTTCCTTTCTATTCCTAGTTTGTGGAGAATTGTTGACACAAATGGATGTTAAATTGTGTTCTATGCTTTTTCAGTATCTCTTGAGAAGAGCATATAATTTTTCTCCTAGATTCTGTTAGTATGGTGAATTGCCTTGATTTTTTTGCTTTTGAATGCTAAAACAACCTTGTATTTTTGGAATACAGCAACTTTTATATTTCGGTGGATTTGATTTGCTAAGATTTTGTTAAAGGTTTTGCACATATATACATGGGAAATATTGGTTGGTAGTTTCTTTTTCTTATAATGTCTTTATTAGGCTTTAGTGATTGGTGATGCTGGCTTTACAAAATAAACAGTGAAGTAGTCCCTCTTCTTCCATTTTCTGAAAGTAATTGTGTAGAATTGGTTTTACTTTTTCCTAATTGTGCTGTACAGTTCATCAGTGAAGTCATTTGAGCCTTGAGTGATTTTGGCGGTTAGATTTTTGTGAATTTAATTTCTTCAGTAGTTAGAGGGCTATTCAGATTTTCCATTTCTTTTTGAGTCAGATTTGGTAATTTGAGTCTTTCAAGGAATTTGTCTATTTCATACAAGTAGTTGAATTTATTGGCGTAACTTGTGTTCATAATGTTTTCATATTATCCTTTGAATGATTGTGAGATCTATAATTATGTCACATCTTTCATTCCTGATGGCAAATTTATGTCTTTTATCTTACAGTCTTCATCAGATGTACTAGATATTTATCAAATTAGTCAATTATTTCATTTTTAAAAATTTATTTTAGTTATTTATTTTTGGCTGCGTTGGGTCTTTGTTGCTGTGCGCAGGCTTTCTCTAGCTGCAGCGAGCAGGGGCTACTCTTTGTTGAGGTGCGCGGGCTTCTTACTGCGGTGGCTTCTCTTGTTGCAGAGCACAGGCTCTAGGTGAGCGGGCTTCAGTAGTTGCAGCACTCGGGCTCAGTAGTTGTGACTTGTGGGCTCTAGAGCACAGGCTCAGTAGTTGGAGCGCACGGGGCTTAGTTGCTCCGTGGCATGTGGGATCTTCCCGGACCAGGGATTGAACCCGTGTCCCCTGCATTGGCAGGTGGATTCTCAACCACTGCGCTACCACGGAAGCCCAAGTCAGTTATTTCTAAGAACCAGATTTTGGTATCATCGATCCTCTCTATTTGCCTTTTTCCAATTATTTCTGCTATCACCTTTATAATTTCCTTCCTTCTAATAATTTTGCATCTTATATATTCTTTTTCTCTATCTTCTTAAGGTGAAAAATAGAATTATGGGCTTTAGACCTTCTTAATTTTCTGACATAAACATTTAAAGCTCTTAATTTTTCTTTACATGCTACATTAGTGGCATCCCATAAATTTTGATAAATTCCTTTTTATTTTTATGAGCATAAATTATTTCCTAATTTCCCTTGGAATTTTGGCCCATGGATTATTTGGATGTATATCATTTAATTTTCAAATGTTTGGGGATTTTCAAAATATCTTGTTCTGTTATTGGTTTCTTTTTATTTTTATTTATTTATTTTAAAATTTATTTTTGGCTGCTTTGGGTCTTCGTTGCTGCACGCACGGGCTTTCTCTAGTTGCGGCGAGCAGGGGCTACTCCTCACTGCGGTGCGTGGGTTTCTCATTGCAGTGGCTTCTCTTGTTGCGGAGCACGGGCTCTAGGCACATGGGCTCAGTAGTTGTGGCACACGGGCTCAGAAGTTGTGGCTCACGGGCTTTGTTGCTCCACGGCATGTGGGATCTTCCTGGACCAGGGATCGAACCCGTGTCCCCTGCATTGGCAGGCGGATTCTTAACCACTGTGCCACCAGGGAAGTCCCTGTTATTGGTTTCTAATTTAATTCTGTTTTTGTAAAATTTCTGTTTTAATATACTTTTAATTCTTTTAAGCATACTGAGACTTATTTTACGGTCCAGCGTATGGTATATCTTGGTAAATGTTTTATGTGTATTTGAACAGAAAATGTATTCTGTTGTCACCAGGTGGAGTGTTATGTGTCACTAGTCTAGCTGGTTGATAACATTGTTTAAGTCTTCTGCTTAAACTTACTGACAGTCTGTCTATATGCTCTATGAATTACTGTGGGAAGAGCATTGAAATCTCTAATTATGATTGTGTCTTTTTTCCTTTCAGTTTCACCAGTTTTTGCTTCATATATTTTGAAGTTCTGTTATTTGGAACACTCACATGTAGGATTATTATGCCTTCTCAATGAACTGATTCAGTCATCATTATGAAATGCCTCCCTTTATGCCTGGTAATGCCCATGTTCCTCATGCTTCCTGTTTGGCATGGCATATGTTTTCCATTCCTTTGCTTTTAATTTTTTTCTCCTGTGTCTTTATATTTAAAGTAGGTTGTTGTAGACAGAATATTGTTGACTCTTACTTTTCCATCCATAGTGACAATTAATGTAATTGTCCCTATAGTTGACTTAAACCTACCACTTTCCTATTTGTTTTGTATTTGTCCCACTGATTCTTTCTTTTTTCCCCTCTTTTTCCTGCCTTCTTTGGATTAATAATTTTTTAATGATTCCATTTTACCTGCGTTAGTGGCTTT
The DNA here is from genome assembly GCF_965194805.1 of Balaenoptera borealis. Classification (NCBI taxonomy): domain Eukaryota; kingdom Metazoa; phylum Chordata; class Mammalia; order Artiodactyla; family Balaenopteridae; genus Balaenoptera; species Balaenoptera borealis. The sequence continues at coordinate 103,640,535 of NC_138870.1, forward strand.
TTGACAGCGGCGTTTATTTATTTTTAATATTTAATAGTTACTTTAGGGTTTACACTACGTGCCTTTAAGTCACCAGTCTCTACTTTTACGTGATAACACACCACTTCACCCAGAGTGTAAGAACCTTGCAGCAGTATACTTTTCACTTCCTCCTTCCGTCCTTTTACAATAGCTGTCCTATGTATTTTACATCTATATATTTTATAAAACTCCAAATATGTGTTTTATTTTAAATACATATTTTAATTTAGAAAAAAAGGTTTTTATCTTTGCCAATGTAGTTCCCATTTCCACTGTTCTTCATTCCTTTATGTGGACCCATGTCTCCGCCTGGAACAATTATTCACCTAAAGAAGTTTTTATAAGCTTTTTTTTTTAAGTGTAGGTCTCCTGACAACAAATTCTCTCAGTGTTTGATCATCTGAGCAAGTTTTTATTTGGCCTTCATTCTTATAGTATTTTTTGCTGGATATAGAAATTTAGGGTGACTTTTTTTCTTTCAGTGCTTCAGAGACAGCATTCCATGACTTCTGGCTTGTGCAGTTTCAGATGCTGTGTCTGCTGTATTTCTTCTCTTTGCATAATGGTCTTTCCACCCCCCTCTGGCTGCTTTTAAGATTTTTTTTCTTTATCACTGGCTTCCAACAATTTTAGTTTGGTGGTGACTTTGTATGGTTTTCTTTGTTTTTATCTTGAGCTGCTTGCATTTGTAGATTTATAGTTTTCATCAAATTCAGAAAAGTTCAAAATTTAGTTCTTTAAGTAATCTTTTCCCCTCTCTCTGTTTCTGCTCCTTCTGGGGTTCCAAATGCAGGCATTTTAAACTGTGTGATATTGTCCCAGAGATTACTGAGGCTCTATTCAGGGTGGCTTTTTTTGTCTTTTTCCCCTCCCTGCTTCATATTGTATAGTTTCTATTGCTATGTTTTTGAATTAATTAATCTTCTGTTCTCCACTATGTAATGTACTGCTAACCCCATCTAGTGAAATTTTTATTTGAAAGATTGTATTTTTTGGTTCTAGATCTTTGCTGTTGGCTCTTTTTGATATTTTCCAGTTTCTCTTCATGTTCATGTTGTCCTTTAAATAGCGGAGCAAATTTAAATACTTAAAGTAGCTGTTTTTAAGTCCTTGTCTGAGTGATGGATGTTTTCCTATGAACTGTTTTTTTATGTTGATAGCTTACAGGTTTTGATTGGATGCCAAGCTATTTGAAGTTTACATTGTTGACTGTTTCCCTTTGGTTGTCTTCCTTTAACCAATCAATGTTTGCTTTGACGGACAGTTAGATCACTTGGGATCCAGTTGATCTCTTGGAGGGTTTTTAAAAAAAATTTATTTTATTGAAGTATAGTTGATTTATAATTTGTTAATTTCTGCTGTACAGCAAAGTGATTCAGTTATACATATATACATACATACTCCTGTTTATATTCTTTTCCATTATGGTTTATCACAAGATATTGAATATAGTTCCCTGTGCTCTACAGTAGGACCTTGTTCATCCATTCTATGTATAATAGTTTGCACCTGCTAATCCCAAACTCCCAATCCATCCCTCTCCCACCCACCCTGGTGGGTTGTTTTTGAGTTTCATTGGTGGCATCTAGAGTAGCCTTTATTGGGGAAATTTTAGCCTTACTACTACACTGTAACCCTTCTAAGGTCTTCATGATCACTCCAGTCTTTCTACTCTTGAAGGATGGAATTAAAATATCTCCCATCCCTGTGTGGGGTCCGGAAGCTTTTTACTTTAGAGCACCCAGCAGACTGGCTTTGTGTTATTTTACTGTATACATGCAGAGACCAGTGTCCAGCCAGAGTCTCCACCAGATCCTTATGAAGGTTCCTGGAGCTCTTTCTCGGCTTGACTTCTTCTCTGATAATCTGCCTTGCAAATTCCAGCTGCTGCAGCCTCCCCAGGCTCCGCTTTCTCTCTCTCTCCTCATTTCATCAAGAAGTCTATGTTCTGCCCCAAGAAAGCCAGGGCAGTCTCAGGACTTAGCCACATTTGTTACCCTATCTCAGGGACTACCGTCCTGCACTCTCTTTTGCTCCAACTTTTGTATATTTATATATACATATGTATATGTATATACATACATACATACATTGCCTATATACGCATATATATTTATATACATATGTATATTTATATACGTATGCATATATGTATATGTATTGTATATTATATATTTGTATATTTATATACATATGTATATTTGTATAGTTTGAGAAGTTTTGAAGTTGGTTAAGGTGAGAAGGCAGATTCTACACTAATTACTTTTCATGCCCAGTAAGGGAGTATCTTTGGCTGATTAAAAATTTTCTCTTTATTTTTTTCATCAGTTTGATTATGAGGTGCCCAAATGTGGGGGCTGTGTGTGTGTGTGTGTGTGTGTCTTGATTGGAATTTGTTGAGATTCTTGCAGCTGTAGGTTGCTTTGGGTCAAATTTATAAGATTTTCAACAATATTTCTTCAGTTATATATTTTATATCTCTCATTACCTTGCCTTTGTCTTTCTGGGACTCCAGTTCCTTATTGGTTCTTTCTTTTTCTGGTATTTTCCCCCTCAGTTTCCAGAGGCTCTGACACCTAACTAACGCTGACTCACTAAGACGCTGTTTTCTGCGTGAATTCCATCCTGTGTGTGCCATATCCCTGGGAAGAGTCGGGGAAATAGACTCACCCCGTGTGACTGTCTTCTTTCACGTGTGGTATCTCCATCCAGTTTCTGTCGAATTTTGTTTGCTCTCCTGTGATTTCAGAAAGTTGCTTTATACATTTTCCCTGGAGTTTATAATTGTCATCAGCAAGAGGATTAGTTTGAAATCGGCTTCTCCACTATTACCAGAAACTGAAAAGCATATGCATGCTATCTGGAAAAAATTGTTTTCTGGTATGTAGAAATAAAATTGATGTTTAATATTGATCTATATATCCTGCTGCATTAGAAAAATGTTATATTAACTCAAATTACATAGTGCAAATTCCTTTGCATTACATTTATATTATAACATCTGCCAATAGTAAAAGTTTAGTTTGTTTTTTATTTTTATTTTTGCCGGTTCTCACATGTATTATTTGTTTTCCTTGACTTAATGTGCTGCCTAGTCCTACTGTTAAGATACTGAATGGAAGTTGTGATAACAGGCATTTTTGTCCCTTTCCTATTTCTAAGCCAAGATTTGAATAAGTCACCATTAAGAATATTCCACTTCTGGGCATATATCCAGACAAAACTATAATTCAAAAAGATACATGCACCCCTATGTTCATAGTAGCACTATTCACAATAGCCAAGACATGGAAACAACCTACATGTCCTTTGCAGATGAATGGATAAAGAAGATGTGGTTTATACATATACAATGGAATATTAGTCATAAAAAAGAATGAAATTGTGCCATTTGCAGCAACATGGATGCAACTAGAGATTATCACACTAAGTGAAGTAAGTCAGACAGAGAAAGACAAATACCATATGTTATCACTACATGCAGAATCTAAAGTATGACACAGGGAGTTCCCCGGTGATCCAGTGGTTAGGACGCTGTGCTTCCACTGTAAGGGGCCCGTGTTGGATCCCTGGTCGGGGAACTAAGATCCCACATGCTGTGCGGTGCGGCCAGAAAATAAAAAAGGACACAGATGAACTTATTTATGAAACAGACTCACGGACGTAGAGAGCAGACTTGCGGTTGCCAAGGGGGAGGGGGTTGGGGGAGGGAAGGATTGGGAGGTTGGGGTTATAGCAGATGTAAGCCATTATATATAGGATGGATAAACAACAAGGTCCTCCTGTACAGCACAGGGAACTATATCCAATATCCTATGATAAACCATGATGGAAAAGAATATTAAAAAAAGAATGTATATTTATGTATAACTGAATCACTTTGCTGTACAGCAGAAATTAATACAACATTGTAAATCAACTATACTTCAATTAAAAGAAAGAATAATACTTAGTGTAGGTGTTTTTGAAGACACACCTCAGATTAAGGACATTTTATTCTATTTTAAAATTGATTCAGTTACTTGTTAAAAAAAATTATGAATGAATGTTGAATTTTTAAATCACAGTTGCTTTGTTTTGAGATGATCATGATTTTTCTCCTTTAACTGTCAATGTGGCAAATTATATTGGTCAATTTTCTAATGTTAGTACAAATTTACACTCTGGGAATAAACAGATTAGGTCATTACGTAGTTGTTATCCTTCTTAGATAATTATTAACACTGTGCTAATCCTTCATTTAGGATTTTTGCATGTATGTTTGATGTGTACCTTTCATTTTCTTCTCCATACTATCCTTGTCAGGTTTGGGAGCAGAGGTATGCTAGTCTTATAAAGTGAACTGGGAAATGTTCCTTTTTTCTCGCTTTTATCTGAAAGAATTTGTGTACATTTGGAATTCTTTCTTCATTCAAGGTTTGGTACAACTTTCCACTGAATAAATTTTTGCCTAGAGTTTTCTTTTTGGGGAAGGTTTTTGTATTACCGATTCAGTAATTTTATTATTTATGGGATGATTTTGATTTTCTCTGTTTTCCTCAGGCAGTTTTTTAAAAAAATATTTATTTATTAATTTTTGGCTGTGTCAGGTCTTAGTTGCGGCACAAGGGATCTTTGTTGAGGCATGCGGGATCTTTTCGTTATGGCGCGCGGCCTGCTTGAGTTTCTCTCTAGTTGTGGCATGCGGGCTTCTCTCTAGTTGTGGCGTGTGGGTTTTCTCTCTCTAATTGTGGCACGTGGGCTCAGTAGTTTTGGTGCGTGGGCTTAGTTGCCCCTCGGCATGTGGGATCCTAGCTCCCCGACCAGGGATCGAACCTGCGTCCCCGGCATTGGAAGGTGGATTCTTAACCACGGGACCACCAGGGAAGTCCCCCCTTCAGGCAGTTTTGGTACGCTGTATTTTCCTTGAAGTTAGTTATTTTCATCTACATTGTCAAAAATTCTTATCACAAAGGCAGGTTCTGCCTGCAGGTTCTGTAGCCATCACCTTTTTTATTCTTAATATTGGTTTGGTGTTCTCTCTCTTCTCCTCCCTCTCTGTCCCTTTTTCTTCATTAGATTCATCAGACATTTATCAATTGTGTTTGTTTTTTCAAAGAACTAACTGTTGTTTTGTGACTCTCCTCATGTACACTTTTTTCTATTGCATTACTTTGTTAATCATGTGGTTCAGTCTTCTGGGTCTTTCCTCCCTCCCCAGCCCACCCTGCTTGATGTATCAGTTATAACGATTAGGGATTTGCCTTTTTTTGGTACGTTTGTCAAGTCTTGCTTTACGTATTTTGGGGTCATGTTTTTAGGTGCAAACTCAGGAATTATATATTCTTGGTGAATTAAAATGTTTGTCAATATAAACAGCCAGTGTTTGTCTCTGGTGATCTTTTACCCTCAAGTTTATTGATACAATATTGATATTCATTAGCAGCTTCCTTTCAGTTAGTGTTTACAGATATACCGTTCCCCATTCTTTCCTTTAAACCCTTCTGTTTTCTTATGTTTAGATGTGATTCACAGAAACAGCATATAGGTTTTTAAAAATCCTGCCTGACCATCTTTGACTTTCAATCAAATGGTTAAGTCCGAGTGTTAGTCAGCATGGGCCACCCTAACAAAATATCACAGACTGGGAGGTTTAGACAACAGAAATCAATCTTCTCACAGTTCTGGAGGCCGGAAGTCCAAGGTCAAGGTTCCAGCAGATGTGGTTCCAGGGTAGCTCTTTTTCTAACTTGTGGTTGCTGCCTTGCCACTGTCCTCAAACAGACTCTCTCCGGTATGTGCACGTGGAGAGAGAGAGCTCTCTCTTCCTTTTCTTAAAAGGCCACTAGTTCTATGGGATTAGGGCCCCACCCTTAGGACCTCATTTAACCTTAATTACCTCCTATAAGTTAAAGCTCCAAATACAGTCACATTGGGGTTTAGGTCTTCAACATATGAATTGGGTGGGGGGGGGTCCCAATTCAGTCCATAGCAGTCCATTTACAATTAATGTGATTACTGATATTTTTAAATTGTTTCCATTTTTACTCTGTGATAAATATTTGTTACACCTGTTCTAGGTTCTATTTCTCATTTCCTTGCTTTCTTTTGGATTGATTTGAGTTCTTAAAAAATCATTCCACATTTTCCTCTTTTAGTTTAGAAATATGCACTCTTCTATTTTAGTGATTACCTTAGAAATTGTAATATGCATCATTGGCACATCAAACTTTAACGTTAATCAATACTTTCACCCACCTCCTGGGAAAATACAAGAGTTCTAGGACAATTTAACCCTTCTTATCCTTTCCTGACATGTACGCTGTAGTTGCTGGGCATTTTAATTCTATATTTTTATTTATAAACTTACCAGACATTATATTATTGATATGTACAATCAATGTGTATTTAGATTTATTCCCCTGTTTACTGCTGCCTTGTGCCTGGATTATTTTCTCCTTTCTGCTGAGCACCCTTCAGAATTTCTCTTTGTGTAGGTTTGCTGTTGGTGAGATCTTTGTTTTTGTTTGAGAGTTCTCTTTCCCCCCACCCCCTTCTTGTAGAATATCTTAGCAGGGTATGAATTTCTAGGACGACAGTTAGATTTTGGCACACTGATGTTACCTCAGTTTCTTTGGGCTTCCTCACTTGCTCTGGAGAAGCCCAGCCTGCAGTCTAAGAAGGAATCCATCTTTTATTTCTTTGTCTATTCTTTAGACTTTTTCTTATATTTGGAATTCTGCAGTTTCACCATGAAATACTAAGTGTGTTTGTTCTCTATTAGTTCTGCCTGCAATTGGCTGGGCTTCCAGAATTTGTGTGCTGACATCTTTCATCAGTTCCAGAAAATTCTCAGTCTTTATCTTCCTAAGTATTGCCTCTGCTACACACTGTGTCTTCTCTCCCTCTGGTACCCCAGTTAAACATAACTTGGATCTACTCTTTGACATCATCTATGTCTTTTACCATCTACTTTGGTCCATGTTTTTTTCCTCCTCATCTTCCTTTTGAATAGGTTCTATTCACTTATCTTCTAGTTTGCTAATTTTTTCTTCATCTGTGTCTGGTTTGCTGTTAAACCCTTCCACGGAGTCAAGTTCTTAACTTTCGTTTGTTTTTAAATTCTAAAAAATTAATTTGACTCTTCTTTTAAAATCTGCTAGGCTTATTTTTGTTTTGTTCTGTTTGGTTTCCAGTTTCTTGATGAGATTTTCATGCTCAACTTTTATCTTCTTGAATATAGAAAGCATAGTTGTTTTACAGTCTATGATAATATCTGGACACGCTTTAGGTCTGTTGCTCTAAACTGTGGTTTCTACTGGTTTTCACTCAGGGTGTCTGGTTATCTTGGTTAGTTTTCTGGTGACTGTAGTTGAACAAAAGTCTTTCTGGAAATTATTTGGAGACATAAGATGATAGCTTCCTCCAGAGAGGATTTCTATATTTCCTTCTAGGCTCCTACGTGGAGTCTAAGGACTTCTTTTTTTTTTTTTTTTTTTAACATCTTTATTGGAGTATAATTGCTTTACAATGGTGTGTTAGTTTCTGCTTTATAACATAGTGAATCGGTTATACATATACATATGTTCCCATATCTCTTCCCTCTTGCATCTCCCTCCCTCCCAACCTCCCTATCCCACCCCTCTAGGTGATCACAAAGCACCGAGCTGATCTCCCTGTGTTATGTGGCTGCTTCCCACTAGCTATCTATTTTACATTGTCATATTTTTACCCTTTAAATGTTAGAATGCTCTGGCCAGTTCCTCACCCTGCTCTTCTTTACCTGTGCCCATGTGCGTAGTCATCTCCTCTAGTGCCATGGCTTTAAGTAACTGGATGTATGTCTGGCAACCCTACCTCCAGTCCTGACCTCTGCTTTGAGATCCTGACTTGTGTATTCCTCTCCTCTTTGCATTCTTCTCTTGATGGTCTACAGCCATTTCAAGCCTAAAATGTCACACACTGAATTCAAATTCCATCTCCCTATTGACCCACTTTTCTTTAAGTCTTCCTTGTTCCGTCCAAAACATAGGAGATAATCTCAATTCCTCTTCTCTCATACACGACATCTGCTCTAATGGCAGAGCTGTGGGTCCTACCATGGAAACACCCTCCAAGTCCAGGCTCCATCACCTTTTTACTGGATTGTGCAGGAGCCTCCTAAGTGGCCTCTCATCTCCATACCTGCCCCTGTGTTGTTAATTCTCCATCCAGCGGCCAAAGGACACATGCCTCTCCTCTGCTCAAGATGGTCTAATAACTTCTGCTTATGCTTAGAACAAAATCCAAAATCCCCGCTGTGGCTCACAAGGTCCTACCTGATTTGGCCTCCTTTGCTCTCACTCACTCTAGTCACACTGGCTTCCTGTTATTCATTTAAAAGTCTGTTACATCATCTCAGAGCCTGTTCCCTCTTTCTGGAATGCTCATCTCCACATCATTCCATGGCTTCCTTCACTTCACGCACATCTCTGCTCAAAGGGCAGCTCCTTAGAGAGGACTTTCTTCATCGCTTAAGCAAAAGAGCACCCTTGATGTGTTATCTATTATTGTATAACAAATGATCCTGAAACTTAGAACAACAGTAAGTGTTTATAATCTCACACAGTTTCTGTGGGTCAGGAATTTGGGAATGGCTTCACCCCATCTTGAGACCCATTATGAACTTGTATTGAAGACGTCAGCCAAGGCTGTGGTCACCCTAAGACTTGACTGGAGCTGAAGGACCACTTCCAAGATGGCGCCCTCGTTTGGCTGGAGATGTGAGGTTGCTTGTTAGCAGGAAACCCCCCCCCCCCCACAGGGATGCTTCCGTGCCCTCATGATATGGCAGCTGGCTTCCCCCAGGGTGAGTGACACAAGAGAGTGAGTGGCAGCAGCAATGGCACTGACTTTTAGCCACTGTCATTTTCTCAGTCATTTCTGCAGTACGCTGTGGGTTACATGCGCCATTTCTATTTGATGTGTGAGGGCAGCACACAGGGCATGCATTTAGGAGGTGAGAATCATGGGGGGCCATCTCAAGACTGGCTACCGCACCCTATACCTCTTCAGCCTTTACCCTGCTTTATTTATTTTATTGGCCCTATATCCACCCAAATTAAATTTCATTGATTTGTTCCCTGTTTGTTGACTGGTTAGCACACTGAACATTTGCTCCTAGAAGGCTGGGTCTTGTCTTTCATGCTCACTCTGGTGCCTACGATAGCATGTGCCTCGTAGCAGGTGTTCTAGAATTACTCTCTGAATAAACAAATGAAAGGTTACTGAGAGCCTGAAGGGGATCTGGGCACAAGCAAGAAGAAGTCATAGAAGTGAGGAACAGGCGAGGAATCAGGAGTTGCCAGCAGATCGAGAGCCAGCAAGGGCTGAGCCAAGAAGGTTCCAGATGAAGCTGTGAACAAGGGATTGGAGGCCCCACTGTAACTTGGGACTGAAGGGATTGCCAAGGGCAAAGATGGGCCGGAACATTGATGGTTGTTGTAGAAAAGCTGAGCTATTTTCTTTGAAATCAGGGCAAAGTTCATAGTGCTTTGGTTTTATTGCCATAGAGGAGCAGGCAGAAACTAAACTGGCATGAAAGATCTCATTTAATAATAATAATAGTGCTTCCCTGCTGGCACAGTGGTTAAGAATCTGCCTGCCAATGCAAGGGACACTGGTTCGAGCCTTGGCCTGAGAAGATCCCACATGCCGTGGAGCAACTAAGCCTGTGCACCACAACTACTGAGCTTGCGCTCTAGAGCCCACGAGCCACAACTACTGAGCCCATGTGCCACAACTACTGAGCCCACATGCCTAGAGCCTGTGCTCCGCAACAAGAGAAGCTACCACAAGGAGAAACCCGCGCACCGCAATGAAGAGTAGCCCCCACTCTCGGCAACTAGAGAAAGCACGCGTGCAGCAATGAAGACCCAACACAGCCAAAAATAAAAATAAATAAATAAATAAATTTATAAAAATGTAATAAAAAAATAATATAATACTAAAACTACTACTAATGATGATAATGATAATACCCTTTTTTAAAAAAATTTATTTTATTTTATTTTTAAATTTTATTTTATTTATTTATTTTTTTGCTGCATTGGGTCTTCGTTGCTACGCACAGGCTTTCTCTAGTTGCGGCAAGCGGGGGCTACTCTTTGTTGCAGTGTGCGTGGGCTTCTCACTGCAGTGGCTTCTCTTGTTGCGGAGCATCGGCTCTACGTGTGTGGGCTTCAGTAGTTGTGGCATGCCGGCTCAGTAGTTGTGGCTCACAGGCTCTAGAGTGCAGGCTCAGTAGTTGTGGCACACAGGCTTAGTTGCTCTGCGGCATGTGGGATCTTCCCAGATCAGGGCTTGAACCCGTGTCCCCTGCATTGGCAGGCGGATTCTTAACCACTGCGCCACCAGGGAAGCCCGATAATACCCTTTTGATGCAGTGCACAGTCTATGACATCCACACGGGAAACCAGAATGGGGCTAGAGGCGACCTGCAGAACGAGATTTATGGATTTGTCACAATGCCGGGTGGGCGAGTGAGATACTTGAAAATGCAAATTGTCAGGCCCAAGTTCAAATGGCTTTGGGGCTGAGATGCTGTGACTGACAGAGCAGATGAGAAGTTAGTCCATTCGGGTAAGTGTTTGCTTCTAGTTTATGGCTGGGAAGAACTGCCTTGAAGCTATTCTTGATGATAACGTAAATATCTAGTTCTATAATTTTAAGAAACTAGAATTCAGCCTGTGTCACAAAGGACATAGCACACGTGAAGAGTGCCAGCCTTGGGAGCTTTTCCATGGGAAAGGACCTGATTGCCTGGATAACTGTTCCTGATGGGTAAAGCAGATCCACGTGGTTTTGTACATTTTTAACTAGTGATTAAATGGGATTTTTTGCATTTATTTTTCTTCCTATTCAAGCTAGTTAATCAAATAAATAGATTTTTTTTTTGGAGCAGTTATGATATTAGCAGAGCTGGTTAAGCACTGTGGAGAGATGACAGAGCCTGGGTTCAAATTTCAGCTCCTTCACTTTCTAGCTGTGTGAGCTTGGGCAAGTTTCTTAACTGCTCTTTGTCTCAGTTTCCTCATCTGTAAAATGGGACAAGAGTTTACCTCTCATAGATGTGTTGTGGGGATTAAATGAGTTACATAGGTCAAGCTCTTAGGGGAGTACATGGCACACAGTAAACATTAGATAAGTGATAAGTACTATGTAGAATATATGTGTGTGTGTATATATATGTATATATACATATATATATGTATTTTTTTATTTTTATTTTTTTGAGAAATGATCTGTGTCCTCAGGGAAGCAGTGAGACACCAGACAGAGGGCATGACTCAGGACCAGGACAGCATCTACCCTCCCTGATACCACTGTTAGCTGCCTTCGAAGTATCCACTTTACCCCACTTTCTTACCAACAGAATCATGAACCCATTGGGGGTGGAACTGTGTCCAGCTTGAAAACAACAACATCAACAACTCTATTTTCCATCTTCCCTTGTGGCCCAGACCTTATGACCCAAGTTCTCTCTGATGAGATGTGAGAAGTTGCTGGTTGGGGCCTTTCTTCCTGCCTGGAAAGCAGGTGTGCTGCTGGAGCAGGAACAGCCGATTTGTGACCAGTGGACAAGCACATGGGAAGTGTGTGAGTTCTCTGTGGCTCCTGTTACAAACTGAGGGGCTTCAAAGAACAGATGTTGCTTCTCTCACTGTTGTGGAGGCTGGAAGTCTGAGATCAAGGTGTTGGGAGGCTGGAGCTCTCTTTGAAGGCTCCCAGGGAGAATCTGTCCCATGCCTTTCTCTTAGCTTTTGGGCCACCAGCCATCCTTGGTTTGCAGCTTCATCGCTCCAGTCTCTGCCTCTGTCTTCACGTGGCTTCTCTCTGTGTGTTTGTGTCTCTTCTCTTCTTGTAAAGACACCAGTCATATTGGATTTAGGGCCCACGCTAATCCAGAGTGGCCTCATCTTAACTAATTACATCTGCAAGGGCCCTATTTCCAAACAAAGTCACCTTCGGAGGCACTGCGGGTTAGAACTTCAACATCTTTTGGGGGGACACCCCAGCCCTGCCTCAGAAATGGCCCTCGTACTTTCATCTTCTAGATGAAATACCTGCAGCTTGGAGACCACAGTCGCAGCTACAGTGGCAGGGCTGGTTGTGAACCCTGGTCGGTGACCCCAAAGTTTGAGCCCTTCCCTTGAGCGGCCTGTCCCCTGGGAGCCTGAATCCTCTACACTCTTTTGTTTGAATCATTTCAGTGTCTCCCTGAGGCTTTTAGATGTTGAAAGACTACCTCCTAGTTGGTAGACATCTACAGGGATGTTCTTGGTCCTCTTACAGGATCTTTGGCCTGTGGTTGGGTGTGGCACCTGCTGGCCATGTTTTCACTTTGCCCTCTGGGCAGAGCTGTTTGGTCTGGGGATGATGGTCATCTGACCTAAGCTGGGCCAGTTAGATCCTCTGGGGGCTTTGCATTTACAGAAGAGACATAACGTCCCAGACATTATAACAGGTTCCCTCAGGTGGGAGTCCCTCAGGCGCACTGAGGCAGCCCAGCCACACCTGGCCCTTTGCACCGCACCTGCCTTGCCCAGGGGTGGGCCCCGTCAGAGGGTGCTGGTCCAGCAGGGCCCCGCCATCCTGCTCTGACTCGTCCACCTTTGTTTTCCTCTGTCCATCCCTGTCCTGCTCTGTCCCCCTCCTGCCCTGCGGTCCCTCCTCCTCCCCAGACATTAGTGCTCTGGGCAGGTCTGTGGGAATAGACCCTCAGGAGAACGGCCTTCCCGCTGGTGCTGGCGGCCGTCTCCCCGACTCTGGCTCACATGGGAGCGGGGTGTTGGACGTATAGGGACGATGGCAGCTGAAGTGACAGGTCCCCGCTGGACCTCATCCAGCCATTTGTAAAGACCCCAGACCCTCATGGCTTGCAGACCCCTGTTACTTTCCTAAACTTCGGTGTTGAAAATCTCTCCTTTCCAAGAAGCTAAATAAACCCTGACTTGACTTATTTAGTTGGTTAATCTATGCTAAAGCCATCAGAAACGATTTGTTGATTGGCTTCAAGGAGAAATCCCAGAAGGATGATACTATTAACTTTTCCAACAAATCCCGTATTCAGTCTGGGAAGGAAAACTTTTTCAAGGTAAGAGTCGAAAATACGAATTTCATACTAAAGGAAAACTGCTTTATACCCTCCTTGTACTTGAGGAATAAAATGATTTGATGAGTGAAAAACCTCTATCAGCAGCAGTCAGACCGGCAACTTGATTCCTGCATCCCAGCCCCAGGAGGTACCAGCCCAGGACTGCGCATGGGCAGCTGGGGCAGCCGGGGCCACACGTGGTGATGGGGCTGCCGGGTGAGGAAGGGGCTGCTGAGGACGGAGTCCTGGCCGGAATGCCCGGGCAGGAGGTGGTGCTGGGTGGGTGGGGCCAGGGTCCCGGGGGGCGGTGAAGTTTGGGGCGCCTGTGTGTGAGCTGGGCGGGGTGCGTGGTGGGCAAGGAACCCAGCAGACAGCACTCGGGCAGGTGCTCAGGCCTGGCGAGGCGGTTGGGAGCTTGGTGTGTGGGCACCTGTGGCCGGTGATGTGGCCGGAGGACCCTGAGGTGAGCCCAGCTTTGCACTGGGCGCTGCTGCTGAGCTGTCGCCCCGGGCGGGTACCGTGACCCCTGCGCTCAGATGCGCTGCGCGTCCAATAGGGATGATGACGGCTCTCGCTTCGTGCAGTTTCATGAGACTCGGATGCGAGTGCCCAGGGGTCATTAAGGTCCCTCTGCCTGTCCCTCTGTGAGTGTCTTCAGGGAAAGGAGCAGAGAGAGAAGCCGGGGGCCTCGGGATGGAGCCCTGGAACCACGGCGCCAAGGGGACGGCTGGGGACGCCACTGGCCGAGCTCCCACGGGCAGAGAAGACCCTGCTGGAGAGGGAGCTGGGCCACCAGGATGGAGGTCTGCTCCACGGAGCCCCCAGTGGTTGGCAGGCGCGCGTCTGGACCAGATCCTGCAAGTTGAGCCCAGAGAGCTGCCCGCGGATGTGGCAATACGGAGGCCTGCGCTACCTTGGGAGTGAGTCCTGCCTGGGCTGGGGGCAGGGAGCCGGATGGTGACGGGACGGGAGAGCAGCTGGGTCCTCCAGAGAACCGGGCCAGTGGGAGGTTATGTATATGTACGTGCACACATGTGTGGGGGGGAGGCGGGGGGAAAGGGAGAGGTTGATTTAAAAAAATATTTTAGAGCGTCTTTATTGTTTTCTTTTCCATTATGGTTTATCACAGGATACTGAATATAATTCCCTGTGCCATACAGTAGGACCTTGTTGTTTATCCGTCCTATATATAATAGCTTGCATCTGCTAACCCCAAACTCCCACTCCATCCCTCCCCCGCCCCTGACCCCCTTGGCAACCACAAGTCTGTTCTCTATGTCTGTGAGTCTGTTTCTGTTTTGTAGATAAGTTCCTTTGTGCCATATTTTAGATTCCACATATAAGTGATATCATATGATATTTGTCTTTCTCTGTCTGACTTACTTTGCTTAGTATGATAATCTCTAGGTCCATTCATGTTGCTGCAAATGGCATCATTTCGTTCTTTTTTATGCTGAGTAGTATTCTGTTGTATATATGTACCACATCTTCTTTATCCATTCGTCTGTTGATGCACATTTAGGCTGTTTCCATGTCTTGGCTATTGTGAATAGTGTTGCTGTGAACATAAGGGTGCATGTGTCTTCTTGAATTATAGTTTTGTCCAGATAAATGCCCAGGAGTGGGATTGCTGGATCATATGGCAGCTCTATTTTTAGTTTTTTAAGGAACCTCCATACTGTTCTCCATAGTGGCTGCATCAGTTTACATTCCCACCAACAGAGTAGGAGGGTTCCCTTTGAGAGGTTGATTTTAAGGCATTGGCTCACGTGACTGCAGGACCAGCAAGTCTGTGGTCCGCAGGGTGGGCTGGCAGGCTGGACACCCAGGAAGAGGTGCTATTGCAGTGTCTTGGGTCCAAAAGCTGTCTGCTGGCAGAATTCCCTCCTCTTCAGGGACCTCAACCTTTTTTTCTCTTAAAGCCTTCAACTGATTGGATGCGGCCCACTCACATATGGAAGATCATCTGCTTTACTCAGTCAGCTGTCAACCACATCTACCAACTACCCTCACAGCCACATCTAGACTGGTGTTTGATCAAATGTCTGGGCGCCTTGGCCTGGCCAAGGTGACGTTGAAAGTGGACCACCCTCGATGGTGGGCAGGAAGGCTGGATGAGAGGGGAAGGGCCATGTGAGCATGTTGTGAGCACAGAGGAGAGAGCAGAGAACAGAGCAGAGGAGAGAGAGCCCTGGCTCCGTCCTGGTGGAGAAGCAGGAACCCGGGGCAGTTTGCTGAGGCCAAGGGGAGGCTGCATTGGCTCCAAGCTCCAAGGTCAAGGGGCGGGGACGCAGGACAGGGGAGAGGCAGGCACCCAGGGCTGGCCTCCTGGAGGTGGGGTTGCCAGGTGGTGAGGGAAGGGTGAAGTGCCGGATGAGTGGGGTTTGGGAGTGGGTGGGAGCGGAAGGGATGAGACCACGTCCTTTGGGCCACCCGAGCGCTGTCTCTCTCCCAGGGCACGTCCCATGCTCTGCCTCACAGCAGTTGGTTCTGAGACCCCCTGGCCCCTCGGCAGGCAACCTGGGCCAGCTCGTAATCTCAGCGCCCCAGAGGTGTCTGGCACACAGGGGCTCAGGGACTGTTTGTCACCTGATGAGTGAGTAACTGAGCCCCCAGGCCCCTGGCTGTGGACCCCTTTCCATAGTAGGGCCTCGAGTGGCTTGTGTGTCTGAGCACCAAGTGCCCCGGTGAGAAACAGTCGGGGAAGGTGACTGACTGTCCTCAGTGATATTCCACCCTCGTGGCACTGACCTTTATTCAATAATCTTCCTACGTTGTTTTCCAGGGTAATAAGCCTACAGGGAACACCGTGGATTATCAGTCCGGATGCACTTCTCCGATTATTCCCTTAAAATAGAATCCCAGACGCGTGTGAACAGGATTGCATTTTTTCTAGGGGATCAGGTTGGGATTTGGTCAGTGTTGAGCGTGGCCGGGAACCCAGGCCTGCCTACCTCCTGTCCTGTCCATCGCTCCTTGGCTCTGAGATAGGTCAGAAGGGCCAGCCAGATGGGAAATGGAATAAGTGCATTCACCCCCTGATACCCCAGGTTCCCTGGCAGGTCGGAGCTCAAAGCTTAGGCCTGAGACTTCGACAGAGACCCCTGTGTCCCTTCCCCCCCCAGGATTCGTGACTTGGGAGCTGGTCATGGTCCAGCTGCTGGATGGTAGGTGGCCTTGGGGCAAAGGCCTGCCTGCGAGGGGGTGTGTTGAGCGTGGCCATGGCTACAGCTGTGCTGAAGCCACGCCCTGAGGCACTGCTCCCTGCCGGGGTGGAGGGAGAGGGTGGGGAAAAAAAGGCATGGTGTCCTGGGCCTCAGGGCCAGCTTGGGCTCAGCTCCTTCCCTCCGCCTGGAGGGGAGGGGACGAGAAGGCAGAGCAAGAATTAGGAGAAGGGACCCCACCCATTAGTAAATCCACAGGAATCAGTCAGCTTGTGCTGGTCCCCAGCCACCCGTAACTTAGAGGCTAAAACAACATACAAGCATTTAGCCCATGATTCAGCAGGTCAGGGTTTGGGCCGGGCTCACCTGGGAGGGTCTTTGGGCCTCTCGGAGCCTCCCTCCAGCATTGGTGGTCAGCCTCAGGTCAGCGGGGTGGCCCTGCTCCTGGGGGTCAGCAGGCTGTCGGCTGGAGCAGTGGGTACCAGGCCACGTGTCCCTCCTTACCCAGCAGGCTGGCTCCCGGCTGCCAGCAGGTTTCCAGGAGAACAAGTGACTGCTTGAGGCCTGGGCTCGGACTGGTGCACTGTCCATCCCTTCCAGCATGTTCTACGGGTCCAGTGGGTGGAGAAGGGCTGTGCTTCCTGCTGAGAGGAGCTGAAAGTCACCTGCACAGGAGCACGGATATGGGGAGGGAGTTAGTGTGGCTACTTTTGGAGAAGATCTACCAGGGGCCCAATCTATGCCACAGGGTTTGACCAATCGGACGAGTATCTTGTCCTTCTTTGTGGGAGGAAGGAGAATAAGGTGGGGAGCAGCTCCTGCAAGATGGTGGAGGGCGCTGCATCTCACCTCCTTCCTCCTACGATCTTGGGGGCATTCCTTCCACGCGGGAACAGAAAGAGGGCCAAACTCTATGCCTGACACTTAGCCCCCTCCTTCTGGAGTGCCGTCTTTCCACAGTCTCCACTGGGAAGCTTCTTTCCTGTAGTCAGTTCTGTTCTAAAATATATCGAATCACCTAGATACTGAGCTGCAAGCATGTCCAATCTGCTGGGACCAGCACCCGGGAGGAAGGCTCTTAAATCAATTGAAAATCACTTCCATGTAATATGAGTGGACACGGTCAGGGAATAGAAATCCCTGCCAAACCCCTACTCTGAATAAGATGAAAAATTAGATTCATCTGAGAAAAGTAATCAGCAGGCGCTTGTGTACCCTGCTGGAGATCTCCAGGGGGACCTGGTGCGGAAGAAGGACCAGGGCTGCTCAGGCTCCCAGGCTGGTCGGCCACTCAGAGTGATGAAACTTGGGCTTAAACTTCCTGGACCTTCGTTTGCTCAAAGCTGACGCGAGGATAAGAAGGCTTGCCTTGCTGGGTATGTGCTGCACACATACCAGTAACATGTGTGCAGCCTTTCACGTGGAGGAGGGATGGAAAAATGGCAGCCATGGGCACCTCTTCCTGGAAAAGCTCTGATGTTTGGGGAGCCATCAAGGGTCCCTTGGCCGTGGCGGGCAGGGCGCCTCCGTGGTGCTGCAGGCTGGCCTTGGGCCTCATGTAACTCATCTTACTGCCCAGCCACAGCAAAGCACATAAGCATTCTGTATCCTGCTTTATTTTCCCTTAATATTGCAAGCATTTTTCACGTGGCCAGAGCTTGCAACATTAAAATGCACGATAGCTGTGAACAGTAAGACTGCACGGGCGAGGTCACTATTTTTTGACATTTAGTTTGCTTCTAATTGTTGTTAGGGGTCATGTGACGATGGAGTGATGGAGCCTTCCTTCTCCCCCTGATTTTGGATGATGTGTATTTTTTGTCCAATTCCCAGAAGCGGTGGGAGGGCTCCACTGCTTCTTGACCTGTCCGTCCAAACTGCTGTTCCT
The DNA here is from genome assembly GCF_965194805.1 of Balaenoptera borealis. NCBI lineage: Eukaryota > Metazoa > Chordata > Mammalia > Artiodactyla > Balaenopteridae > Balaenoptera > Balaenoptera borealis. The sequence continues at coordinate 103,658,722 of NC_138870.1, forward strand.
AAGTCCGAACCAATTTGGACTGACACCAAGGACATATGACCACATCGATTTTATTGAACGCTTGCCAGGATTAAGACTCATTTCTCAGCGTTTTTAAAGTGGATATAAAATATGACCGCATTATTCGTTTTGAAAGTGTGGTGGTTTCGTGATGCGTCAGCTTGGCCAGGTGAACTACACTTCCCAGAATTCCCTTCGCGGAGGTTCTGGGCGGAGTGGTGGGTGGGTGAGGGTCTCACGTGAGCTGCGGAGGGAGGCGTGCGGGGTTCATACGTGTGACCCCCTTATCCGCTGGCCTGACGCCGGGGCGTGGGGGCTGCTCCTGGTTCCTCCAGCTCCTCCGGCACGTTCCGCTCCACGACAAAGGGCTGGATCCCGAGGACACCCACACTGCCCAGGCCGGAGGCAACAGAGGGACGTGGGTTCCGTCCATCCTCTGGGCTCCCCCACCTACCGCCTTCTTCCCTCCGCGCCGCCTGCCCTGTGGACGTTAGCCTCCCTTGAGAGACCCCTTAACTAGCTCCCGCCCTTGTGTGAGGTCAAATCCCTGTAACAAATCTATGTCCATCTCCCCTCCTCCTCCATCTCTATCTCCATCTCCATCACCATGTCCATGACCATGTCCATGTCCATCTCTGTCTCTGTACTTACTGGTTCTACTTCTCTGATTGGACCTCGACTGACACAAACGGTATCCTTATTTGTGATTAGGCAGTACGTGGGAAAGCAAACAGGACATGCAGAGTTGGCCGACCCTCCTGGCCAGCCCGTGCCCAGCTCTCCTCTCCAGATGTAATTAGACTCGCTGGTTCTTGTGAATCTTGGAAAGTAAGTCCATGCACAGGCAAGCTTATGTGTACCTGGTTATTTTAATTTTCACACAACTCTGCTTTTCACACAAATGGCAGCACATTGCATCACTGTTTTTGCTTTATTCTCTTGGTAGTGTGTCTTGGAGATGGAACCGTGGTATCATGGACAGCTGCCTCGTTGTTTTTAATGGATGCCCAATATTCTTTTACACGAGTGCATCATAACTGATTTTACCAGTCACGTACTAATGGGCTTTTATGGTATTTCCAGTCTTTTGGTATTACAAACAGTGCTATGAATAATATCTTGGTAGACGTGTCATTTTGCACATGTGCTCAAGTACCAGTAGGATAAATTTCTGGTTGGTGTAATTACTGGGTCAAAGGGCAAATGTGATGGGTGTCGTTACTCAGAGAGATTGAACCAATTAGCCCACTTTTCTGGATCACCTCTTGTTACTTCCCCATTCCTTTTCCCTTCTGTCTGCCCCCCTGTATTGCAGGCGTCAGAGCCTGGAGACTATTTTCCCCAAATCCTTTAGGAGCATGGGTCTTGTTTATTATCTGCCAATGAGGCCACTGGTATGAAATTCAGAAGCCCAATATAAGAAGCTGATGTCAACAAGGTTGTGACATGTGGGTTTCCACAAAGGCTGGTTAGTCTGCCAGTGGTTTTCAGGTGTGGCTTCCTGCAAAGACCATTAGTGCACAGCTGAGATCTGCAGTGGGGTTCCCCACAGCTTCTGCTCTCCTTAGATTCCCAAACGCTCCAGAAGCTTCCCTGACCCTTACTCTTCCCGACAGTTTTGTAAGCCTCTCATTGCCTGCATGAAATCCCCTCTTGTTGAAGTACCTTTGTTGTGTGTCCCCTTTTCCTGGCCAAACTCTGGCTGATACATAATAGTATTTGGTATCAGTGCCCGGCCCATGGCTACACCTTCTAACCACAAAGTACTTGTCAACATTTTGCCCACATTTGATGGCATCAAACTGAAAACTGTATCTCACTGTAGTTTTAATTTCGTAAGTGTGTGTTTGTGTATAAGGTTGAATAGTTTTTATATGCTTAGTACCATTTGTATTTCCTTTTCTGTAAACTGGGTACATATCCTTGGATTATTTTTCTGCTGTCCTGTTGGTCTTCTTATTGATCTGAAGAACCCCCTTTTTTTTTTTAAAAAAAAGAAATAGCAGTTGTCTATGACGTATGGACCTAGAGACTGTCATACAGAGTGAAATAAGTCAAAAAGAGAAAAGCAAATATCGTATATTAACGTGTATATGTGGCATCTAGAAAAATGGTACAGATGAACCAGTTTGCAAGGCAGAAATAGAGACACAGATGTAGAGAACAAATGTATGGACACCAAGGGGGGAAAGCGGGGGGCAGGGGTGGTGGTGGGATGAACTGGGAGATTGGGATTGACATGTATACACTGATATGTATAAAATGGATAACTAATAAAAACCTGCCATATAGCACATGGAACTCCACTTCGCTGTACAGTAGAAACTAACACAACATTGTAAAGCAACTATACCCCAATTAAAAAAAAAAAAAGAAAAAAGAAATAGCAGTTGTCTATGACATAAATTGCAAACCCTTTCTCCAGTTTATAGTTTGTCTTTTGATTTAGTTTATACATTTCTTGACATGAAGATTAAAAGAATTTTTATGTAATCGAACCTGTTTTCTTTTACAGTCTCTGGGATTTGTGCTACCCTTAATGTGGCCAAGGCCGCACCACCAATGGCCCCATGGGCTTCCCTAGGTATCTCTGCTCCCTTGAAGATTTTGACCATATTAATTATATCCTGATCTCCTGTGTTCTTACTCATTTTCCCACCTTGATCTGTCTTGGACTAGGAGATATGCATGAACATTTCCTACCCAAATACATCCCTGTTTCCTCCGATCTTCTCTGAGCGCCTGCTCTGGGAGTGACTTGACATTACAATGCATGAATGTCCATAATTGCAGACTTCTTTGTGGATGGCACCCTCTGCCATTATAAAGTGCCTTTTTTGTTTTGTATAATGCCTCTTGTCTCCAAATAAGCCCTCTCTGATGTTACTGTTGTCCCTGCATTTTTGTATGCACTTGTCTTGTACACATCCATCTTTAACCTTTCTGAGTCTCTTTGTTTTCAAATAATCTCAGGATGCAGCCTGAAGTTGGGCTTTCCTCCTGGTCCAGTTTAACCCTCTAGTGAAGCAGGGGTATGTCTGAGGTTCCTTCTGTTATACTTTCCACTTTTGATTGTGCCTTAAGACCGTTTTTCACCATAAGTTCTTGGTGTCCTTTACTCTGTTGTGTCAGTTTATTTTTATTGTGTGGAAGTTTGTTTAGTGACTATCTTATAGTCTGAACTTCATATATTTGACTCAATCCTTTACTGATTCCACGTGATGAGAAATTATAGAACAAGTCCAACTCAACCTTCTCTGCGAACTTTACTTGGGTTTCTTTTCAAATCTCAGAGTTTACCTGTACACTTTCCCACATCCTTACACATCTAGCAATTGATTGATTTATCAGATTTAAATACATTTTTGTCTCTGGTTATGGCAGGGAAGGAAATCTGTGTCCTTATACCACCTTTTGAATAATTTGTCCTTTCTCTTCCAGCTTTTGAAGGTACAATATTTCTAAACTGCTCTCATATTTAACCTTTACATTTTCTCTGGTAACTAAAACACCATATTTGTTTTAGTTTTTCATTCATAGTTAACAGTGTAAACATGCTCACTGCTGGTTCTTTTTCTCCACTTTCTCCTTTTGTCTCTTGGTTGCCCAAAGTTGTCTTCTGGTTGGTTCTTCAGGATGAGCTCATTTTAAGGATTTTCCTCTAGATTTTGAATTTTCAAAACATACCTGTCTTTTGTCTTTATATTTGAAAGATACAGATTGGCCGGCTGTGAAGCTCTTGGGTTCCAATTCCCTTTTCAGGACTTTGTAGGCATTCATAGTCTGGATTCCAGCACTGGGTGTTGTCATGGTAACGACTGAGGCCGGACTAATGATATTCCCTTTTATGTGACTTGATTTTTCTCTTTGGCTGCTGAAATAATTCTTTCTTTATCTTTAAATTTGAGCAACTTTGCTAACACCTTTGCCAATTTTTTCCCCCCTGTGACATGTACCATTCCATCTGTAGACACACGTCCTTTTTTCTTGTGAGAATTGTTCTTGAATGATAGTAAACTTTTTCTGTTATACTAATTTGCTCTCCATGTCTGTGCTTTTCTCCCTCATCCTCTCAGTCCTCGTGGATTTCCACTTCATTTGCTTGCTTTTCTCAATCAACTCTCATGTCTATTACTGTGTTTTCCTCATATTCGCATTTGTCTTTGCACCACGTTCAGCCGGGTTTACATTTTAGGTGTCGTTTTTATGTTTTCCTTCTACTTTTTTCCTGAACGCTGTCACTTTTCCGCCCATCTCTTTGTTTTCTCTTGATACTTTTATCTCTGCTCTGAGCTCATGTTTATAGAACTGATTCTCTGTTAAACATAACATCTTTCCTGATCATGGTGAAATATGTGGTATGTGCTACAGACCAGCAAAAAGTCCCCTGAGGATGCAGGTTGTGTTATTTGGGTTATACTTCTCCCTGGCCACACTGGGTTATCACTTAATTCACAGCACCGCCTCCTTCCTCTGTCTGGCTCTTTAAGAAACGGCTTCCTGTAAATCGGGCATCTCAGTGGAATCCCTGGTTCAGTCCCTTTTTCCTACTTCTGGAAACCTACAAACTTGGCCCATGGATGCTTGTGTCCCAGGTCTGTGTCCTGTTCACTTTGTCCAAAGCTGAGTGGAAAGTTTCCACTGGGGCTTTGGCTTCCCCCCGACATCTACCCCCATGGGCCTTTCTTGGTCCCTTTCCGTACTTCCGTGTGACTTTTATTGCATATGGCAGTCCTTCCTTATACACCGAGGTTCAGGCCTATCGATATGTTTCTGTTTCTTGTTTTGTGCTATTTGGTTCATGTCTAAAAGGAGGAGGGGGAAACAACTGTCTTTCTCTTGCCATTTAAAAACTGCTTTAATTTTTATTTCAATTTGCATTGCATTGATTACTAGTGAAGCTAAATATTGATAATGTATTCTCTCTCTCTCTCTCTCTCTTTGTTTCTGGCTGAGCTGTGGGGCTTGTGGGATCTGAGTTCCCCGACCAGGGATTGAACCCGCACCCCCTGCAGTGGAAGTGAGGAGTCCTAACCACTGGACCGCCAGGGAATTCCCGATAATGTATTCTCAGTAAGGAATTTACAGAAAGCCCAGTATAATAAAGTGCAGTGTAGCACTGAGATTGATCTTATTTATGGCCATTCCGCAAGTCTTGAAACTCTGAACTTGCCACAGTGGGAAACAGAATTCTAGCGCTTCTTTTCAACCATGGAGGTACTTATAACAACAAATACGGTTCATGTGATACGGCCTCTGTAAAGACAGCAACAGAAGGATTTGTCACAGTGACTAAACCACACTTGAATGAATTCAGTAGTTCTCTCGAAGCAACCTAACATCATTATGTACATGACAACTTCAATGACATGCCGAGGCCTCATTAAGAAACTGATGAGGCTCCGGGAACGTTTCTGCCTCTTGGTCCTGGTTCCCTTTCCCTGTCCTGACTCTGGGTCCCACGCAGGCCCTGCCCTGTGCTCCCCACTCTCCCAGGCTCTGTGACATGGCAGTGGACGGGCCATGTCCAATGAACCAGAGCCTCGATGCTCATGGTGAAAACTCTCAGAGTCCTTCACAGGCTCCCAAGTCCACACTTCCACCTGGACTCTTCCTCGGCCTCCCACGTCTACTGACCCTGACCCCGTGCAGAGCTGGACACGGGTGCAGCGCCTGCTTCTTGCGCTCATCTATTCCGAGCACGCAGGTGCTTCCCTGATCTGCATGGTAGCCGAGGGAGGATTTAACCTGCTCGTGTTCTTTCGGCGGGTCCAGCCCGTGTCCTGCCTCGTGCCTCCCGTGGTGAGGAAGCCTCTCCCGGGGTGTTTCCTGCGTCTCGCGTCACCACCGCCCCAGGCCGGGCCCCGGGGTTTCATCCCTGATCCTGTTTTGTGAGATGTGAGCCTCACAGGTCACTGGTGCTGCGTCCTGTGTTTCCTGCAGCTTGGCTTCCGTGACCTCCCCCCTGCCAAATGCAAGTGTCTAGAATCACCTTCCATAGAAGCTCAGAGAGCACGATGTGGATCCCTGTTTTGCTGGATGCTTCCAGGGCTCTGGACCCTGCCTGTGCTCAGGGTGGGATCTGAGAGGTGACCACGCTGGACGTTGGGGTGCAGGCCTGGGGGTCATGGGCGCAGGCTGCGAGGGGGCCCTTCTCCTGGAGGGGTCCCCGTCCAGCGGGCAGACAGGTGCTCCTGGTCATGTGACACTGCACGGGCATCTGTCAGAGTGGAGGCTGGGCCGTGGGGCTGCTGGCGCCCGTGCTGACATGGTCAGGCTTGCTGGAGGACGGATGTCGCGGGGAGAGGCGGGTGTGGAGATGGGACAGCGGTTTCCAACCGTGTTTGCAGAAAGGCCTGAATCAGGGCAGCTCCACGGCCGGCGCGGAAGGCCAGGGAGGCCCGGGGAGGGCGCTGTGCTGAGGACGGGGAGGTGACAGGGCTCGAGCTCAGTTGCATGGTGGGGAGGGGCCACGTGTGTGACTGATTCCTCCTCTGCTTTCCTCCCAGCGTCTGGCTTTGGTAACAGAGACGAGGGGAGGGCGCTGGGCAACCAGCATCCCCTGGCCTGCCCTCGGCCAAGACGGTGTTTGTGCAGAAACTCTGCTAACTAGACACGACCTGACGGACCCTCAGCACCCCGCCGGGTGGCGACGCTCTGATAGGGCAGCTGAAGCTTCTGTCGTTTGCGTTAGAAACATCCGGAACGGGGTGACCGTCCACAGATTTACAGTAAAGCAGGAGGGAGGGGGAAAGGCAATGGCCCCTCTGTGCACAACCCTCATCCAAAGCCCCTCCCAACCCCCTGCCCAGATATCAGGATACAGGAAAGATTTGAGAGAGGTCCCTCAGGGCTCACTGTTACTGACAGCGAAGGGGGCTCAGGACCTTGTCAACCGGGCTCTTTGAGGAAAGAACACCACTTCCCCATCACCACAGAGCTTTCAAATTAATTCATTACAATTTGAGGGAATGCATTAGTTCTCATACACTTGTGATTTAAGCCTTGGCAGGAGCAGGCCGGGCAGCTGGGAGCTGGGGATGGAAAGGGCCGGGCCCTGCCGCCTCCTCCCGCCCCCACTGGCTGCGATACCCACACCTGCAGGGGCCTTGTCCCCGTCCCCCAGGCCTGGCTCCAATCACGTCATCTGGATTCCGGGGCAGGTGCTTCAGCTGACCTAGTGTGGCCGCTCCCAGCTCATGTCACCATCGGGCCTGGGTGTCCCTGTTGGTACAATGTGTCTCATGGACTAGATTCTCCCACCTGTTTATTCACCACTCCCCCGATGTCTGTGGTATGGAGGAGACTAAAAGCAAAACTCTCCCTGTGGCCTGAACCCCAGCAATGGCCAGGCGATGGCCCCTTCCCACTGGAACACGTGTGTTAAAATGATATGACCAAGGCTGAGCTGCCTCCCTGTGGCAGCCCTGTTCTCGGGGCTCCTGCTGGGACCTCCTTTTGATACCTGTGTGAACTTAGATCAATGAGGGAGGAGGTGTCCCTCTGAGTCCCAAAGAATTTATCCTTGGGTTTCACCACAGGTGGATGGAGGCTGGAGCTGCATTTCTCTGTATCCCTCCATCCCGGCCAGGGAGGCCTCCCGTTCTCTGGCTGGAGCCCAGCACTGTAGAGCCTGCAAAGCTCAGGAAATCACACGGCTGCCTTGATCACAGACAGAGGAAAGCCAGCCCTGGGGGGTTTGAAATTCTGCCTTCAGGCAGGAACGTGGACACGGTCTGGGTGCTGTGATGGCCCCGTCCGGTTAGATGCTGCATTCCATGGGGGTTAGGGGGGCGTGAGGCCCTTTTAGTCTCTGATGCCTGCATCTCCCTGGGGCAGCCTAGCCCGGAGAGGGTAGCCCTCCCCAGGGTGGGGAACCGAAACAGGTGGGCCCTCACGTGGGCCCCGCTGTCTGATGGGGGAGTTGAATTTAGTCAAGGAGTCACACATGTAAAACTCACGCTGAGCCAGGGCTGTGAGGGGGACCTGGAGCCATGGGAATAGGATGGGGGCGGGGCAGGAGTCGTCAGGGAAGCTGCCAAGGCCCCTGATTGGGAGAAGACCACTCCAGAGAAAAGACGTGGTGTGTGCCAAGGCCCTGAGGCTGCAGAGGGTGCGGTGGGTCAGGGACGGAGCGGGTGTCGGCGGGGCCCGCCCCGGGCAGATGGGGGAGCGGGGACAGGTGAGGCTGGGGGCTTGGCCTGCGGGGCTGGCTGCCAAGTCAAAGTTTCCATCTCCACCCTGAGAGCTCTGGAGGCTTTGGGCGGATGCGAGGAGGGACGTCCCGGGTGGGGTTTGCATCAGAGGAAGTCGGGGCAGGCCAGAGCAGGCACTGTGGGCCAGGAGAGGAGGCGGGGAGGCATCCCAGCATCAGCCTCGACGTCCCGCCGAGCGGGGTCCAGGCCCAGCCTCTGAGTACCCGCCCGGCACTGCTTACGTCGTCGGGCGGGCAGGGGTTACTCCCAGAGATGCCTTCCCATCCCGCATACGCAACCTCCGCTGCAGCCCCAGCTCCGAGGAGGGACTGGGGTGGGAGACTGCGAAGGAGGGAATGAGTGAGTGGTCCACGGGGGCCTCCGACTGGCTCAGACCATAAATCCCGGTGCTCTCCTCCCTCGGAGCCCCCTCAATCACTCCCTCCCCTGACAGGAGCACGGGGAGGGGGGGTACTGCATCCTTTCTCCCACCACACGGTAGTTAAACCCTCCCCAAAGGCTACTTGCAAAATGATGAGAAACTCGAGAACAGGATCTCTGGGAGTTCAGGCGGCAGCCTCCCCTGGATCTGGGGCCATAAATCTTCTTTTCCGATTGCAAACGATGTCTGCGGTATTTCATAATTGGTGAGATGAAGAGCCCCAATTTCCCAAGAATGTTCAGGAATAACTCAGTTTTAAAGACCACGTCCTAACAAGTGGAATGGGCCGATTATTCCAGGGAACCCTCTGAGAATCGTTGCCACACGATGTAGGGAAATATGCTTGAATTATTGCTGAAAGTTTGCTGAGAGAGTCACGCTGCCCGTCGCCAGGAGAGACATTAATGCCCATTTATTAAACACGTTTTTGAGGTTTTATTTCCATAGAGGGATTTGTTTCATGTAACATGTCCTGTGAAGGGCTTACAGTGTGGGCCAAATGCAGCCCTTCCCTGATTCCCCAGGGGCTGGGGGTCGCGCCGTTGAGGGCAGGCCCTGTGAGGGTGAGGGCCGGCCTGGGGCGGATCAGAGAAGAGAGACTCGCACGTAGTGGGGACCGAGAGGAGACATCTGTCCCAAGGGCTAAATTGGTCTTTGGGCTGCAGGCACCTCTTACGCTCCCTTGATCTTTGGGGTCAAATGTTCGCTGTATCGGTGGAGAGTCCAGGGGCGGTCGTGATTTTCACAGAGGCAGAGAAGAGCTGGCGTATCAGGAATGTGAGACTCTCGGGGCCTCCAGAATTCTTGAGTGTTGTCCCACTTTCATGGGGTTCTCTAGAGATGAGCAGGCCAAGAGGGTCCCTGAGAAGGCAGATCGAGTTGGTGACACAGCCAGGCTGCACGGTTTCCTTCCCACCATGGTAGGCCCTCCTGGCTGTGCTGTTTGAGTCCTGGGTTTGAGATTTGTTAAAACACTTAGCGAGGCCTGTTTACAGGTGGAGAGTGGCCTGTGTGGCCTCCACTGTGAACAATGTGAAGGGTGCAGTGCAGAGTGGAGTAATGGCTCTGCTTGAGCAAGCCATACCTGAAGGTGTCATTGCTTGAAAGGTTGCTTTGCCAAGGAAAGATGCTCCAGAAAGGCAGGCAGATGCTGGCAGTGCCAGGCCTATGTGCGTGGGTGGGTCCTGACTTGGGTCTCAAAAGACAGAGAAGCCTTGGCTCTACTGTCTAACGGGGCCTTCTAACTCCCAGTTTTCTATTACACCTCTGCCCAACATGGAACTCTGGGCAACTCTGAAGTCCTTTTAGGAAACAGCTAAGAGGGAGCTTGGCTGGCATGTCAGGTTAAAGTTGGCTTTGGAACTGATGGCCGGATCCCGGCCATGTTGACATCAAAGACCATCAGAGGGGCTGCTCTGCGGAGGCACCTTGGAGCTGGCTTTTGGAACATGCCAAGCTCCCTTGGTGGGGAGTCTGGAGGGTGCCCACAGCTCCCAGGATGCTGGCCTCGGCTTTCCCCTGGACCATCTGTGCCAATCACCCTCTCCAGTCACCTAATGTTCTCTGCAGGAATCCCCGCTTCCTGACCAGCTGTTAGGACTGAAACTGATCTGAAAGCTTACAGCCTCCAGAAGACCCTGGGCAACCTCGTTACTAGGTTTCTGCTGGAATGAAAGGCACGGAGGCTCTTTTGCGTTCCTGTGGCTTTGCTTGTGCTGTCCCCTCTGGAGCCGGCACCCCACGCTTCTTTCAGGTTCATCTCCCCACATCCTCCAGGACTGTGCCAGCTCCCTCCGCCCAAGGCTGGGTGAGGTGCTGTGTCCACATTTTCATGGCCCTGGTCTTCACCATCAAAGCCTGAGAAGGGCAAGGGTCTGCCCAGGATCATGTATCAGCTAGGGGCAGAGTAGAGGGGAACCCACGTGAGATGGGCAGAATAAGGACCCCAGAGATGTTCAGGTCCTGGTCCCCAGAAACTGGGAGTGTTTCCTTACATGGAAGAGGGAGTTTGCAGATGTGATTGAGTTAAGGACCTTGAGATGGGGAGATGGGCCTGGGTTATCGGGTGGGTCCAGCGTCATCACAGGGTTCTCATGAGACGGAGGCAGGAGGGTCTGAGTCAGAGAGGAGATGTGGTGATGGAGGCAGAGGTCAGGGAGAGAGAGAGAGAGATCTGCAGATGCTGCACCGCTGGTTCTAGGACGGAGGAAGGGGTACCGACCAAGAAACTGAAAAAGGCAGATTGTCCCCGGGAGACTCCAGAAGGAGCCAGCCCCCAGTGTGCCCCTTGACTTTGGCGACCCAGGTCAGACTCAGGTGGCCAGAGCTGCAGGACGACATGTCGCTGGTGTCGAAGTTGCCGAGTTTGGGGTCCTTTGTGAGGGCAGCCGCGGAAGCCTGGCCTGTTGGCTTCTCACTGTGTCACTCCCTGCTGCCCCCTGGTGGCTGTGCCCGTCGTCCTGCCCAGGCCTCACGGCGAGAGCAAGGTCGACCTGTCTCCATTGTTCTGAGAAGGTGGGGGGCATGGGGGCCCCAGAGGCAGTAAGTCCAGGAGCAGAGATTTGAACTCAGACCTGCCGGAATCCCAGGCTCATGTTACAGCTGAGGGAGGAAAGGTGCATCCGTGTCCTGGACCCCACGGACCCCACCCGGGGGCAGAGGGGCTTAACACGACAGGCATTGATTCCCTCATGGTTCTGGAGCCAGAATCCACAATCAAGGTGTCGGGGGCCACACTCCCTCTGGAGGCTCCAGAGTAGGGGGTTCCCTCCTTGTCCCCTCCAGGTTCTGGTGGCTCCAGGGGCTCCTGGGCTGTGGCCCCATCGTCTGCCTCTGTCCTCACGTGGCCTCCTCTTCCCACCCTGTGTGTCTCTTAGTACCTTATAAGGACACTTGTAGCTGGATTTAGGGCCCACCTGAAAACCCAGGACTCAGTCACTTCTGCAGACTGGCTTTCTGAATAAGGTCGCATTCACCGGCCCAGGGATCAAGATGTGGACACGTTATTTTTAAGGGTCACTGTTCAACCTACTCCAGATGGGTGCTCAGGGCGTGTTTGGTGAGGCTGGGAGCTCTCTGGGTTCTGGACACTGAGGCTCTCGGGACGGGGTCAGGTCCCCTCCAAGGCTGTTGGCTCAGACCTAGGGGCGTGGAGTCAGGCTTCGGGGGCGACGCTCCATCCAGGAACCAGGATGGGGACGCGAGATTAGTATTTCAGGGAACGGTGTCTGCGGTCAAAGGAGCGGGAAGCGAATGCGTCCTCGGGGATCAGACAGACCCAGTCCCGCCCCATCTCCGCTGTGTGTGCGTGGCCCCTCGGTCACCTGAGCCTCTGTTTCCACATCTCTGAACTGGAGTAGCAACATAGCCTGTTCCACTGCATTTGTGAGGATTTGATGGAATCAGGGCTCTAAATCGGCCAGCTGGCCAGTGACGCACAGGTGCACACGCAGATGCACGGGAGGTGTACACGCACCGAGGCACAGAGGATACACACACCTGTGCTCTTCCTTCCCTTTCCTCGCGTGCCCACGGCCCGTCACACAGGCTCTTCTGGGCGTTTCCCTCTCTGCCTGCTGCGTGGTCACCTTGAGGAGGGCAGGCCCTCAGCCTGGCTGGTTTCAGCATCCCTCACACGCCCACCTGGTGGGCGACAAGGGCGGAGTGGGTACTGTGGTCCAGAGGCCATCTGGGTGCAGGCATGCAGGTGGGGCTGCTGGGTGCAGGTGTGGTGGCCAGGACACCGACCAGGTGAGCCAGGCGGCGAGGGGGTCCGTGGGTACAGGCCGGGGTGTTGTGGCTCGCGGGAGACTGGGAGTCCTGGAGAAACTTCCAGGGGGTTGCTGGAGAGTGCCGGAGGGGAGTGCAGGCAGGTGGCCGCGGGGGTGTGGGCAGCCCTCCCGGGCACCAGGTGACCGTGGTCCTCGCAGAACTGTCCACAAAGCCCCATGTGGTGGTTTTCCTGATTCCAGCCCCATGGCTTTGCGGGGCGGTAGGGATGCCATCCTTGTGCCGCTGAGGAGACAGGGCTCAGACAGTGACCCACCAGGGGCACAGCCTGTCACTGTCCCACAGGGACATGCCCGCTCCTTCCTGTAAGGGCCACTGCGACCAGAGGGCTTGTCTGGATGGGGCCCCCCCGCCATTCTCCTGTCCCAGGCCTTGCTCACCAAGGACGGTGCAGCACCCACCCCGGGAACTTGCTAGAAATGCAGAGCGGCTGCGTCGGGAGCTCTGGGGATGGGCCCGAGGTCTGTTTTTCTAGGCGGGGCTGCTGGATGCTCCGGTTCGAGACCCCTGCGCCGAGCTGCCTGTCACGGCTGGCGCCCAGGGCCCACCGAGGACACTAAACCGGTGTCCCGCAAGCCCCCTTATCTGCGGATTCTTCCAGCTCCTCGGGCAGCCCCGGCCGAGGCCTGGAAACACTGCAGTGATTAACAGCTTTATCTTGAAACACCGTTCTCTCCCTGTCCAAGCCAGGAGAGCTTCTCACGCAGTCTTCTCCAGAAAACAAGAGCTTTGCACTTGAACTTGGCCTGGGGAAAAGATCGGTTCGAAAATGTAAAAAGGAAGAAAAGGCAGGTGAGGGTGTTCCCTCACTGGCCACGGTTCTCTGAGTCCAGTCACTGAGGTCCACGTGCTCACAGTGTGGACACAGGTGGGTCCGACGGTGTCCCTCCCCTTTAGAAGCTGAGTCAGGGCCCCCTGTGCACACTGGCCTCCCTGGCATCTTCCCGCCTTCCTGGGATGCCTTTCCTTGGCAAAGCATTCCTTAGAGCGAGGGGGCCTTCGGGTACAGCTGCCGCCCCATTCTGCACTGTGCCCTTCCCGTTGCTGGCTGACTGCCCTGTTCACAGTGGAGGCCACTCTGGCCACCGTCCACCTGCTAGCAGGCCTTGCTGTGCGTTTTCACAAAATCTCAGACCAGTGTCTAAACCCTGAGAGGATTCATTGGAACTCTGTAGTTCTGTTAGTTTTCCTGTTGAAAAATTAATAGATTTGGCCATCCTTGATCAGGATGTCCAGGGGCCACATTCCCCTGGGAGTAAGTAGGCCGTCCCCTTGAAAGGGGCCAGTGGTCTCTGGTTCATCGCGATCACTACCTCTCTCTGTGCTCCCGCATCTCGGTCAGCCACCGTCCTGGGCTCCCAGGTCTGCCATGTCCCCTCCAGGAGCCTGGTGGCCGAGTTGGTGGCTCTGGTGCAAGGCAGGAAGCCCTGTAGCCGGGGGCTACAGCGGAGCTGCAGATGGCGTGTGGGGAGAGGGAGGGTGGGCAGGAGGGGCGGGGCCTTCTTGGGAGAGGCGAGGTGTGGCAGGGGCGGGGGAGGACAGTCTGAGGACACTCTGATGGTGCCGGGGAGACTGGATCAGGCCAAGTGCCCGTGTCTGTGAAGGTCCTTGACTCATGTAGTGGCAGGTCATTGGGTCCCTGGTGTGACGGCAGGAGTATGGCCTTGGGGGAGGGCGACAAGTGGATCTGGCTTCAAATCTCTACTCTGCTAGTTACTATCTGCGTGACCCTGGATGGTTATTCACCTTTCCTGAGTCTCAGTGTTCTCATCTGTAAAATGGGGCCGATACTACTTTATTTACTTGGATGTCTGCAGATACCTTTATTTGGGGCACTCTTCAAAAAACAGATCCTTTCTATGCATCAAATATTTTATTTTATTTTTTTAATTTTAATTTTTTTTTTTTAGCCAAGAACAAAGGAACTTATTTACTTAAATGTCGGCCAAACATCATAATTAATGTACACTGGATTTCATTTTTTTCAGGACTGGACCCACTTCCCATACTCTCTTTTTTTATTATTAATTTTTATTTTATATTGGAGTATAGTTGATTAACAACGTTGTGTTAGTTTCAGATGTACAGCACAGCGATTCAGTTATACATATACACGTATCTCTTCTGTTTCAAATAATTTTCCCATTGTAGGTTATTACAGAGTATTGAGCAGAGTTCCCTGTGCTCCACTGTAGGTCCTTGTTGGTTATCTATTTTAAATATAGCCGTGTGTACATGTCGACCCCAAACTCCCCATCTATCCCTCCCCCCACCACCCTTCCACCCTGCTAACCAGAAGTTCGTTCTCTAAGTCTGTGAGTCTGTTTCTGTTTTGTTAATAAGTTCATTTGGGGTCGATACTACTTTTTTTTTAAATTAAAAAAATTTTTTTGGCCATGCCGCGTAGTAGGCGGGACCTTAGTTCCCCGACCAGTGATTGAACCCGTGTCCCCTGCAGTGGCAGCGTGGAGCCTTAACCACTGGACCGCCGGGGAAGTCCCGGGGTTGACACAGCTTTAGAACTGTGGCGCGTGGTGTATGTGAAGGCCCGAGCTTGGCTCCCCAGTGTTGTAAGGGCTTCCTCCTCTGTCTCCTTCTCCTTCCCTGTATGGCAGCGAGGACAAGACGCCTCGTGGTCCGCCCGATCCTCAGCACAGAGGTGACCAGGGGTCGGTCCAGGTATCCTGACCTGGAGTCTCCCGCGTCACCCTCCGTGGTCCTCCGGTGGACGCGGGGGTGGTAACCTTCTCAAGACCCACACTCACTGATTTTCTCCTTTGAAACCACCCAGATGCCAGGCCAGGAGCTCAGGTGGTGCGGACAGCCCGTCCACGGAGGGCCCTGGGGCTCGGGGTGTTTCCTCACCTGCGGGAAGGCAGGTGTGTCTGTCCACAGGCTCCCGGTTTAACCAGCACGTCGGAGGGGCGGCTGGCCCCCCGAGCCCCAGGCTTGGATGGCTCGTGCTCAGCCCCCTGACTCCTGGGCCGGGAGGGGACAGCCTCTCTCCCCCCCTCACCCCACCCTGGCTGCCACTCAGAGATGGATTGGCCTCAAAGCCAGAGCACAAAAAACAGATAAATATTTATTCCAGAAACTCCTGTGATGTCAGGTTTTATTGTAAATACATTTGGTGAGTGACAGGCCGATAAATCTTGCCTCTGTAAGATGCTCCCCTCTCTGATCCCTGGCCCCGACTGCTTGTCGTGATGGTGTGTGGCTCTGTCCTCCAGATGCTGCCCTCCCTCCCCGTCTCAGCTCAGTCCCCAGCAGGGGTCCTCCTGGTCCCCTCCTGCCTCGGCAAAGACCCCTTTCCCCCCATTCCTGCATAGGAGTGAGGCTGCTTTGGATAAAAAGGCACCAAGGTGGGCAGCTTGTTTTTAACTCCCCCTACTCCCGCCTGGAGCCAGGAGCCAGGAAGTGGCCGGTCCCCCAGGTGCGTCCTGTGGGGCGGTGGGCTCCCGAGATGCCCCACATCATCACTTCCAAGGTCCTCTTGGAAGCACTTCCCTCCTCGCTTCTCTGGGGCATTCCCAGCCCCCTCAGCATCCAGCAGCCCCGTGGTCACGGGAAAACCCTGAGGGGAGAGATGGGCTGAGCAGAGCTCCCGGATGGGGCTCCAGAGACAGCGGCTGCTCTGACTCAGAATGTTTCTTGGGGCACAGTGCTCTCCCACGGCACACCTGCATTTGCTCTAGGAGCATTCATTGAGAACCTACGGAATTCTAGGTCCATGATGCACGAGCTTCCATGAGCACGGCTGGTTCATTCATGCAGCAGGTGTCTACTGTGTGAACGACAGGGCTCATCCCCCGGGCCGGCCGGGCTCTGCCCTCCTGGAGCTGACATGCGTGTGCCCAGCCTGTAGGTAGAGGCTTGCTGGGGGGGCCTTGGGGTCTGAATGCTGGTCGAGAGGGGTCTGGAAGCAAGCCAACATGAGGGTGAGTCCCCCTGATGAGGAGCAAGGAGGGGGCTGGGTCTGCAGCCTGGGGATAAACGCTGGCGTCTGGACCACCCAGAAATGGGTGATTCTGTTTCCAAGACTTGGAGGGGAACCTTTCCATCTTCTTCTCCTTTGAGGACTCTGCAGGGAAGAAAAGGAAAGTTCTGTCACCTTCAAAGTGAAGAACTTTGACAACTCTGCAGGTCTGACCCAAACACATTAGAGCCAGGAGTGTTTGGGGGCAGACAGAGAGCCCCGTAGGACGTGGGTCTGGCGGCTGTGGGCACGTGGGTGGGTGGGTTATACTTGAAGCCCCTTTTATGTCCCTCCAACAACTCCTTTCTGCCCCATCTCCTGGAAGCAGTAACACGAACCCCAGTTTGGCTGGCATTCTTTTTATTCCTTTACTATGTATGTATCTGTACATAAACAGTATCCGGTATTGTTTGTGTGCTTAACATTGTATATGAATGAAATCTACATGTTCCATGATTTTTTTTTTTTCTTTAAAATCGATCCCAGTAATTCATTCCTTTGAACGGCTGCACAGCCTTGGCTATGGCTTAGGCCTCCATTCCTGCGCTGGTGGATATTTTAGTCACTTCCCACCATTGATCGTTGCAGATGCAGTTGCCGTGCCCATTGCTGTCCCCCTCACCTGAATTTATGTGGCAGAGTTCAGCGGTGGGAAGCTTCTAGAGATGGGTCGGCTGCATCATAGGGTGTGTAGGCCTCTTTGCTAGACACTGCTGGTGGTCACAGCTCACACGACCCCATTTTCCAGATGAGACAGTCAAGGCGCATGAAGGCTAAATAACTGGCCCAAGGTCTCATGGCTGAGAAGTGGCAGAGCCTAAACGCAAAACCCAGGCCATCCTGCTCAGGGCAGAAGAGAGAAACTGGAGGTTCTGTGGCCCCGGGGCCTGTCCAAAGTCCCCACCCACTTTCTGTGCCACCACCACGAACACAAAGTCGATGCTGCTACACCCCTCAACCGCACGTAGTGTGGTCAGACCGAGCCCACTGCCCATCTGGTGGACGCCATGGTGGTGAGTGGGCACTTCCCTGGTGGTTAACAATGGTGGGCATCCTTTCACGTTGAATGTCTGTGATGGTTGGTTTCATGGCTCACCTGGGTGGCGGTCCCCACTTATTTCATCACACCACACCCAGGTGCTGCTGGGAGCGTGTTCTGTAGATGTGGTGGATCTACGATCAGTGGACTTGAAGTGAAGGATGACCCTTGATTGTGCAGGTGGGCCTCACCCAATCAGTCGAATGCCTTAGGAGCGAATGCTGAGGTTTCCCAGGAAGGAAGAAATTCTGCCTGAAGACCGCAGGACCTGTTCTTGCCTCGGTTCCCACCTGCTGGCCTGCCAAGCGGATTTCAGACCTAATGGCCCCATAACTGTGCCAACCGATTCTTCAAAAGAAAGGATATAGACCTCCTACTGGTTCTGCATCTCAGACTGACCCAGAGGCTGCTCACGCTTTCTCTTCTGTGAGTTGCCTGTGTATCTGGCAAATGCTTCTGTGAGTTGCTTGTGTATCTGGCAAATGCTTCTGTGAGTTACCTGTGTATCTGGCAATGCAATATTGCAAATGCTGATACCTGGTCAGTTATGTGAGTTGAAATGGCATCCCCCAGGCTGTGACTTACCTTTACGCTGTCTTTTTGAAAACAAAATTGTCTTCCTTTCTGGTTTGTGGGTTTGTGTGTGTGTGCTGTTAATAAATCTCTGCCTTTAGGTCCTAAAGATATTCTGCCATATTTTCTTTTAAAAACGTCTGTAGTTTTCTTTTCACCACAGAGGCCTTTCGTCCACTAGAAACGGACACGTGTGTCGTGTGAGGTAAGGGTCACGTGGGTGCAGCCCCTCCTGGGGGTTACTGATGACACATCACGTGCATCCGCGCTAGTCTCCGAATTGCGCACCTTGGATTTCCCGTCAGTTCTCCACATTCTGTGGAGCGTGCAGCCGGGTGGGCTTGGTGATGTAGGAAAACACTACCCAGGAGAGGACACTAGATTCTACAGTGTGTCTTCTTAAAGGAGATTTTCTCCGACCACATAAAGTATTTATGCTGGAATTTCAACGTGGCGTGTTTGGAGACCTAAGAGGTTTTTACGAGATTATTGACAACACGGCGGCTCTTCCCTTGGAACACGGCAACGCCATCTGCCACCATCGCCGCTGGCCCAGTGCATCCCCAGCGAGGAAGCAGGAGGCCTGGGTTCCTGCTCAGCACACACAGCCCAGCCTGACTTGCTGCAGGATCGGCTGAGGATATGTCATTTGAACTTATGAAAACAGCCTGTTCTTGCCATAAAATATTTCAGCCAAGCCTCCAGCCCCACACTCCACAGGACTGTGTTAAGGTTCAGATTTTATTCTATTTTTTGTACATGAACACTCAATCCAGCGACATTTACAGAATAATTCATTTGTTCCCTACTGATTTGTGCTTTGCCTTGCTGTGCGTTTGGCTGATATTGATTGGATGTTGGATGTTGTATATGGAAAATTGTAGAAACAGTTTTAAGCCTGGGGTCTTTATCATCTTCCTCTGGAGAAGGTGTCCCATGTTTCTGGCTGGAAACAGGGGCACTCAGAGCCCAGGATCCCCTTCCTCCTGTCTCGGAGACTGAGTGGTCAGGAGCTGGTCTCTGGTCCCTGGGACTGCTCAGCTCTTTCTTTGCTCCCAGGTATTGGGGGAGGATGGGGGTCCCTGTCACTCTGTTAATTTCAGGTTTTCATTGACATGTGAGTCTGTTTCTGTGCGGTGTGGCCTGTTCTACTGGCTTATTTCCTGCCCCTGTGTCAGCATTACACCCCTTTACTTGCTCTGCCCTTCGGTGGGACAAAACCCATCCCCTGTTTCCTAGTTCAGGATTTCCTTAGCCGATTCTGAGCCTTTCCTCCTCCAGGTAAATTCTAAGGTGAGCTTAGCAACAAAGCAACCTGTTGAAGTTTGAATAGAGTTGTGATAAAAGTATGCCTTGGCTTTAGAGACACGACGTCTTCCTGATGTTGACCCTTCCCTTGCGTGAGCACAGTACACTTCCCAATTTAATCACTTTGTCTTATGTATCCTGATTATATATTCTTTAAAAAAAAGAATAGATTTTATTTTTTAAAACAGGTTTAGCTTTACAGAAACCTTGAGTGGAGAGTACAGAGAGTTCCCATATACCTCTTCCCCATTTTCCCTATTTTTATAACCTTGCTTTAGTGTGGTACATTTGTTACCATTGATGAACCCATACTGATAAATTATTATTAACTACACGAAGGTTCACTCCATGCTGTACATTCTATGGGTTTGGACAAATGCAGTCATTCCATGTATCCATTGTTACAATCTCATACAGACTAGTTTTCCTGCCCTAAAAATCCTGTGCTTTGCCTGTTTGTCCTTTATTCTTGCCCCCCAATCCCTGGCAACCACGGACTCTTTTTACTGCATAACTTTGCCTCTTCAGAATGTCCTGTAGTTGGAATCATACAGTCTGTAGCATTTTCAGATTGGCTTCTTTCTTGTCTTATTGATTTAGTTACCAATACTATTGCAATGTTTAATAGGAGTGGTGAGAGGAAAAATTCTTGCCTAGGTCCTGATCTTAGCAGGTAAGCATCTAGTTTCTCAATATTAAGTATTATATCAGCTATAAGTTTTTTTTTGCACATATACTTTATCAAGTTGAGGAAATTCCCTTCTGTTCTTAGTTTGCTGAGAGTTTTTATCATGAATGCAGGTTGGGTTTTGTCAAAAGAGTTTTCTGTATCTATTGATATGATCATTGATCTTTCTTCTTTAATCTGTTGATGTGATGGCTTATATTAATTGAATGTATACCTGGAATAAATCCCACTTGATTGTGGTGTATAATTCTTTTTACACATTGTTGGATTCAATTTGCTAATAGTTTGTTGAGGGTTTTTGCATCTTTGTTCACAATATGTATTGGCCTGTAGTTTTCCTTTCTTGTAATGTCTTTATCTGATTTTAGCATAAGTGCAATGGTAACCTCATAGAATTAGTTAGAAAATTGTCCTTCTGCTTCTATTTTCTGTAAGAAGTTGGAGAGGATTGGTATCATTTCTTGCTTATATGTTTGATAAAATTTACCAGTGAAACCATCTGGGCCTGGTGCTTTCTTTTTTGGAATATTATTAACTACTGATTCATTTTATTTTAATAGATTAGATTCAGATTGTCTATTTCCTCTTGTGTGAGTTTTGGTGGCTTTTGTCTTTGAAAAAATTGGCCTATTTCATCTATGTTATCAAATCTGTGGGCATGGAGCTGTTTGTAATATTCCTTTATTATCTTATGTCAATGGGATCAGTAGTGATGACTCCTCTTTCATTATAGACATTAATAATTTGTGTCTTCTCTTTTTTCTTTGTTAGCTTGGTTAGAGGTTTATCAATTTTAAAGATCTTTTCAGAGAATCAGTTTTTGATTTCATTGACTTTTTCTATTGCTTTCCTATTTCCAATTTCAGTGATAGCTGCTCTAAATTTTATTATTTTCTTTTCCTTGCCTTAGGTTTATATGGGTTTTCATTCTTTAGTTTCCTTAGGTGGGAGCTTAGATTATTGATTTTAGATTTTTCTTCTTTTCTAATATGCATTCAATGCTGTAAATTTCTAGCAACTGTTTTCATTATATCCCACAAGGTTTGATAAGTTGTATTTTTATCTACATTTAGTTCAAAATATTTTAAGATTTCTTTTGAGACTTCTTTTATGAAGAAGACTCAGGTGTTTTATAAAAGTTATTTAATCTCCAAATATTTTGAGATTTTTTTCCAGCTGTCTTTCTCTTATTGATTTCTAATTTGATTCCATTTTGGTCTGAGAGCATACTTTATATGATTTCTCTTCTTTTAAATTTCTTAAGGTGTGTTTTATGGGCCAGCATGGGATCTATCTTGGTGAGTATTTCATGTGAGATTGAATAGAATGTGTATTCTGCTGTGTTGGATGACCTATTCAATAAACGTCAATTAGATCCAGTTGATTGATGGAGCTGTTCAGTTCAACTATATCTTACTGATTTTCTGCCTGCTGGATCTGTCCATTACTGATGGCGGGTGTTGAATTCTCCAACTATAATAGTGAATTTATCTGTTTCTTTTTATCAATTCTATCAACTTTTGCTTCACATATTTTGAAGCTTTGTTGTTAGATGCATACATGTTAGTCCTTGTTATGTTTTCTTGGAAAACTGACCACTTTGTCATTATGTAACGCCCCTCTTTATCCCTGATATTTTCCTTGTTCTGAAGTCTGCTTTGTCTGAAATTAATACAGTTTCTCCAGCTTTCTTTTGATTAATGTTAGCATAAAATATATTTTCCCATCTCTTATAATCTATCTGTGTCCTTATATTTAGTTAATTTCTTGTAGACAACATAGTTTGGTCTTTTTTTTTTAATACTCTGAAAGTCTGTCTTTTAATTGGTATACTTAAATCATTCACATTTGAAGTGATCAGTGACAATGGTTGGATTAATATCTACCATGTTTGTTTTCAATTAGTTGCACTTGTACTTCGTTGATCCCCCCCACCATTTTCTGCAGTTTTAATTGAGCGTTTTATATGATTCTATTTTCTCTCCTCTATTGGTATAGCAATTATACTTCCTTTTTAAAACTTTGAGGTGGTTGTCCTGGAGTTTGCAATACACTCTTACAACTAATCTAAGTCTACTCTCAGTAACACTAAATCACTTCATGGGTAATTCAGGTAACTTTTAACAGAATATTCCCAATTACTCCCCCTTATCTGTAATATAATTGCTGTCATGCATTTCACTTATCCATATGCAATCATCTCCCAACACATTGTTTCTGTTATCACTTTGAACAGTTATTTATTAGATCAGGTAAGATTAAGAAAAATAAAAGATTTTATTTTACCTTTGTTTATTCCTTCTCTGAAGCTTTTTCTTTCTTTCTCTTGATCTGAGTATATGGCCCATATCATTTTCTTTCTCTGCAAAGAGCTTCTTTTTATATTTCATGCCAGGTGGGTCTACTGGCAACAATTTCTCTAAGCTTTTGTTTGTCTGAAAAAGTCTTTATTTTTCCTTCACTTTTGAAGGATAATTTCTCTGCACAGAATTCTAGTTTAATGTTTTTTCTTTTAACACTTTAAATATTTCACTTCACTCCCTTCTTGCTTGCATGGTTTCCGATGAGAGGTTCAGTGTAATTCTTATTTGTGTTCTTCTAAAGGTAAGGTGTATTTATTCTCTGGCTTATTTCAAAATATTCTCTTTGTTTTTTGTTTGTTTGTTTGTTTTGTATTTTAAATATGATATGCCTTGGTGTAGATTTTGTGCTACTTATCCTGCTTGGTGTTCCCTGAGATTCCTGGATCTGTGGTTTGATGTCTGTCATTAATTTTGGAAAATCCTCAGCCATTGTTACTTCAAATACTTCTTCTGCTTCTTTCTTTCTTCTCCTTTTGATATTCCCATTACATGTATCTTGCACTTTTTGATATGGTCCCACACTTCCTGGGTGCTCTGTCCTTCTTTTCATTCTTTTTTTTTTCTTTGCATTTCAGTTTGACAAGTTTCCATTTACTTACCTTCAAGCTTACTGACTCTTTCCTCAGTTGTGTTCAGCCTACTGATGAGATATTCTTCATTTCTGTTGCAGTGCATGTGATTTCTAACATTTCCCTTTGATTCATTCTTAGAGTTTCCATCTCTCTGCTTAGAGTACCCATATGATCTTGCATGTGGTCTACTTTTTCCATTAGCGTCCTTAACCTATTAATCATAGGTATTTTAAATTCTTGATCTGATTATTCAAAAGTCTCTGTCATATCTGAGTCTTGTTTTGTGTTTTTTCTTACCTTTTAGCATGACTTTTTGATGTTGTTTTTGTTCACATCCAGACCTAATATATCAGGCCAGAGAAGCTGAGGTAATTAGGCTTTTAGTGTGAGGTTTTATGTTAATCAGGCTCTTCCAAGAAATAAAAGAGGAGGGAGTACATTCCAACTTATTTTATGAAGCCAGTATTACCCTGACACCAAAACCAGACAAAGACATCAAAAGAAAAATAAACTACGGACTAATATATATTCCAAATATAGACACAGAAATTCTAACAAATACTGGGAAACAAGTTTAGCAACACATAAAAAGTAGAGAACATGCCAAATGGGATTTGTCCCAAAAGTTAAAGGATGGTTTAACATTTGAAAATCAAATAATATAATATGCTATGTCAGTAGCATAAAAGATAAAAAGCAAAAACTACATGGTCATCTCGATAGACACAAGAAAAGCCTTTGACAATATTCAACACTGTTGCATAATTTAAAAAAAACCTCAACAAACTAGGATAAGAAGAGGAATTCCTCGACCTGATAAAAGGCGTCTGGGGAAAAGCCACAGCTGACATCATAGTTAATAGTGAAAGATGGAATGCTTTCCTCCTAAGTTTAGGAACAAGAAAAGGATGTCTGCTCTTGACAGATATCTTCAATATTGTCCTGGAAGTTCTTGGCAGAACAAATAAATAAAATGCATACAGATTGGAAAGAAAGAATTTGAACTATTTCTATATGCAAATGATGTAAACTTGTATATAGAAAACCATAAGAAGTTCCCCACAAGCCGTTAAACTAATAAGCGTGTTCACCAAGATTCAGGATGCAAAGTCAATATATAAAATCCATTTATTTCTATACTCTTGCAAAGAACAATTCAGAAATGAAACTATGAAAGTAATTTCAGTTAAAATAGCATCAAAATAATAAAATATTTAAAAATAATTTTAACAAATAAGCGCAAAATGCATAGCCTGCTAACTGCAAAACACTGTTTTGCAAAAAGTGAAGAAGACCTAATAACTGGAAAGAAACCCCATGTTCATGGTTTGGAAGCATTAATATTGTTAAGATGGCCATACTCCCAAAATAGATCTAAATGTTCAACGCAATCCCCAAAATAATCTCTATTGCCTTTCTTGTAGCTATAGACCAGCTGACCCTAAAACTCACACACAAAATCAGGGGATCTAGAATAGCCAAAACTATCTTGAAAAAGAATAACAAAGTTGGAGGACTCACTTTCTACAATTTTGAAACTTACTGCTCTGCTACCATAATCAAGACAGTGTGGTACTGGCATAGGGATAGACAGGTAGGTCTGTGGAATAGATTTGAGAGTCCAGAAATAAACCCATGTATCTACGGCCAGTTGATTTCTGAAGAGAGTGCCAAGACAATTCAATGGGGGAGATGAATAACTTTTTCAATGATTGGTGTTGAGACACCTGGATTTCCATGCATGAAAGGATGAAGTTACACCAAAAATTAACTCAACATGTAACATAGACAAAAGTTAACTCTTAAATGTAAGAGCTAAAACTATGAAGCTATTAGGAAAAAATGTGGGTGTATACTTCATGACCTTGGACTAGAGAGGCAGTGGTTTCTTAGATACTACATCAAAACATAAGCAAAGGGCTTCCCTGGTGGCGCAGTGGTTGAGAATCTGCCTGACAATGCAGGGGACACGGGTTCGAGCCCTGGTCTGGGAAGATCCCACATGCCGCGGAGCAACTAGGCCCGTGAGCCACAGCTACTGAGCCTGCGCGTCTGGAGCCTGTGCTCCGCAACAAGAGAGGCCACGATAGTGAGAGGCCCGCGCACCGCGATGAAGAGTGGCCCCCGCTCGCCACAACTAGAGAAAGCCCTAGCACAGAAACGAAGACCCAACACAGCCATAAATAAAAAAAAAAAAACAAAAAAAAAAAACCATAAGCAAAAAAACCAAAAACCAAAAAACAAAAAGCAGAAAAAAAAGATTAGTTGGACTTCATCAAAATTAAAAACTTTTGTTCTGCACAGAACACCACCAAGAAAGGGAAAAAGGCAATCTACAGAATGAGAAAAAATATTTGCAAATCATAGAAGAGACTTGTATCTAGAACATATAAAGAACTTTTAACTCAGTAGTAAAAAGATAAATAGCCCAATTAAAAATGGGCAAGGGTTTGACTAGACCTTTCTCCAAAGAAGATAAACAACTGGCCAATCAGCGCATGAAAAGCTGCTCAGCATCATTGTCATCAGAAAAATGCAAGTCAAAATCACAATGAGTTACTGCTTCAAACCCATTAGAGTGGCTTTAATAAAAAAAGATAGATAATTTCAAATGCTGGAGATAATGTGGAGAAATTGGAATCCTCATGCACTGCTGATGGAATTACAAAATGGAACAGCTTCCTTAGCACACAGGCTGTCAGTGCTGTGAGCTAAATGTTTGTATCCCCTCCCCATTCATACCTTGAAGCCCTAATCCCTGAGGTGAGGGTATTTGGAGGTGGGGCTTTGGGAGGAAAGTAGGTCATGAGGGTGGAGCCCTCACGAGGAGATGAGAGCCCTTGTAAGAAATGACAGGTGAAACACGCTTACTTTCTCTACCTGTGGGGACACAGTGAGAAGGTGGCCATCTGCAAACTGGGCAGAGGGCTCTCACCAGAGCCCCACCCTGATCTGGGACTTCTCAGCCTGCAGAACTGTGAGAAATAATTTCTGTTGTTTAAGCACCCCCCCAGTCCGTGATCTTTGGTTAAAGCAGCCTGAGCTAAGAGAGGCATGTTCTCAGAGGATAAACAGAACTGCCATATGACCCAGCAATTCCACGGCTTGCTGTATCCCCGAGATCAAGGAAAACAAGTGCCCACACAGCAGCTTATACACAAACGCTGAGAGCAGCATTACTCATAACAGCCCCAAACTGGAAAAAACCTCAGTGTTCATTAACTGATGAATGGATAAATCAAACGTAGTATGTTCATAAAATGGAATATTGTTTGGCAATAGAAAGAAATGACGTACTGTCATACTACAGCATGAGGAACCTCGAAAACATGATGCTCAGGGAAAGAAGTCAGACACAAAAGGCCACATATTGTATATTTCAATTTCAATGAGATGTCCAGAATAGGCAAATCTATATAGAGAGAAAGTAGGTTAGAATTGCCTAGGACAGGGATGGGAGGGGGAGAAGTTGGGGTAAATGGGAGTGACTGGTGGTGGGTGCTGGGTTTCTTTTTTGTCATGATGAAATGTCCTAAGTGAATGCAGGATTTGTGAATTGTCTCAGCAGAGCTGTTATATAAAACATGAAATGATATGGTTCCTAAATTATGAAGATTTTGTTCCTTCCTTCCTAATTTAATGTTTATATTTGATTAGTTTCCTTTGTTTTGGTTTGTTTTTTGTTTTTCTTGCTTGTCAAGACACTTAGGCAAGACAGGAGAGAAGCAGTGAGAAAGGGCATCCTTGTCTGGCTGTTGCCTGTAATGAAATGGTTTCTACAGTTTGCTGTAGGTTTTCTGAAAGTCTGGATCACCTTAAAGAAGACGCCTTGTATTCTTTGCTAAGCATTTTTGTCCTGAATGGGCACTGAATTTTATCACATGCTATTTCGGTATCTATTTAGGTGATTGTATTTGTTTTTCTTCATTCTGTTATTTTGGGGTATCCCAATAATAGATTTTCTTATGGTGAGCTGCTTCAGAAGTCCCATGATCATGCTTGGTAATGATATACAGTGCTACCTATGAATTGCTGGTATTTTTTTTTTGTATTTCCCTGTGAGATAGCTTTATAATTTTCTCTTCTTATACTATCTTGTCCAGTTTGGGTGTCCAAGTTGGATATATGTCCTTATGTTTTTAAAATAAAATTTTATATATGGTAAAATTAAATTTTATTGCATAGAACAATGTATTTTGACAAAGGCATAGTCACGTCAACATTACAGTGGAGATGTAGAAGGGTAGCAACAGCCCCAAGTGCCCCTGTGCTGCTGATCTGTGATCAATTCCTCTCCGTTCCCCCCAGCCCTGACCACACCGGACCTGTTCCCCATTCCTAGACTGCTTTTTCAGAATGTCATAGAAATGGAATGATACACATAGCCTCATGAGTCAGACCCCTTTTACTTAGCAGAATGTGGTTCTGTCACCCATTTGTTGGCATTAGTCAAGAACTGGTTACTGTGTGTTTCTGAGTGTATTTCTTTGTACAGATAGTTGATGACTCCATTGAAATGAATTCTCAAGTTTGGTGTAGGTTTCTGAGTCTTGACCAGGTCAAAGAACTTGTCTTTGTCTCTTCGTTTGTTGAAGGACATTTGGGTTGTTTCCAGTTTGGGGCTGCCATATATTCTTACATTCAGATTTTTGTGTGACTCTAAGTTGTCATTTCTTCTTACACCAAGGAATGCGGTTGCTGGGTCATTTGAAACTGTATGTTGCACTTTACAAGAAACGGCCTTTTTAGAAGAAAGCTCCTCTTTTCCATAGTGGCTGTACCATCTGGCATTCCCACCAGCAGTGAGTGAGAAATTCAGTTGCTCCTTCTGCCACCTAACTGCCCGCTGACATTGTAGTTTTTGTTGTTGTTGTTGATTTGGTCTAGTTTTAACAATTCTAGTGGGTTGAAGTGGTATCTCCTTGTGGCTTTTGTTTGTGTTTCCCTAATGATCAATGATGTTGAGCACCTTTGTGTGTGCTCATTTGCAACCCAGATATCTTCTTTGGTGGAATGTCTGCTCAAAAATTTTTGCCTTTTTTAAAATTTGGAGTGTTGTTTTCTTATTGCTGAATTTTTATGGTTCATATATTGCAGATACAAGTCTTTTGTGGGATATGTGATGTGCAAATATTTTCTCCAAGTCTGTGGCTTGTCTTTTCATTCTCCTGTGTCTTGCCTAGGTCAAAAGTTTTTAATTTTTGCAAAGTCTCATTTACATATTTTTTTCTGTTATGGATCATACTCTTGGTGTTTGTATCTAAAATTTTTTTGCCTAACCTTAGCTCACAAAGATTTTCTCCTCTGCTTTCTTTGAGAAGGTTTATAGCTTACATTTTACGTGTAAGTCTTTGATCCTTTCTGAGTTAGATTTTGTAAAAGGTGCCGGTATGGGTCAAATCCTCTCTCTTTGTCTCTCTCTCTCCTCTGGCATATGGATGTACAATTGTGGGACAGGCTCTCCTTTATCCCTTGAATTGCCTTTGCATCTTTGTCAGAAATCAATTCACCATATTCATGTGGGTCTGTTTTTGGACTCTGCTCTGTTCCATTGACCTATATGTCTATCCTTTTACCAATACCACATTTTCTTGATTACTGTAGCTTTATAGTGTGCCTTGAAATCAGTGAGAATCCTTCAACTTTGTTCTTTTTTTCCCCACAGTTGATTTGGCTATTCTAGTTCCTATGCCATTTCCTATTGATTTCAAATCCTTATTAAGCTTTATTTGTTTTATGTATTAATTCCTTATAAGTTAATCTCTCACAATAACTGTAGATTTGGAAAATTCTCCTACAAGTTCATGGTTTTTATTATTTATTCTTTTTACTATGTGATGTTCCTTTTTAATCCCTATTAAACCTTTTTGACTTAAATTATATTCCCTCTCTCTTGCTACATCCCTTTCTTTTATGTAGTATTTTTCATGTATGTATATATTTCCATCCCTTTATTTTCAGCTTCTCTGTGTGGTTTGCTTTCAGATATGTTTCTTGTAGTCAGTAATTAGCTATGTTTAAAAATCCAGTATCATATTTTGGAACTTTTACTCCATGATTTTAATCCTTTTGCATATATTGAGATTCCTTATATGTTTAGAGTTATATCCAGATTATTTTATTTTATTTTTTTAATCCTTTTCAGTTCTTTTTCATTTTTGCCTTCTATAGGATTAATAGTACTATCTAAATTTGTTTTTTCTTTGTTGGTTTGGGTGTTATATATTTTAATTATATGATTTTAGTGGTTTTTCTTTACATTTTTTAATATTTAACTGTACAATTTTTCTAGGGAAATGCAGGTACTTAATACATGCTTCTCTTTCTCCTGTCAGTCACCCGTGAACCACTGAAAATCAATTCTATGTAAATGTATTAACCAAGAGTTTATTTCCCACTATTAAAAAAGGGGAAAATTTATAATGTATTATATATCCATCCCAAACTCTCAACCAATTTCCTAGACTGTATCTAAAACCTGGAAAACGTACCTATATAAAACTAAAAACCTAGCATATTAGGATATAAAATGTTTATGCATTGCTTCCAGATCACCAATGCTTGCTACGGTTGTTGACAAACCACTGCTTTGCAGGCAATAATATGTCTCGTTTATATGCTGTTCCGCAAACATTATGTTTGTCACACAGCATGGCAAATCACACACAGAAATAAATAAACTTGTTGGAAAAATGCAGACTAAAATTCTTAATAAAACTCAAGGCCAGTTCCTTCCCAAATGAGGTAGAGACTTGAAGCTCCAAGTCAACTGAGAAGAGGGGTGGATGAGGGTGGAGGGGGTTACTATATCCTGGTTGTGGAAGAGGTGTGCAAAGGAGCAGGGTGAGGAAGGGTCTTTGGGACAAGTCATCAGACTCAGGAGACCTGTGAAAGATTCTGTACCATTTAGGGGCTGCTGTAGAGACTTCTGTGGAAGGGGGCTTGACAAATCTTCAGAGGAGTTGGTCAACACTTTTGGATGAAACAATTGCAAAATGCAGTCTTACTTCTTCCCTTGATGTTGACTTTCATAAATTTATTTATGTGGGGTTCTAAGAGATATCGGGCTGCTTGTTTCCTCCTTCTTCGGAGGGTGCCCATATGTCACAGTGAGATTCAAGGCTAATGTTTGACACTGCATCAGCATGGACCTCCTGGAGTGATGCCTGTCTTGGGACCAGCAACATCCCAGGTGTACATCCCTGCCCTTGGCATTCTCCTTAGAAGGAGGAGCCATTTTTTTTTCATGTGTCACTAAGAAAGAAACATGCCAAAGGTAAGGGGTCTGATTGGAGCCCCCTGCGTAAACCTGGGACCCCAAAGGGCTGCAGCCTTGCTGTAAATGAGAAAGAAACCCACTGTGTGGAAAGAGGGAGCAAGGAAAACTGCTCTCTCCTCTGAAATTTTAAACCAAGTCTACATACTCAGGTTTACAGTTTGAAATCAAATCTTAACTGTACATTTTAACCTCAAGTGGTCATGGGTCAGTAGTACTCTCAGGTGCCTGGCAGGGCAAATGCAACTTCTCCCTGGGAGTTGTTTCCAATCTAGACTAAGACTGGTCATAAGTGACTTTCAACTGTCACAGGTATTCTAATTTCAGAAATGTTAAAGGATGAAACAATGCACAAGGAACTGATGAAGCGCAGTGTGTGTGTGTGTCTGTGTGTGTGCGCGTGTGTGCATGTGCACATGCATGTCCACATCTGTATATCTACATAAATCACGTCTCTCTAGGTGGCATTCAAGGTGAGTTCCTCAATGTCCTCTCCAACTCACTAATTCTATCTTTAACTGCATTCTGCCTAAAATGTATTCCTTTTATAGCATATATTATTTCAAGAACGTTAAATTTTTCCCTAGTTTTCTAATTGTTTTTTTTAAAATGCCTGTCATTATTACTTAGATGCCTTTTTCATTTTTCTATAGTTTCTTGTACTTTTAAGCAGACATTCTCCCTCATTTCCTTCTGCTATTTCTTTAGGCACTCTAAACATAATTCTTTCAGTCATAGACTAATTGTTCCATGCAATTAGCTTCATCTGGAGTTGCTTCATGTCCTGATGATCGATTTTATTATCAGTTAGGACATTCCTGTGTTGAGGGTGAGAGGAGGTTTTGGCTTTTCCCCCCCACACCCCATTTTTCTGCTTTTGTATTTGTCCGTCACCCTGGAGCAGCCCCCAACCCCACCGCAGGTCCTGGGGGGCCTCTCTCCCTCATGGTGCATCTCTCTCTGGTTCTTCCTGTTTCTCACCATCAGCTTCTTGCTGGGCCCACGGATTCTCTCCTCTTTATGTCTCTCTTCTCTTTTGTTCAAGCAACAAGTAGTTTTGGACACCGACTTTGAACCAACCTCTGTCCTATCTTCTCTCTCCTTCTTTTAATGATCATTTTATGGAAATGGATCCTATTTTATTGATTACTGTTTATATTAAGTACTTTTATGAGCTCTGCTTTCACATACAAGAAGGTTAGTGGAATGGCGTGTATTTCTATGAGCTCTGCTTTCACGTACAAGAAGGTTAGTGGAATGGCGTGTATTTCTATGAGCTCTGCTTTCACGTACAAGAAGGTTAGTGGAATGGCGTGTATTTCTATGAGCTCTGCTTTCACGTACAAGAAGGTTAGTGGAATGGCGTGTATTTCTATGAGCTCTGCTTTCACGTACAAGAAGGGTAGTGGAATGGCGTGTATTTCTATGAGCTCTGCTTTCACGTACAAGAAGGGTAGTGGAATGGCGTGTATTTCTATGAGCTCTGCTTTCACGTACAAGAAGGTTAGTGGAATGGCGTGTATTTCTATGAGCTCTGCTTTCACGTACAAGAAGGGTAGTGGAATGGCGTGTATTTCTATGAGCTCTGCTTTCACGTACAAGAAGGGTAGTGGAATGGCGTGTATTTCTATGAGCTCTGCTTTCACGTACAAGAAGGGTAGTGGAATGGCGTGTATTTCTATGAAGAGGGTCTTCTCTCTTCTCTGAGCCTTAATGGATTTACTACTTTACTTTCTGCAAGTCGCTGTCCTTCTGTTATAACGTCAGTTCCTCATTCTTGTGCAGCACTTTGCAACCTGAAAATGCTTTCTTTTCCATCAACTCAGGTATCCTTTCAACCAGTTGCCATGGGCAGCAGATGGGGCAGATATTCATCCTGTTTTACAAGGGTAACCTGAGGCTCAGAGAGGTTAGGTCTGTCCCAGGGCCACCAGCCAATAAGAAGCCAAGCAGAAACACAACCCAAACCATCTCATAATTTAAACACCTGCGTCAGACTCTTCAGATGAGACTCAGAACATTGCCTGTGCAGGGGTCACATCTTCTTTCTTGGTATCCCTCCTTGGACCTAGCACATGTCTGGTCATGTGATATACTTACATAAATGAAACGTTTGATGAAAGTGCCTGGGAGAGAGTGGACTTTATGTATCTCAGGCAGGGACTGTGGCTGAACAAGTCCTGCAGAATCCTGCACCCCTGCAGGCCCAAAGGATGACCTGCAGGACCTGGGGAAGACACATGCCTACAGAAGTGTGTGAAGGAGGATGGGCTGCTGCCGGCCCTCGTTCTCTAGCGGAGGAGGATTTATGTCCCAGCCCCAGCAAAGGGGCTTCCAGGACCACTCATCACATTCATGTTAGAAAAAAGATATCGATTCACATTACTGAGTTGACTGAAGGCAGAGGCAGTATTTATTTGGAGCTGTGCTCCTGATGTAATAGCACTTAGATTACAATATTTTCTGTAATTACTTAAAAATGACAATGCATATTGAGTTAGTGATAAATCAGAGGCAATTTAAATAATGTCACCAGGAATCAAGGAGCATAAATTCTGTGGGTTTCATCCCAGCCAACGAGCCATTGCTTCAAAGAGTGGGCAGTGTCTTGACACTCAGCACCATCTGGGGAGGGGCCAGGGTCCCGGGCTCTGACCTTGGCCTGTGGCGTCTGGTCCTCCTGATCTGGCCACTCTGGGCGCGGCGGGCAAGCACAGGCTGGAGCCTGGAGCACAGAGGAGGCCGGGCTGGTGCCGAGGGCTGTCCATGTCCTGGGGCAGCAGCAGCGGCAGGGAAGAGGCTCTGCCAAGAGTCCTGCAGCTCAGGAAGGTGGCAGCCACCTGAGCCCCTGGCCTGATGCCCAGGATCCCCTCTCGCCCCCCCCTGCCCCCCCCCCCCCGCTCACCCTGCGCAGGTGCAGTCTCCCTCGGGGCAAAACGCACGCATTTACAAGGGTCCTGGGGCTGCCTCCAGTGACTGTTTGGTTTCTCCAGTAGCTTAGTAGGGCTCCACATGGGCTCTGGGCCCCCACTCTCTGCAGAGGTGGAGGGGGTGGTGGTTTCCTTTAGGGCTGAGAGGTCATTTGCTGGATGGGTCTGACTCCAGTGGGTGGTGGGGAGAAAGGAGGTGATGTTTATTGAGCCCCAATCATGAGCTGAGCGCTCCCCTGGCTGCCTTCTTTATGGCATTAATTCAAGCCATGTGCTTGCAAATAACAGAAGCAAACTCGGGTCACCATAAGCGAGAAACAGGAGCTGGTTATGGGGATTCTTGAGTATCTCGTGTGATGCGGGGAGGAGTGTGGACTGGACCTTGGAAAGGCGGAAGGGTCAGACCAGGGTCAGATCAGGGTCATGTCTGGGTCGGACCAGGGTCGGATGGGGAGAAACATCCGTGTCTCTCCCCACTTTCTTCCTGCTCCTCGTGTGCTCGTCTGCTTTCGTCCTCCTCTTTCTGCAATTGTGTCCCTGCTCCTCTTGCTTCTTGCAGCCCCCGACCTGATGGTACAAGTCCAGCCCCTGGAAGACAGGGATTGTTCTTGGGCTCAAATCCGCATTCCCAGGGAAGGGTCAGGGGCCCACCCCAGTCCCATCAGGGTAGCGTTGCATTTACAAAACGACTGCCTTTGTCCCACTGGTGTGGACCAGCTGACATCCGAGCGGTCCTAGGAGCTGGCACACACGTTCAAGGGTGCCTCCGATATGGATGCCACTTCACTGCGTTACTCAGGGTGGCATCTTACGGGTGTTACCAGAGAACAAATTGTGCCCAAAGTGAGACAATGTGTAACACCCCAGCAGGATCTGAACCCACAGCTGCTGGGTCCAAGGAGCATGGTCTGTCTGCCGCAGCACTCCACCCCCGACCATGCTGCTCTGAGCTCCAGTTGGAGGATGTGGCACAAGCAAAGGGCTAGGGGCAGGCCGGCCAGCGCAGCAGGCAGCTTTGCCAGCTCCAAGTTGTTTCCTGGAGTGTTTCACCTCTGGGCTGGTTGGGTAGAGGTGACCCTTTATCCTGCTGGTGAGACTGTGAGGGTCCCCCAGACAGAGCCGTCGGCAGGAATGTTCGGCTCAGGGAACAGTATGGGATGGGGGATGTGTGTGTCCACTCTGCCTGGAGAGGCGAATCAAGTGGAAATGAAGACAGGTACCCAAAGCAAGGAGAGCATACAGTTCAGTAATGAACAAACGAGGAAATTATGTAATTTTTGTACCAGAGAACCCAGATTGGCTTCCTCTGTCCATCTTACTGGTGAAACAGCTGGCTTGCTGGCCACATAAATGCCCCTAGGACTCAGAGTTTTCACCCAAGATGGTTCAAGACCAAGTCTGCAAGATGCCAAGTCAAGAACATCTGTAATTCCCTTCAGTCATCCAGATTAGTGTTTTCCATTTTTTACTCCCACTGTGACACCAAGTGTCTGAAAACACTTGGAGGTTTCACTCAAGTCTCCATTCCCATCATGGTACCTGGCCCCCCATCAGTACAGCAAATACAGCATTACTAAAAACAAGCGAATAGCAGAAGGTTTAATGGCCCTCAAAATCAAGGTCAATTTCCGCCTTTCTAAATAACTTGGGAATTGTTTTTCCTCCAGTGTTCACATTTTCTAAGCTCCTTGATATTCTAAAAACATGAAACTGACTCTGATTTTGAATCAAGCTTGTTAGTCTTGAAAAGAAAATAGCCGTGCCCCAAATTGAGAGCTAACGTGGTCTGGAAGTAATAATGAGGGGAGCCTGACCGAGGAGGTGCCTCACTTTTCCTGGTACCAAGACCCCACCCTCCTTCAACCTCACCCTCAAGTGCATTTGGAGTTGGAAAGACCCACGTTCAAGTGGCAACTCTGCCTTATACTGTGTGTTCTTTGGTGAATGGCTTCACATTCTGGGTCTTGGTTTCCTCATTAAACACTAAAAAAAGGATATGTTCGGGTCTACATCAGAGGATGGTAGGAACAAAGTGAAATAGCATATGCAAAATAGCTGTACGCTTTTGAAAACCCTCTGTAAATGTACTCTCTTTCTTAATGATAGTAATAATTACAACCTCTATTAGTTCTTCTCCCAAACATTTATTTGGAACCTACTATGTGCAAATTCCCTGTGTCAGATGCTGGAGGAAGGAACTGGGTTGAAATTGTCAACTTGCAAAGTTTATAGTGTTTTTCTTGCAGGCTTGTTCTCCTGGAAACAAAATCACTATTCAGTACCTGGGACATTACAATAATACATTTTAATGAAAACTTAATTAATTTGAAAGGATGGCTTTGTTGTAAGTAGAAGGAAAGAAAAATCATTAAAAATTGATAAAGAGAGAGAAAAATGCTTTTATATAAGTCCATAGGAGACACATAGCGAGACAATGAATATTTCTAAAATAAGAAAACATAAAACTTGAGTTCATAAAGTTATTTCCTTAATTTGGAGGGCTGTTTCAACTTGTTCCCTGATAAAAATAAAAGAATCAAGCTCTGCAGCTTGTGCAAATGAATACAGAAATCAATGGAAGCTTTTTTCTTTTTAAACAGTTTTCCAGTGGGGTTCAACGACATGGGTTCATCTGGGGCTTCCAGCATTTGTTTGGTTTGGTTCTTGTAGTTCTCGTGGAAAAGCACAAATCTCAGGACCAGAAACCCAACCAAGTCCCTACAGCCTGCACACCACTCACTGGGCCCCTTCGCTGTTCAGACGTCTTCAGGGTCTCTCAGTTGCCTTCTGGGTCCAGCAGGGGCAGACAAGAGCGGCTGCTTGATGAGTGAAAGAGGCAGACCATGAGTAAAAGAGAGGCTGAGCTCCATTCCTGGCTCTGCCATTTACCAATTTGAATTAATTTATTAATTCTCGTATCCCGAGCAGGTCCCAGTCCCAACGGGAGCCTCGGATTTGCCACCTCTAAAATGGGTGAGTTCAAATCCAGCTCTGACACTATAGCCCAAGCTCTGTCCCCAGCGCTATGCGGCATCCGCCATGTTTGAAGAGGGAGGGGATAACTCTTCAGGGCCACGTGGTCGGATGCACAAGTCTCCCCCACCCCCATCCGATTCTTCAGGGTCCCCTAAATTGTTCCTGTTCATCTCTCTTCTGTTGGGCCCAGGGTGTGCTGGTAAGTATTTAATGGCCACTCAATGGGAAAAAGAGCCTGGATTTATGAGGTTTGCCAATTTCCATGGTGTAGATACTCCACTCTGACCCATTGCAGGCTACCCACGAGGTGCCACTGGATGCTGAGTTGGGAAGGATACTTCTCGCCTTGGGCTGTGCAAGCTGGCTCCAGCCCACCACTGGTTAGGTGTCTCTCAGTGACGGGAACTGCGTCATCGCTGGCTGACCGTGGAGGTGGGTCAGATGACATGAGCTAACAGTCATTGTTGCTGTTGAACCAGGCTCCCTGCTCAGTGCTTTACATAGATTGTCTCATGCAAGCATCAGCAGAGCCCCAGGATTTGATCCCTTGGCACAGATGGTACGTAACCTGCCCAAGGTCATGCAGCCTGGAGGAGGTGCTGTCTGGATGAACTCAGCCTGTCTAACTCCATAGCCCGGGCTTTCCGGCAATACACTACCCTAGATTTCAGCCTTGGTGCTTTCTGCTGCAGACAGTTTTTCCAACCTGCAGAAAAATGCCTTGAAACATCAAACAAGTCCATTTACATTTGGTTCCTTTATTTTCAACTCATTTATCAAATTTCCCGACGATTACCATGCATCTCTTTAATGCACCTGACCCATTCATAAACATATTGGTAAACATACTTTGATGGTGTTTTTCTTCCCTCTGAGAACTTGCAGTTACATGCCATTAAACGTTTTCTTTCTGTTTTGTTCTTGGGTTGGTCCCATTAACGGGCTAGAGTGCAGACATATGGGTCTTATATAAAAAAAGTGACTTTGGAACAGCTTTTCTGTGATTAGGGAAAGAAACAGCCTTAAGTAAAGGGAGCTATTTGGAGCAGAGAGGTTTTTAATTAGGATGATATTCTGGTGCTGAGTGACAGAGCAGTTCTTGAATAACAGAAGCAAGGACAGCTTTTCCTGAGAAGGGCATTGACATACACCAGCTTGCCAAGCTGATTTTTCAGGGAATTAAGCCCTTCACCCAAACTGGCAGAGACATGAAGCATTTGTCCAACTGAGCACAGTACAAAGTGCTTTGAAACACAAACAATTATCTGGAGAATCAGGCCACTTGCATTCAAAACTGGATAATTTGTCCTCATCAGCGGCAGTAGTAGCTACAAAGGGTTTGATTCTATGGGCTACTCTCCTTGGCCCTGGACAGACTGCCCCCAGGGAGATGGCAACCTCATGCCACTGAACGCAGTTTTAAATAAACTCATGATATGGAAGCACAGATTTGCAGACATCACTTGAGGTGAAATCAGCTCTCTGATGGTTAGCATAATGTAGCAGAAAGAGCATTTTCAACAAGTCATGGCACTGTTGTTTTCATAAAAGCG
The DNA here is from genome assembly GCF_965194805.1 of Balaenoptera borealis. Taxonomy (NCBI): domain Eukaryota; kingdom Metazoa; phylum Chordata; class Mammalia; order Artiodactyla; family Balaenopteridae; genus Balaenoptera; species Balaenoptera borealis. The sequence continues at coordinate 103,696,402 of NC_138870.1, forward strand.
ATAGCTACTCATTAAAAAATCCAAGCTGTATAAAGAAGAAAGCAACAAATGACCTAAAATCTTACTACTCAGAAATAATCACACAATTAACGACGTTTCCCGTTATCTTATCTGTCATTATGTACAAACAGCCCACACATGGTGGCATAAAACAGGGACTATCTTGTTATGCTCCTGGGTTCTGTGGGTCAGGAATTGGGACTGGGGTGTGTGTCTCTTCTCCATGGCGTCTGGGGCCTCAGCTGGGGAGACGCCATTGGATAGGAGTGGCTTGATGGGCTGGGTGCTGGAATCTACCCGAGGGGCCTTCGCTCAGATGTTTGGTGCCTGGGCCGTGAGGACTCTCACCAAGGCTACCAACCTCTCCAAGTGTCTGAGGCTGTCCCAGTGTGGTGGTTTGGTCTGCAGAGGGGGTGCCCCAAAGGGAGGACCTGGAGAGTGAGTGGTCCAAGAGACCATGGCAGAGGCTGTAAACCTCTTTCTGACCCCCGTTGGATCACACTGTGTTCTCTTCACCAGGAGGGAGTCCCTGAGGTCAGCTCAGTTCAAGAGGAGGGGGATTAGAGACCGCTTCTTGAAGAGGGAGGAACAAGGTCACGTGCCCAGAGCATTGGGGATGGGAGGCATTACCATGTTCATCTTCGAAAAATTCGCTCTACCGCCAGTGAACATCTTTCCAGATAACTCTTCAGGCTTGGGTACAAACGCGTGATGGGTAGGTGGTAGCCTCTATAGCAGGTGTAGAATCTGCAAAGGTAGATTGGTAGAAACACTTTCGTAAGAATGGCATTATTTAATCATGCTTTCAAAATCACGAATTCATAAATTTAACTCCTTTGGCATTTAACAGAAGAAAAACTGATACAAAATGGTAAGATTTGCTGAGCTTCAGATCATTTTTTTTAAACCACAAGAGATATTAGTTCCTCAGTGATCTCTCAGAGAATAAGGAAATAAATTATGAAAACCATTAAAAGCATGGAGTCATTATTTTTTAAGATACACTTTTTTTCAATTTTGGACAGTAAGAACTAACTCATGGCTAGAAAAAAAATGCTGTGATTCTAGTTTTTACACATTTTTTTGCTCTCCCTTGCCCCCTTGCCCAAGTTTTGTTGCTTATATTAGTTTTATTTTGTCAGGGTTTATGACATTGCCATTCTAGTGCAGCAGTGTTCCTTAAGTTGTTTAAAAGTCTTAGTTATGTGTTAATACAGACTTGGAGATCAGTTTTTGATGTATGTGTGTAGGTAGATATGTAAATATTTATGTTCACGGTCCCTCCCTCCTTTCCTCCCTCCCTCCCTCACTGTGGCTTCTTCCTAGTTTCTTTTCTGGCTTCATCTCTTGGTCGGATGCATTTTATCTGAGTGATTTTCATCAAGAAGGGCTCATAGGGGCATTAGTTCCAGATTCTTTGAAAATATGATTGAAAATACTTGCATCTTGCCTTTGATCTGCAGTCACCTCCGTGGGGGTAAACTGCTCCTGGGTTGCACACACTCCCTTCCCCTGTACAGTGTGCAAGGCTCCCCTTCCTCAGCTCTGGAAGTGCAGTGTTCTGCCCATGTCCTGGGGGACCATTTCACCTGCTCTGTCTCCTGGCTGCACTTAGAGGGCAGGTGGTGCTTTCTAACGGGTGCTCTTGAGGCCTGAGGATGTCGGGGGCAGCGGAGAAGTGGTAGCTGGGCCAGAGTGTGGTCCTTGGGCTCCATGTCATGGCCTCAGTCTCGTCCCTTCCTGCCCAGGGCCCTTCCTGCCCGAGCTGGCTCAGCGCCCTTCCTGCCTGAGCTGGGTTCCACGTTCTCTCTGTAAGCCCTCTTCTCTGCCTCGGTCCTTGGCGCTGCATCTGCGGCTGGGCAGGGAGGGGACCAGGTTGGGGGCGTCTGGAGCCAGGAGCTAAGCTCTAGACGTAGGACAGTCTGCCCCAGCTGGCAGCTGACAAACTCCACGTAACACCAAACAGAATTTGAGACCAGGGCTTCCAGCTTTGCCCGGTGTGGGTGGTGTGGGCATCATGGAGTCCTCAAGGTGGGGTGGAGGCTAAGGCAGGACAGGATTTAGAGTTTCATGACACTCTTTACCCCTTAACATGCCTTTGGGGTGGATTTAAAACTTCATGCTTCTCTGTGCCTCCGTTTCCCCCTTTGTAAGATGGAAATCGTCATAATCCTCACCTCGAAGGGTGCAGAGGTGGGGCTGCAGAGTGCTGGATACCATCTCCAGCAGGTCGTTGTCATGGTTACCGTGTCAGGGTTGGGAAGCGCCATCACCTGCATTGTTACTCTGGCACCCTGCCATGGGACCCTGCTGCCACAGAAGAGGACCCCCCGTAGCTGTGGCCCCCTCACTGCTCCTCCTTCCTGCCTCTCCCTGGTCTTAACTCTGAGCTGGGCCTTTCAGTTCCTTCCCTCTTGGGGCCTCTCTCCCCAGCTGGACCTTGGTGTCAGCTGTTCTCCCACGCTGCCCCCAGCCCTTTCGTCCCTGGGTTCCGCGCCCTGCTGGCGCCTTTGGTCTTAGACACACACCCTGGGCAGCTGCGTGTTGGCCTTTACTCTCATGCTGCCCATCGAGACCCTGGCTTTTTCCATTGAGTTTACAACATTAAATGATGCTCAGGGCCCATTGTCCCCCCATCAGCCACCTTATTGCTATTTTAAATGGTTTCTACTAAGCGTCTCTAACCGACTGCCCATAAAATAATGGAAGGAAAAGTATTCTCATTAAAAAGGAGTTTATCTGGGTTGTAAATGCGGGTCCGCTAATTGGGTCCTAAATGCCACGGCGGGACTGTTGATTACTGCTGTTGGAGAGAGCTGTGTGATCAAGGCTCATGTCACCTCAGGCCACTGGAGAAGGCCGTACTGGCGCTGCCCTGTCGGGGCTTCTGGTGGGAACAGAGGGGCCTTGTCCGATTGCTCAGAAGTAGACCCTTGGCAAGCAGCTGAGGTGGGGAAACAGCCTGGAACCAAGTCAAGAGGAGCTGGTGCCCGAGCCACCTCTCATTCCCGGAGCTCAGGGCACAGGGCCTGGCCTGGCCACGGTCTCGGTGACTCTCTGCAGGGTGAGGGTGAAGCCCAGTTCCTCTCTTGGAGGCGGGGAGGCTGGGCAGCTCCTGTGGGTCCTGGGTCAGAGGGGTCTGAGTACCAGCCTGGCATCTCCCCGCAGGAGCGGTGCCTCCGCCTCCCTTTGCCCACTTCTTCATCCCCAAATGCCAATAAAAATGCCCAGCTTGTGGGGCCATTGTGCGGGTTATGGGCCAAGCCCAGTGTTTGGCAAGCAGTAGGCACTTCATGAATGGCTCTTTAGCTGTAATCAGTAGTAGCTTTTCCCAGCCCTTCATTCAACAGGTGGTTTCAGAGCCTGACCCAGGTGCCTGCTTTGCTGACTTCAGGGGACATCACAGTCCTGTGCATTTTATGTTCCAGCGGAGGCCACGGAGAGTCAATGAGCAACGGGCAAATGGCCAAGGTCGTGTCATGTCACTGTAGGGGCGCTAGTGTGCTGGGTGAGGGGACAGGTCCATGTCACCGTAGGGGCTGTTTCAAAGGGACCTCTATTGGAGATGGCACTTAAACCCAGACCCACAGAGGCTGGGCTGTCATTACGACACGGGTCCTCTGCTTGGGTCGCCCGGCCCGGGAGAGCCTTGGCTGGGGCCTTCCCGAGATCCTGCTCCTCCAGCCCCTCCCATCAGGGCAGCCAAACAAGGATCCCACCTTTGCTTGTCGTTGATGCAAGATCCGGGTCAAAGGGTTTTCTTGCCCCTCCTCCAGCGGCATGTGCGTCTCCCCTTCTTCCAGAAGCAGCGGGTTCCCCTTGTTCTTGAGGATGGTGGGGGGCTTTGGAGTCACGGGCTGTGCTTGGAGCTTGTTCTCTGTGTCTGTCCATCGTCCCATGCGCTCCTGTTGTTGCAGGGACCCTCCCCCGTGGCTCTGGCAGCGCCCATTGGAGAAGAGCTTGTGGGTGAGTGCAGACCTCCTTCGGGTCTCGAGCGCCCAGTGATTCTGAACTGACACCCTGGCCACGGGCAGCCTTTAACCCACCTCTTCTTGCCCCGTCCACGGCGGCCACCTCTTCTGCCCAGGCTCTGCTACTGGGGGAAATTTGTCGTTATTCTCTAGAATCGTCGTAATGAAGTAGACTGGATATTTTTTTATTCCTTCAAGATTTGAGACTTGATTGATGCCCCAACATTTCGTAAGTGTTTGACATGTGTGCTTGAAAATAGAGTCTATTCTGCATTTGCTGGAGACAGGGCTTGATTTTGTAAGTCATGTTCTTCAAATTTTTTTCTATCTTCACTGACATTTTTCTGCCTGTTCTTTCACTTTCTGAGACATGTATTAAAATACCCCATTGGATTGTGGGTTTGTCTATATCTCCTTGTAGTTCTGTTGATGTTTGTTTATTGTTTCTTGAAGTTCTATTACTAGGTGCCCATAAATTTAGAATTTTTTTAAGGTTTTTTTTTTAAAAAATTTCTTTTTATTTTTGGCTGCGTTGGGTCTTCATTGCTGTGGGCGGGCTTTCTCTAGTTGCGGTGAGCGGGGGCTACTCTTTGTTGCCGTGCATGGGCTTCTCATTGCGGTGGCTTCTCTTCTTGCGGAGCACAAGCTCTAGGCACACAGGCTCAGTAGTTGTGGCACGTGAGCTCAGTAGTTGTGGCTCGCAGGCTCTAGAGTGCAGGCTCAGTAGTTGTGGCACACAGGCTTAGTTGCTCCACAGCATGTGGGATCTTCCCGGGCCAGGGCTCGAACCCGTGCCCCCTGTACTGGCAGGTGGATTCCTAACCACTGCCACCAGGGAAGTCCTAAATTTGGAATTTTTAAACCTTCCTAGTGCTTTGAAAATTTTATCATGAAGTGTTCCTCTTTATCTCTACATTTTTAAAACTTACAGTCTATTTTTTTCAGTATTTAGAAATTTATTCAAAAAATTAATTCATTTTAAAACAAAAATAGCAGTTTAGACAAATCCAAGAGTGATTTTTTAAATTAATAAATCATAAAATAGACAATTTATGGCTAGTATTATCATGGCAAGATAAAATACAGAGGTAAAAAATACACATGTATTTTTCCATTACAAAGGAAATCTGTTAACAGCTACAATAATTTCAAATGATAATTAATGAGAAACAACTTTACGTTAACACATTAAAAAATTCTACCTGAAACTAATGACTAAGTCAAGAAAAATTAGATAATCTGATTAGAATAACAGTTAAGAATTAAAACAATTGACATCTAAACATGCTCCATTTTTAGATGGTTTTGCTTTTAATTTTTATTTTTATTTAAATTAAATTTTTTATTTAATTTTATTTTTTCTTATTTATGTGCAGTCTACTAGCTCACTTTAACATTAACATAGTTTCACAGCTGTGGTAGGATATATGTATATCCTATGTATATATACATATATATACGTATACTGATATAGATATATATATATACACACACACAAGGGTATATATATATATATATATATATATACCTTTGTATCAGTATATGTGCTATAGAAACGTCTTTTTTCAACACCATGTGGGTACTGTTGTGTCTTGATTATTTTTTATCTGGCATGTGAGTCTTTATCTTTAGTTGGACAGTTTAGTGCAATTACATGTGATGCTATAACATGGATGAACCTTGAGGATGCTGTGCAAAGTGAAATAAGCGAGTCGCAGAAGGCAGATGGTATATGATTCCGCATGAGGGACTGAAAATAGTCAAGCCCATAGGAGCAGAGAGTAGCATGGTGGTTACCAGAGCCTGGAGGGAGGGGGAGCTGGGGAGCTGTGTGCAGTCAGTGTAAAGTTGCAGTTATGCAGGATGAATTCGTTCGAGAGCTCTGCTGAACAGCACAGGGCCTGCAGCCAGCAACACTGCATTGTGCACTTACATACTTGACCTTAATTTCTGAAGACTGTTTCCACTGCATGTAGCATTCTTGGTTGGCATCCATTTTCTTTTTAGCACTTTTAAGATGTCATTCATTATATTTTAGTTTTTTATTGTTTCTGTTGAAAAGTCAGCTGTTATTTTAATATTGGGTCTTTGAAAAAAAAATCCGTCTTTTTCTCCCATTAAAAAAATCCTCTTTGGGAGCTTCCCTGGTGGCGCAGTGGTTAGGAATCCGCCTGCCAATGCAAGGGACACGGGTTCGTGCCCCGGTCTGGGAGGATCCCACATGCCGCAGAGCAACTGGGCCCGTGAGCCACAACTACTGAGCCTGCGCGTCTGGAGCCTGTGCTCCGCAACGGGAGAGGCTGCGACAGTGAGGCCCGCGCATCGCGATGAAGAGTAGCCCCCGCTCTCCGCAACTGGAGAAAGCCCTTGCACAGAAACGAAGACCCAACACAGCCAAAAGTAAATAAATAGATAAATAAATTTAAAACAAAACAAAACAAAAAACCCTGCCGTATATGCGCATGTCCTCTCTATAAAAAAAAAAATCCTCTTTGTTTATGGTTATAAGCAGTTTTGCTGTGATATAGCTTGGTGGGGATTTTGTTTTATTTTTTCTGCTTGGGCTCTGTAAGGCTTCTTGTTTCTGTGGCTTGATGTCTTTCTTCAACTTTGGAAAGTTCTCAGCCATTATCTTTTCAATTTTTCTTTCTGACTAATTCACTCTCTTATCTTCTTTTGAGCTTCTGATTACAGGTATGTGAAATTGTTTCCCTGTGTTTTTTCTACTTTGTACCTGTTTCTCTATATTTGCCATCCTTTTGTACCTCTGTATTTTTATTCTGGATATTTTATTTTGACATCTATCTTCTATTCACTAAATCTCTCTTCACCTGCATCTAATCTGCTCTTAGACCCATCCACTTAATCTTATTTTCATAGTTGGATTTTTCAGTTTTAGAATTTCCATTTTTAAAAAAAGGAGTTTCCACTTCTATGCTGAAATTTCCAGTTGTGTCCCGTGTCCCCTTGATCATTGTAAACATAGTTATTTAAAAGTATTTGTCTGATAAGATCTAGGGTCCTGGTGATTCTGCTTCTGTTTTCTGTCATTTCTTCTGGTTTTGTTTGTGTCATCTTGACTCTTTCTGTGTATAGTTACCATGTGCATATGTTGTCCTTTTCAGGTTGTTTAAGAAATCCGTTGAGGCCTGGATGACGTCTTCCTTCAGAGACTATTGTTATTTCTGTCTGTTGCTGTTCAGCACTGGTGTCTGGGGTCACTTCAGTCAACTCCAAGTGCTGAGAGGATAATATGTAACCTATATCCCCTGAGAAAGCCATTACTGGATTCTAGGGTATTTGGCCCTTTGGTGTCCCAGCCAAAGCCAGAGGGGGCTCACCAGGACCCATTCCTGTGGTCCCAGACCCTCGAGGGAGTAAAGCACAGCTTAGTCTTTCAGCCCCAGGGAAAAGCAGCCACAAAAATAGGCTTGGTTTCCATTTTCCCACAGATCCTGGCCTGCTGATTTTCACTATTTTGTTAGTTCTCTAATGATTTTTTTTTGTTTTTATTTTTTAAAAAATCATAAAATGTGTAGAATATAAAATTTCCCATTTAAACTGTTTTTAAATGTACAGTTCAGGGGTATCAAATACATTCATAATGTTGTGTAAACATCACTACCAAGCATCTCCAGAACTCTTTTCATATTGAAAAACAAACTCTATATCCATTAAATGATAACTCCCCATCCACCTCCCAGCCCCCGGAAACCACCATTCTACTTTCTGTCTCTTTGATTTGGACTACTCTAAGTACCTCATGTAAGAGGAATCATATGATATTTGTCTTTTTGTGATTGGCTTATTTCATTTATCATAATGTCCTCAAGGTTCATCCATATTGTAACACATTGCAGAATTTCCTTCTTTTTAAGGCTGAATAATATTCCATTGTATGTATATGCCACATTCTGTTTATCCATTCATCTGTCAATGAACTCTTGGGTTGTTTCCATGCTTTAGCTATCACGAATCATGCTGCTATGAACATAGGTGTACAAACATCTCTTTGAGACCCTGCTTTCAGTTCTTTTGGATATATACCCAGAAGTAGAGTTGAGGAACTGCCATATTTCTACAGCAGGTGTGCCATTTTACATTCTCACCAGTGGTGTGCAAGGGTTCTAGCTTCTCTACATACTCTCCAATGCTTGTTGTTTTCTGTTTTCTTGAAAGTAGCTGTCCTGATGGGTGTGAGGTGGTATCTCATAATTGTTATTTGCACTTCCCTAATGATTAGTGATGTTGAGTGTCTTTTCATGTGCTTATTTACCATTTGTGTATCTTCTTTAAAGAAATGTCTATTCAAGTCCTTTGCCCATTTTTAAATGGAGGTTGTTGGTGTTGTTGAGTTTCATGAGTTTTCTGTATACCCTGGATACTAGTCCCTTACCAGATATATGATTTCCAAACATTTTCTCCCATTCTATGGTTTTCCTTTTTACTCTGTTGATTGTGTCCTTTGATGCACAAACTTTTAAAATTTTCATAAATTCCAATTTGTCTTTTTTGGGTTGTTGTTGCCTGTGCCTTTGGTGTCATATGCAAAAAAATCACTGCCAAATCTATATTATGTAGCTTTCATCCTATGTTTTCTTCTCTTGTTGTTTTAGGTCTTATATTTAGGTCCTTGATCCATTTTGAGTTAATTTTTTCTGTGGTTTTAGGTAAGGGTCCAAATTCATTCTTTTGCATGTGGATATCCAGTTCTCCTAGCACCATTTGTTGAAAAGATTATGCCTCTAAACATTCACAGTAAAACAAAACTCTCAGTTTCATTCAGGAATTTCCTTAGTGAAGCAGTGAAAACTACTAGTTTTATTAAATCTCCATCCTTGGCTACACAGTGTGTTAATATTTTGTGTGACCAATTGGGAAGCACACACAGAATACTGTGATGCGTGCTGAATACAGTGGTACTTGAGTTACAAGCTAAACTAGCCCCTGTTTTCACAAACATGGTTTTTACTTGAAAGAACAATGTGATGGACAAACTAGGCATATTCAAACTTGGGTGTTCAGCAGACATTTTCCCAAAAATGAAAGAAGTGAGCCTGTGACTTCAAGGAAAAAAACTGACAGTATTAAGCATAATATTATTGATAAACTTTGAATCTTCAAACAAAAATTAGGATTTAATAACACTTGCATCTGCTACCATGAGTTTGCCAGCACCCCAGTGCTTAAAGGCTTCTCTGATGAGTTTCTTGGTGATATTAACAAACGTGACTTCTTGATATTGGATAATAAAATACATCAACATTTAGAAAACCTGCATGGCTCAGTGAAGCAATAATTTCCAAATGGCCAATGCACGATGTTGTAAAACTACGTGTGATTAAAAGATCTACCTGAAGTGCAAGATTCAAAGCTTCTGATCTGGTCCTGGTTAGGATGAAGTCATCATGTTTGGTCTCTTGTTTCTTGAGCTCCTCATTGATGCTAATGTGTAGCCAATGTAAGAGCCCCTTCCTTTTCCAGTCTTTTAATTTACAAATGGGGTGAACCAAGGCCCAGTGAGGGAAAAGGTGAGCTCAGGCAGGGCTGGGCGGACTCGGGTTCCCTGTTCACCATCAGTAATTCTGGGGAGTAAAGAGAAAGGCTTTTTGCTGAGCCTCAGAGGCAGGCTTTGATCTGCTCCAGGGGTGCAGAGGGTGGGACCGAGCTGGGGAGCGTCATCGAGGGACAGAGGACAGCAGGCAGGGCCCGAGGGTGGGGCAGTGGGGGAGCCACCTGCCAGAACCTCACGGACCTTGTCTCCCACAGCAGACCCTTCTGTGAAGCTGGATTTTCTGGTTGTTCTAAAGGGTGGGGGGACATGGCGCCCATCTGGAGGGGTTGAGGGAGGCTCTCTGCAGAGGTGAGCCCAGACTTAAGGGCTGAGGTTTGTCCTGGAGTCAGCCCAGTGTGGGGATGGGGTACGTGAGAGGAAAGGGACGTCCCATGCCAGGGGCCAGCCCCGTGCCCAGACGGAGTTGGCAGATGGCTGGAAGGTCCTTTCTGCAGCCGAGCCAGGCCTGGTCTTCAAGTGTGAATTGAGGCTCAGGGACCCCCGCTTTCCCTCCTCCCTCACAGTACACCATTCATCAGGAGCTTCAGGTGCCAAAGCCCTGAACATGGTCTTGAATATTTTATTTAATTATATCTTCACAAACCCCACCAAGTGCCACTGGGGCCCTTTCATGGCTGATGAGAAAAATGGGGCTCGGAGGTGACCAGGGATTTGCTGGCCAGAGGCTGATCCTGGACGTGAACCCAGGTTCACCAGGCTCCAAACTCTCCCACAGCCCACGCACCTCCCCCCTTTAGGCCAGCTGTCAGATGGTGGAGGCTTGATTGGGAGCATAACAGGGAGTGATTTCAGAAGAGGCTGCTGGTGGTTATTTTGGGGATATTGGGATGCAGCTGGGATATAAGTGTCGAAAATATCTCCTGTGAGACGGAACCGGGCCCGAAGCTCTGCGCCCTGAATTTCAGCCCTGCTGAGGGCTCAGGCATCCTCAGGCAAAGCTAAACCCACCCCCAGGAGCCCGGGCCTTCCCTGCCGGGTGATGGTTCTCAGCCCCAGGCCCATGGTCTGGGCTTAACTGCCTCCTGCGGGCTCCTTCACGTGTTAATCACGTCACGGTCCTGCTGTACCTTTCAGCTCCTGCAGGTAAGTGTGCTCTGATTCTATTTCACAGACAAGTCCCTGGGAATGCAGCTGACAGGGGACAAGAGGAAATGTGCAGAGCGCCGATTTTGTCCATGGAGAGCACAGGTACCAATAAAAACTGAAAGAGACCTTCCTGGTCCTGGGACCCAGCATCCAGGTCTCACCTCCTCACTGGAGGAGCCGGGCAGCCCACACTTGAATCCATGTCTCTACCTACTGGCTGTGTGACCTTGGACAGTGACTTAACCTCTCTGAGCCTCCTTAGGTTGTGGGAGGATGCACCCCTGTGCATGGCCTCCTCCGGGCGGCAGGGGTGCTGAGAATGGGCTTGGCCGTCTCTCCTGCACCCCGTGGAACCCCGCTCAGAGCAGGTCTATCCTACTTGATTGAAGATTTTGAGAGAAACCCTAAGTGCAGAGTACGTTGTAGGTGCCGAGAAGTCTAGAAAAACTTCGATGAGTTAAATCTCTGCTCTTAAGTCCTTTTTAAATGCTGTTGGGTACAAAGAGAAAGGATGAGTATCAGTGTGGCCGGCAGAATTACACCCCCAAAGATATGCATGTTCTCATCCCTGGAACCTGTGAATAAGTTGTCACCAGGCAAAGGGGAATTAAAGTTGCAGATGGAATCAGGGTTACCTGGATTATCTGGGAGACTCCAGTGTAATCAGAGGGTCCTTGCAGGAGGGAGACAAGAGCGTGAGGGTCAGAGAGCAACCTGAGAGGGACCTGACCTGCTCTTGCTGGTTTTGGAAACGGAAGACGCCAGGAGCCAAGGAATGCAGGTGCCTCTAAAAGCTGGAAAAAGGCAAGGAAGGGATTCTCCCCGGAGCCTCCAGAGGAGCCCCGCCCACACCTTGACGTTAGCCCCGTGACCCATTTCAGACTCTGACCGCCACACGTGTCAGGGAATAGGCATGTGTGTTTGTTACTGCAGCGATAGGAAACTAACACTGGGGGCTGGATCTTTGCTGAAGCCGAGCTGCCCTGCGGAGGTTGCTGATGGGTGGCGGGCCTGTGTGCGCCTGGGTCTCCATGCTACCGGGCTTGCAGGGGGCAAAGCACATCCACAGTTCCCAGCTGCCCGGTGCTGGGTGCCACCCCGCCAGCACGCTGTGCGTGTCCTGCACTGGGCCTCACCTCATTTCATGCTCCCTGGGTCGGGGCACAGCTGCCCCCAGTTCACAGCAGAGGCAGCTCCAGCTGGCGGCTCTGTCCCCCCAGGGCCCTCTTCTCCAGGGCCGTGTGCTGGTCAAGAGGCCGGCCCAGGGCTCCCAGCGGGAGAGGCCACTGTCAGCGTGGAGCCTTCTGGAGAGACCACGTCGGGAGGCGGCACTTCAGCCCTTAAAACAGGAAGAAACTGGGGTGATTATGAACCTCGAGGGAAAGGAAAAGGTACAAGATGTGGGCACTTGTGTGTGTCGCTGAGTGTGATGCCCGGGCAGGCATAGCCGAGTGTGTCATCTGGCCCTGAGGCCCCGGGAGGCTGGGAGAAGCAGGACACGGCATGCCTCAGGAGACCCAGGGCTCTGCCCCTCTTAGTCACATTAAACAGCAATTACGGAGGAAACACTTTTCACCGACGGTGAACTTCACAAGGACTGTAATTATGGGGGCACCAGGGGATGTGAATGTTTACAAATCTCTTCTTGATCGGTTTCCTTATGTTGCCTTTCTAATCCACACCAGGCCAACGCTCACACTCACATACGCACGCACATGCATGCATACATGCGCTCACATGTGCACGGGGACCCACACACATGTGCACACACAGCCTGACCGATCCTGGTCCCCGAGTCAGAGTGAGGGCTGTGAGAAGCCCATGGGTTGCCATCCTCCAGTGCTGGGCGGGGCACACACTAGAGTGAGGGGGTCCCCTCCTGTGTCTCGTCCAGGCCACGCACAGAAGAGCCTTCAATCCCAGCGCTCGGGCAAAGCTGGGTGCCCGGGGGCCTGAGGGTTGTGAGGCGGGCAGGCGAGGCCGTGGTCTGGTGGTTCCTCCCTGGCATCTGCTGCCGTGTCCTCAGTGGGCTCTCAGCCTCAGTGCCAGGAGAAGAGGTGACGTCCGCAGAAAGGACAGGGGCCCACGGGTGTCCTAAGGTCTTCTGCCTGGAGAAAGAACTTTCAGAATGTAGATGAAAGGGCATTGGGTTTGGGACCCCAGGTCTGCAGACCTTGAGCCTTGGGATGTGTGGCCCTGGGACCCTACACCGTGCAGTCCGACTGCTGTTTCTGGCCTCGTCCCCCACCACAGTCCGTGCTATCTGCTCTCAAGCAGCAGCAGCCTTCCCAGCACTGGGGTCCCTCCCACCACAGGACCTTTGCATAAGCTGTTTGCTCTGCCAGGAGCCACCTTCCCTTCCTTCCTAGTCTGATGAACTCCTCCGGTTCCTGGGATCTCTGCTTGCACTTACATCCTCAGGGATGCCTGTCTTACTCCCTGACTTCCCCCCGCTCCCGTCCTTCCTAGAGCCCCATCTTGGGTAAAACTTGGCATTTGTTTGCATGATTATCTGAGGGGCATCCGGTTCCCCTCCCGGACTGTGAGGTCACACGAGGGCCCGGACCTGCTTGTTTGTTCCACCCCTGCATCCAGAGTCGAGGCGGCGATGGCACACAGCCATCACCATCGTAGCCCTGCAGGGACACCAGGCGCCAGTCCTGTTCTGAGCGCCTTACAGGGACTGTCCGGTTTGCAGAGCACCCCTGGGTGCGGATGGCTATTATCCACTCCACAGAAGAGGAAACTGCGCTCAGCGAGGGTCTCAGGATGTCTGGGGTCACGCTGACGAAGAGCCACAGCCAGGACGCGGTCCAGGCAGCCTGGCTCGTGGTGGTGCGGTCCATCGTGGCCACCTCCAGCCGAGCATCCAGTGAGTTTACAGGGATTAAAATGACATGCGGGGGCTTCCCTGGTGGCGCAGTGGTTGAGAATCCGCCTGCCAATGCAGGGGACACGGTTCGAGCCCTGGTCTGGGAAGATCCCACATGCCGCGGAGCAACTAGGCCTGTGAGCCACAACTACCGAGCCTGCGCGTCTGGAGCCTGTGCTCCGCAACAAGAGAGGCCGCGATAGTGAGAGGCCCGCGCACCGCGATGAAGAGTGGCCCCCGCTTGCCGCAACTAGAGAAGGCCCTCACACAGAAACGAAGACCCAACACAGCCAAAAATAAATATAAAAAACAAACAAACAAACCAAAAAAACGACATGCACTTTGCCTTTCTCAGATGCATTCGCCACATGCCCAGAGCGTAGCAGCCCCGCGGGGCCGGAGGCTGCGGGCTAGATGGTCCAGGATCCAGACCACGTCCACTATCATGGGAGGGGCTGCTCTAGAGTTTGCCTCTCCAGCCTGAGCTGGCGTGGCGCCCCAAACCTCTTCCAGGGGGAATGAATGAAAGGGGCTCCGTGTGCCTCCCTTGGTGTCATGCCTGAACTCAGAAGAGGCTCGCCAGCTGGCCTTGGAGTTGGGGGACTTAATGCTGGACCCAGGCCTCCCTGCTGTGCAGCCTCTAAACAGCTGACGGACAGTCGGCTCCTTTTTCTAGCCTCCTCTTCTTTCTACGGCAGGGGACAGCAAACTTTGTTTTGTAAACGGACTGACAGTAAATGTTTCAGCCCTTGCACACCATGTATGGTCTCTGCCATTCCTCACTCCTCCCTCCCCCTCCTCCCCCTCCTCCCCCTCCTCCCCCTCCTCCCCCTCCTCCCCCTCCTCCCTCCCTCCCCTTTCCTCCTCCTCCCCTCCCTCCTCCCCCTCCCCTCCTCCCCTCCTCCCCTCCTCCCTCCCTCCCTTCCTCCTCCTCCCCCTCCTCCCTCCCTCCTTCCCTCTCCCCCCTCCTTTTCCTCCTCCTCTCCTTTTTCCTCTTCCAACCCCGTGAAATGTGAGAAGCATCCTCAGCTCGTGGGCTGTGTAGGAGCAGCCTGTGGACCGGGTCTGGCCCGCAGGCTGTGTTGGCCAGCATCCGTTCTAGAGTTTGGGGTCTTGATCGATGCTCGCTTCTCCCTGATCATCACTGGGGTTCATCTCTGGCTTCCCGGCCTTCTCAGTCTCGGGTCAGCCCCTTCCTCATGGGACCTGGATTCGGGTCCTCTCGGGGTGGCTCCATGGGTGGGGAGTGGCGACTGAAGCCCCCCGAGTGCGCCCTCTCTCCCTCCCTCCCAACATCAGCGGTTCTGGGGCTCAGAGGTTATTTTTTGTGGGTGCAGGTGTCGCCTCAGCTTGTTTAGCTGTGGTGGTCTTTCATCGCCTGTGATTTTGGTTGAGACCGTGTGTTTCTGACCGAGTTGATGGCAGACCATCCCAGTGGTCAAGTCAACTTGGCCCACGTTGGCCCTGGAGGCCCAGGGCCTTTTCAGGCTCGCGTCCCTCCGTGGGGTCCTGGCGCAATCCCCTTTATGATGCCTGGGCTGTGTGGTGACTGGCGCTGTGTCCTTGGCCCTGGTTCCTCCCCGCCAGAAGGATGGAGACACAGAGCTTGGCATTCTGAGAAGTTCCTGGAACGCCCTCCACCCAACTCCGCATTCCACCAAGCCTTCCTTCTCGTCTCTCTGCAACTCCCTCTGCCCACAGGTCTCACCCACCAGCAGCCCGCCGCCCACTCCCGCACCTCCCCTCTGGCTCACGCCATGCCATTCCCAGGGGAGCCCAGAGAGGCCGGCACCAGGAAGGCTCAGACTTTTGGGGGGAGAGGCTGGTGACTAGGATGACGCACCTCTCTGGGCACCAGGCAGGGCACCAGGCATCACGCTTAAGAGCACAGACTTGCAGACAGACAGAGGTGAGGCTGAAACTCGGGTGCCCTCTCTCCAGCTGCGGCCCCTGGGGGAGACACTAACTTCCGTAAACCCCCTTTGTAAAATGGAAGTGATTATTGCATCTGTGTCAGGGGTTTGCAAAAACACCTCAGTTAGTCCTTGGAACTTGGGGGCTTCTGCCCTGCGTCTCCCCACACCCTGCTCTGCCTGTGTCTATCCCACCACACTCCACTGGTTTGCATGCTACCTAGCCCAGCACACACAGATATGGACCATGCTCAAGGCCGGGCCTGACATTGGCTTCTAGAAGGTTCTCCATGCGGAGGACACAGCACCTGCTGGCAAGGAGCTCACAGTCCTAGGGAGCGGGAGTGGGTGGGTGGAAGATACAATGTTCGTGCTGGTGAAGATACAGATGAAGATGATACAGATGGAGACACCTGCCTTAGCAGAGCTGACCACTTTATAAGAGGGTATGGCCTCAGGGGGTGGGGATGCGGGGCTCACGGGGGTGAGGTGGGGGGGAAGAGGGAGGGAGGGAGGGCCAGTAAGATGAGGGTGTGTTATCTGTGGGTCCTTGCCGAGCCTGGATGACTGCTTCCACTGGGGAAGCCACAGAACCATGGCACCGTCCCTGGGATGGGGGGAACTTACCCCTTGGTTAAGGGTTCCTGACCTGGAGTACTGGCTGGGGTCCCTCCGTGGCATCAGTTGGGAAGTCATCCATTCATTCACCCAACATTCAGGGACACCCCCTCTGTACCAGCCCCAGTTCCAGACCCAGAGGCTACAGGAGGGACCACAAGGGGATGATGGCCTTGAGTCTGGGGCTCCCAGACTCCCTGCCTACCCCGGCGACATCCCAGCTGCCTGTAACCCTAGACCCTGTGGGCAGGCCCAGCTGATTTTCAGCCTGAACGAGGTTTCCCTCCAGCTGGGGAGGTCAGGGTTTGGAATGACCGAGCTTGCCTTTGCTCATGGTCGGAGCAGCAATGGCTCAGCACGTGAACTTGAGATTCTGGTAGGTGTCCGCTCCCTCCCTCCCTCTCCACTCCAAACAGAAGTGGCTTTCGTGTGGCTCTCAGCCTTGCCTGGCTGGGCCTCTTGCCCTGAAGTCTCGCCTTGAGAAGTCTCTGTGGGCCCTGACTTGACCTGACATCACGGGCGGGACTTAGGTCTGGCCCCAAACCCCCGCCTTCCCCGTTCCGTCCTGAAGGGTCCCCAGAGTTGGGCTCCATCCTGGTCGTGTGGCTCCCCCACCCCTCCCCTCCACAGAAAGGGGGCCGTTCTGAACAAGCGCTCCCTGCTGGGGAGGGGGGCGCTCGTGTGGACCACAGCCCCCGGCTTTGCCGTCACCCACCTGGGGTCAGCTCTTATCTCTGCCTGTTTGCACCTGAGTGACTTGGCACAAGTTACTGAATTCTTCTTTGTTTCCTTACTAGTAAAATTTTGGATTGTGATGCCCACCTAGTGGTAGCACCACCAAGGCTTTTATGAAATAACTCATGCCAGCCTCCCAGGGCAGGGCTGTCCCAGAGCTGGGCTCAAAATAGGTTTCCTGTTATCACTTTTATTATTAATGCTAGTGAGGGTGGGGTGGTATACCCCTTCTCCCTGGCGGGGTCTCCCCTCACTCCCAGCAGCCCCTAGCCAGCTCTGGGTGTACTAATAACCCAAGGTCAGCCTGCTCAGTTAGGGTGTGATGGGGCCTCACGGGAAGAGAGAAAAGGGCAGTGAGGAGAAAATCTTGGATGATAATGTACTTTATTCATTTTTGTCTTGAGTTTTTAAAATAAACATTAAAAAAAATTTAGTTATTTTTATTTTTGGCTGCGTTGGGTCTTTGTTGCTGCATGCGGGCTTTCTCTAGTTGCGGTGAGCGGGGGCTACTGTTCGTTGCGGTGCGCGGGCTTCTCGTTGTGGAGGCTTCTCTTGTTGCCGAGCGTGGGCTCTAGGCGCACAGGCTTCAGTAATTGTGGCTCGTGGGCTCGGTAGTTGTGGCTCGTGGGCTCAGTAGTTGTGGCTCATGGGCTCAGTAGTTGTGGCTCGCGGGCTTAGTTGCTCCGCGGCATGTGGGATCTTCCCGGACCAGGGCTTACACCCTTGTCCCCTGCATTGGCAGGCGGATTCTTAACCACTGTGCCACCAGGGAAGTCCCAAAAGAAACATTTTTCTGCTTTGCTCTTGAGGGCTTGGGAAGTGCATGGAATGAAACCATGTGGGAAAGCGTCTCGGGGGGCTGCTGCCTTGACCCACGCTTGAAACTGGACAGCTTCTAGGTTTCTCTGCTCCCGGAATATTCTGGAGAGGCCGAGAAAACAGCATGTGCTGAGTCACTTGGACTCCCAATCATTCCTGGCGTGTCGGTGACCCGGCTGTCTGGCTTTTCAGAGGCACTGGGGACAGACGCTGTCCAGGTGACCCAGGCTGTCTCTACCCGGCCCTGCTCTGCTTAGGGGGCTCCCCTGTTTCCTAACACAGCCCAGGGCCCCTCTGTTCCTCCTCTCTTTTCACGTGGATGGGGATGGGCAGTGACCATCTCTAGACAATGGGCTGCCCTGCGCTTTGGTTTTTAATGGCCTCAGATGGTTCTTAGCAGCCCTAACTCGGATGGGGTCCCCTCGGGTCTCCCAAGGCCATGCCCTGGACTGGCTAACAGAGGCGGGGGAGGAATTGCCCTTCTCTCCGCCACGCCCTGCCCCCGCCTCCCTTCTTTAACCCCATCCTGCATTCTGTGATCCTGGCAAGAGGACTGTGTCTCATTATTGCTGGCCGTGCTGGAAGCCTTGAGTTCCAGAAGCTTCTCCATATTTCTGGGTGGAACGCAGCCAATTCTGGCCTTTTCTTTTGGAGAAGTAAGGAAATGCTAATTCTGAGTTTCTTATCTATAAAATCGGGATAAGAATACCTCACCCACAGAATGGTTGTGAGGATCAAACTAGGACAGCTGGCCAGGAGCCCGCCTGAGAATCTGGCCCACATTTAACTGGCATTGTCACGTCTGCTGGTGCCCTCACCAGGCTACAGGCATTGCCTGTATTTTTTATGACTTGTAGTCAATACGGTGAACTGAATTGATGGAGAATGCCTCCCCTGCTTCAAACATGCAGAAATGATGGATAAAGTACAACAGAAAACTGTAAATGCGTGTAAATGTGAAAGCAAGGGAAAACCTCAGATACCAGAGGTAGATGGGATTCAAGGCCAGAGTGGGGGGGGGGGTGGGTTTAAGGGCAGTGTCATGGGTAGGGACGGCAGAGAGCTGGGATCGAGTCCCTTCATGAAGTCGGGGTCTGACACAGGCTGTCACTTCTGTGAATGGGACAACCAAGTGGTTACCTGCTGTAAGCTGTGGATTCCTGATTTCGTAATGCCAACTTTGGATATATAGAATTCATATTTATACCACACAGACCCTGAGGGGAGAAGTCAGGGTTTGGCCTCAGAAAAATGCATCTGGGACTGGTTGAAGCACTTGTCTGCCAAAGACACAAATGCCAAACCACTGCCCCCACCACAAATGCCTCCACCACCTAGGATGCTCAGGATGCCCACGGACAATAATTCTCATGCAAGATGCACTCAGAGTGAAAAGGTACAGAGACTACACAGCACACGAATGAATTCACATTCCAGGACTGCAGATGACAGAACAGTCGGAAGAACACTTAAAATAAGTATGTTTAAGTTTTTCAATGAGACGAAGGAATGGACCACATAGACAAAAGTAGGGCATTGCGAAGAAACTAAACAGGTAGTTTCAAAAACAAAAAAAGAACCAAAGGGAAATTCTAGGAATGGAAAATGTGGTCATTGAAAGGGAACAGAGGCTGTGTAGCGTCTGTTCCCATTTCTGAGGCCATTGTCTTAAGCATCGAGAAGTGTGCTGCTTCCAGTCTTTGGAAATATGATCAGGAAATGAAAGATGTGCCAAAGCTCCCATCTGCCATCTCCATTGTGAATTCACAATCTCCTGAGGGAGACAGGCCTTAGAAAATAAAAGTAACGCAGAGCATTTGCTTGTCGCTTCCTCTGTCCAGGCACAGAGCTAAGCCTTTTATAGACACCGGCTAGGCTAGATCAATTCCGACCACCTTTCCAAGGCGTCTGCTACTGGCTCGGCGGCAGGTGAAGCGGCTGGGACCCAGCGATGCAGGGACTGTGCAGTCCCGTCGCTTGGGCTCGGTGGCGCTGGGCCGAACCCGGGTCTGTGGGATCATGTCATTGCTGCACGGTCAGCTCTCCACAGGGACACGCAGCGGAGAGACAAAGGCACCTGCCCACACACCACTCGGCTCTGACCGTGACTGCGCCTCACATCCAAAGCTGGGTCAGTTTGCCAAAAGCATGCAGATCAATTTCCTCAGTGATTAATTTGGGAACATTCAACCGTTTTATGAAGGTTCTCTGGGGGGCACCCAATTTCATTCTCCTAACTCTCTGACCACCGTCCTTGCCTCTCTCCACTAGCCCTTGTACTTGACCCTGTCGTTCATGGCGTCCCTTCTACCTCTAAGCCTCCCTTTTGGGGGGTATAAACGGCTGTCAGTGAAAAACTTGCATTCCTCAGGGCAAGTTCTAGGACACTAATTCAAGTCTGGCAGCAGCTCCTCGTGGTTGCCCGGTGCTCCAGGGACTCGCTGACTTCTTTGCCACCAGGACCCGCTGAGATGCAGATGAGGAGGCATCCAATATGCAGACTGATCAGCCTTCAGGGGATGGATCAAGAATGCACAGAGCATAACAACTGATGCAGTTAATTGTAATTAATGATTAAGAAACCCTTTAAGAATTCAACATTAATTCAAAAAGACATGTATAAGGGTACAAAACAGGTTCAACAATCTTTAAATGCTTCACGTTTAATACATATTTATCAGAAGCACGTTTTTTTTCCCCCAGACATGCTTTTGGAAGAATACATGAAAAGATGTTCTTAAAATATATCAAAGTACAACCTCCTTACACCAAAGGGAGAAAAAAGGATAGGATTTGTCGACACATATGAATATGTTATAAAAGGGTGCTGAAGTTCACGTCAGCTGGGAATTAGGCCACAGATCATCAGGAACGTTGCTTTAAGTTTGCTGATTTGAGGTAAAGCGGTAGGATGCCATCTTAAGCATGCTGGGCATTTATTTCATAAAGGTAAGAGAAAGTTTGGAGTGTAGAGGAAGGCACGGTTGTGGGGATCCTCAAATGCATTTCCAGTGAGACGTGTTTGAAAAACCTAGAGTGTGGAAGAAAAGAAGGTGGGAGGTCTCTGCCCCTGTGGTCATAGCGAATTAAAGACCACTGCAAAATCTTTGCTGGTCACCCCGTTCAGAGGCATGACCTAGGCCCCACCCCTTGAATCTGGGCAGGCTCAGTGACACCTGACAGCAGAGCATGGCAGAAGTGACACTGGGTCAGCGTTCAGGCACAGTCCTTAAGAGGCTGGTCACATTCATTTCCTGCCTCTTGAAATACTGGCCTTTGGCACCGGGCCACCATTCTGTGAGGAAGACCAGCTGCTCACGTGGACAGGCATGGGGGCCCCTGGCGGACAGCACTGCAGCTCAGCTCTGGCCTCCAGGCAAACCAAGCTGCCAGCCATGTGCGTGAGCTGTCTTGGGAGTGGGTCCTCCAGCTTCTATCAAGCTGCCCTGAGTGACCACTCCCAACAGAGACGAGCCATCACTGCTGGGCCCTGCCCAAAGCATGGATTTGTACGCAAAGAAAAAGTCTGTTGATAGTTCAGACCACTGAGTTTTTTGGTGGTTTGTCATACAGCAATAAAATAAGCAGATAAAAATCCATCAGAAAAAACAGTGAAATGAGCTATGTGGGAAACTCCTTTCCTGTCCAAACAGATACAAATGTGCTGGGAAATCTCCAGGAGTCAGACAATCAGAGAGAACTCATAGCCTAGCAGTGAGGGGTGATGGAGTATTAGGCCCAGACAGACATCTTAGGAGCTGGGGTCCAATGCCTATTTTGGGTCTTGTGTGAAGATTAGAGGACCCAGAATTTATAAAGGATCTAGACCTGGGCTTTCTGCAGAAAGCTTAGAGCAGGAAGAGCTATCTAATTTATGACAGGAAACAGAGCATCTCTGCCGGTTGGCCTGGAGAAGCAGATGAGGAACAAGCTGCCTTAGGCAGTGATGGCTTCTCTTAAAGAGTGAAAGCCCCAGGCCCAGGCTGTTCAGAGTCCAAATCCACACGGGACTACAGTGCAAAAAGCCTGAAGTGAGAGCTTAAAGTCAGCTGATCTAGAACAAGTGAGCTCATAAAGCACCTCTGAAATACAGTCCTGTAGAAAAATCTTCCCATTCTTGGGAACCAGCAGAACTATGGCAGAGGAAAATGCTGCTGGAGGATGAGATGATGGTGTACCAAGTGCAAGGAGAACCCCCCCATGGCAGGGGGCATTCAGCAGAAGACTCATTGCAGAATTCACACCTGAGGAACTAGAAATAATAGAGCATCCTAATAGGGCTTTAATGATTAAACATGGCCAGAGAGACAAAGAGAGAGAGAGAGAATTCATCAAATGGCATGAGGGCATTATTACAAGCAAAAGGATGTTGTTAAAAATAAAAACAAATTAAAATGAGAGCACTGGAAAATCCAGCCAAATAATAATAATTTTAAAATCTCTGAAATAGATATTTCACAGGAAAGGCTTTACACCTTCCTAGAGAGAAACAGCGTTCTGGTAGGTACACATGAGCCCAGAAGACCTGGGATGCAGCTCAGAGACGGAGATAGGGAAGCACAGGGACCACATTGCTGCTCCTCATGCACCCCCCACTCGGGCTCTTTCATGGGCTCCCAGTCCCAAGTTTATAAGGAATTCCCGGCTAATGCTCTGACTCTACATTTCCTTTGTCCTCTGGCATAGAAGGGTTTTCTTTCTTCTTTTGAGTTTGGCTTTGTTTTATAAGACGGTTTTTGTTGTTAGGATTTATTCTGTGTTTCTATCTCTTTGGAGTAGGGAGAGGGGCATTAGCTCAATTCATCCATTTTTGGCCCTGGGTTCTTAGTAGGAATATTCTGGGGCTGCTCTGTCCAACACAGCAGCTGCTAGTGATAAGAGCTCATGTACATTTGAACTTAAATGAATTATCATGAAACAAAATGAAAAATTCAGTTCCTCAGTTCCCCTAGCCAAGCTGTAAATGCTCAGTAGCTACACTTGGCCAGTGCCTGCTGTGCTGGGCTGTGCAGATAGAGGACATTGCATCATTGTAGAAATTCTGTTGGTGAGCATTGCTCAGGATGTCCAAGAAAATCCAAAAGGGAAGTCACGAGGGGGGAAATTTAGATTCAACGTGAAAGGAACCTTGTGCAGAGGGACAATGGACCCTGCAGTGTGTGGAAGGATGCCCTGCTGGGGGCTGGGGGCAGATTCTTGTTTGGGTGGGAAGTAGCACTAGGTCTGCGAGATTCCTTCAGGAATCACTCAAGGGGGAAGCAGGTCATATGTAGCCTTGGTAGCTGGGAGTCCTCACCGAAGGATGAGGAGGGAGCAGGGAACAGAGCAGCTGTTTGGCCCTTCTCCCCTCCTCGGGAGGGAGGAAACTGCAGCTGTGGGATCTGGGCACTGGGAGCTCAGGGAGCTGTTTCCAGATGTTGCTGGATTACGCCAGAACCACACCTCCAGATTGTAGCAGCACAGAGTCATTCGAATGCACGCAGATTTGAACATGAACTGCATTTCAAAATGAAGCAGAAACAGGGAGCGGCTTCTGGCCGCTATGATGAGGAGAAAGGAGCTGAGCAAACTGTTTAAACAGGAGCAGAAATAGTTGACTGGAGAAGTTTGCCGTCACAAAACGAAGGAAATGGAGCATCTTCAAAGACTGTACCCCAGCCAGGCGTCAGCGAGGAGCTGGATGCGCCTTTCAGCGGCAGGGGTAGCCAAGAAAGGTTTGAGCACAACATGTCCTCAGTGGAGGATGTGGGCTTGCAGCCTCAGTCTTCAGGGAAGCTGGGAAAATCAGTCATCAGGGCAAGCAGGGCGCCAGCCGATTAGTTTCTCGTGTTGAAGCACCAAGTTCCTGGTGAATTCCAGAGTGATGCCCGAGGGTCCCTTCTGTTGAAGGTGGGGTGACAGAGCATTAGCCAGAAAGGAGGGCTGGGGTGAACCTGGAGATGCAGGAGGCACAGGGCACTGAGGGCAGTGCCGGGGGGCTGCCCTCCTAGGGCCAGGCTGACCCAAGTGGTTCACTCACTGGCTCATCCCTTGTGCTGAGATTGGGAGTTTCAGAGATATTCAGAGCCTCACACCTATCCCTCGTGGGGTTCACTGTCTAGTGGAGGAATAAGAAATAAAGAGCATGGTTAAAATCCATCTTGGAACAGAGGCTACAGTTGGGGTAAAACCTGAATTCTGTGAAGAGAGCAGAAAGCCTTTTCAGAAGAAGTAGCATCTGAGTTGGGGCAGGGAGGGTGCCTTCGTTTCCTGGAGTTGCCATAACAAAGCACCGCAAACCAGGTTCTTAAAAATACCATATGCTAACACATATATATGGAATCTAAAAAAAAAAAAAGGTTCTGAAGAACCTAGGGGCAGGACAGGAATAAAGACGCAGACGTAGAGAATGGACTTGAGGACACGGGGAGGGGGAAGGATAAGCTGGGACAAAGTGAGAGAGTGGCATGGACATATATACACTACCAAATGTAAAATAGATAACTAGTGGGAAGCAGCTGCATAGCACAGGGAGATCAGCTCGGTGCTTTGTGACCACCTAGAGGGGTGGGATAGGGAGGGTGGGAGGGAGATGCAAGAGGGAGGGGATATGGGGATATATGAATATGTATAACTGATTCACTTTGTTATACAGCAGAAACTGACACACCATTGTAAAGCAATTATACTCCAATAAAGATGTTTAAAAAAAATGCATTCTCTCATGGTCCTGAAGTCAGAAATCAAAGTGTGGGCAGGGCCGCGGTCTATGAGCCTGTGGGAGGTTCCTCCCCTGCCTCTCCCTGCTCCTGGTGTTGCCGCATCCCTCGGCTTGCAGCAGCATGCCTCCGGTCTCTTCCTCCATTGTCATGTGGCAGCTTCTCCTGCGTGTCTCCCTCTGTGTCCTAAAAGGATGCCAGTCATACTGGATTAAGAGCCCACCCTACTCCAGTCTGACCTCATCGTAACTAATTACTTCTGCAATGGCCCTATTTCCAAATAAGGTCACATCCTGAGACACTGGGGGCTAGGACTTCAAGAGATCTTTTGGGGGAATGTAAATGAACCCAGGACAGAAAGACAAGAGGAACTTCAGCAACTGTAGCAATTTAACCAAGTCAGAAACCCGGGAGTTCCCCTACACTTGGTGCCGCTGGGTCCCCCTGGGTCATATGGGAGGTCTTGCCCTCCCTCCCTTTCTTGTCTGGACTCTGCCAGCAGTCTTCTAATTGGTTTGCAAACATGCCTCACCCCTTCCCTGCCCCAGCCAGAAGGACCTGTCTAGATATCGCGTTTGACCTACCTAGAATTCTTACAGGGACCCTTCTCTGTTGCAGGATAACATCCAAATGCCTTTCAGGGACACATGGGACCTCTGCACTGCCTGTTTCCAGCCTCTCCACCTAGCATCACAGTTTTGCAAAAATAGCAGAGGTTTATGGACTTGTTACCACTCCCCAGGCATCGTGCAGGAGATGCATGATCTCATTTATCCCCGCAACAAACTTGGTAGGTAGATGGTCATGCCCACTTGCAGAAGGGGATGGAGACACGGTGAGTTTAATTAAATTTGAAATAATGTTTGTTGGAAGAAAATATGGCTCTTGCAGGATACACTGCTAGTAATTCAAGGAGCCCAGATGCAAAACCCGGGCAGTCACAGTTTAATGCACAGGCTTTTCGCTCCTGTTTTTCTGTGATTGACGGCCCCCATCTCCAGCCTGCCGGTCCCGGATCTTCTCTTAACTTGTCTAAATACTGACTATTTGTACCTCCTGCAATGGGGGCAATGTGCTCTCAAGCTTCCCCACATCTTGCTCCCGATTTTGACACTTCTGGAGCTCCCTGCCTGTGCTTGTCCCCCCGCTTATGCTTAGGGTCTCCCTTAGGACATGCCATCACTTTCTCTCATTCAATGGAGGACCCAGAAACCCTCCCCCTGCCCCTCCCCTCCCCCTCCCCCTCTATACTCTCTCCCCTTCCCCTCCCTTCCCTCTCCTCCCTCTCACCCTTTTCCTTCTGGCTTATTTTCTCCTTTTATCCTTTCTGACCTCAGGTGCAGAGTTGGGTTAATCACACTTTCTAGTTCCTGGCATGAAATGTAAGGATCCTCTTTTCTTAAAAAAAATAAAAATAAAAAGAAGATTTAATACCTTTACTAGGTATTTAAATATATACTCATTCATGAGACAGTGTTTAAAATTTTGCAAGATATTGGATTAATTTTTTTTTTTTGGTAAATGTTTCTCTACTAAATAGAGTCATTAAAAAATGTTTCGACCCAGGAGATACATATATATATATATATATTTTTTTTTTTTTTTTTTCTGCTTCCTATTTGTAGTAGCTGGAAGTTCTGCAAAAACATAATTCTGCATATTTTTTCATTTTACCATGATGGCCATTTAAATAATAGAGTCTTTGTTCTGGAAGAAACTTGAGTATCATTTTAGAATTAGTTTCTATTAAATAATAGATATATACAAGAGACACATGGTACACATGAGGAATGTATAAAGAATAAAGGTTAAGGGGAGCCTCTCTGTAGGTACTTCCCAGCTTACATAGGTAACTGGCAAGTTCTGATGTCCCACTCGTCATGTTTGCCCCTGTTTCCTCTCTCCCTCTAGCAGGTATAACCATTATCTTGAATTAGGTGCTAATCATTCTACTGTTAGTTCTTTACTATATAAATAATATATTGTTTAGTTCGGCATGCTTTTGAACTGTATAAAATGGAACTGTGCTGTATGAATTCCTAAGCGGTTGGCAATTTTTTTCACTCCACATTGTAGGAGAAAGTTGTTGAGGCTGCAACCCTGCCAGAAATGTGGTACCAGGGCAGGGAAGAAGTCGGGGAACAGCACCCTGAGCTCTCTTCTTGCTCCCTGGCCTCCTGCGGGTGCCACCCCTATTGGCTGAGCCCAGTTGGAGTTCCGTGGGCAGGGAGTCTGGGTGACGTACCCCCAGCAGCGCAGAGCAGGGCAGAGACGGCTAGAGAGGGTTCTTGGGAGTGGAAAGGAGGGAAGAATAACCAACACACACATCTGCAATGTGACTAGACGTCACCAGTGATCACTCAGGGTGATTGTACCAACTTCAGATTTACTGCTGCTGCACAGTCCTGCCGACCTCTCGGTCTGCACAGCGGGGCGGGGACGTTTACCATTCCTTCCGTGATTACCCGAGAGGCGGGCATCCTGTCACGTTCATGGGACATCTGCGTTTCCCCATCAGAAAAGTGCCCAGTCAAGTCTGTTGCCCATGTTCTATCAGTTTTTGTCTTTTTCCATATTGATTGACTGATTCATCCAAAATTCTTTACTGAGCACCTTTGAAGTGACAAATCCTGTTCTAGGCCTTGAAAACGTAACAGTGAACAAAAGTGGCAATAACCATGGCCCTTTTGGAGCTTAAATTCTACTGGAGAGCGTGCGTGCGCACACGAGAGAATGAGTCAAATAGTTCATTAGGAAATGAAGTGTTCCAGGTATATCAGAAGTGTTATATATGTGTGTGCCTCCCAATTATTTTGGAAATGTTATTGAGGAAAATAAGGGAGGGAGAGGCATAGGAAGTGTTGGTGGCACTTTGTAACGTTGCTGCCCAGGAAGCCCCGTTGGGAAGGTAAAATGTTCAGAACAGGCGCTCCTACCTCCTGCTCTGCACGTCTTCCCTCTGCCAGGGCCACTTCTCCCCAGCCCAGTCTTGCTCAGATGTAACCTTCTCACTCTCTTTATAACTTTCCTCTCTCATTCTTTTCTGGCTGCAGTTTTGTCATTTAGTTAGTATTTTCAAGCTTTGCTGATCTTGTCTATTGTTTTTTACTTTCTCTTCATTAATTGAATATTTTTTTCATACATTTATTTTCTTCCTTCTATTTTCTTTGGTCTATTCTGTTGTCTTTTTCCTGACTTCTTATGTTGGATCCTTGTCTCATTAATTTCCAACCTTTCTTTTCTAACATAAGTAGTGAAGGCTATAGATTTCCTTTGATATTCCTAACTTAGCTGCATTTTACCAGTTTTGAAATTTCATTATTTTTAAAATTCTAATTTCCATTATAATGTGTTTGTTTTATCCATAATTAATTCAAAAGTGTGCTTTTAGTAGATATTTTCAAATGTTTGTGGTATTTCTAATATTTTTGCTATTTCTAATTTAATTAAATTTTTGTCTGAAAAATTGGTTTTTATATTTTTAAACCTTGAGATGTAAGACTGCTTTATGCTCTATTTCACTCTAATTTTTATAAATGTTCCATGTGTGCTTAGAAATAACATTTATTCTGCAGTTGTTTTTATTTATACATTTGATCAAGTTTATTAATTGTGCTATCCAAATATTTAGTATATTTACTGATTTTTACCTGTTCCATCTATTAATAGCTGCAAAAGAGAAGAGAATTTCCTTCTATGATTGAATATAGTTCTGTCAATTTTAGTTTCACATATTTTAAAGCTATGTCATTACATATGTTATTAGCTATGTTATTTTGAAGCTATGTTCTTATTTGGAATTTTTATATATCTTGGTAAATTGACTTTTTATCATTTTATAGTGACTTTCTTTATCTCTATGCGTTTGCCTTAAATACATTGTTTGACTACTGTATGTGTTTAAATATAAATAAATATATGTATGAATAAATATGTAAATATATAAAAATAAACATATTAACATATATCCTGTATTCCAGTTTTCTTTTTTTTTTAAATTTATTATTATTATTTTTTATTTATTTATGGCTATGTTGGGTCTTCATTTCTGTGCGAGGGCTTTCTCTAGTTGTGGCAAGTGGGGGCCACTCCTCATAGTGGCGCGCAGGCCTCTCACTATTGCGGCCTCTCCTCTTGCGGAGCACAGGCTCCAGACGTGCAGGCTCAGCAATTGTGGCTCACGGGCCCAGTTGCTCCGCCGCATGTGGGATCTTCCCAGACCAGGGCTCGAACCCGCGTCCCCTGCATCGGCAGGCAGACTCTCAACCACTGCGCCACCAGGGAAGCCCTCCAGTTTTCTTTTGATTAATATTTGGGTGATACATATTTTTTCCATCCTTCCTGCATTCTGAAGTTTTGCAACATTTTTTGTGAACAACATGTAGCATATAGATCCATAATCTTTTTAAAATTCAGTTTAACCATCTTTATCTTTTAACTGATGAATCTGAGCTATTTACATTTATTGTAATTGGTCATAAATCTTGATTCATTTCTATCATCTTTGTCTATTTCTCCTCCTTTTTCTGTTTCCCTTCTTACTGTTCTATATATTGATGGAGTTTGTTTTATTCATTCCACTTTTCCCCAATGCTATTTTGGAGGTTTTTGCACTTTATTTACTTTATTTCAGTTGTTCACCTTGAAACCTTTACTTTTATACCTAACAAAGTAAAAAGTAAGCAATATATTTGCCCTCTTCCCCAGCAACACAAGGATCTCAGAATACTTTTAACTACCAGAATTATTCCCTTCTCTACTTAGGAGTTATTTTGTGCATTTTAACAATTTTTAAATTTTATATATATTTAAGCGCCCCCCCCCCCCAGTTGGGTCCTACTGATGCCGTTGGTGGTTCTTTTGTTGTTGTTTAGACTTTATACAGTTTAGGTTTGTGTAGATTTATTTGCATATTTATTAGTCTCTTTACCCACCATTCCCTCTGGGTTTTCCCAATTTCTTCTGGACATGGTTTTACATGACACTGATGGTTTTACATAAAGGTAATTGGTGGCAAATTATCTTTAAGTTATTTTATATCTGAAAATGTCTTATTTTGCCTTCATGGTTAAATTATAGTTTTTCTGAGCATTCAAATCTTTTATTTTCTCTGAAACACACTGAAGATATGATTGCACTTTTTTTAGCATCCTCTGTTGCTGTTGAGAAATCAACCCTTAGTCTCATTGTTGGTGCTTTGTAGGTAGTATCTGTTTTCTTTCTTACTTCTTTAAATATTTTTTCTTTGATATTCTCCTTGCTTGTTTTGTAATTTACTATGATGTATCTGAGTGTGGATTTCTTTTTAAAAACTCTATTATTGTTGTGTTTTGCTAGATTGCCTGAATCTGAGGATTGGTGCCTTTCTTCTGTTTCTGAAAATTCTTACCCAACATGTAATATGTATTACCTCTGCCCTATCCTCTGTATTAACACCTTTTAGAATTCTGATTATGTACCCTCTCCACTCTGTCTCCCTCTTAACAAGTCTTTTGCATCTGTCATATCAGTTTGTGCTTGTGCTACATCCTACCTTCCAGTTCAATAATTGTTTCATCAGCTGTGTATAATCTGCTATAACCAGTCCATTGAGTTTTTTATTCCAATTATTATATCTTTTTTTTTTTTAATTTTTAGAACTTTTACTTATTTTTCAAATCTGCCCCATTCCATCTTATAGTGTTTTGTACTTTATGCATTTTTAAAATGTTACTTCTTGAAGCATGTTTCACATACTATTTTATTCCAGCTTATACAAATGCAATAGCTGAAGTCTTTGTGGTGTGATTCTGCTCCTTGCTAGCAGAATCTGTTTCTGATAGCTCTCATGCATGCAACTTTCCTCTTTGTTTATTTTGTGATTTTTGACCAACGCTCATTTTTCTCATAACTTTACATGTGAGAATTATGTGAGGCCTGTGTTGAAGGTGCATTCTGCTGAAGAGAATTTGTATTTGATTCTGTTAGGGACTTTGGGTTGCTACTAGCTCAGGATAGGACAACTTTAAAATAATTTCTCACTTGAAGCTTTTTTTCTTTTTAACACAGTTGGTATGAGTTGAGGCTGCAAAACCACGTGGGGACTTGGGGTTACAAAGTATCAGGGGAGATTTTAATTTTCCATCCACTCAGCACCAAATTTGAGCCAATTTATTGTCTTTTCCCAAGGTCTTTCCAGGTCACCATTACATGGAGGGGCAGCCCTTGGAGGTCCAGCTTCACGTGGGGTTCTCTCATGAGACCCTTCCAAGGGCTGGCCTAGCCTTGTCCCCAGAATCCCAGGACTGTGCAGTCATCAGATCAGAAGGTCACAACCTTCAGGGCTTAGCAGACATCACTGGGCTCACAGCTGGCTCCCGGGTTCTGGTCCTTCTCTGCAATCCCACTTTCAATGTTGTTTGGTTTCTGAGGATTTCTTCTTTCTTGCCCACTCAGCAAGATATTTCAAGGGATTTTTAGAACAGTATTTTACTGGGTGTGTTCATTTGTCATCAGAAGGGTTATTCACTTTATATATTTTATCAGTGGGTCTTCTTTCGTTTGTCCTATTACTGTGCTTCCCCCCTTTCTCTGTCTCCCCTTCCATTCTGCCTCTAAGCCTCATAAGCGCAAAGTATAATAGACTTGGTGTATGTCTTTGCATGTGGCAAAATCTCTGCAAAATAATGTTGTTTTATATAAATAGTGCTTTAACTTTCCTTAAGTGGGTATGTGCTATAGACGCCATTGTCTTTCTTCGTCCCCACGGCCCTCCACTGGACTCTGTGTGTTAAGACCTGTCCATGCGGGATGCCCCTCTAGTTCACTTCTTGTTCCGTGTGCGGTTTCATCAGGAACAGCCACCTCCTGCTGTGTATCCATCCCTGCAGATGGGCACTTGGAGAAGAGTGAAAGGGTCAAATTAGCATTTTAAACCTGTTTTTTTTTGGGAGGATGGGAATTGGTTTTGGCGGGATAGGGCTTGGAAATAGGGATACCGGACTCAGGTTCATTCAATTTCTTTTAAATGGCTGGTTGAGTTTCTGGGACAGTTGAAAGAGCGAGCAGCTCAGAGGGAGGCTTTGTCTTGCATGTGAATGTCCGTGGGCCTCACTGGCATCTCTCCTGTGGCGCCAGGCACTCTCTGCTTCAGGATGGAGGAGTAGCATCAGTCCTAGGAACTCTCCAGCATGGAACAAGGCACTGCTCCTCCGTCCTTATCCACCTGCATTCACTGACTTACTTGGGACCTGAAGACAGTCTCAGTGGGAACAGAAGTCACTCATGTCTACACGGGCACAGGGAGCTAGGTCTGCTGGGTGGCTGGATCCACTTGGGACCCGTTGGGTGGCTGGGGGTGTGCAGGGTCAGGAGTCGGATTGTGAGGAGGGGGGATGGAAGCTGCCTTAGTCAGCTTTTGCTAAGTTGTGCCATGGTAACACGCAACCCTCAAGTCTAGTAGCTTACCGCAGAAAGATTTGTTTCATCTTATATGTTGGCTGTGGATTGTCTGTGGCTCTGCTTCATGTATCTTCTTTCTTCTGGGAAGCAGGTAGAAGGATTAGCTATCAATTTGGATCTTCCATTCTTAAAGCCGGGGGAAAAGAGCAGCAGAGCTGATGGAAGCATGAGACGCCCTTAAAGCCCCTGCTCAAGTTTAATTGGCTAAAGAAAGTGACCTGGCCCACGGGATGGGGAGGGGGTGAAATACGCCCCCGCCCCACCCAGGGAGACACCACAGGCCACGTGGTGACAGGGAAGACAGTGACTACTTGGAAAGTGTGACATGGTCTACAACAGAAACCCAAGGATGGATCCCCCAGCAGGTAAGGAGCAGGGTCAGTAAGCAGCTAGAAGGTCTGTGAGAGTGGTCTGGGTACAGTGTGTGGCCAGGATGCAAACTAGTTCTGACCCCACATTCCCAAGGGGCTACAGCAAAGGCAGGGAGAGCCATGTCAAGGAGCCCATAGCACTTTGGAGCCCAGGAACTGTTGCTGTGGGATCCTCCAAACGGACTGGAACCCAGACTACAGACTCTCTTCCCACGGACAAGAGCTTTGTCTCA
The DNA here is from genome assembly GCF_965194805.1 of Balaenoptera borealis. Taxonomy (NCBI): domain Eukaryota; kingdom Metazoa; phylum Chordata; class Mammalia; order Artiodactyla; family Balaenopteridae; genus Balaenoptera; species Balaenoptera borealis. The sequence continues at coordinate 103,728,733 of NC_138870.1, forward strand.
CGGGGATAGTCTGGAAAGGGCAGCTGGAGGAGATGGGGGGGGGCATGGAGCACCAGGCCAGCCCGTGGGGCAGCTCATCTGATTCATCGGTCAATCAGGTTTCTCCAGAGAAACAGAACCAATGAAGAGACGGAGAGGGAGAGAAAGAGAGAGAGAGAGAGAGAGAGAGAGAGAGAGAGAGAGAGAGATTATTATTAAGGAATTGGCTTATGTGGTTATGGAGGCTGGTGAATACAAAATCTGCAGGGTGAGCCAGTAGGCTGGAGACCCAGGGAAAAGCCAGTGTTGTAGTTCATGTCCAAAGGCTGTCTGCTGGCAGAATTCCCTCTTAGTTGGAGGAGGTCAGCCTTTGTTCTATTCAGGTCTTCACCTGATTGGATGAGGCCCACCCGCATTATGGAGGGTAATCTGCTTTACTCAAATTTAAATATTAGTTTAAATTTAAATATTAATCTCATCCATAAAAACCACCACAGCTACACCCAGAATAGTTTTGGACCAAATATCTGGTTCAGCCAATCTGATGTACACAATTAACCACCACATTCAAGGAGCCAAGAGAGGTTGGCCAGGAATGGGTGATGCTTTCCATAAGCAGGTGATGCTTGGATCCAACATGCTGATTAGACTTCATCCATTCCAGGAGAGAATGACATGGGGGTATATCCCCTATCTCATTGTCCCTTGTGTTCTTGGTCTGTCTTCTCTGTAGACCAAGGGCCCCTAGAGGGTAGAGCCCACTCCTCTAGAGGACCCCGCAGGAGCCTGCTCCAGGTCTGAAACTGTACGTCTTGTTAAATGTACATGCAGCTTTTCTGAGAATAGGCTATCTGACCTCCCAGCTGCTAGGTGAGCGCTCTCCGCCTCTCTCTGCCCCTGTTACTGGTTCACTGTACACACACATGCTGAGCACAGCTAGTGCAAGGGCTCAGCCAGGCCCCGAGGGACGTGTGTGTTCAGAACAGCACAGGTGCTGGAGAGGGGCAGGCCCAGGTCTCCGTGTTGGGAGGCGTTCAGGCCTTCGCCTGCCCCTGGACACCCTGGCTTCTCCCTTCTCTGTGCACTGCCATCCTTGTCATACAGGAGACGTGGTCCTGGGGGTAGAGGATGCTCCGGAGAAAGGAACCATTTCTCCCTCTTTTATCCATTTGTGTCCATTCCCTCCTGGGGGAGAGGAGTGGGAGGGAGTGTTTGCATTCCTGAGTGGGATTCTATCCATTTGTGTCCATTCCCTCCTGGGGGAGAGGAGTGGGAGGGAGTGTTTGCATTCCTGAGTGGGATTCTATCCATTTGTGTCCATTCCCTCCTGGGGGAGAGGAGTGGGAGGGAGTGTTTGCATTCCTGAGTGGGAGTCACAGGACTCTCCTTCGTGCTCAGAGCCGCTCCAGGACTGTCCCCCTTTTGTAAAGTGCTCCAGCCAGGCGTCCCAGGCTCTGCACCATCAGCCACACCCGTCCAGTGTGCTCTCCGGCCATCCCCGCCATCTACTGGTCTACGTCCCTGACGTGCTGTGCTTTCCTGCTTCTCCCAATCTTGCTCAGACTCTTGCCTCGGTCTGGAATTCTCTTCTTTTCTTTACCCAGCAAAATCCTATTCATTTTTTTAACATGAATACAGTCTCCTCCAGGAAGCCTTCTGTGAATGCCCAGGATGGAATGAATGTTTTTCTATGAGTCCCAGCGACACCCTGTCCTTCCTCGATAGCACCTGAATGTGCTGTACTTTCACTGCCTACCTGTGTCCTCACCTGTGGGTTCCGGAGGGAGGGAGCTGTGCCTGGTCCTAGGTTTCCACCCCAGGGCCTGACGTGTCGCAGGTGCTCCATTGCTGATGGAGAGAAGGGATGGCCCCACACAGAAGGGCAGGAGTCCTGTTCTCTCCCTCCAAGGAGCCGCTTCCATGGCTGTAAAGTGTGCTGGAGCCTGAGAAGCATGGTGAGTGCATGGTGTTGCCAGGCAAGTTGTTCAATGCCAGGGCTGCCGGGCCCTGGGAAGATGTTTATTTGTCTCATAACCGCAGAAATGGAATCCTGTTTCCTCACTTTCATTTATGAGTAAGATGTCTTCTTAGGTTGTTCAAAAAAGCAAGCTTTAGACCATTAAGTTGTTTTTATTTTACCTTTTATTGGAGTTTAAATAACAAGGTGGGTGTGGAGCACAGTGCAGGGTGATTAGGAAGTAGTAAAAGGCATTTAGAGTGCTCACAGGGCAGGCAGGGAGACTGAGAGCCAGTGCGGAGAGAAGGATTGCCGACATTGATTCCAAGCACGGCATTTGTCTAACCTTTCCTTTTAATGGAGGAACTTGTGAAAACATGGAGGTATGTCCTCCTGTAGCCGGTCGGGAAATGAGCACTTGTTGGGTGTCAGGAATCTGGGATGCTAATCCCACCTTTCCAACTGCTGACTGGGTGAGTTGGGACAAATCCCTCCATATCTCAGTGCGATGGGAATAATACCTGTCTCAGGTGTGTTCTGACAGGTTAATGGGATAATCAATGTAAAGTTTGCCTTGACAGTAAAAAATTTATACAAGTGTCAACTATTACTTAAAATATCATTTTACCACTCTCCTCCTCAATACTAACGCTTATTGAGTAGGCTTAAGAAGAGGGAATCTGGATGGATAAACAACAAGGTCCTACTGTAAAGCACAGGGAACTATATTCAATATTTTGTGATGAACCATAATGGAAAAGAATATGAAAAAGAATATATATATATATATATATATATATATATATATATATATATATGAAAATAAACTTAAGGGGACCTGCTAGCAGGGTTTTGCAACAATCCCAGCAAGAGTTGGCTGTGGCTTAGGCCAAAGTTACAGTAAGGGAAGTGGCGAGGAGTGGTTGGATTCTTAACATTATATTTTGAAGTTAGCGTCAGCAGGATTGGCTGATGGGTTTACAGGGAGTTTAAAGGACTGGAAGGGGGAAAGGGTGTGTCTAAGTGGTTTAGCACAAGGACTGGAAGAATAAAGTGACCATTTATTGAGGTAGGAGAAGCCATGAGAGGAGCAGGGATGAAGGTACTGGATATCAGGATTTGGACCTTTAAGTTGGAAGTGCCAAAACATGATGCTGCCAGTAGGCAACTGCATATACAAAGCTAAACAAATAAATTTAAACTCATGAGCATGTAGGTAGAAAGTGAAGCCATAGGACTGGATGGGATCACCCACGTAATGAACATAGATAGAGAAGAAGGGAGGTCCAAGGGCTGAACCTGGGCATCCCAACACTGAGGGCTCAGAGAGATGAGGAGGAAGCAGCAAAGGGGTAGGAGGGACTAGAGAAATGGGAGGAAAATCAAGGGATTTTGGAGTTCTGGGAGCCAAGGGGAGAAAACGAATGAAGGAAAAATGAGTGACCAACAGTCATAGATGCTGCCAAGGGGACAAGTCAATGAGGACTGAGAATTGCACTTCAGATCTTGCCTCATGGGGGTCAGTGGAGACTTTGATGAAGGTAGTTAGGTTGGAGTCATGGGAGCAGAAAAGCATTGTTGGGGAAGGATTCAACAGAGAGAACGGCAGGAGGGAAGTGTAGACAGCAAGTAGAGATAACTCTTTCAAGGAGTTCTACTGTAAAGGGGCAGAGGCTGGAGAGTGAAGTGCAGTCAAGAGAAACCTTTAAATCAGAGAAATAGTAGCCTGTTTGTTTGCTGATGGGAATGACCTACTTCCAGTAGAACAAGAAAAAACCATGACCTTGAGTGAGAGGAAAGAATTGTTGGGTTGTGTCTTTTTAGGTAAGAATGCCTGGATTCTCTCGGGCAGGTGGAGACGTTATGAGAGCTAGGAGCAAGGAGATGCACCCACAGGAACAGGAGATAAGGCAGAACCCTCAGCCATAGTTAAAGAAAATGGTTAGGGCTTTCAGCAGGTCTCTTCTGAGAGCCTCTGGTTTCCCAGGGAGATACTAAGCAAGGATGAGAGGGAGAGTGAGAGGATGCTTTGGGTGTCTAAGAAGAAAAAGGAGGAGGAAAAAAATCACCTAGGAAAGTAGGAGACAGAATGAACTGGGAAAATGTGATAGAAATTCCTGGGCAGCATTAAGAGTCCACTTAAAGTTAGGGGTCAAGAATTTAAAGTGAGACCTATCAGCATGGTTATGCATTTTTCTCCAGCTACACTAATCTGAGAAGGTGCAAGCGTGGTAGGTATTCAGTTGGAGATGATGACCGGAGTTGTGGTTTGGCTCAACTGAGGATGTTAAAGTGAAAGAGGGGCAAGAGAGTTGAAGGCATATTTGAGGGAGTGGTTATGACTGAGTCATGAAGTATCAGCTGTGTAGACAATGAGACAGGAGCTAAGATCTTTGAGGAATCAGGGAGAGTGATTGGGGAGGAGTAGAGAGCTTCAACAAAGGAGGAGTGGTGGGTGGCACAGTCTGATATGTGAAACTCACAACTGATGCACTTAATGGAGAAGGGAGGGAGAATGGCCTGGGAGCAGGAACGGCAGGCAAGGACAACACCTGCCTCCAGGTCCAGTGACACGGTAGCGTCAATTTTTCTCTGTGTGAAGGGGAAGGGGAGCCAGGAAATGATGGGACCTGAATCTTGGAAGAGGAGTCTGAGTTCACCAAGTGGAGGCACAGAATGGCCAGCTCCCTGGGGCAGCCCAGATTTGCTGGAGTGTCCCGGGAAGATTCTAGGCTGTAGAGCCAGTCACGTTTGAGTCTAAAACCCAGATCTGTCACTTATTATAGATAAATCTGGGCCAGTTACTTTACATCTCTGAACTTCTGGTTTCTCATCTGAAATAGGTAAATTCTCACTCTTAGGATTGTTACAGATGTTAAAGAATAACATATACACCCATTTGGTGACTAGTAACTATGTATTTTTAGTCTTCATTTTCCTCTAGGGGACCAAGTTTCTTCATCTGTAAATGTAGGATAATACATATTTGGGTTGTCAGATGAATTAAATGAGATAATATACTATATATTTTCTGGTTCAAAAAAGGCACTCTATAATTTTTAAAGTTAGCCTTGACCTTTCTAAAAAAGATCTTTGTTTGTAAAATAAGGATAATATATGCTCCCGTGGAAAGTTCTCCAAAGAAATATTATTTGCCTCAGTATATCCTCACCTAACTTTTAAAACCAGCCGGAAGGAGGGAGAAAAAAAAAAAAAAGAACACTGCAAGGCAATTTCCAAATCTACCATGATAGTTGTGCTCGATCTAATTGCAATGAAATTGGAGTTGATTTAATTATCGGCATTTATAAAAATAAATTTTGCTGGATACATGTGTGTTACATGGAGATCCAAAAGAACTCCAAATTCCAGTAAGTGATTAGTTCATTATGTAGACTAATTGCTTTTACAGTTATAAATAAATTCAAAACATCGCAGATCTAAAGTATACACCTGTGCACTAATTGCCTTTCGGAGAGCTGTTTCCATGGCTGCAGAGCAGACATTCTGCCACGCACGGATAGGATGGTGCAGGTAGATCCCAGAGACACGCGTCAGAGAGGGCACATTTATGCCAGGGCTTCGGCAACCATGAGCTTCAGCACCGCAACTCTCTGGACAGCAGCTCCACCCGAAGATTCTGCACTAACTCAGAATTCCAGAAGAACATTCATTAGGTCTGAAAGGGATTTAGAAAAAAAGACAAAAAACAAAAAACTGGTGAGGACCCTGGGCCTTAGAGACTTTAAAGTAACGTCCTCAACGCCCCACAGTGGATAAAGCAGCAATATGGAGCTGGTTCCCTGGCTCATTTGAGTCCAAATCGTTAGCTCTCCCTGCAGTGGCAATTGGTGGAAACAGTGCTTTCTGGGGAACATTTTTAAAAGAAACTAATGACCAAAACTCCGGATGCTTTAGTTAAATATGTGCATTTTGAAAGGCTTGCTTCTGCTTGAATTTGCATAATGGTCCTTCCCCACAGGCCAACGTTACCTTTTACTCTGTTTAATAGACTCGATGTTGCATTATTAACAACCTTATGCAAAATGATGACCTCAGGAGGCTCCTCTCCCCCCACATGCCTTCTTCCCTGATTACTCACCTGTGACCTCTGTGGCCGAGGCAGCTTCCTAATGGGGCAATAGTGCTTCTTTTGTCCAGGTGTCTAAATGGAGCGTCGTTGCCTAATGAATCCCCAGGGCTGGGAGAAGAAAGCCTGAATGAGGTAGAAATGACCTTCTTTTCTGAGCCTTGAGCACACACAAGCCCTTTCATCAGTATTGAGCACAAGTAACGCCATTTCTTTTCTTTTCCTTTTTCTTTTTTATTTTGAAACAATCTCCAACTTGTGGAAAAAGTTGCAAAAATAGTACCCTTCACTGGAAGACCCCATTCAAGTTTCACCAGTAGTCCCAATGATGCCCTTCAATAGCAAAAGCACCCAATCCAGGACCACGCATGGCAGGCTCTTGTCATCTCTCTTTAATAACTTCCTGGAACAAGTTTCTCAGTCTTAACTTGACTTTTATGACCTCGATATTTTTTCAGGTTACAGGTCAGTTATTTTGTAGAATGTCCATTAATTTGGGATTGTCTGATATTTCCTCATGATTAGAACTTCCTTTCTTTCCTTCCTTTCCCCCTCTCTTCCTTCTTTTTATTTATTTATTTATTTATTTATTTATTTATTTATTTATCTATTCATGGCTGTGTTGGGTCCCCATCTCTGTGCGAGGGCTCCCTCTAGCTGCGGTGAGCGGGGGCCACTCTTCATCGCGGTGCGCGGGCCCCCCACCATCGCGGCCCCTCCCGCCGCAGAGCACAGGCTCCAGACGCACAGGCTCAGCAACCGCGACTCACGGGCCCAGTCGCTCCGCGGGATGTGGGATCCTCCCGGACCAGGGCTCGAACCCGTGTCCCCTGCATCGGCAGGCAGACCCTCAACCACTGCGCCACCAGGGAAGCCCCTCCCTTCCTTCTTTACTCCCTTCTTTCCTTCCTCCTTCCCTCCCTCCCTTCCTTTTTCTTTCTTTCTTTCTTTCTTTTTCTTTCTTTCTTTCTTTCTTTCTTTCTTTCTTTCTTTCTTTCTTTCTTTCTTTCTTTCTTTCTTTCTTCTTTCTTTCTTTTTCTTTTTTTCTTTCTTTCTTTCTTTCTTTCTTTCTTTTCTTTCTTTCTTTCTTTCTTTTTCTTTCTCTCTCTCTTTCTTTCTCTTTCTTTCCCTTACTTTCTTTCTTTCTCTCTCTCTTTCTTTCTTTCTTTCAAGTATAGTTGATTTACAATATTATATTAGCTTCAGGTGTACAACATAGTGATTCAACATTTATATAGATTATGCTCCATTTAAAATTATTACAAAATAATGGCTGTATTCCCTGTGCTGTACAATATATCCTTGTTGTTGTACATTTATTATTTAGCATTCATCTGTAAGAAATAAAATTCTCTGCTACATAATTAATTAATTAACTGATTGGTGTGAGTATAATAGATACAGACATATACTTGGTATATACTGTTTATACGGGCTCAGAGGTTCCTAGGCTATTCAAGGGACTCAAATATGTCACTATCAAAATTTACTTGGATGCTGATATTTTCCCAAGTTTGGTCTGTGGGAGCCTCTTCTGTGTTTTGTATTTCTTTAACGCCGTGGTTGAAATATAACTGAATATTACAAAATAAAGATGCTATGAACCTCCATAGCATAGTGTATGTGTTTGCATGGACACAGGCTTACATTATCTCTTGGGCAAATACCTAGGAGTGGAGTGACAGGATCATACAGTCCACGTGAGCTCAACATTTTCAGAATCTGCCAGTTTTCCATAGTTTCCAGTTTCAGTTTCTAGTTTCCCTTCCTCCACAGCACCCTCAGCACCTGGGAAGGTCAGTCTTTTTACTTTTAGCCATTCTAGCATATGTGCAGGGGTATCTCTTTGTGGTTTTTAATTTGCATTTCCCTGATGACAATGACACTGAGCATCTTTTCTTTTCTTTCTTTCTTTTTAAAATAAATTTATTTATTAATTTATTATTTTTTTGACTGCATTGGGTCTTTGTTGCTGCGTGCGGGCTTTCTCTAGTTGCGGTGAGTGGGGGCTACTCTTCTTTGCGGTGCACGGGCTTCTCGTTGCGGTGGCTTGTCTTGTTGTGGAGCACAGGCTCTAGGTGCACAGCCTTCAGTAGTTGTGGCACATGGGCTCAATAGGTGTGGCCCACGGGCTCTAGAGCGCAGGCTCAGTAGTTGTGGCACACGGGCTTAGTTGCTCCACGGCATGTGGGATCTTCTTGGACCAGGGCTCGAACCAGTGTCCCCTGCACTGGCAGGTGGATTTTTAACCACTGCACCACCAGGGAAGTCCCTGACCATCTTTTCATGTGCGTTGTTGCTCTCTGTATATTTTCTTCCATGAAGTGTCTGTTGTTGACATTTTAGCGTTTTAAAAAAATTAAGTTGTTCATTTTCTTGAGTTCTGAGAATTCTCTATATGGTGTGGATACGTGTCTTTTGTTTGATATATGATTTGCAAATATTTTCTCCAAGTCTGTGGCTCGACTTTTCATTCTTTTAAGAATGTTTTACAAAAAGCAGAAATTTTAATTTTCTTTTTTAGATTTTACTCTTGGTGTCATATCAAAGAAAACCTAGCCTAATTTAAGGTCACAAGGTTTTTTTTTTCCTTCTAGAAATTTTATAGCTTTCAGTTGTACATTGGTTTACTTTTTGTATATGGTGAGAGGTATGGATTGAAGTACATTTTTTTTTGCATTTGCATATCTATTTGTTCTAGCATCATTTATCCCTTCTTTACTAAATTACCTTTACATCTTTAAAAAAGAATTGGTGGTCCACATATGTGTGGGTCTATTTCTGGACTCTCTGTTCTGTCCCATTAATCTATATTTTCTAACTTGCTGTCAATACCAGGTTGTCTTGATTACTGTCATAAATCTTGAAATCAGGAAATTTTAGTTGCCCTACTTTGTTCTTGTTTTGCAAAGTTGTTTAGTTGTTCAACATCCTTTGACTTTTTATAGAAATTTTAGATCAGTCTGTTAATTTCTACAAAAAAAACCTACTGGGTTTTTTTTTTTTTTGTTAAATTGGAATTGTCTTAAATCTTCAGATCAATTTGAAGGAGTGACATCTTCACAATATTGAGTCTTTCAGTGAAAGAACATGGTGTATCTCTCTATGTATTTGTCTTCTTTAATTTATCTTGGCAATGTTTTGTAGTTTTCAATTTATAGATATTTCACATTTTTTGTCAGATTTATACCTAAGTGTTTCATATTTTTATGCTATTTTAATTGTTATTGTTTTTTAAATTTTAAAATGTGATTGTTATTAATATATAGATATAAAATTGACTTTTGTATGTTGTTCTTGTGTCCTGTAATCTTGTTAGACTCCCTTATTAATTCTAGTAGTTTTATTTATTTATTTATTTTGGTAGATTCCATCCAGTTTTCTACAGAGACAATCATGTTGTCTGAGAACAAAGACACTTTGACTTTACATCTTCTTTTTGTTTCTTTTACTTGCTCTATTTCACTAGCTAGTATCTCCAGTAAAGTGTAGAATACAAGTAGTGAGAGCAGAAGTCCTTGAATTAATGGTGTACTAGGTGGGTATAGAATTCTGGAATGGTGGTTTTTTCTTTTAGTACTTTAAAGATGTTGTTTCTCTGTCTTCTTGCTTACATTATTTTTGATGAGAAATTTCTTGCTTCCATCTTTTGTGAAGAGAAATTTCTTGTTATATCAATCTTTTTCCTGTGTATGTAACATCTCCTTTATCTCTGCCTGCTTTTAAGATTTTCAATTTATTATTGGCTTTGAGAAAATTGATTATGATGTGGCCTTGTGTTGTTTTCTTCATCTTTCTTGCACTTGGGATTCATTGAGCCTCTTGGATCTGTGGGTTTATAATTATAAAATTTGGAATATTTCTTCAAATATTTCTTTCTCTCTCCTCCCCCACCATTCTCTTCTTCAGGGACTCAAATTACACATGTATTGGGCTAATTGAGGCTCTCCCATAGCTCACTGATGCTCTGTTCAATTTCTAAAAATTCTTTTTTTCCCCCCTATGCTTTATTTTGGATAGTTTCTACTGCTATATCTTCAAGTTTACTAATCTTTCTTTCTGCCTTTAATCTTATTCAGTGTATTTTTCACCTTATGCCTTGAAGTTTCTCTAGATGTTCAATTTGGGACATTTTGTTTTCCATCTTTCATGAACATATGGAATTGACTTCTTGAACATATGGAATGCAGTCATAATAACTGTTTTAGTGTCCTTCTCTGCTAATTTTAATATCTGTGTCAGTTTTGGTTTGGTTTCTATTGATTATTCCTTCATCCTGGGTCATTTTTCTACTTCTTTGCACACCTGGTAATTTTTGGTTGGATGTCAAACATTGTGAATTTTACCTTGTTTGATGCTGGATAATTTGTATTCCAAGAAAACATTCCTGAGCTTTTTTTTTCCTGGGATGCAGTTAAGTTGTTTGAAACAGTTTGATCCTTTCAGGTCCTGCTTTTAAGATTTCTTAGGTGAGAATTGGAATAGTGTTCAAAGCTGATTATTCTTTACTACTGGGGCAAGACTCTTCTGAGTATCAATGCAATGTCTAATGAAAAGTAAGATTTTCCAGTCTGGCTTGTGGGGCAGGCACTATTCCCAGTTGTGTGTGTGTATTGGTCATTGCTAACTTTAATTCTCTTTATTTGGCCTTGGATGGTTTCCTCATATTTACGTGCTAATCAGTTTTTAACTCACTGAAGGAGGGAACCCTCTGCAGATCTTGGAATTCCTTCTCTGTCAGATGAACTCTGGCTGCTTTGGTTCCCCAGACTCTCGGCTCTCTCTCCTCCACTTACGGAATGCCCCCGAGCTGGAAACTCTCAAATTTGGAAACTGGGGAAATCCTAGGTCTCCTCATTTGTTTTCCATCTCTCAGGATCACTCTCTTTTGTTGCCTGACGTCTATGTCTTGCAAACTGTTGTTTCATGTATGTTTACCATTTTGGGGATTTTTTTTTTTGGCGGGGAACATAAATTCAGTCCCTGGGAGCAAAAGTCATTTCTGTATCTTTTTGACACATCCCTTTTATGCCCTTCCTATGTTCTGGCCCATCAAGATATTTCAGCCTCAACTTGTAATTTCCCTGTCCCAGCCCTGGGATCAACCATTTCTCCAAGGAGCCCTGGTTCCTTTAGTAGAGAATGGTATTCAGACAAGATTTGGGCACAATGTCACTGCTGTCAGATTCTCTCAGTGGAAAAAAATTTGCATATATATATATATATATATATATATATATATATATATATACACATATACATATATATGCATTTACATTTGTTTTTATTTGCATGTCTTTATACATTGAAAACCAGGAGTTCACGACAATACCTCAAATCTCTCTCCACCACCAGGCTCATTCCAGAATCCCTCCTTTCCATATTTGTACTCCCTTATATTTTAGAGCATCATCTTAAACAAAATGGAAGGTATCCAATTACCCCCAGTGGTATTTGAATCCGTTGGCGGGGGCTGGTGTGTATTAAGCAGCAAAGGGAGCCGGGCACCCAGGCAGCAGACCCAGGTTTGAGTTGGGATTGCAGCTGTGTGAACCTGGGAAGACCTGTGATTTGGCTAAGTCTCCTCATCTGTAGAACCAAGAAAATAATACTTCTAGCCTCTGTGAGGGTGATAGGTACCTAGGAAGATGAAAAGGGCTGGTGTTGCTGCCAAGGAGACCGGTCCTGAGGGAGGGCTGTAGCTCACAGAGTCACCAGCTCGCCGGGGCCAAGGTGAGAATCGGGGGTGAGAACGATGCAGCTCCGAGACTCCGCGAGACACAGAATAATCCCGGGGCAGAGGCAGACACGGGAAAGAGGCTCTGATCCTTCACTGACTGGCCCTGCAGGCATTCCCTGCCTGTGTGCTCGGCCCCAGGCACTGTGCTGGTCCTGAGGACACCCCGGGGCTCCTTTCTAGGGGTGGTGGCAGGTAGATTAATGGGTGGGAAGGTACCAAGGAACATGGCTTATATTGACTCTGAAAGAAAGCCCCCATCTGCGGGATGCTGTCACCGGAGGCTCGCATTTGGGGTGGCAGTGGGGGGGAGCAGGTTCCAGAGAGCAGGATTCTTGTGCCTGCCCAGATAATCAGATATTTCTCCGAGCCTCAATTTACTAATCTGTAAAATGTTGGCTGTGGGGGAGGGTGAAGACCCCGCTTGGAGGAGGGATGCTGGACCAGATGATCTATGAGAGCCCTTGGAACACTGATGTCTTGTGTCTAGCAAAGCGCCTGGCATATTCTGATGAAAGAATAAGTGAGTGAATTTTGACGTCTCCTAGCCAATCATCGGATTGGTAATTGATGCCCTGGCCCCTCCCTCTGGCAATTCCTGGCACGTGACTCCTGCCATTCCTGCCCTCCCTCCGCCTCAGAGGGGCAGCACGGTTTTCTGTACCCCTTGGAGTGTTCTAGTCCAAGGGCGATGGGCTGCCCTTTTCCCGTCTTTGACTGCAAAGGTCCCTGCTGATGTTTATCTAGACTCACCATGTCAGAACTTCCTCTGAGCATGTTCCATTTTTACCATCTCACTGCTTCACCCTAACAGGCTTTGGGGATGCTTCTAGTTTCATTCCCGCTTTGAGGACAGGGAAACTGAGGCACGCAGAGGTTAACTAACTTGCCGGGGATCAGGAGGCCACCTAGCTGGCGAGAGTCAGCTTGAGGGCAGGTCTGTAAGTGTCCCTGGCTCCTGGGACTCCCAGGACCACCCGACCTGGAGAGGGCTCAGCAGGAGTGAATGGGGGTGTGGTCAACATCCCAGCCTCTTTGGAAGGAAGCTCCATGGGAGCTGGTGGGGGTGGGCAGAAGCTCAAAGGGGATCATGAACCCATTTAGAAATGTAAAGCACTATAAATATTAACAACAAGAAGTCCGTTTTCATAATCTCCCATTTTCCATTGTGTTGCAAATTCTTGTACATTGTCTTGCTCTCTGGGAAAGATGAAGGCAGCCTGTTTAATAACCATACTATTAGCAAGTTATCAAGTATTTGATTGCATTTTCCAGAAAGCACCTCAGTGGCTGGGGGATCATTTCACATCTGCCTTTTCCACTGACACTCAGCATTTCCAGCCTCGCAGCCGGGACTCCTCTATGTAAAATTGTCTGCGTATCACGGTTGAGGGAAATTATTTTTTAAAGGGAGGAAAAGAGTATCCAGTTTACAGATGTCTTGTGTGATGCACGAAGCAAGAATGACTCTTCCCGGCCCCAAGTGTGGACAGATTTCGCAGGCGTCAACAGAATGCTGGAATGGGTGTCAGATGGATGCAACTTCATAAAAGTTCTCCGTGAACTCATGCAGTTAACCTTTTGTTGCATAGAATTTGGAAACTTGCACCCCCACCCCGGCCCCTTCCCTCCCTTGCAGGGGTTCTCAACACTTTCTGGAACAACCGGGGATGGGGGCAGTGGCCTGTCCTTTCCTGGGTACACCGAGCTCTTGGTGCTGTCTGCTGTCTCCCCATCTCACCTTGTTTCCCTGGTGTAGGGGGTCGAATCATGCCTCACAAAAGTGCACATCCACCAGAAACCTCAGAATATGACATTGTTTGGAACTAGGGTCTTTGGAGACATAATTAGTCAAGGATCTTGACTAATTATAACCCAGGGGGATGGTCCTGGGTTATCGGGTGGGTCCAGTGTAATCACAAGTGTCCTCACGAGAGGGAGTCAGGAGGGTCAGTGTCAGGGAGGAGACATGGTGTGATCATTGGTTTTGAAGATGGAGGGAGTGGCCACAAGCTGAGGACTGTGGGTGGCCTTGAGACTCTGGAAAAGGTCAGGAAACAGACTCTTTCCTAGAAGCTCCAGAAGGAACATAGAACTTCCCAGTTGTAAGGCTAACAATCTGTGTGAAGACACTCAGCCTGTGGTAATTTGTTACAGCAGCAAGAGGAGACTAATACAGGCTCCTACGCTAGGTGTCAAGGAGAAAACCCAGGATGGTGGTCCACTGTACTCACCATGTTCAATTGACCACTAGGCCTGGTGATCACCCCTCTCCAGTAGGTCATGGACCCGCCTCTTAATCCAACCCACCACGGCACACCCCTGGACAGCCCACTCTCTCCACCCACCCACCCGACCTGCTCCACTCTGCTCTTCACACACTGCTGGGCTAATCCTCAAGGATGGTGAAGGGGCCAAGAACCCATCAAAGGCTGGGGGTCAAGTCTGAGCTCCCCATCATGGCCTGCTTCTCCAGCATCACCTTGGGCCACCTCTCCCTCCCACACATGTGCCAGCCCCAGTGGGCTGATAGTCACCAGAACCCTTCCCTCCCTGCCTGGATCATGTGACCCTCAGTCCACAGCAGGATGGCCCTTTCCTCTCCAGTCTCAGGCTGAATGCCTTCCCCTCGGGTAAGCTCCTTGTCTGTAGGGGGAGAAGGGAAGTTGCCCAGAGCTGAGGACCCAACGTGGGCAGGGCCTTTGTTGCTGCTGTTTGTAAGCACGTGTGATGCTGCGTGTGTGTCTGCCTCTCGCTGAGGATGGCTGAGTCACCAGGCAGGGCTTAATGGCATTGGCTTGACCCTGATCCACGCCCCACAGATGATCAGCAGAGGGTGCTCCAGGGACGCTGGCATGAGTGGCACCTGTCCATCTGCCCCAGGTGCAACCCTCAATCTCCACACCCAGCACCACCTCCCCACCTGTCTAGGGACACTTCAGGCCCAGAAACACAGGACCATCTTCCACTGACCCCTCCTCATGCAAAACAGCCCAGGGTCCTGGGCATCACCCTGGAAATGCATTGTGTCCCATCCCTAAATCAGTATCATGTTCTCAGCTACAGAATCTTTTCTCTGAAATTGAATAGATCCTAGACTTGTGGGAGCTGTGCTGTTCATTAATCATGTTTCTCCTGTTCTGTATTTTGTGATGGTTTGACATCTTGGGGGGCCTTGCTGGCTGGGGGAGATGTCCCACCCAGGAAGCTAATTCCTGGAGATCATAAGCAACTGGCTTGCTAACATGTCCTTCAGATGCAAACCAACCAATCCGAGTCCATCACCCCAACCCCTCCTCATCTGCCTCTCATACACCAGGTTGGTGTCGCCCTGCCCTAAATCACCCAGGGCCAAGACCACCCTATGCCCCAAGGCCTGCCGAAATCATTCCAACTAGCTGACTCCAAGCCTGCTTACCATGCCTCAGGGACCCTGATACAGGCTGGGCTGAGGCCCCCTCCATCCTTTCTGGCTCCTGTCCAACTCTGGTGCTTCTCCCTGTGGCCCTGCAGGGTTTGCCTCTCGTTTCCAGGGGAACTGCGAGTTATACTGCACTTTTCTTTCGATGGCATTGATGTCTCTAGGGCATCACTCTGACCCCTTTACAAATTAAGACCAGGCCGAGGTCATGTTGTTACCATCATTCTTAACACCACATGGTCTGCAGGGGAAATAAAGCTGTCATGAAGGATAGGGTGACATTTTCTAGAAAGGTTGACCTGAGTGGGGGCGGGGAGGCATGATAGGGCCCACTGTGTCTCGCACAAAGGGTCTCTGGCTGTGAGGGGTGCACTGCTGGGGCTGGGGTTTCAAAGAGTTCCCCACATGGCACGCCTCAGCCCCTCCCCAGCCTGCCTCTCCTCCTAATGACATCCCTGTGTCCACCCTGCGCTTGGGTGGGGTCCTGGTTTTGTGGACGGAAGCCCACGCTCAAGCCCACAGTGGCTTCCTTGTGGTTGAGCCTCCTGCCTTGCTTATGAAATAAAAGTATCTCTGTATGATAATAAGTAATCAAAATTCAATGAATAAAATATTGAACGCTCCTAATAAAAGGCAATGTCTGCATCAGCAGAACCATCCGCCGGGCACACTGGTATTTGTTCTGGATTCCCCAGGGACTGGTAAGGGGAAGGGGGTGAGCTCCCAAATGGCAGTGGGACCCCCGGGCTGCTGTTCCCGCCTCACTCAGAGGTAGGCCAGGCCAGCGGCTTGCTGGCTGCTTTCATTTGGACGGCTTCAGCTTTCACAGGGCAACCCCATAAAGCGGTCTCTTAGAGTGCATCTTTGAAATTCTGGTGCTGTCACCTCCAATAAAAGCTGTAGAAGGGAAATTTCAATAAGATAACTCAAGAACATTTAATTTTCTGCTCCTTTGGATTTGCTATCTTATTACAGCCATTCAGTTAGCTAATAAATGTCCGATCCTGTCCAATCTTCATAGTGAGCAAAGAGGCTGGGATTTAAGTAATTGGATGGAATGTCTGGGGGCAGCGTTTAGTGGAGTTGGCCAACAAAATCCATGGGTGCGATGTCTAACCCTATCATGGAAGCTGCTTCCACTAATCCTGGCTGACCATCCCCCAACCCTGCCCCGGGACCCCTGTTTAGCTGGGATGAGGGGCCTGGGTGGGAGGATCAGGGGCAGGAATGGAGACCTTCAGAGTCCTGATTTCATTCTCAGATGGAGGAGGGGTCTGGGCAGGGAGCTGAGGTGGCCCGGTGAGACCAGCCATACCAGAAAGGCTTCCTTTTCTGGTTTTGACACAAAATCCATATCCTGCTGGGCTTGGCAGTGATGGACGCAGGCTCACCTGGCAGCTGCTCCCCTTGAGACAGCAGACGGGCTAAAGTCTTAATGTGAGCCCAGCCTGTACCTCTCCTGGGGCCCAGGTCCAGGCACCTGCTGTGTGTCGGCTGGACCTTTGGGGTCATGGTATGGCCTGGGTTTGACCACAAACGCTTGCTCCCAATCACCATACTAGAGGCCACTCTGGAGGGCCTTGGATGAGGCCACTGAGGCCGGGTGTCGGCTGAGGCCAGTTAGAGGCTCCCCAGGCAGAGTGGGCCCTCCCCTCCCTCCCCTCCTCTCCCTCCCCTCCCTCCCCTCCCTCCCCTCCCCCACTTACTCACAAGCCCATGCTAGGCCTTGGGGGAGCCGGTCTGCAGGGCTGTGCTTGCCCGTCAAGAGCGCTGCTGCGGGGACAGAAGCAGAAGCACCGAGCATAATGTGAGTCTCACCCACCAGATCTCCTATGAGGTGCTTTCTGAGACCATCCGCCAGCCCCAGGAGGAGGGGCCCCCAAGGCGCTTGGAAGATGACTGTGGTCGAGGCCACGCTCAGTGGACTTCAGATTGGTCCTGGGAGCGTGGCCAACATTGCTGACGCCGTCCGGGTGACGGGAACGAGAGGCAGGAAAGGAGGGTCTTGCCCCCGGGCAGCAGACAGTCTGAGGGTGGAGACAGCGCGGGACCAGCAGTTCTGCACCGAGTGATGAGGGAAGAGAATCAGAGCTCAGGGCCCAGGGGAAGCACCTCCCTGAGGCTGGGTGGCCGAGCCGGGACCCTGGGCTGGACGGTCAGGAGGACTCAGCCTAGCGTGGGAGGGGCGAGAACGCGGGAAGGTGGGATGTGGATTCGAACCCACCATGTCCACGCCCCGGGCTCCTTCCAGCTAGCTGCACCAGCACAGGACGTGAGATTCAG
Organism: Balaenoptera borealis; assembly: GCF_965194805.1. Lineage (NCBI taxonomy): Eukaryota > Metazoa > Chordata > Mammalia > Artiodactyla > Balaenopteridae > Balaenoptera > Balaenoptera borealis. Next base: position 103,746,200 of record NC_138870.1, read on the forward strand.
AAGTAAAAACCCACGTGGAGCCTGGGGTCTGTACCACATCAGGAGTGCCATCTGGGAGGGTCACCAAGGACATTTCAGGCGTCAGTTTCCTCATTTGTAAAACGAGATTGTGCGTGGCTCCTTCCCCCACCTATGGGGTTTCGGAGAAGCTGAGGCCTCCCTCATCCCTTCCCACGCGGCCCCTCCACCTTCAAGCCAGAAACGGCCTTTTCCTGCTCGGGACGTCTCTTTCCCTCTGCCCTCCGCCAGGGAGTGCTCTCTGCTCTTGGGGGCTCACCTGGTCAGGTCAGGCCCACCTGACATACCCTCTCCCTTAGGCTACAACGTAACAGATTCCCAGGAGACATGTTTCCTAGTCACAGGTTCTGGGGATTTGGGGAGCATCTGCAGGGTGCATTCCGCTTTCCACACATGTAGTATGCTGACACCCCCTCACCCACATGCCCGCGTTCCTGAACGGGCCAGGCCCTGTGCCATGTGATGAGGGCACCGAGGAGGGAGACTTCCCCCTGCTGTCTGCACTCAGGGCTCACAGTCTATGTGGGAGACAGGCAGATTAGAGTACACGGGCCCTACAGTTAAAGACTGTCAGACAGAGAAGGAACTCATTAGCCCGGGCTGCGGGTGGGGCGACCCTTGGCCTGGGTTTTGCAGGAGGAATAGGAGTTCACTTGTGCTGTGGTGGGGCATGTGCCCCTGGAGCGAGGGCGTGCTCGTGCAGGGCGAGGGGAGCTCGTGGGGTGAGCAGGGGTGGTGTAGCTGGAGGGGAGGGGAGGAGGCAGGGCTGGGAGAAGTGTACAGAAGACAGAGCAGGAAGCTGAGGGCCGGGTGAATGGAGGATGGGGGATGTGGGGGAGTCTCAAGCATCCTCCACGGAACACGTAGCTGCTCAGAGGTGCATCGGTGCCCAGGCCTCACGTTTTGGGATGCATGACCCTAAAACCCCATCTTCCTCCTCCTCCACGACCTCACTGGCAGAGAAGGGCTCTGGCTCTCCAGGCCTGAGGGGCTTCCCAGCTTTTTGCAGCACTCTGGTCCTGTACTCAGCTGAATAATGACCCCCAGATGTTCAGACCACAATCCCCAGTACCTGTACATGTCACCTTACTGGAAGAAGGGGCTCTGAAAATGAGAATAAGGGAAGGATCCCGAGACAGGAGATGATCTTGGATTGTCAGGCCCGATGTCATCACGAGGGTCCCTGCAGATGAGACTTCAGGAGATAAGAAGGTCACATGACACAGAGGCAGAGAGAAACGCAAAGATTCACGTGTGGGCCCTGAAGGTGGAGGGAGGGATGCGAGGAGCCCGGCCCTCCTCCTGTGGGACAGAGTCAAGAGCTACGACTGATTCCCGGTCAACACGGACGACCCTGCTTGCTCTGGGCGAGGGGACTGGGGTGGGGGTCCTGTGGCTGCTGTGACAAACAGTCACAAACTTAGTGGCTTTAACGACACCCATTTATTCTCTTCCAGTTCTGGAGGGTGGAAGTCCCAAATCAGCTTCTGGGGCTGAAGTCAAGGAGGTTCTGCGGGGAACCTGTTTCCTCGCCTTCCCAGCTTCTGGAGCTGTGCTCCTCACGTCCCTCCTTCCACCTTCAAAGCCCACATGTGGATCTTTGTGTTTCTCTCTGCCTCTGTGTCACGTGACCTTCTTCTCTGGAACCCAGCTCTGACCTCCCGTTCACACGCTGCCCGGGACCAGGAGGCATCCCGGAGTCCCCCAGTGTGGGCCAGCTGCACAAACGTGTGTGTGCTGCGCTTTTGGGGTCACGTTTTCTGATAAGCAACCACGTTAACAGCCTGACGCATTAAACACAAATCAATGTATTTCTGCCCTGCAAAGAATGCTTAATGCCCTGCCATAACTCCTGCTATCTTTTGGGGCCAGGAGAGAGATGGCTTTATTTCTCCCATAACTCTTGGTAGCACAATTCCATTGTTTACTTGCTGACACAAACTTGCTGTCATTTATCACCTGGGGAGAGAGATGGAGTTAGTGGCTGGCTGGAAAAGCGGGCCGGGAACTCAGGAACATCCCCAGTTCCCATGGCTGCATGAGAATCTGGGGATCTGGGGACTTTTCTGTGCCTGTTGACCGTCACCATGCTTCCAAGCGCTTTTGGCAGGTCCCAGGTCTGTCCACTCCGGGTGCCGTATTCTGCAAAGTTCCAATGGTCAGTTCAGAGCTGCTGCACAGAAGCCCTCGGTCATGCTTGTCCCGGGAAAATGGAAAACCATTAATTTGCAGTCGTCTGAAGTGTGGTGGGGACACGACTGCTAATTGGCAATAAGAGATACTAAGTGGAGCAAAGTTTATGTTAATGAGCCATTTATCAACAGGAAGCGGCCCGCTGGCCCCCTCCATCACTCCGCTGGCGTTGGGTTTGTTTGCGTCGCAGGTGTGTCCCAGCTGATGGAGCCGGCCGCCAGTTCCCTCTGTTCTCAGCTGCCCTCGGCACGGCCTCGGCGCCCCTACTCTCTGGTCTTGTTTCTAAACCTCTGGTGACAACAGCTGCCCTAGACCGAGCGTCTCTGGCTTGTCAGGCGCCGTGTTCACACTTGTAACCCTCATCTCGTGTCCTGAGGCTCCGTGATCCTCCAGCTCAGAGACGCCAGCCTGCCTGCCTTTCTCCAGACCCTGCAGAGGATTCAGGGCTGCAGAAGGGACCACTGCTCTCACATTGGTTTCCCTGAAGGCCCAGCCCAGTCTGTGCTGGTTTCTGGGAGGGACAGCTTCCCGGGTCATTTCAGTGCCCTGGGGCTGGACATAACCCATGACCACAAACAGGGGGCTTAAAGTCACAGACGATTCTCCCACACTTGTGGAGCCAGAATCCACAATCAAGGTATCGGGGGTTGTGCCCCCTCTGGAGGCTCTAGGGGAGGCTCCCTCCTTGTCCCCTCCAGGTTCTGGGGGTTCCGGGGGCTCCAGGTGCTCCTGGGCTGTGGTCGCATCATCCAGTCTCTGCCTCTGTTGTTACGTGGCCCCCCCCTTCCTGCCCGTGTGTCTCTTCTTCTGTCTTTTAGCCTCTTATAGGGACAGTCATCATTATAAGACATTATAGGTGCTCACGTGGGTAACCCAGGGTGATCCTTACCTTGATCCGATCTGCAATGACCCTTTTTCCAGGTAAGGTCACCCTCACAGGTACTGGGATGAGGACATATCTTTCTGGGCACCACCATCTAACTTACTCCGGGTGGGGAGTGGGTGATGCCCTGTGTCCTCGTGGGTGACCCACTGGAGAACTGGCATTGGGCCCCAAGGCAGGGGGTGCCCCATGGCCCAGCCAAGCACCTATTCATCCCTCACGGAGTCAACAGCAACATTTGCAGGCGGCTTTGGAGAACTCCCGTGGTCACCTTGGGCGGAGTGTCTGTCCCTGGTGCCCAGCGAGGGGGGCGATGGGGATGTCTGACGCCAGGGCTCCTGCTGCCCACACCTGCCCGCTTGGTTCACGTGCCCCCACTAGGGAAACCCCGGATGTCCCTGTTTCTGAGAAGAGGAGGGGCTCCAGGGACGTCATGGAAGCCCCGCCTGTCGGGCAAAATGCTGCCCCCAGGACACTGGCTCTGCCCCGTCATGCACTGGATGTGCCATAAACAACACTTCGCCTCTTTTGCAAACCCAGGGAAGCAAGGCCTGCATCTCAAAGCCATGGTAGGACTCCGTGGGGATGGGGTCCAGCACCTCGGTGCCACCCTCAGCAAGTCGGTCCCCTCCCTGCCCTGTCCCCACCTGTCACCCCGGGTGGGCTGGCAGAGTCCCGCTCCTTGTCTTGGGTGGCAGCCGCGGGGAGCCCCACCACAGTCCCAGCCCCAGCTCTTGGGAAGGGGCCAAGAAGGAGACACACAGGAGCCCCGAGGGGCCTGGAGGTCTTGCTGGCATCTGCTCGGGGAGCCAGTGTCCCCCTGTGGCTGCCCTGGCATTTCCGATGTTTCTCCAGGTGAGAGGGGACCTGGCTACTCTCCACCTGCCCCCCAGATCCATGCCTGGCCGCGCCCGGTGCTCCAGTGGGTGCTGGCAGGAGATGGGGGGGCAGGAGCAGAGCTAGGTGTGTTCCCCGCCTCCTCTGCCCGGCTCCGGCTGAAACCCCTCCCCGACTGCAGCTCCGGCACCCACCCCTCCCACTGCGTTCCCACCTAGGGGTGGCCGTGCCTTCCCGCTGCCACCGGCTCTGGCTTCAGTCTCCCAGTCCTGCCCTTCTTTCTGTAAATAGTCTCATTAATTTCCCCAGTTCAACCTCTGAGTGGAATTCTGGTTCCTGCTGGGAACCTGATTTTTCCAAAGTGGCATCATGATTAATTGATGTATTTAATGACTAAAAGGCCATCATTTCTCCTCCGCTTGGCCCACCGACCCCTCCTTCCAGGCTGGGTTTGGCTCTTCTGGCTGCAGAAAGCCTTTCCTGCCCACGCCAGTCCACACTTGGTCGGCCCCCTCCCGGGACCCCCATGCCGCTGGAGAGCTGCTCGGGGGGGGGGGCATGTGCAGAGGTCCCTGGTCACCAAGCTCCCCGCTGCTTGTCACTCATGGTCTGCCAGCGTCTTTACTGCACTGCCCTTGGCCAAGCACACATGCCCCCCTTTGGCTGTCCGGTCCTCCAGGGTCAACTTGCCCCAGGGCTCACTGGCTCTGATGGGATTGGAGACGTTTGTCTGAAAACCCCAGGACCCCGGGACCACTCTCCTGCCCTCCGCAGCAGGACACAGAGGAACCAACACCTCCCATCTCCATTGTGTGACCTGGGTGCAAATGTGTGTGTGCGAGGCTGTGCCTTACTCCACGGGGGCTGCTCCTAGCGTGGGACACAGATGGAGGAATGAAAGCACGCTTCCGAGTTGGAAAGAATCTCCCCCCAGGATGTGGATTCTGGTCCCATCACAGTTTATCCTCCACGAATTGCCAGCCCCGGTTGGGGAGGGGGTGGCTAAGTGCCCCTCCCCCGCTTCCAGTCACCAGGCCAAATATCAGCGGCTCTGTCTTTGGGCTGAGTTGGATTTACTGAGCAGACCTCTGTTCAGTGTTCTGCTGGCCCAGAGATGGGGCAAGAGCCATCTTCTTGCTTGAATATGATACAATGAAGGTAATTTTGTGAGATGCTAATAACATATGGGGACATAGCTCATGTCCCCAGTTCAACCCCTCTGAGCAGAACCACTGCGTGCTCACCGGGGTCCCTGTGGGAGCTGGTGGGAGTGGCCCCTCTTACCTGGAGCCCCTGAGGTGTGTGACTCCTCAAGGGTCTCCTTCAGCCCCCTCTCCCCTTTCCCGTGAGTCCCCAGCAGCTTATTCACTTGGTCAAACACACTTGCCTGACGTGCCGTCATCTCTGGGTTGATGGAGGTGCCCCGGCTGATGTGCCGTCATCTCTGGGTTGATGGAGGTGCCCCGGCTGATGTGCCGTCATCTCTGGGTTGATGGAGGTGCCCCGGCTGATGTGCCGTCATCTCTGGGTTGATGGAGATGCCCCAGCCGCACCATCAATCCCATGAGTGATGGGCATGAGCTCCACCAGCCTCCTCTGCCAGCTCAGGGTCATTATTTCAAGCTTGGTCTGGGAGGTCTGGTGCCAGGGAGGATGGCAGTGCCCACAGGGAGGGCTATTTTGAGTCCCACACCCCGTGCATTTGTTCTGATCACCCGCAGCCCTGGGCACAAGTTGGAAGGGTGGCTGTGAGTCACCAGGAGAGGTCTCCCACTGGCAAAGTCCTGCCTGGTTCCGGCCCATTCTCCCTTTGGCATAATCAGTCACGTGCTTTCTTTCCAGGCAAATGGCAACCAAGAGTCTTGTGGAATGGATAATCAATTTCAATAATAAGTTAAATGGGTTTGCTTTTGTTTCCAGAAAGTCTCCCACTGGGAGAGGGATGTTTTTAAAAGACTCCTGGGTTGAGTTTTACTTCTGAACTTGGGCCTCTAACTGCTTCCGAGCCAATTGAGTAGAGAGCATGAATAAACATGGGGGGGAGCTTCTCCTCCACACCCACACGCACGGGGTTGGCAGCCCCGGGACCAGCTCTGGCAGAGGCCTCGCTGGCCCGTGCTGTGAAGGGCACATCATGGTGTCAGCCGCCCTCCGCCACTCTGTTTAAACGTCCCTTCAGAGCCAGATTGCTTCTCCTCGAAATGCCACGTGTGGCTTCCAGGACATGGGGGTGATGTTTGTCAAACACAGCAGACCTGAGCTATCTAAGTGAATGTCACAAAGCTGAGCCCAGAAGCTGATTTCATCGTGGAACCAGCCCAGGGTTTGCAGCCATCTGGAATCTGCCGGTCTCCACCGCCATGGGCACGTGACTTGTTATCCCTCTGCCTTCGGGGCTTAGAACAGATTACGGTACATCATGTTCAGAAAGTGTTTACTGGAGGGATGAACGAGGGGAGGGAGTCATCTCTGGATCACTCACTTGTCCAGTTTGAGGATGTATTTCTCTGGGAAAACCAGTAAGATCTCTGAGAACAGGATCGGGCTGGGCATATTTTGTCGGCCCATGACCTATCTGCCGTGCATGATCAACAAACACCCATGGAAAGAACATCACTCATGTGCTGCAGTCGAGGAGTTCCTTACGCGGGATTTAAATTCTTTGTGATGACAGAAGTCCTGAATAAGCCAGTTTTCTTTTGATAATTCCTCAAAGCATCTATAAACTTCTTTGCAGTGTGATCTCTCAGAGGGTTACAGCACTCTGACTGGTGTGTATCTCTTTGGTTGGGAACTGGATAAAGTCATTGCCTTGCATTTAGGGGCTATTTGCATTAAAACACCATCTTAAAATGCTAGACTCACACATAGCTGACGAGCTACTCAGTTGTGAGGGATGTACCTGAATGGGAGAAAAGGTGATTTTTGTCTCCTGTGTCTTGATCACTTATTGAATGGAAAGGCACGAAAATAAACCACACTAAGTTCTTTTCTTTCCCTTTTCTTTTGTGCCAAGAAAATAGAGACTGGAAGTGATAGAAATTAAATTCATATATGATGTCTCCACTATAAGTACTCAATTCTGATCCACTCATTGGTATAGGGAGAAACTTTCCTGTTAGATGTGAGGATCAAAATTTTGTCATTTAGGGGTAAAACCAGCTAACCAACCCACCTACCCATCCATCCACCCATCAACCAACCACCCAATTAATCACCCCAAAACTAACCAACCAACCAACCAAAAACAAATCAACCAACCAGAAGCCCAGCAACCAACCAACCGACCAAAAAAAAAAAAAAAATCAACCAACCCAAACCAACTAACCAAACAGCCAACCAACCAACCAACCAACCAACCAACCAGTCAACCCATCTCTTCTGGATTGGCTAACCAGCAAAGGTACGGATCATTCATGTGCAGCCATGCAGAGGGGGTGCAGTTTTGCTCAGCGGGAAAATGCTGTGGGTTACCTGACAGTAGTAAATGTCCTTGAGGAAAAGGGGCAGCATTTGGTCCTGCCGACTTCCCTTTTCTATTTGCCACAATTGGCTTCTGTGATGACACATCCTGTGGTACTTCACCTACTTCTCTGTTGCTTATTCTCAGTCTCCTTTTCTTGAAACCCACCCCCCCCCACCCCCGCCGCCCACCTGCTTATGCATTCCCCATGGTACTAACCTGTCTCATTTTCTCATGGCAATTTTATTCATTTCTTTGTGTTCTGTGGTTTTTGCAGTGGAAGTGATGGTTGAGCGGAGCATTGATCCATTCAGGTAGGGACATGATGAGCTTGACGTGTCCTGGACACCCATGTGGGCATCTGTGCTTGGAGTGCCTGGGACATTGGGACGTGACCATGATTTAGACTTAAGCAAACATCGGTCTGAGCCCAAGAGGAAGCCACACAACAGCTTGTGATTTGGGGCATTTTCTTAGTCTCAGCTTCCTCAGCTATAAAAGGGGACTAATAATGCATATATTAAAGGATGTGTTTTGTCAATTTAATGAAAATTTCACTGAAAAGTTCTAGTAAGTGGTCAGATGCCTGTGGATGGTCAATGTCTATGGCAACTTCTCTTTGTTCTGTTGAGTCTGCCCTTGACTTCCAGTCATGGACCTTCAGTATTTATGGAGTATCAACCATATTCCTGGAATGTGCTAAGTGCTGGGGACATGCGGAAGAATGGGACACAGTCCTAGGCAAGGAGGCAGATTCAAATGGGAAGTGTTCTCAAGGCACAGGAGATGTGAACACTTCCTCCTCCCCCTCCCCGTCTGTAACGTGATCCATATGTCCCTTGCTTCTCATTGGATGTTGCCATCTTCCAGAGAGGGAGAGGCCACCTTGTCTCATCAGTTGGCAGTTGACCATGTTTGATGTCCTCCTATTACCAGAAAGGTACCTTTCAGCTTCTTTTTTTTTTTTTTCAGCCACACCGCGTGGCATGTGGGATCTTAGTTCCCCAACCAGTGATCGAACCTGTGTTCCCTGCATTGGAAGTGTGGAGTCTTAACTACCGGACTACAACGGAAGTCCCTCAGCTTCTTGATCTGAGCAGACTAGCTCTCCACAGCCTGCTTTTTACCTGTTCAAGCCCCACCTCTCACTACTCCACTCCCCCTGCTTTAACCACATTCAGCCTCTCAGTGTTATTTGCCATTCCTTGAGTCTTCTGGATCCCCATCTGTGTAAGCGGGACCTCCTGCCTGGATTTCTCTTCCTGCCACCCATCTTTCAAGCTCCATCCACGTTCCCACCCTCTCCTAGAAGGCTTCTGGATGTTTACAATCCCTGCCAGTCAACCAGCCCCCCTGCTCCCACTCTTCCTCTGTACCCTGATTCTAGAACACTCAAAATCATCGTAGCATAAGGAGATTAGCGCATGCTTCTAAATCCACAGACGTGGCACCTCCAGGACAGGGACCACGTTTCCTTCATCTTTGTAGTGAGTGTGGGACCACGGAGGATGGTCTGAAGATGACTGAGCTTTCCGCTCAGGCAATGGGGTAGCTGGTGCGTCTTCTCCAACAGAGTGAACTCTTCAAGGACAAGGAAGTGCGGCTGTGCATTTTATGTCCTTGGAGAACACAAGGCTTCCTAGAGAGGCTCCGTAACTACATGCTGGATAATGCATTGGACTGAGTTATTGAACATGTGAAAAATGGTCTTACACTTAACCAAAGCTTTCCCTTCTTTCCATTTAAGTGCTAAAAATCTTTTCTCCCTCTTGGGAGGCTCAGGTACCAAGGGCAGACAAACATTCTCTCCAGCGGGCTTAGTTCCTAACTTTCTGCCACACCCTCCCTCTAGCACCACTTTGTGGGATCCTTAGGGTAGCCCAGGGGACACAGTCTGTACTTGGCTTTCTCCTCCTGGCTGGCGCATCAGTCACTTAACCTGAAAGATCCTAGCTGGTCCCACAGTCTCAGCTCTCCTGCAGATGACTTCTAGAACTGTCCCTTTAACCTCTCCTGTAACTTTTACTTAATTTGATAATGGCAGCACCTAGTGAATGTCCCACAAGCCCCTATGGGACCTGGGGATCCTAGCTGCAGACAGTGAAGGACATGCACAGCCTGTCTTCCACGGGAGGGTATTTGTGTTATGCTGTGTAGGATTTCTTGGATGGACAAGGAATCCAGTTTGAGTGTTAACTCTTTCAGGGACCAAGCAGGAGAAGACTCCAATCAAACCATAAGACCATTTCAGGGGAATTTCCACTGTTGATACGACCCACCATGCAGCAAACACAAGCGAGGGACTGGCCCCTGGAACCTGGGCCAGCTGCCATAACAGAGGCGGGGCCTTTGCTGCTTGCCCCTGCCCCCCACGCTTTATTTCGATTTCCAAATCTCAGGCGAGTGCAGCTGCTTGGTAGAGGTGGTGTAGCAGGAGAAACCTAGCTCTGTGGGGGATGAAGGTAGGTCATCTTTGGAACTCTGACCTCTGCCTGCCGATGGGTTTGGTGCAGTGTCTCAGGGTCTGCAGTCTGCCCCATTCTCCCTTTCAGCTCTTCCGCATCTGTACACATCCTTCTTCCATCTCTAAATTTCCAGCTGTAAGAGTAGCTTCAGCTCTGTGCCTCCCTGAAGTTCCTGTGCACAGATAATGCATCCTCCCTCCCCCCAAGAGGGAGGGCCCTCACTGTCATCTGTGTCCACTTCTGGAAGATGATTACCCAATCACAATTCCATCTTGATACCTGTAATCCATGGACCAGATAATAGAACTAACCACCATGACACACCCTCTATGACACAAGAGGTGTAAAGTGATGGAAAAAATGGGAGAAGCCATCTATCCGTACATGCATGCTTGACAGAGCAAGGAGAGCTATGGCTGGCTGCTACAATTTCTGTATCTGTAACAGGTCACAAGGCCAGGGCTGGCATGTAAAGCCTCCATTATCCATCACTCATGTTATATTCATTTGCCCTTAGCTAGCACCCAGTTGGTCAGGCTTGTTATCTTGTAGGGTGGTTCCAACCTTTATTCCTGAGGGGCCTGAGCCCTTGGTGGTCCTGTGTGTTGGGGGGTTGCTGTAATCTTCCCCCAACTCCTGTCACTGTACCTGGAGGTAGCAGGGAGGACCCCAGAGAATGTCTGGGCTCCAGACATACTTTTTTTTCTGTCACCACTGCTTAGGGACTTCTAGTTTTCCCTTGGTGGTCAGGACAAACTTTCCCAGACAACACAATAACCTCCCCACCTCACCTGCCCAGGGACTTGAGGAGCCTGAAGCGTTAACCTTTAAGTCAGTGGGACTGTTGTCAGGGTTCCCCATTGGAGAATTCCTCCTCCAGGGACCAAAGTGTCTACGCCAGAAGAGCCCTGAGCTGCATGAACTGGACACACAATTTTTGCTCGTGGGAGGTGTCACTGTCACCTCCACCCTTGGTCCCTGGACAAGTGTGTTCTGTGAGAGCAGCTGCCCCTGTACTAGTTTCCTACGCTGTGTAACAAATGACCACAAGCCCAGAGGCTGGAAGTGATGTCCGTTTATTATCTCACGGTTTCTGCAGGTCAGAATTCTGGACTCAGTTGAGTTGGGTTCTTTGTTCAGAGTCTCGTGAGGCTGGAACCAAGGTGTTGGCCAGCCCTGCATCCCTTCTGGAGCTTTGGGTCTCCTTTAAGATCACGTGGTGCTGTGCTGGCAGAATGTACTGCTTTGCAGCTGCAGGACCTTGACTTGCTGGCTGCGGGCACAGGCTGAGCTCAACTCCCAGAGACTGCCTTCAACTCCATGCCAAGCCAACTCCTGGCTCTGTGACTCCCCAGAGGCCCTCTCAGGCCTCAAATCTCCCCTTCACAGAATGCCCCGTCCCTCTAGGGGTCAGGCCCACCCAGGATAATCTTTGTTTGTTTAACTCAAAGTCAGCTGATTAGGGACCTTAATTACACATGAAAATCCTTTCTGCAGTATAATGTAATGTAGTCACAGGGCTGATACACCATCATTTTGACAAGTCCTGCCCACGGACAAAGGAAGGTGTTTTGAAGGCTGCATACACCAGGGAATGGAAATCTCGGGGCCATCTTAGGATCCTGCCCCCCACAGTGCCATATGTCGGCTTCTGTTCAGAGCAGGCATCTCCCAGAGAGGAGCACGCCAATTTCATAAGGTGTTTTCTCTGCGAGGAGCCACTTGTGAGTCTGCGACAGGGTTTTCCACGGTTCTGGGACCTCATGTGCTCTTGGTTGAAGGTGAACATCGTAAGACACTGAATACCATGAGTCAGCTCACAGTTTTGTCTCGTTCGTCTTCTCGCCCCCCCAGAATGGCTCCTTGGACAGAAGCAAAATTGAAAGTGATACTGTAACAATGGACGAAGTGTTTAGAAAACCCACAGATGGCGTTTCGGAGAAGTGAGCTAGGCAGGAAAGGCAAACAGTTATTTGGAATGTGTCTATTTCTCTGAGGGCCAATTTCTGCCCCCTCCGTGTTAGAAGGGGTGCGATACAATCCACCTGCCGCCAGGTGGCTGGTGCCCCAGGTGTCTGCTGCCAGACCAAGGTTCAGCATTGGCCACTGCTGATGGCATTTCAGGCTCTCAGTAGAGGTGGTCTGCCAGCCCCTGAACTGTCCCTCTCTGCCTCCGAGTCCATTTTGTCCACACGCCCATTGAGGATGCACAAGGATGGGAATGAGGCTGGCTGACCCATACCTGCCGACCATGCATGCCCTTTGGGGCCATTTAGAGAGATCCAAGTATTTTCACTCTCTGAAAGTTCCAGCAACAAGCCTCCCCCAAACATTCTGTTCCCGGCTCCCACTCTTGTTCCTTGGGGTCCCTGGACAAAAAGTCAAACCACTAGTGATCATGAATAGCTATGGACCTGCCCCTCTGGCCATCTCCCTTTCCTGGCAGACCGTGAGCTCTGCTGCTTGGGGCTCTACCTACTGGGGTTTCCATCCTCCGCTCTCCTGTGGTGCCACCCCTGAGCAGGCTGGGGATGCCCCAAACTCTTCTCTGCTCGTTGGCATTTGGAGCAGGGTGATTGGTGGGCAAGATTGCATTTTCCCTGAGTTGGCTGCAGTGAACTTCCCAGGAGACCACACACTTCAAACCCAACAAACCTCAAATTCCCCTCTGTGCCCTTCTTAACTAATCTGTATCTCATTCATTCATATGTTCATTTGTTCATTCAACAGATGTGTACTGGGGGCCTACTGCATACCCTGAGCTTGTCCCCTCACTGCTGTCATAGAGAAGGGATGTCACAGATGTGGTCCTAGCCCTGGAGGAGCCAGAGAAAGAGACAGTGATTAAAAAAAAAAATAATAAAGTACAGTGGTCTAATCAACTACCGCTGTGACAGCTAGGAAAGCGAGGGTATCAGCCGATCAGTGACCCCATGCCCTGAGACTTACGAGCCAGGCACTGGGTCCTTCCTCCCGTCCTGCCTTAGTCTCCATCACACTCCCATACAGCACAGTTAATACTGTACTTTCTCCAGCCATCCCTGCTGCTGTGGCCATATTTGGACTCCAACATTTCTCCCTATCTCTCCCCAGGCCGTCAAAGCCGATAATGTGTTTCTCTGCTTCCAGTTTTACCTTTTCGGTAATTTTCTTTACCAGGCAGTCCTAAAGGATTTTTGAAAGATGCACAATCTGCTCACATCCCTGCTCTGCTAGAATTGTTCTGTTTCTCTGTGTGCCTTTGGGAGGCATCGGAGCTCCTTGGGGCACCTTAAAAGGGGGGATGTCTGCCCTCCGTGCTGCCCTCCCCGCATTTGTGTTCCATAAACACCAAGCCGCCTGCAGTCCTGACCGCCCCATACTGCTTCCCGTCTGTGCTATCCAAAGGCTGCCCTCTGCCTGAAATGCTCTCATCTCAGTACCTGAAAGGCTTCTTTTCAGTTTCCAAACCCTATTCAGTCCTCACCCTCTGTCTGAAGTCTCTCTTGAAAATCCCAAACAGAGATAATCACCCCTCTTTATGTTTCTGTCTGTACCTCCGACATCCTGTTGTCACTACATGTGGCATTTTGGATGTAATTACTTGTTGACAGTGGAGTTGTATCTTGTATAGAGTGTGGTTCTAAAGTCACCTAGGAGGTGAAAATTGCCTGTAATCAAAATTATTCTTGAAATTTCCTTCAATTGCTCATAAAGAGCGGTACACATGGGTTTGTGTCAATAGACATCACCCGTTGCTCTGACCTGGTTCATGGTGGTTTGCTAAGACCCTCGATGAGTCTTCCTGTGTCTTCATGGATGTCAAGGAAACCATTGCCTGCCCCCTAAACAAAGGTGTTTGCTTTCCTTCTGTCAATGGTCAGGGAAAAATCGAGATCCCACATTCTCTGCAGCTTGCTGGCTGACCTGGCTGGCTCCGGCTTATCCACGCTGTGTTTGGGGCGAACACACACTGAAAACCACGCTGGGTGGGGTCCCATCTCCCTGGCAGACTCTCTCCAAGGAATAGACTTCAATACACAGAAGTTAAAAGAGCATCAGATGTGAACCCAGGTATGCGCTTTGTCTCATGCTAGATTGTTAATTCCCCGTGGTAACACTGTATGTTATTCACCTTCACTGAATCGATGGCAAACAATTGGGAAGACAATATCTAGATCAAGGCTCATCTTCCACCAGATGCCTGCATGAAGGAGGGACTCTTGTCATTTATGAATGAATACACTGGAGACAGAGCCACGTCCCTGGTCCACAGAGCTGCCGCAGACCTTGAGTGATGGTGACCCAGAATCAGGCAGCATTTCTCTCCCTTTCTGCCCACTCTTTCTGTGCAGCTGTGTTATACTGCTCTTTCTTTATTACTCCAAAGTGTCACCTTTAGGAGTCTGTGCAACGCTCACAGATTAAACAATATACTGCACTAATAATCTCCCTTAATTTCCTTATAAATTAGTATTTCCTGATGCATGCTTCTTAACAAGTGCTGCAAATGCTTTCTATGCCTTTTCAAATCCAATTCCTTGAGCTTTTTAGAAAATGACCCTGGACCCGGGGACAAAAAGGAGGGAGGAGGTTTTGCCACATCATCGGTAACTGGAGTGTTTACTCCAAAAACCATGGACTGAGAAATTCTTTCCAGTAGCTCTGTCCAGCACCCTGTTTCCACAAAGTAGGAGGTAGTCTCCTGTCTTCAAATCTGTGAACCAGGAGACAATGGTCTGGAGATTTTCATTAAACATGTTAAGATGGAAGAGAAGGACTGTTGTGAAGAGACACTAAGAAACTCCATCTGTACTTGACTTGGAGGTTGATTTCTGACTGATATTGATATGTATCTTCTAATCTGAAGGTACAGTTGATGGAAACATCTGCTCCATCAGGGTCCGTCACCTCCCTCACATTATTTACTCTACCCCAATGATAAAACCAGCCTTTGGGCCATGATGTAGTTTCTATCTCAGACTTTTGTTATGCATGTTGTCTTTGCTGACAATGACAGCGGTTAAAATGGAATGAGTTAGTGTGTTCTCAGTTAAAGCTCTAGAATAAAAGCTGTCCCAGGATTCAGCGATGTTTCAGGCAGCCTCTTTTTTATTTATTCAGTAGAGCCATCTAGGGACAACTTGTACTCCCTTGTGTCTTGAATATCATACACCAGACTTAAAGAGGCTTCATTGGTTTAGTTTGGTAGAGAATTCTAGGCTTAAAGTCATTCTTCTCAAGGACTTTTGAAGATCTTACGTACTCTCTTCCAGCCAATGTTATTGTCAATGAGAAAATTGCCAGTCTTATTCCTCTCCTCCCCTTCTTCTTCCTTCTCCTTTTTCCCCCTCTTTTTGTAGGCAATCTGTATTTTCTCTTTGGTTGTTTTCACAATACTTTGTTTGCCTTTTTTTTGTTCACATTGCCTGATGTTGGGTCCAGGCAAGCATTTATTTTTAATTCTCCTGTTTATGACTCAGTGAGCATCTCAGCTTGAGCATTCAGGCCTTTCTTCAATTCTGGAAATCACTTGGCCATTCTTATCTGTCTCATTCTCTTTATGCTTTCCATCTGGAACTCAAATGAGACCCATACCAGGATCATATTACTTTGGTCTCAGTTTCCTGTCATCTCTCAGTCATACTTTCAAATCCTCTACCTCTTTGTGCTGCATTCTAAGAGAATGTGCTGCGTTTCCTCATTTCTATCTTTCACTTCACTAATTCTCTTCTCAGCTGCTTCAATCAACCATTGAAATGATTGTTTGACTTTTTAATTTAAATGATTGTCTTTGGCTCTTTTCCAAGTCTGCATGTTCTTTTTAGAATCTCGTTCTTTCCATATGGTTTCTATTCCTTATTTGATCTCTTCAATTATTTTAAACATAATAATTTTATGGTTTCACAGAATTCTAACATTTCAGGTCGTTGGTATGCTGCTCCCAGTTACTCTCTGCCCTTTATAAGAGGGTTGTACATACATCCCTGCTGCAGCCTTGTGGTTTGCAATGCCTCTCTGCAAGAAGAGATACTCTCCCACCCCCCAGCATCAGTCTGGGGATCACTTTGGCTAAATGAACATAAGCAAAAGTGCCCCATATTAACAGTAGGCTTAAGAACCACTGCATATGAGAATATGTCCCAAATAGTGGCTATTCATTCAGACTGGATTTCAGGATGAAGAAGACACAAGGAGCAGAGCCAAAGCCAACCTTCAGGGTGCTACCTAGTGTGAGTGGGGCAAGCATTTTTGCTTCTTTAAGCCACTGGGATTTGGTTTGTTTGTTACACAACATAACCTAGTCTAAGCTGGCTGAAACAGGTACTAACTCTTCTTTTTTGGTATGTGCTAGCACTTGCTCATGGTGGATTAACTACTCATGTGGTTTGTCATTCTGTTACTGTGAATCTATCTTCATCGTCAGTTTTTGTTTTTAATTTTGGGAGTCTTACGGACTCTGGGGGGTGGGTGTGTCTCTACTGATATATATTTTCCTTCTTTCCTTCCTTCTGCCGAGGGACCCTGGGTTTTCTGTCTAGGACCTTTGTTTACTTGAGGACTTTTATTCCATTTTGCTCTTCTAAATTCAGACCGCACACCTATATATGGTTAAGGCTTCTGTGTTTAGTTTTCATGAGATCCTTTGTTTCCATCCACATCCGGGGACAGACGTGACCTCCCCCTTCAGCTCCCTATTTGCTGGGCAGCTTCTGTCCACTTTTCAGGGTGGATCACCCATCTTGGGTCCTGCCTTTATTCAGGGGTCTCAGGTTCAGTGTCCTGCCTTTACACAAGGCCACGTCTTCTGACCAGTATGGACGTGAAAGCCCTAGACCCAGCTGCTGGGCCTCATACCAGGTCAGATACCTTAGCAACGCTCTGGCCTTGAGTTCCCACTCTATTTCAGGAACCTGGTTCCTTTCCTTTTAATCTTGTGTTTGTAACTGTCAGAGATTATATTTTATCCAGCTTTTCTTTGTGGTTGTGGTGGAGGCGTTGGGG
Organism: Balaenoptera borealis; assembly: GCF_965194805.1. Lineage (NCBI taxonomy): Eukaryota > Metazoa > Chordata > Mammalia > Artiodactyla > Balaenopteridae > Balaenoptera > Balaenoptera borealis. Next base: position 103,763,043 of record NC_138870.1, read on the forward strand.
AGGCGCCTGGTTCAGCTCTCTCTGCTTATTTCATTGTCTATATACTCACTGAGGCTTGAACCCCATGAGGGCAGGGACCACTAACATCCTACTCGCTGTCATTTCTTGGTGCCGAGAACATGCCTGGGACATGGAGGTGTTCAGGAGGTATTTGTCCATTGATTGAATGAATGAGAGTTTAAAAGAAGAGGTTGGAGGGGACCCACAGAGGAGGGCTGTTTGCTTCTGTCTGTCATGATTCTGATCCTCTGCCCTTTCCATCTGTCAGGCTGTTACAGAATAGGTTTGTAAAGGAATTGGGGGAGGACTAGAAAAATACCACGAGTGGAGAAGGGTTTTTTTTCCTGTGAAGGTCTTGTTTGGGTTCACATTTTAGGGGCTGGCCTGGGGCATTCCGTCCCCCTTGTTACATGGGAGCCAGAGCAAGCCTAGGCCTCTGCCTTGGTAGCTCCCAGTGCCATGCATGAGGGGCATGCAGATGGGCAATTACAACCCGGTTTGGTAAGCACTGCGGTGGAGGGGAGGATGGGAAGTTAGAGGATGGGAGGGCGGGTAGGCCCAGGAAGGCTTCCTGGAGGAGGTGACGCTTTGACCTGAGCTGTGGCAGACTCTGGGCATTTGCCAGGTGGACACAGGCAGGGGAGGGGGGGCATGGGCAGCCCCGCTGGGGACTCAGCATGTGGCAAGGGTGGGGGTGAGAGCAGGTCGATGGGCTCTGGGGGATCATTAGGATGGGCAGAGTGTTACTGTTTTCAGGTCGTGCATGTCTCCCCTTCCACCTGTAGACATGAATTTTCTCAGATTCCTCTTAACCTCTTTGAAAATGCAGATTCTCTTTTCAGAAGGAGCGCATTCACTCAGCAGTCAGCGTGGAGACAAAGGGGGGGTGACTGCTCAGACCAGGGTCTGGGATGGCTCAGGAACTCACCTCTGAGGAGAAGATGGATGGTTTCCAGATTCTCTAGAACGTTCGGGGTCACCTCTGACTGGAGCTTTTCTGGCAGATTTCCTTAGAGATCTGAGGAATGAAGCTGGCTCTGGGCAGACACAGGCTCCAGCCTAGCGCGACCCTTTGGTGCTCTGAGTTCACGGACAGCGAGGTCACCCCAGTGGCCACAGTGCTTCCCCCTGCAGGGGGCTGATAGGACCTGCGCTTCCTGGGATTGTTTGAATGCTATGGAAGAGGCAGTGAGTGTGTTTGCACATGAATGGCAGTAAGTCTTAGTAATCATTATTATTATTGATACATTTTGATTTCTCTGTTTCCTTTCTTTTCTTTTCTTTTGTTTTAGTTTCCAAATGTGTATTTTTGATAGTCTGTATTTTCATCAGTTAGACATATTACTATTGGGGGGAAAAGGAAACAGTTGTCATTAAAAAAATGTTATTGGAGTGTAGTTGATTTACAACGTTGTGTCAGTTTCTGCTGTACAGGAAAGTGACTCAGTTACGCACACATCTTTTTTCATTCTTAATTAACCTATTAAAGTTTTACTTATTTTACTCAAGCCTGCCTGTGAGGACCCAGGTCCAGGCCTCTGGCCTGCCTCCCCTCTCCGGGGACCTCCCAGGATGACACCACGAGGTGGGGGGCGGTGGCTGCAGGCTGGAGCAGGCTGTGCTTCGGGCACCCTCTGAGCGCCTGCCCTGGGGAGCTGCCCGGTGCCGCCGTGCAGGCTGGGAAGGAAATCAGGAGGCCCGTGAACTCCTGGGGGACACACACCATGCATTCACTTTGACTTGTAAATTAAAACATCCACTGGTACAAATTAGGGATGAGCAAAGGAAATGAGAATTGGCCTTTCCTTTTCCCAGCCTCGAATCAGAACCTGACAACTCTAAATAAAAATTGAAAAAATTCCAATTACTATGCAGATGGATTTTAGGAATCTCGCCTCTCTGTCGTGTGGCTCTGAATCTGACATGAGAAGCCCCAGCCCTCCCACGGGGATGGACTCTGCCAGCGGCCGGGCTGACCCCACAGGGGAGGAAGGTGAAGACGCTGGGGAGGAAGAGTGGGCTGCGTCCACAGGCCGCGCACGTCTGAGGTGAATCCCCCGGCCCACGAGCGCGCCGGACCACCGCCCTCCCCGACCTAGCTCCACAGCCCACGTTCTCAGCTCAGAGCCCGGTGCGCAGAATGAGCCTTGGCCACACTCCGGGGGCAACTCATACCAAACACCCTCGCAGAAAGGGTGGGTGGTCTCACCCCGGGTGAGAAGGGTTGGTGGGTCAGCCACCCCGGGTCGTTCAGAGAGGCTGGGAACACCTGAGCAGAGCCGTGATGCCTGGGCAATGATGCTGAGACCAGACAGTGGGCTGCAGAGAAGGTTCTGGTGGTCAGCCTGGGGCTGCCAGGGTCTCCCCCATCTAGAGCGTATTTCAAAGCGCTCCGTTGTGTGTGCATGTGTGTGTGTGTGTGTGTTGGGGGAGAAGACAAGACCTCTCTTTAAGCAGCCTTCTCTGTGCCCCCCTCCCCTGTCCATAGATGTCTTTGTGTCCAGATAGATGTGACCCTCGTGGATCACCCCCCATTCCCTCTGCAGTGGGTGCTAGGATTACACTGGTGGGACTCTGGCCAGCCACCTGCCTGGTGCCCCCAGGACTGGATATACACGAGGACCCGCAGAGCAGACGCGGCTGCCAGTGGAGCCTCGTGGGGCCTCTCGTCCCTGCAGGTGCTGGCGCGGCGGAGCTCAGGCATCAGGGTCGTGGGTGCTGTGAGTTCCTACTGTGTGCACGCTGCAGTCTATGTGGACGTGGTTTGGGTGGTCCACACGTGGTGGGCTCTGCCCAGGCGTGTTTGGGGCATGTGGCCCCAGGGGATGAACGTCTAAAGCCCCACAGAGGTCTGGGCTCGTGCAGGTGCCGGGGGTGGTGCAGGACAGGGACACGGATGCTATTAGCACACAAGCCCTTTGAGAGCAGAAGTTCTGTGTCTCTCCCTCCCCCCCTGGGGTCTCCTTGCCTGGTGCCCTTGACTAGGTTAAATCACGCTGGGTTCCCACCTGTGAGACCATAATGTAGAAGGTGATGGGGCCGGGCCCTGCTGCTCTGGGGTCTCTGGGGTCATTCTCCCCTTGACCACAGCTATCTGGTTTCTGATTGGGTGAGAGCTCAGATGCCCGGATGGGGCCGTCCACGTACTTCATCTCTGCCGGTGCAGGGGTGGGTCCAGTGGGATCTGCAGTCCAGCGTGGGGAACCGGCTCCAGAGCCTGCCTGGTGGCCCCGGGCAACACCTGGAGTCAGCTTTGCCTCTCTGGGAGCCGTGGGGTCGGGGGGTGGGACATAACTCGGTGTCCCCGAGTGCCCCCTGCTCCCAGCCCCCCTCCAGGAGCCTGTATGCTGAGTCTCGCTGCGTCCCTGGCACGCGTTAAACGCTCCCCTCACCTGTTCTTGTGATTCCACACCGTCCTTGTCCGCACGCAGGTGGAGGGTGTGGGCCTGAGAACTGGCCGCCCCGCCTCCCTCATCGTCCGACATTGACTGAGCACCTGCTGTAGGCACATCACCGGCTCTCGCGCCTCATCTGTTGGGGACGGCACACGATGAGGAAGAAACATAACTGGAGGAACAAGGCAGACACTGGGCTGGAGCCTGCAGGTGATGGCCGGCGGGTGCCGAGGGCCAGGCGCCACTCCCGAGAGGACACCTGAAGGCCGAGGGGCCCGAGGGGACACCTGAAGGCCGAGGGGCCCGAGGGGACACCTGAAGGCTGAGGGGCCCGAGGGGACACCTGAAGGCCGAGGGGGCCCAAGGGGACACCTGAAGGCCGAGGGGCCCCGAGGGGACACCTGAAGGCCGAGGGGCCCCGAGGGGACACCTGAAGGCCGAGGGGCCCGAGGGGACACCTGAAGGCCGAGGGGCCCGAGGGGACACCTGAAGGCCGAGGGGACCCGAGGGGACACCTGAAGGCTGAGGGGACCCGGGAGGAGAGGACGCAGGTTCTGCTGCACAACTTTTCATTCATTCACTCACTCATTCCATAAACACGGAACGAGCGTCTATTCCGGGCCCCGAACTCCCCCACGCATCAGGACACGCAGCAGAAAGCCTCAGGCTGCACCCACCGTCCAGGTGGGAGATGGAATGGCACGGGGGGGGGGCACAGGAGGCCTCTGACCCAGTGCGGGTGGTGCCAGTGGCACTTGAAGCTGACACTTGGGGTTTGAGTTGAGGCTGGGAGGGGTGGGCATCCATGGAGAGTGGACAGCCCGTGGATGGACAGGAGACTTGGAGAAGGAGGCATGGCCAGAAACAGGGGGCAGGGGGACGGGAGGGCGTGGGCTCTGTGCTTCCATCACCAGGCATCCCGAGCCAGTCTCCACGGGGGCTGCGGACCTGCCCAGGTGCTGGGAGGAGACTGAACAGTTCTAAGCTGGGTCCCGAGAAGGATGTGCATCCAGAAAGCTCACCGAGACAGCCGCCACGCAGGAGTGGACCAGACGGTGGGGATGTGAGCCAGGCTGGGCAGGGGAGTGTGCGCCGCATTCGTGATGGGCTGGTGCCAGTGGCTGTGAGGGGAGAGGAGGAGTGGTGGGTGTCCTGGGCCTGGAGGCAGGACCTCAGGGGCGCAGGGTCTCACCATTCACTGTTGGGACACCCCCATGGGTCACACCTCTGCTCCTGGGTAGAGTAACAGACTACCAAGAGGTGGAAACAAAGAGAAGTGGGGAAGATCCCCTCTTCCAGGAAGCCCTCCATCCTCCTGTGTGAGGATCAGACAGAGCCATGACCCTCTCCTCCTCGCCCCGAAGGCATCTTCCTGGTTGCTTTGCTTTGGTGTCCACCTCATTTTGTCTTGTCCCCAGGTCTCCCCTTGGTTTCCCCACTTGCTTTTTCCTGGCCAGCCTAGGAGGAGACAGGCGGTTGCCCGTCGAGGACATGACTGAACTGGGGAAGGAGCGAGTTTCTGATCAGACACGGGCCTGAGCTTTAACAAGCAGGGGCTTCAGATTCAGGAATTAGGGAAATAAAAGCATTCCCACACGCACCACAGAGAGCTCAGGCCCCACGATGAGGCCAGCAGCCCTGCAGCCCTTGGGGGTCGGAGCCTGGATACGAGGGTGTCAGGGGCTCCCTAGGTGAGGGTTGTCCTCTGCGTACTTGCACGTGCTTGCGTGGGTCTAAATGCTCCCTTTGCAGCCTGGCGTTTGAGTCCCAGCTAAGAGGCCGCCTCCCTCTTCCTTTTGTCTGAATGGGGTCAGCGGGCCCCCATGTTTCTGTTCCAGCAGATCACCTCCAAGTGCTGGGGGCGTCCTGAGGGCCACCATTCTCCTTACAGGCCCTGCTGAGTCCCTTTCCATCCTGGCTCTTCTTCTGGAATGTATGCAAAGAGATTAAAAAGTGCGGATACCCATCTGGGTGTACATAAACGGTGAGATTAATCAGGCCTGGGCCTGCACGATTCTGGGGAGATGAATAAAATATGTGCTGAAGTCAAAAGGACACCTCCCCGAAAATGAGTGACAGACACGGTTCTGGTGGAGAGATGAAATCACAAAGCAAGCCGGAGGAGCCGAGTGAGAAAAAGTGAGGCTGGCGGGTGCGGGGGTGAAGAGAACCCCGCCCTCATCACAGCCTGTCTGCAGCTCCACCTCGAGCAGCCCGCGACAATTCAGGTGTGTTTCAGAAAATCTGGCCACATTTCTGTCCTCCCCTCCCCTTTTATACTGCGCACTTCCTCGTTCGGTCAGAGGACAACAGCGTTCACGTGCCACCCGCCCCTCCGCCCCCCCAACCCCGTGCGTCCAGAGCTAAAGCTGGGCATCCTTCTTTTGCCCCAGACGCCAGGCCCTGCCAGGGTCCTTGAGACCTGGCCTGGCAGCCGGCAGGGGTGGAGCTTTCAGGGCAGGGAGGGCGCCCTCCTGAGCGCCGCAGGGAGATCTGTGGGCCTGCCTGACGCGAGCAGCTTGCAGACGCCACGCCCGTCCCTCCCGGGCTGTGTGAGCCCTGGGCCTGGATTCAGTTCAGACTCCGGCTCCGTCCCCTGCGAGCTCTCCCTGTGGTCTTTTGGGTTTTCGGTGGGGACACACTGGCGCACGTCTTACTGTGCTGTGACGTCCATAAATGGAAAGCCCAGTTCCTGGCGCCAGGGAGGGCTTGGTAAACCGAAGCTGCTTTTCCTCCTCTCTGTCCTGTGGCCTCGGCCTCCTTGGCCCCTCCAGGCCTCTGCATTCTTCTTTTTTCTCTATTGAAGTGTCGTTGATTCACAGTGTCGTGTTAGTTTCAGGTGTGCAGCACAGTGATTTGGTTATACACACACACACACACACACACACACGTGTATATTCTTTTTCAGATTCTTTTCCCTCATAGGTTATTACACGTTTAGTTCCCTGTGCTGTGCGGTGAGTCCGAGGCCTCTCCATTCTTGCACTGACTTCTGCTCAGACCCACCTGCACCTCCATGTCTGGACAGCTTCTCACCCTCCTGGAAGTGCCCCCCTGCTCTGCTCTGCCTGCCTGGTGCCTGCCCAGCCCTTGTCTCAGAGCTCGGCCGAGCTCTCCATCCAGCACCTCTGGCCACCTTCTCCATCCCCCACGGCGCAAGAGCTTCACACCTTCTCCCGCCCGACCCTCTGCTGGGAGGGCGCCTCCTGGGCCTCCGAGAGTTTCAGTGACAGTGGGTCCAACCAGAGCGTGTAGCTTTCCAGTCGAGCACGGATCTCAAACCGCACGTGTTTGATAAATCAGGTGATGGAGGGATGATTTGAGTCCCACCGATGGGATGGACACTTTAGTACTCAAAACTAAAATCCCATGAGTCTGCAGTAAACAGACTACAGTGACCAGCCCCTGCCACCCAGGGGACCTGCTGGGGGGTTTTCACCACAGGTCCTCCCCGGAGGGGTCTGCAGATGAGGCGTCTCTAGAAGCCAGAGGAGTGGGGAGCGGCCAAGCGGGGGTGGCCAGTACCGTTCGCAAGAGCCCGTTGTTAAATCTCCAGGGCCTTTGCACATCCGTTGACATCACATTGGGAGTTTGAAATAGGCCCTGGGGGGAGTCCTGGCACCATAGATATTGGTGAAGATGATGGATAATGGTTTAGACCGCAATCCTCCCGTACCCCTCGCCAGGGAGAGCCGGCCGTCAGACACCCACCAGCGCGCCACTGCCTGGGCCCGCAGCTGGCTTCCACCAGAAGTGCTTCCTCGTGTTTTCTCCTGGGACCTTTTGTGTCTCTTTCCTAGTAGCTTCCCGGCATCACCACATCATCTTTCTGCACTTGGCCTCTCCCGGCCACGCCCCTGCCCGCCCTGACCCGGGCCAGTGCACAGAGGGCCTGGAGCCATCTTCGTCTCGCTCTGCACTGGTCCTCCCAGGGGACAGTGGGCAGGAGGTGGCCTTGCCATGAGGTGAAGGGCCGTCAAGGAGGTCTTGCCAATTTCCAGGTGACTCAGCAACTTGGGGCGTTTGGCAAAGCTCCAGGGCAGATGGGGTTGAACCAGTGCCCCCTCTGTTTCCAGGCAGGCTGGGCTCTTTGGTGGGCAGTGTGGCCTGGGTTTGGATCTGCTCTTCCACACGGACCCTGGCACCATCAACACTTCTGGGGCCTCCCGAGAACGGGCCTCCCACCCGCAGACCAAGCGAGGGCCCAGCGCCCGGCCTTGGTACACCTGGCGCTCTGCATCGCAGGGGCCCTGGCGTCCTCCGAACACCCAAGTGGTGTCTGCTGTTGGGGTCTGTCCTCCAGGCAGGAAGTGTGTTTGCTTTGTTCTTCATTGTGTCACAGGTCATGAGCCCCACGTGACTCATGGCGTGTGACATGTTGTCTGAGCCAATACTGATCATATTGTTTTCGTTACTCTGTTGTTAGTGTCACTCCATGGTTCAGTGTGTCCTCACCCCCATTGTGTGTGTGTGTGTCCTCACCCCCATTGTGTGTGTGTGTGTCCTCACCCCCATTTGTGTGTGTGCCTCATTGTGTGTGTGTGTGTTCTCACCCCCATTGTGTGTGTGTGTCCTCACCCCCATTGTGTGTGTGTGTCCTCACCCCCATTGTGTGTGTCCTAACCCCCATTGTGTATGTGTGTGTTCTCACCCCCATTGTGTGTGTGTGTGTCCTCACCCCCATTGTGTATGTGTGTGTCCTCACCCCCATTGTGTGTGTGTGTGTCCTAACCCCCATTGTGTGTGTGTGTCCTCACCCCCATTGTGTGTGTGTGTCCTCACCCCCATTGTGTGTGTGTGTGTCCTCACCCCCATTGTGTGTGTGTGTGTTCTCACTCCCATTGCCAGGCGCTGTCACCTCCCCTCTGCTGGTGGCTGTGTTCTTACAAAGATCACCTTCGCTCAGGTCACTCCAGGTCTGGCATTTCTCCATCACGACTAGTTTATATTCTAACCCTGAGGTTTGGAAAAAAAAAAAATGGAATCAATTGTTTTTAATTATGTCCATCTTGTATGCTTTACATTACAGGAATAGCTCAATAATACTTTACAATCCAAATAGCTGTAGGAGCATTGCTGAATACCCAGAATGGAATACTAGAGTTTTCTTTTTGTTCAACTTATAAACTACTCCGAGAAGTGCCATATCTTCCTGATTCAGTGGTTGCTCTCCCCTTTATGGCTCTGTTTATTGCTCTGTGTGTATGAAGTAAAGCCCTAATAATTGCTCACTGTGGTCTTTAGTTTATTACCTTCAGACCTGTTTGCATGCAGGTGGTGGGCCATGGGAGGCGGGGAGGAGAGGCCCTGGACAGAGGCCAGCTGAAAGGGCTCTTCTCCCACCCTCCCTCCCTGGCTGTGTGTGCCTGGGCCCCTGGCAAGCGTCTCTGAGCTCAGGCTGCTTTTCCGTGAAGGGCCAAGGGGGGCCTAAGAGGGGCAGCGAGCAAACACCAAACAAGCATGTTTGGGCCAGCTCTTCAAGACAAGGCGTGGCTTGGTGAGGAGTGAGACACGTTGGGGCAGGTCGCAGCTCTGACCCTTCCTGGCTGGGGGACTCTGGGGGGGGCCACCCTACTTCTCTACGTTTAGTTCTGTTAGGTAACAGTTCCACCGATTATAAAACGCACAAAAGAGACTCCCTTCTTAGGGCTGTTGATGGATGAGATGAAAGGCCCTGAGTGCAGTTTCTTGGACAAGGTAGCCCCTTTGGGGGGGTGCTCTAAAGAGAGTTGCTACTGTTCTACTGCACAGAACCCAGCACCCAGAGGGACCAACTGCATGTCTCATCTGTGAGTATTGCTGTTTCCCAAATTAACAAGGTGTTTGCCTTGACCTTGACTCTGTACACGCAGTTCATGGTGCTTCTGCAGAGATGAGGGTGCTGCTGGAGGGCCCCACCCTGGTTGGGGGCTGAGGCCCAGAATCCTCCCGTCCTACCAGAGAGGCGACAGTAATAGTCTTTCCCATCCAGAGATCCCAGAGAGCTCTTGCTGTCCTGTCCTCCACGAGTGCTGCCCCCAGCCCTGCGGACATGGGGTGGGAGGGGAGGGGGAGGAGGCACGCTTACCCCAGGTGTCAGGGTTTGGCCACACCCACCCTGCAGCCCCAGCTGCAGGCCCCAGTGCCCAGAAGTCCCCAGGAGGGCAGGTCTGGCCCTGGAAGCACGCTTTGCCAACAGCTCCTAGAGACTCACCGGCTAGGCTCTCGTTTTAGGGAAGAAAAATGCCTCTGCAGTTTATGAAAAGGCCCAGCAGACCCCTGCCGCGAGAACCCAGCTGTTCAAAGGGAAGAAAGATGCTTCCTGAGAGTGCCGGGCGTGCAGACAAGTTTAAAAACCAACTGCTTCAGATATATGTTCCTCAATAAGCATAGACAGCGGGCACTGGGCAGAGAAAATAATCAATTTCAGCCTGCAGGAGCGGGCCAGCAGGAGAGCCGGCCTCTGTTTAGTTATTTATTTACTTACTTCGTTTGGAAAGGAGGCCCTGCAACACAATGTGAAATTCATAGCCCACCAGCTCCCTCCCTGGCCGTGGAAGCTGATGGCACAAAGCGTTCTTTTCCAGCGGAGCCCGGGCAGGGGGACGGGGCAGTGGGCTCTGCAGGGTGTGGGCAGCCCGGCCGAGTTCACAGCACTGGGGTGCTTGGAGGGGGCAGGAATTTGTGGGTTCTGATCTCTGGAGGGCCCAGGCCCTGGCGGGGTGTCCGAGGTCCCCAGGGCCCCCAGACCCTGGCAGCCCCCAGTGGCCGCAGAGACGGAGTACCAGGTGCTGAGTCCTGCTCCTGGGTCCTGGGTCCGCAGCGGGGGAGCTGGGGTCTTTGGGTGCGTGACCGTCTTTTCTGAGCCGCCCTCCTCTGCCTTCCCCTGGGAGTGAGGGCTCTTGCTGCGCCCTCCTGGCGTGGCGTTGGGAGATGGGCTGTGAAAAGCACTTAAATGCCAACCAATCCACACCCCAGCCAGGCTCCCCGCAGTTGCTAAAGGCTGCTGGGGGCAGGGGTGGGGGTGACAGCACCTGTCCCAAAAGAAAGGGGACCAGGGTGCAGAAAACATACAGTCCTGCCTGGTCAGAGTGCATGCCCTCTGGCTGGGGACTCAAGGGCTTACCCAGGGTCGACCGACCCACGGCTCTCCTGTGCAAGGACATCTCAGCTGCCAGACGGGGCTGCACTCTGTCCACACTCCCTGGCCCCTGCCTGGGACCCACCTTTGCAGGACCTGCTCTCCCGTCTCCCAGCACATGTCCCCACCTCCATCCCTGTCTGTTCTTTCTTCTCAGGCTCCCCAGTGGGTACTCTTCTTCCTTCAGTGTCTGGCTGTTTGCCTCTTCCTTGGTGGAACCTTCCCCAGCCACCTCCCCTTACACCTTCACACTCTAGTCAGAATTAGCCCATCGTGCTCTGTGCTCCCAGCATTCTTTGCACCTCTCCTGCAGTCCTTATCTACTGGCCCTCCAAGCAGTGACCCCTGTCTTGCCCCGGCATGAATGCCCCAGCAGCCCCTCATTAAAAATAAATATTTGGTGACTTTTTAACAAACCTTCATGGGTCCCTCTGGGAGAACTTTGTGTATCAGAATAAGAGGAGGGAGGCTCAGAGCATCCCAGGTATCTGCCTGCACAGGTGCAGGGCTGTTTCCCCAATCCCTCCCATCCCCACCCAGCACGGGGTCCCCCCAACCCTCGCAGGCTCTGCCTCAGGGCGCCATTGGGTCATGAGGCTGCTCGCCCTTCTTGGGTCCTGCGTGTGTCTTCCAGAACTGAAGGGCACCCCGGCATTGAGACCCCATCCTCTGCCCCTTGAAGGCTCTGAGGGCAGGTGCTTTTGCAGTGCTCTTTTCAGATGATCTCACCTGGCTGTGGCTTCGGCCCTGGAACCAGAATGCCTGGGTTAAGATCTCAGCTCTGTGACCTCAGGCAGGTTGCTTGACTTCTCTGTGCCCCAAGTGCACCTCTGTTAGCAGGGTGATAATAGTTTTAGCTCACAGGACTGCTATGGCCCTGGATGAGCTCACGAAGGAGAGTGCCAAGCGACGCCACCTCTGTCTGGTTTTGAGCGGCCAAAGACCCCCAAGCCAGCCTTCTCTGACAGCCCACGTGTCTTCTGGCCCAACTCGGGGGCTTCTCAACCTCTTTGCGACCAATACGGGATTCTGGGCTTTTCTTCCCCCAGGCCTGCTCCTCTTCGGGTCTCTTTTGTCCAGGACAGACCCCCTCCATCCCCCAGTTGCCCCTCCACAGTGGCTCAGCCATGAGATGTTCGGGAGCTTTGCGTTAGGTCCCTACTGCTGCGCTACAAATGACCACACAACTCCTGCTTAACACTACAGAAACCACTTGCAGTGTCTGAAGTCAGGAGCTGGGAGAGTGCAGCCCAGGGGTTCTGGCTGGAGCTTTCCCGTCAGCTTGAGGTCAGGCTGTCGGCCGGGGCCGCATCACCGGGCACCATGTCTGGGGCTGGAGATCCTGCTTCCCCGAGGGGCCTCTCCTGCTGTTGGCACCGGCTGCCACGTGGGCCTCTCCCCCGGGCACCTGAGGGTCCTAGAGAGACACAGAGACAGAGGGAGAGACAGAGAGAGAGGAAGGGAGGGGAGGGGAAGGAAGAGGGCGAGGGTGGGGGAGGGAGGGAGAGGAAGAGAGAGACTTCATTGGTCCCAAGGGCAGCTCAAATCCCACCCCCGGAGTCGTCCCTGAGCAACTGGTCAGAGACCCTCACCTGCTCCTCTACTCCTGCCCCCGTGCTCCTTGGGGCAGGTGGGGGTCAGTGCCCACCTGGCGCTCAGGACCTCCACCTCATGTGGCCTGACTGCCCTTTCTCTCGCTCTCTGACCCCGGGTCCCTTTTAGTCCTGGAAGAAGACGCAACCCCGAGAGTAGGTGTCCTGCAGACATGCATCCCTGCCAGCTGGGTGGTGAGACTCAGGGGGGCAGCCGAGCTCCGGGCGAGGAGACGCGGGGTCCCGAGCATTGGGCCAGCGACGCTCAGAGCGTGCTTCTCCCCTCACCTCTTGTGCTGGCTTTGCCACTGGAAACAAAGATAAGCGAAGATAATTTGAATTTATAAATCCAATTCCAATGGGGTTATCGATGTGCAAAGAGAAGAATACATAAACGTGTGGTCAGGTGTACGCTCGACTCGCTCCTTGATTATATTTATCCCTAAGAAGTGCTTCCTGCAGGATGACAAACATTTGTTGTATAGATGGAGCCCAGAGGACTGACCCTGCTGAGAGAAATCGGATTATTAGTGCTCCGACAATTGAGTTTACACAAACTTTTACTTCCAGTTATTAAGAAAGGCAGTGAATTTACATTCGTGTGGCGCCAGGAGCCCGGTTGGAGGATGGTAAGCAAGGGCTGGGGGGAGGGGGTGTCCCCTCGGCCCCTCTGTGAGTCACTGCCTGGCCTGCTCACCCCCAAGGTAACGTGACTCCATCACCGAGTCTGGGGGGGGCCAGCTAGCTGTTGAGGAAGGAGGCACCATGCCTTAAGTGAGAGGGCAAAGAAGGAGACACAGCCCCTCCCCAGTGGGGAGCTGTCCGCCCTCTGCAGGGCAGGCGCCGTGACAACCAACAGCCTCCAGGACAGGAGGAGAGGTGAGATGCGTCACGCATCCAACCCGGCAGCCTCTGTGTCACCTCTCCCTGAGAATAGCTCTCCACTCCCCTTCCCGGGCGTGAATATCTTATCAGGCATCGCTCACTGCCTCAAAGCAGTTCCCCTCTCCTCCGACTCACAAACCTCTCCTCTGCTTCAACGCTCCTGTCAGACGCCCCCCCCCCCCTGGGCAGCGAGGCCCCTGCTGACCTAAGTTGCTCCCTGGGTCCTTGTCAAGGCCATGGCCCTGGCGGTGACTGTGCTGTTTCCTTATCCTGCCTATGCATCTGTCCCCCTGTAGCAGGCGCTGTTGCTGCCTTGCCTGTGCTCCTCGGCTTTACTGTTCTGGGCGCAGGGAGGGCTGCCTGTGTGGACTGTCCTCCCTGCCCACGGGGCAGGCTGGGGATGCCAGCTGGCTGAGGCCCAGGGCAGGGCGGGCTGCTGGGGGTTTGGAGGAGGCGTGCGCAGTGCCCCCACCTCCTTGGGTGGGATGCCACTGAGGTCTGCTTCTCACTGTCTACAGGATGGATGGATGGTGGGTCAAGGTTCTAATCAACACCCACATGCTCCAGGGAGGGGAGTTTAGGGTTTTCAAAGGAAGAGTTCCACAAACACATCTTGGGAATTCAGACTTATTTCTGAGCTTAAAGGCCACAGCACAGGAGGAAGGGCATTTAAAAACGGAACACTGATGTGCTGTGAGCCCCAGGAACTTGCTCTGGGATTTCAGCTTTCCTCAGTCACTTCGTTAGTGCCATGGGTGTTGGTGATCAGCCAACATCCTGAGGAAAAGAGGCTGTCAACTCGCAGAAGGGCACTGGGGCGCGATGGAGAGGAGGAGGGGGCTGCCCCGGTCCTGGTCCCCCAGGGATCTCCCCTCCTCAACCCCCAGAGGCCCCGCCTTTACCTCTGAAGGCCACTCTGCCCTCTGCCTGGGCTCCGCTCGGCTCTATCTCCACCATGTAAAATTTGTCATTTGCTTTTAAATGTTGTTTATAGCGTTCTTGCAAAAAAATAAGTTTCTTTTTATTTTTATGGAGTCAAACAGTAAATTCTATGAGTCTTCCCCTTTATGATGTTTTCCTTTGATGTTGTGCATGGGAGGGGCTCCTGTCCTGAGTCAGAAAAGCATTTATCGCCATTTCCTTCCAGGTCTTGAATGGCTTCCGCCCCCTACCCCACATACCACTTGAATATTTAATTGGCAAATGAGCTGAGGGCGGAGTCCAGCCTGGAGTTGAACATCCCTGCAGCCCCATACAGTCCCGTCTGATTTGAAACGCCCCTCATCCCAAGGCCCCGGTCCTTCTGGGTAGAAACTTCTGCTTCTGGCCTTTCTTCTTATTCCTATGTTCTTGCCCTTGTATCCAACTCTTATAAGTAGTATTACTTTATAGAATATTTCTTTTAAAAACACAGAAGGAATAGAGAATAAGCCTTATGACCAGCACCCTATAAACTAAAATGAACAAATATTAACATTCTATAAGTGTCCTTCAGATATCATTCTTTTATAAACCAGATGGACCATTCCCGATAAAACTGAGGTCTCCAATGTTTCTTTTCTTGTGATCAACCATCTGTTTCTCTATAGATATTGATTATCGTGTAATTTGAGGGTATTAAGTTTAATTTTTTACTGAAGTATAATTAACTTGCAATACTATATTAGTTTTAGGTCACAAAAAATGATTTAATGTTTTTATACATTGCAAAATGATCACCGTGATAAGTCTAGTTATTGGCTGTCACCATATGAACTTATTACAATATTGTTGACTATATTCATGCTGTACCTTACATCCCTGTGATTTATTTATCTTATAACTGGAAGGCTGAACCTCTTAATCTCTCTCACCAATTTCACTCACCCCCTACTCCCCTCCCTCCTAGCACCCACTAGTTTGTTCTCTGTATTGTGAGTTTGTTTTTGCTTTCTTATGTTTGTTCATTTGTTTTGTTTTTTAGATTCCACATATAAGTGAAATCATATAGCATTTGTATTTCTCTGACTTATTTCACTTAGCATAATTCCTTCTAGGTCCATCGTGTTGCAAGATTTCATTCTTTTTTATGGCTGAGTACTATATATATATATATATACCACAACTTATTTATCTATTCATCTATGAATGAACATTTGAGGTGCTTCCATATCTTGGCTATGGCACGTGGGCACCAGGTGTGTGGGCTCTGTAGTTGCAGCACACGGGCTCTCTAGTTGTGGTGCTCAGGCTTAGTTGCCCTGCGGCATGTGGGATCCTAGTTCCCCAACCAGGGATCGAACCCGCATCCGCTGCATTGGAAGGAGGATTCTTAACCACTGGACCACCAGGGAAGTCCCCTTGGCTATGGTAAATAGTGCTGCTATGAACACAGGGGTGCATATATCTTTTTGAATGAGTGTTTTTGTTTTCTTCAGAAAAATACCCAGAAGTGGGATTTCTGGATTGTACAGTAGTCCTATTTTTAATTTTTTGAGGAGACTCCATACTCTTTTCATTAGTGGCTGCACCAATTTACATTCCCACCAACAGTGCATGGGGGTTCCCTTTTCTCCACACCATCATCAACAGTTTTTATTTGTTGTCAGCCATTCTGATAGGTGTGAGATTATAGCTCATTGTGGTTTTGATTTACATTTCCCTGAAGATTAGTGATATTGAACATCTTTTCATGTTTCTATTGATCATATACAGGTCTTCTTTGGAAAAATGTCCATTCATGTCCTCTGCCCATGTTTTAATCGGGTTGTTTGTTCTTTTGATGTTGAGTTAGTGAATTTTTTGTATATTTTGGATATTAACCCTTTGTCAGATATATTTTTTCTCCCACTCAATAGGCTGCCTTTTAATTTTGTTGATAGTTTTCTTGACTGTGCAAAAGCTTTTTAGTTTGATTAGGTTCCATTTGTTTATTTTTGCTTTGTTTCCCTTGCCCGAGGAGATGTATCCAAAAAATATTTCTGAGACTGATATCAAAGAGCACACTGTTTATATTTACTTCTAGGAGTTTTACGGTTTCAGGTCTTACATTTAAGTCTTTAATCCATTTTGAGTTTATTTTTGTATATGGTGTGAGAAAGTAGTCCAGTTTGATTCTTCCACCTGTAGCTGTCCAGCTTTCCCAATACCATTTATTGAAGAGGCTGTCTTTTCTCCATTGTATATTCTTGCTTTCTTTGCCATTGATTAGTTGACCATATAAGTGTGAGTTTATTTCTGGGCTCTTTATTCTGTTTCATTGAGCTATGTGTCTGTTTTCGTGTCAGTACCATACTGTTTTGATTACTGTAACTTTGTAGTATGGTTTGAAATCTGGGAGTTGATATCTCCAGCTTTGTCTTTCCCAATATCGTTTTGGCTACCTGGGGTCTTTGTGATTCCACATAAGATTTAGAATTATTTGTTTTAATTCTGAGAATAAAGCCATTGGTATTTTGATAGGAATTGCATTGATTCTGTTGATTGCCTTGGGTAGTTTGGTCATTTTAATAATATTAATTCTTCCAGTCTACGAGGATGATATCTATTGTGGGGCTGGCTGCTTGGCCTGGGGGGTCCTGGGATGTTTCCAGCTGGCTGGTAGGTGGGTAAGCACCTGGTGCTAATAGGTTAGAGGGAGGACTCTAAAACAGTACTTGTCAGCACCAGTGTCATCACGGTAGAGTGAGCTCCATAAACGGCTATTATCAGCATCTATGTCCCCAGGGAAAGTCCCAGTTTTCTCCTGCCTCTCCAGGAGGCTCTCCAAGATCAGTAACTGGGCTGACCCAGACTCCTTTCAAATTACTCCCTCTGCACTGGGACTCAGAGGGTGTGAGATTTTGTTAGCACCCTTTATGGTCATTGTCTATGTTTCCTACAGCCCTTTGGCTCTTCCAAATGCAAGACCTACTGGCCTTCAAAGTCAGATGTTCTAGGGGCTCATCTTCTCTGTGCAGGACCCCCGATGTGAGGCTCAGATCTCTCACTCCTTGGGGAAAAACTCTGCAGTTATAATGATCCTCCTGTTTGTGACTTATCTACCTGGGGTTGTAGGTCTTGTCTATACTAAGTCTCCACTCCTCCTAACCATCTCACTGTGGTTCTTTCTTCATATCTTTAGTCATGGAAAAATCTTTTCTGCTAGTCTTCAGGTCATTCTCATAGATAGTTGCTCTGTAAATAGTTGTAATTTCGATGTACCTGTGGGAGGAGGTGAGCTCAGGGTCTTCCTACTCTGCCATCTTTGCCATGCCTCCTCTTTTTGGTAAACTTTTAATTTTGGTCCACTCTTTTCTACCTAATCAACCATCATTCTCACACATGGCTCCTTGGGAGCAGTATGTGGAACTTCCTTTGTATATTTATCTAGGGGAGCAATTTCTGTTTCATAAGATACAGATACCCTCGCCTTTGCTATTGGTGACTTGGTCTGCAAAGTGATTATTCCAATTGATGGTCTGTGAAATGCACATATTTGTCAGTATTCCCTGCCCCCCTCCAGCCAATTTGTCAGAGATTTGTCTATATTATCAGGCTTTCCAAAGAACCAGCTTTTAGTTTTGTTGATTGTTTCTATTTT
Organism: Balaenoptera borealis; assembly: GCF_965194805.1. Taxonomy (NCBI): domain Eukaryota; kingdom Metazoa; phylum Chordata; class Mammalia; order Artiodactyla; family Balaenopteridae; genus Balaenoptera; species Balaenoptera borealis. Next base: position 103,780,596 of record NC_138870.1, read on the forward strand.
AACCTTGCTTCCTGTTTATAAATTTGAGTTCAGTATCTTCTTTATTTCCTTTCTTGTACCTTCCTGAGTTTACTCTAATTTTTCAAATTCTGAAGTAGAATACTTACTTCTTTTCAATAATTCTTAACTTCTCCAGCATTTGAAGCATTTTCCTCTAATCATCCTTCTGTGCCTTGTTTTTCTCGTAAAACTGGGATAATGCCCAGCTCATTTGTTCACTTTGTTTTCCATTTATCCATTTGAGCTTTTACTATCTTTATCATTTCCTTCCTTCTTTCTAAACTGGAGCTCGCCCCATTCTTTTTCAACCCCTACGGTGGAACACTTATTGATGTATTTCCCACCTTTCTTCTTTGCTACATCATTTGAGGCAATGCGTATTTCTGTGATCACCATTCAGGGCCTCATACTCGCCTCCACTGCCAGCAGGTCTCCTGTTTCCAGCCTCCCCTCTCCCCCAACCCTTTCTGACTCTCCAAATCCAGACACCCCAACTGTCTAGGGATTCTTTCACCACTTTCCCACATTTCCTTCTCAATCCTTCATAAAATCTGTAGTTATTGTAACTACATGTTTGTTTACTTGCAATGTGATCCTCCTACTGGGTGAAGGTTCGAGAGGGCACAGACCCTGGCTGTGTGGCTCACGTCTGTGTCGCTGGCACTTGGAGCACTTCTTGATTCTCTGTGGACCCTTGAAAATGTTGGGCAGTGATTGAATGGCTGGGCAGGGACCTTGCATCCATATGCTAGACCACTGTCTTGCAAATGATGATAATAATAACTCCTCATTTAAAAAAACTTTTAAAATGTTTTAATTTTCTTTTTATTGTGGTAAAACATACATAACATAAAATTTACCATTTTAATCTTTGTTAAGTGTACAGTTCAGTGGCATTAACTACATTCACATGGTTGTACAACCATCATCACTATCTAGTTCCAGAGTTTTCTCATTTTCCCAAACGTTAGCTCTGTTTCCACCAAACCAGAGCTCCCCATCCTCCTCCCCCAGCCCCTGGCCTCACCATCTACTTTCTGTCCCTATGAATTTGACTCCTCTAGGGACCTCAAGTCAGTGGAATTGTGCAGTATTTGCCCTTCTGTGACTGACTTCTATCACTTAATATAAAGCAGATGTGTTATTAAGATTCATCCATTGTCAGAATTTCATTCTTTTTATGGTCAGATAAGATTCTGTTGTGTGGAGGTGTCACATTTTGTGTGTCCATTCCTCCATCCATGCACACTTGGGTTGCTTTCTCCTGTTGGTGATTGTGGGTACTTTGCACAGTACTTTACTGTGACAGCACATCCTGGGTTTCAGGAAGGGCCGTCTGAGTTATACTTGCCTCTGTCTCACAGCTGAGGAGCTAGATTCCCAGGGGTTAAAAGTGAATGGAGGGAACGTGGTAACGCATACAGCTGGACCCCCACTAGGATGTTTGCTCAGTCTGCTCAGGGACTTGGTTTGGCTTATTCATCCTGGTGTCCCTGGTTCTAAAACAGTCCATCATGCTGCACAAAGATTTGTGGACAGACTGAGTGACTGACACACGAGTGCCCCAACCACACACATCCTTGCTCTAGAACTTTCTACGGAACCATCCTCACCCTGTGCGGCTTTGTTGCAGGGGTTCCCTGGCTACAGAGCCCAAACAGAGGGCGGCAGTGAAGATGACTGAGCCTCACGAATCCTCTCCGGGGTTCCCAGGGTCCAAGCCAAGGTTACCTGCAGAGGCGTCTGTCTGCCCTTCCGTGCCGGCCTCAGGATCCCCGCCCTGGCCGCCCCAGGGTCTGCGTCTTCACTGTCCAACATGGCGGTCACGAACCACATGTGTCTGCCGAGCACGTGGAGAGTGACCGGTCTGCGTTGATATGCGCCGTGAGCGTAAACACACTCTGGAGTTCAAACACTTATTTTGAAAAAAGAGCATGTAAAATAAATGGCTCAATCATTTTTTCATACGGCTTCCTTACTGAAATGATATTGCTTTGGATCAATTGGGTTTAATGAACTATGTTATTGAAATTAATCTCACCTGTTTCTTTTGACTTTTTAAGATTTTATGAAATGCAAAATTGCACACCTGGCTCGCTCTGGGGCTTCTTACGCCGGCACTGGGCAGCGCCGTTCCAGGGTCCACTGCTGGGTCTGCAGCCTCGCTTGGCTGTGAGGTCTGGCAGCTTCTTCACCTCCCTTGCCTCAGTTTCCCCCTCTGCCCAGCATTAAGCATGTGAAGCTGAGCACATCCTGAGGACTCGCTTGCCACGAGGTTTTGGCTTTATTCCTATCAGTTGTGTGTTTGAATTTCCTTGTTTTACTTCCTCCATCACAGGTAGGTACACAGGTGATACCCCTACCTGTATCTTGTCTCCTCCCCTGAGTGTCAGCTCTGTGAACGCAGGGACTTGACTGCTTTGCTCACAGTGTGTCCTCAGTGCCTGTCTCAGGGACCCGCGCCCAGTAGGGGCACAGGCAACGTGTGTTGAATGAACGAATGAGGCCAGGCGTCCTCCCTCACCCCTTCCAACCTTACTCACCTTCCCACCAACGCTGTTGGAAGGGAGCCACCAGTGTGAGCGTAAGTGTGTGTTTGCTGTATGCACGGATACAGGCACACACAGGGATGGATGGGGGAGGGGAGAATGAATGATGCTCCTTCGGTTCATGCCTCGGGGCCGATGGTCCCAGGGACGGAGTGGAGCTGGGGGACACGCCGAGGCCCTGGTCCTCCAGCCGACCTACCCTCAGGGGCCAGTCCCCAGGAAGGAGTGGACGTGAGGGAGTTTGGATGTGGCTAGGTAGGGGTGTCCTCATGCAGGAGGGCCTGCTCAGTTTCCATTCTCCCCACCAGCCTCAGCTGCTCTGAGCCTCTGTGTCTCCACTGAAGCAGGCTCTTAGGGAGGTAGGTGTTTATGGGATGAATAAGTGAATGGGTGGATCAATCAAAGGGGTGGTTAAAGTAGAAACAGCACACAAATATATGTAGATAACCCCATTTTGAAAAAGCAGATGATAACAAAATAGTGTTTAGCAATTACACTCTGAAGATGCTTTTTAATTAATCTGCATGAATATCTCTTTCTCACTGATTGATTGATTGCATTCCCTTATCACTCCCCAAAGGGTAACTATTTTCGCAGTTGCGTCTGGCTGTTTCATTCCACAGGCTTCCCTCAGGGCCCACTTGGGGTAGGACTGGGGCTGGGCGTGTGGTCAGAGACGCGGGCCAGTCCTGGTCTCTGGTGAGGAACGGGGGAGGGGGCTGGGGACCAGGAGAGGCGTGCAGGGCCTGATGTGGGGAGGGCAGAGTCAGCTCTGGGGTGACCCAGCTCCTGGGAGACCCCTCTGCTGACATAGTCACTGGGGGAATCCTGGCCCTTCTCTTGCTGGGGAAGCTGGTCTGCACTGTTGCCTTCCCTGGCCCCTGCCCTTGGGTTACTTCCGTGGTTTGCACCTGCCCTCTTGGACTTGGCCTCACCTCCTCCATTACTCAGCATATTCCCCAGTGCCTGCTCCTCATCTTGGCTTAAGGACCCTCCCTCAGAATGGCCACAGCTTGGCCCCCTAGCGGGGTCCCCAAGCCTGAGTCCCCAGGCGGCTGGGCTACCAGAGCCAACACAGCCAGAATCCTGCTAGGTCAGTTCACTGGGGAGACCCTAGCCTTCACAGCTGATCATCTTGGCCCGCCTTTAGCAAGAGTCTTGTGGGGCCTTTAGCAAGAATCTTCCTACCCTTGATGTCTTAGCAAGTCTCTCTTAGTAATTTTCCACCCACTGACCCTCTCACTCTGCTCTTTGGCTTTAGATTCCCGGCTGTCCTTGCAGTAATTGGAATCGAGCTCAATCTCTTGGCCCCATGGCAGTAGTCTCGAATAAAGTGAGTCTTGCTGGTTTAACAAGTGTCTGGTGGATAATTTTTCTATTATAATGTAAAGGGGGGAGGGGGACAATGGAGGGGAGTGGGGGACGGGCCAGAGGAAGTCTTTTAGAGCAGAACTGTTGGTACTTTAAAGACCACAGTGGGCCCAGCCCTGAGTTAAATGTTCAGAAGTGTCGGGAAGGAGCAAAGCCTAGGTGGCTTCCTCTGAGGACCTGGAGAACCACCTGCCTTGCTGGGGGAAAGCCCTGGCGGGAGCTCCAGGCCTCTCTGCAAACTGCCTCTGGTCTCTGCCCCACCCGGTCCTCAGTTCCACCGTGCGTGAAATGGCCCAAGGATGGAAGCTGCTGGCATTTACTGAGTTGCTGGCTGAGGTCCCTCCACACTCATGTGCCCTGAAGCTATAACCAGCTGCTGAGCCGTGGAGTGACAGTAAAATAGATGCCGAACTGGGTGTCCCCTTGGCGTGACCTCCCCTGATGCAGTGAACCGTGCGGCTGGGAGCCATCGTCGTTTACAGGCGGGAGGGGGGCCCAGAGCAGCGGAGGGCCAGCTCAAGGTCACACAGTCACTTAGTGGGGGCGGGCCGGCCTGCAGCCCCCTCCATGCCCCCAGCTGGCTTCCTTATTGGCTGTTGGGCAGATGAGGACCAAGGCCCCAGCTCTGCTATCGCATCAGGCTGGCGGCTGACCCTGGAATCCAGCCACTTCTCTCTGTCACTTCATCAGAATCCTTTATTCCTTCTGAGTCGTGACCCAGAAAAACCCCATTTGTGGAGCACAAAGCTTCCTGCCTGCTTGGAATTCGCGAGCCCATAATCACTCCCTTCGGATGCCCCTGAGCTTTGGGTAGAGAAGGGGAGGCCCAAATTGGCTGGAGGTGCAGGAGCTCACGGCACGAGGCCCTCAACAGCCTGGGCCCTGAGGTGCTCAGAACCCCTGCAAGAGGCAGGGCTTATTTTCTTGCTCTAAATAAATAAAAGACAGTCCTTAGGAGGAGAACAGTGTGGGCAGAGGGGCTGGCCCTGCAGGAGGATGTTTTGGAGCTGAGCCTTCAGGGGACAGCCTGGTGACTGGGCGGGGACCTGCCTGTCCAGCCTGATGCTGGGGGCAGAGGGTTCCAGGGGAAGGGCAGGGATGAGAAACACGGGGGGATCACAGAGGCTGGCTGGGGCTCCATCTGGAAAATAGGCGCCAACCTCGTGCCTGGGAGCGGGCGCCCCGCAGGCGCTGAGGACCCGTAGAGTCTTGTGAAAACCGAGTCTATGCTCTTAACCCCTCAGACACCAGCCACGTATTCTCAGGAGCCTTGGAACCCTTGCTCGACAGCTTCTGCGGCCCCAGCCTCCACCCTGAGAGGCAAGGATGCATCTCACCATCTGCATGGCCACAGGGGCAAGGCCTGTGAGTGAGTGAGTAGGGGTGCGAGATCACGGGATAGGTGTAATTGATTTTCTATTAACATTAAAAGAAAAGCAATCCACTATTAACCCCTTCCCAACAGTGAAGCCCCAAGATAGCCTGGGGGTGGGTGGTGCTATTAGGGGAAAAGTAACTTTGGTGATTCATCCTAGATGCCCAGGTTACCCTTAGCAACTGGAAGCTTTCACAAACTGCCTTCCTCTGTATAACCTGTCCAAAGAGAAAACCATACGATGTCTGACCTACAAAGTACCTGAGAACCTCCTTCATTTTACAGATGGTAAAAGTGAGTACAGAGACAGGTGTTGACTCAGGGAAAGTCCCACGGATAGAGAGTTGGGTGCAGGATCTGGGCTCCCTTCTCCAGACCAGGCATCACTGCCCTCCCCCACACAGCTTCCCGAAAGGGTCTGTGGAGACAGAGCACAGGATTTGAAGTCACACAGACCTGGCTCTGAATCCCACTCACTGGCTGTGTGATCCTGGGTCAATTACGTAACTTCTCTGAGCCTTAGATTCCTTATTGGCAGCAGGGAGATAATGATGACTTCCCTGCAAGATTGCTAAGAAGGTTAAAGGTATAATTTTGAGTTCCAATTTTGAGTAAGAAGTATTCAGCACATCCCATCTTGTCATCCTACTGAAAGCAAATTTGAAACCTGGACAGAGCTTATGTGAGGCTCAGAGAGGGACATGGCAGGAGGTGGATAGAGGAAGTAGACCAGCACCAAACAGGTGGTGAGTTTCCCATTTTATTTTCCCCTGATACTTCCCAGCCTGGTGTTAAAGGCAGCGTGAAACATGGACATATATACCAGGTATGGACAGAAAGAGCCTCACGAAAAGCCTTTGCTTTTTGGCCTGAGGAATGGAAAAGGAGACTCCAGAGGCTTAGCGACAGTGAAGGAATCAGTTATTTTGTTTTTTCCTGTTAGCCTTTTTTCTTGCCACAATCCCAAGAGAATGCAGCAGAAGTGGGTGGGCTGGGCAGGCACCTTAAAGGCATAGGGAGGGTGAGTTTTCCCTCTACTAGAGGGGATCCTAAGAGCAATAGATGAGTTCCTACTGCTTTGTCCTCTCTATCCTTCTAGTGTTTGGCTCAGACACAAATGCAGTTGTGGAAAGTAAATGGCAGGACAGAAAAATGGCAGCCCCAGGTTTCTGGCTTGAGGACTACAAAAGGGGGCCCCAGAGAACCAGAAACTGTGGGGTAGCCATGAAGAGAAAGGAAGTCAAGACAGCTATCCTGTACAGTGGTGCATGAGCTCCAGCTTCCCTCCAAGCTGTGTATACATGGATCTAACTTCAAAGAGAACATCATGGACTTTGAGACCTAAACTACAGGATACACTGTTGCCCAAGTCCCAGACTGGCCACCTGGTGGCACACACACTAGTCAGGTCTGAATAGCCCCACAAAGCCTTTGAAAACTGAACTGACATTGAAACCACAATCCACAGAAAGACCCTCAGAACTTTGTTCTGAACATAATCAGGTGGATTATCAGCTAAACAAAACATCATCATTTTCTAAAGGATTTAAACAAGACCTAGAGTCTTATAACATAATAATCAAAATGTTCAAGAGACACTCCAAAATTAATTGGTGCCCCCCCCAAAAAAAACAAGAAAAAGCAAACTTATAAGTTAAAAGTCAATCAATAGACACCAATGTCGAGATGACACAGATGTTAGCATTATTAGAAAAATACTTTAAAAAACCATGGTTTAAGAAGTAAGGGCAAACACTCTGGAAACACATGGAAAGATTAGAAAGCCTCAGTGAAGAAATAGAAGGTATAGAAAAGGACCAAATGGAAGTTTTAGAACTGAAGAATATAATCATTGAAATAAAAATGTCACAGATGGAGTCACTAGTGGATTGAAGATGACAGAAGAAAGAGTGAGTGAACTGGAAGACAAGCCAATAGGAATGATCCATTTTGAACACCAGAGAGAAGACATGGAGAAAAAGTGAGCAGAACCTCAGAGGTCAGTGGGACAACAAAAAAGCTCCAACATTCATGTCATCAGAGTCCCAGAAAGAGGGAAAAAAGAACATGGTGCAGAAAAAAATATTTGAAAAAATATTAGCTGAAAAGTTCCCAAATTTGGGGAAGATATAAACTTACAGGTTCTAGAATCTCCAAGAAGATAAACTCAAAGAAATCCTTGATCAGACACATAAAAATTGAACTGCTGGGGCTTCCCTGGTGGCACAGTGGTTGAGAATCTGCCTGCCAATGCAGGGGACATGGGTTCGAGCCCTGGTCTGAGAAGATCCCACATGCTGCAGAGCAACTAAGCCCATGTGCCACAACTACTGAGCCCGTGCGCCTAGAGCCCATGGTCCACAACAAGAGAAGCCACCGCAGTGAGAAGCCCATGCACCGCAACGAAGAGTAGCCCCCGCTCGCTGCAACTAGAGAAAGCCAGTGCACAGCAACGAAGACCCAACGCAACCAAAAATAAAAAATAAATATAAAAAAAAGTAAAAAAAAAAAAAAATTGAACTGCTGAAAACTAAAGACAACCCGCTCCCCAAACTAAAACCCAAAACAAACAAACAAAAAAATGAAGGTAGCCGGAGAAAGACACTAAATAGAATGTAAGGAAACCATGATTCAAATGACTGAAGATTTCTCCTGAGAAAACAGGAAGGCCAGGAGGAACTGACATAACATTTAAAAAAATTTTTAAATGAAAGAAAAGAACTGTTGACCCAGAATTCTGTGTTCAGCAAAATGTATCTTTTAAGAGTAAAGGTGAGAAAAGACAGATAAAGGAATCCTAAGAGAATTTGTTGCCAACAAATCTGCTCTAAAAGGAATGCTGGAGGAATTTTTTCAGAAATAGAGGAAATTATACCAGAGGGAAATTTGGAACATGGAGAATAAAGGAACAACAAAGGAAATGATGACTTTCTGGGTAAATAGACTATTCTCTGAAATGCTTTAAAATAAGACCACAGAAAGCAAAAATTATAACATTGTCTGATAGGATTTTCAATGATTGTGGATGTAATTCCTCTGAATAATACAATGCAGAGAGAATGTAAAGGAACATATGTGATGCTCAAGTTTATACAGTCCACCTGAAAGGGCAAAATATTAATTCTATATGGACTGTATGAAATTCTATGTGAAAGTTCATTGTGTTTATAATTCCTATAGCAATCAGTAAAATAAACTCACACAAAAGATATAGTCAAACACTCAGTAGATAAAATAAAATGGAATACTAAAAATATATTAAAACAATTAAATAAGAAAATGGGAAATAGGAAAGAAAAACAGAATGTAAATAGTCTAAACATACCAATTAAAAGAAAGAGACGGAGATCAGTCATAAAACCCATTTTTTTGTAAAGTTATTTTATTTTATTTATTTATTTTTAATAATTTTTTTCTTTCTTTCTTTCTTCTTTCTTTCTTTCTTTCTTTCTTTCTTTCTTTCTTTCTTTCTGGCTGCATTGGGTCTTTGTTGCTCACGTGGGGTTTCTCTAGGCAATTATCAGGGATAAAGAGGAACATTACATAATAATGAAAGGCTCAATCTACCAAGAAGATATACCAGTCTTAAAAAGTAGAGCTTCAAAGTAAATGAAGCAAAAACTGATAGAACTGAAAGAGAAACTGGACAAATTGGCAATTTGTCTATTTTACTCCCTTGTCAGTAATCAATGGAACAAATAGAAAACAAGCAAGGACCCAGAAGACTGAGAACATCATCAACCAAATGGATCTAAATGATATTTAAATAATACTTTAACCAATGTCAGAAGAATATATATTCTTTCCAAATGCACATGGAATATTTCACCAAATGGGCTTTATTCTAATCACAAAACAAATCTCAATACATTTAAAAGACTTGAAATCTTGCAAAGCATGTTCTCTGAACAAAATGGAATGAAACTAGAAATTGACAAGAGAAAGAGAGCTGGTAAATCTTCAAAGCTGGTAAATCTTCAACTTGACATTGGAGCAGCATACTCCTAACTAATACATGGGTCAAAGAAGAAGTTTTATGGGAAATTAAAAAATATTTTGAACTGAACAAAAATGAAAATGTAACATATAAACCACATATAAAATCTGTGGGCTGCAGCTAATAACACATTGAGAGGGAAATGTGTGGCATTAAATTGTTTATAAGAAAAAAGAAGAAATGCTGAGAATAAAAAGTATAAATTTCTACCTTAAGACTACAGAAAAGAAAAACAAAATAAGCCCAAAATGATGGGAAGAAAGGGAATAATAATGGCTGAAGTGGAAAACAATAACATTAAAAACAAAAAAGAATGAAACCAAAATTTGTTTTTTTTTAAATCAATAAATGGATAAACTTCTAACCAGACTGTGAAAGAAAGAAAGAAAGAAGAAAGAAAGAAAAGAAAGAAAGAAAGAAAGGAAGAAAGAAAGAAAGAAAGAAAGAAAAAAGAGAGAGAGAGAAAGAAAGAAGGAAAGAAAGAGAGAAAGAGAGAAAGAGAGAAAGAAAGAAAGAGAGAAAGAGAGAAAAAGAAAGAGAGAAAGAAAGAAAGAGAGAGAGAGAAAGAAAAAGAGGGAGGGAGGGAGAGAGGAAGGAAGAAAAGAGGGAGAGAGAAGACACATGATCAATTTGAACAAAGAGGGGCTATCACTACACTTTCCACAGACATTTAAATGTTAATAAGAAAACACTACAAACAGCTCTACACGCATAACTTTGACAACTTTGATGAAATGGATCAATTCCTCCAAAGCCACAAACTACCATAATTCACTCAAGAAGAAATAGATAACCCGGAGAGTCCCATATCCATCAAAGAAATTGAATTTATTGCTTAAAATCTTCCAAAGGAAAAAGGAAAAACAAATGCCCAGTTCCAGATGATTTCACTGGTGAATTCTGTCAAATATTTAAAGACAAAGTAACACCATATCTATACAGCTTTTTCTTTTTTCCAAGACAGTTAAAGAGGAAGAACCACTTCCTAATTCATTTTATGAGGGCAGATCTACCCTGATAAAAAAGGAGAGTATAAAAAAATCAATATCTTTCATGAGCAGAGATGCAAAAATGTCAACAAAATATTAGCAAATTGAGTCCAAGAATATAAAAAGATGTGTTCAATATTCAAAAACCAGTCACTATAATCCAGCATACTGAAGACTGCAAAGAAAAACCTTATGATTAAATAAAATTTCACAGAAAAACATTTGACAAAATTCAACTCCATTCATGACAAAAGCTGTTAGCAAACGAGGAAATGTAGAACACTTCCTTGACCTGATAAAGGGCATACTCCAAAACCTACTGCTAACATCATACTTAATGGTGAAAGACTTAATGCTTTCCTCCTAAGATCAGCACCAAGACAAGAATCACATGTTCACTACTCTCAGTCAACGCTGTAGTGAAAGTCCTAGGCAGTGCATGAAAGCAAGAAAAAGAAATAGGGCTTCCCTGGTGGCACAGTGGTTGAGAATCTGCCTGCCAATGCAGGGGACGCGGGTTCGAGCCCTGGTCTGGGAAGATCCCACATGCCGCGGAGCGGCTTGGCCCGTGAGCCACAATTACTGAGCCTGCGCGTCTGGAGCCTGTGCTCCGCAACAAGAGAGGCCGCGACGGTGAGAGGCCCGCGCACCGCGATGAAGAGTGGCCCCCGCTTGCCACAGCTGGAGGAAGCCCTCGCACAGAAACGAAGACCCAACACAGCCATAAATAAATAAATAAAAATTAAAAAAAAAAACAAAACTTAAAGTGTTGTTCACTTGGGACCCCTGATAATAATATCCTCCAGGAATAAAGGCAAACTAGAAATTATTTAAAAAAAAAAAAAAAAAAAAAAAAAAAAAAAAAAGAAAAAGAAATAAAAGGCATGAATACTGGAAAGAAAGAAATAAAATTGTAGCTGTTTGCATATGACTTAATTGTGTACATAGAAAATCCCAAGGAATCAACAAATAAGTTACTGGAATAAGTGAGTTTTGTAAGGATGTAGAAATACAAGGTCAACATATAAAAATTAAATTATATTTTTATATACTTGTAATGGATACTTTGAAACAAAAATTAATAGAAATAATACAATTTAAAACATTTCCTTACAATATGAAATATTGTGCTTTAAACCTAACAAAACATATACAGGATCAATATACTGAAAACCACAAAACATGGATGTAAGAAATCAAAGAAGACCCAAGTAAATGGAGAGAGAAACTATATTTGTGGATGGGAATACCCAAAGTAGCTAAGATTTAAATTCTTTCCAAATAGAACTATAGATTTAATGTAATTTCAACGAAAATCCCAGCAGGATTCTCTTTTGTAGGCATAAACGAACATTAAAAAATGTACATGGAAGGGAATTCCCTGGCAGTCCAGTGGTTAGGACTCCATGTTCTCACTGCCGAGGGCCTAGGTTCAATCAATACGTGGTCGGGGAACTAAGATCCCACAAGCCGTGTGGTCAAAAAAAAAAATGTATATGGAAAACCAAAGGAATTAGAATAACCAAAACAACTTTAAAGAGAAGCATCAATTTAGATGAAGCGCATTACCTGATTTTAAGACTTACCATAAAGCTACAGTATAAAAGACCATGTTGTAACAAAGGGATGGACATAAAGACCAAGAGGACAGGATAGAAAACAGAGAAACAGACCCACATAAATATGTCTGAGTGAAGATTTCCAAGGTGCAACAGAGAAAGGATGAGCTTTCCAACAAATGGTGTTGGAACAATCGGACATTCATATACAAAAAAAGAATCTGGAATTAAACTTTACACCTCATATAAAAACTCCAAAAGGGGGCTTCCCTGGTGGCGCAGTGGTTGAGAATCTGCCTGCCAATGCAGGGGACACGGGTTCGAGCCCTGGTCTGGGAAGATCCCACATGCCGCGGAGCGGCTGGGCCCATGAGCCATGATTACTGAGCCTGCGTGTCTGGAGCCTGTGCTCTGCAACAAGGGAGGTCGTGATAGTGAGAGGCCTGTGCACCACGATGAAGAGTGGCCCCCACTTGCCGCAAGTAGAGAAAGCCCTCGCACAGAAACGAAGACCCAACACAGCCAAAAATAAATAAATAAATAAAAATAAAACAAAAATAAAAAAAAAAGAAAAGATTGTGGCTTGCATTCTTAAAAAAAAAAAAAACTCCAAAAGGGTCATAGATCTAAATATAAAAGTAAATGTATAAAATTTTTAGACAGTAAAAACTGGAGTCAATATTTGCAACCTGTCACATAAGGAATTCCAAAAGCACGACCTAAAAAAAGAAAAATACATAAGATTTCATCAAAACTAAAACACTTTTGCTCTGCGGAAGACCCTGTTCAGAGGATGAAAAACTAAGCTGCAGACTGGGAGAAAGTCTTTGCAAATCACATATCAGATAAAAGACTTGTATCTGGAACATGTAAAGAGCTTGCAAAACTCAACAGTTAGAAACAAACCCAATGGGGAAGAGAAATGAGTATAAGATTTGAACAGACACTTCACCAAAGAAGACACACTGCTGGTAAATGAGCCCATTAAGAGATACTCAACCTGGTTCAGCATCAGGGAAATGCAAATCAAAACCACAATGAGATGCCGTTACACACCTGCCACAAAGGCTAAAATAAAAAATCTGACAATACCAAGTGCTGATGAGGATGGGGAGCAATTGGAACTCACACATACTTTGCTGGTGGGAATGCAAAAGCGTACATACAGCTCCTCTGGAAAAAGTTTGGCAGTTTCTTGTAAAGTTAAACATACATTCTTCTATGACCCAGCAATCCCATTCTAGATAATTATTGTAGAGAAACAAAAGCTCCACACAGCACGAATGTTTATATGGGCTGTAATCATAATCGTCAAAATGTGGAAACAGCCCAAGGGTCCTTCAGCTGGTGACTGGATAAACAAACTGTGATACATCCATACAATGAAATATGATTTGGCAATAAAAAATGAGTGAATATTGACCCACGCACAACATGGATGCATCTTCAGAGCATTACGCTGTTGGAAAGAAGCCGCTTTCATTGCGGGATGCATCTATATCATATTCTGGAAAAGCTGACCTAGAATGACCAAGAACAGATCAGTAGACGCCAGGATTTGGGGTGGGGGGCGGCATTTAACTACAAAGAGACGGCTCCAGTGGGCGTCTTGGGGGTGATGAAGCTTTTCTCTACTCTGATTATAGCGGAGGTTACAGTAATCTACACGAGTATTAAATCTCATACAACTGCCAACCAAAAAAAGTCAATTTTATTGCATGTTAACTTTTTAAAAATCAAAATAAAAAATGATATAATGAAACAAAAATGCCTGATCCATAGGTGTACATCATACATGTTGGTGCCATTCTTCTTTTAATTAATTAAAAAATTGTACAAAAGATTCTACTGGGATGTTACAGGACCAATGAAGATTTTTGGCTGGCAATGCACAGTGCCCCATCCCCTGCTGTCACCTCCACAACACCTGAAAGGGTCCCCGTGGCTGGTTCACACTTATCCTCCTGCATCCCAGCTCCGAGGGGTCCTGTGAAGCCCAGCTGGTAATGGTCATGACTCACTCATGGAGATCCTGAGGTGAAAAGTCAAAAGTGATTTGACCCCACCCCCAGCTCTTCGTCTAGACTGTTCTTTTCATTTTCTCTGCTGTGACGTATCCCCCCAACATCCCCTGCCCCAACCCGGAAGCTCCGAGGGAAGGGAGGGGCGGGTGGGTCTGCGTCTGGTTTGCCTCTGTGTCTCTAGGACCGGCCAGATGAGGCAGAAACATGCTCAGCAGAAGACCAGCCCTCCTGGAGCAGTGGGTGCCCTCAGACCCCAAAGGAGGGTCCTTGAGTGGGGAGACTGTCTTCTCTGGCTGTGTGAACCCACGTGGGTCCCACCCCAGGCTTGGTGATGGTGATGCCCGAGGTATTGCCCGGATGTGCTCTGGGCTGGTGTTGAGGGGTCCGCGCGCGGCCAAGGATGAGGTCCATGCGTCCACGCCAGACCCAGGCCTGCTCCTCCTCCAGCCCCTACTAATGAAGTGGCCTTGTGTGTCCCGGGTTAGAGAACAAATCAGCACGAAATAATATTTTTACTAAATCTCTGCTCTCCAGCGTGTGCAGTTGTATCAACTTGTTAGTGGGCCTCTGGGAACACGGCGGCGCATACTGATGCTGGCTCACGCCAATTACCAGGCTGAGTGATGCAATAGCCTTGTATCATTTCACCATTGCCTGGGAACAGCAGGTGAATGCTATAGTTTATGATTTTCAATTATAAATCAAATAGACTGAGTTCTCGCTTCTCTTAATAAAGGCTGTAAAAGTACTGAAGTGTGTGGACAGGCTTCTGCTTGGGAAAGAAAAAAACAGCTTGGGTTTCTAAGCGATTGCTTGGGCGGTGCTTTTGTTTTTGCCACCGTCTGATGTGTTTGGGGTTCGGAAGAAGATTTTAGAATAGGTGCAGCCAGTAGGAGCTGGAGGGTCCCGTTAATTACCCCGGATGTGCTCGGACATGCTCCAGACAGACAGAGTGATCTCACGTCCCTCCGGGGGGCCTTGCTTGTCCTAACACAGACCCTGCTGCCCTGTGGAGGTTTCTCAGAGGGGGTCAGGGCATTTGCACTGGATCTCTGGGGGCAGAGTTCCTGCTGGACTGAGAGATGATGTTTAGGAGTGGATGGGACATCTGTAGGGATTGGGGGCAGGGCCAGTTCTGTTCATCCTGAGAGAATAAGCAGGTTTCCTTTGAGGACCTTGACTCTGCCCCTTGACAAGCTGATTGACCTGGGGCAGTTTACCTAACCTCTCTGTTCCCAGGTTGCTTCATCTACAGAGAGTGACAATAATAACCACTCTGGTATAAAACCCGGAGCCTGACATGCCGGCCCCTGGGAAGCTGTTCATTACTGTTCCTGGTTGGAGAGGGAAAGGCCGGAGAGGTAGAAGGAATGAGAGCAACGTTTGACGTTTGGTGTGGCAGACAGAGCGCAGAGAGTCAGCAAGCGGGCAATTGACATGTCTGGGAAGAGACCTGAAGACGCAGAATTGAGCAAAACTGGGAGATGTGGAAGATGAGTTTTTCTCTTGAAGAAACAGCTCATTCATCAGTTAGAAGCAGCTGACTATATTAAGCTCAAAATGAGACCCATCCAGGGAAATTGTTAAATGACAAAGATAAAGAAAACCGTTATGCAAATACCTAGGTAGAAGAGAGAAGTTACACCAACATGAATGAGGTCCTTTTGGCCTCAGCTTTCTCCCCTCCCACATTTAATGCCCAAACCCTCAGAGGGGTTGCTGCCTGTGCCCCCTCGGCCACAAGTTCACCCTCGATTCTTTATCCTACTTCAGATCGACAGAGGTGGTTCCACAAACAGTACCAGATGGCAGCACAAGATACCCCAACTTTGAACAATTTGAACTCATTTTTATTAATAAATTGCCACTAATGAATTGAGTCCTTGTATCAGTGTCCTGGGGCTGCTGTAACAATTCACCACAAATTTCTGGTAGCCGAAAGCGACAGAAGTTTATTCTCTCACCATCTGGAGCCCAGAAGTCAGAACTCAAGGTGTCAGCAAGGCCATGGTCCCTCTGGAGGCTTCAGATGGTCTTTGGTTTGTGGCAGCCTCCCTCGGTCTCTGCGTCCATCTTCACGTGGCCTCTTCTCCTGTGTGTGTCTCAAATATCCCTGTGCCTTTCTTCCATAAAGGTTTGGGCTCCACCCTAAACACAGGATGATCTTGCCTGGAGATCCTTAAGTTTGTTACATCTGCAAAGATCCCCTTTCCAAATAAGGTCACATTCACAGGGTCCTGGGGTTAGGACATGGACATATCTGTTGGGGGCCTCTATCTAACCCACTCCAGTCCCTAAGTGAAATTTCTGCCTAAGGGCCTCCTTCAGGGTGTTGGTGGTGTATCCAGTCTGCAGAGAAGTCTCTGGAGGGGCTGGACTGCATCAGCACTTCGACGTGGGGGAGGATGCAGACCCCAAGTTCCTGTGGGTCCACGCTTCCTCATGTTCCAAAGGGTCAGCAGGACACACAAGATGACCCCAGGACCAGCCTTTCACCTGCAGTGCTGAGAGCTGGAAGAGGAAGCCATGATGTTTACCAGGGAAAGTGACAATCTCTCGCTGCTGTGGCCCCGGCATGGACCCCGCTGGTATGGAGATGCTGGTCTGGGTGTGAGTCTGAGGCTGAGTTAGGAGGGTCTTATTAACTTATTAGGTTAGGGACTTGCCTGCGTCCTAATCTTCCACCCAGGCTTCCTGAAGGAGTGATGCCAATAAGGCACTGGTCCAGAGAACTCTGCTTAGGCTCGAGTCCTAACCATATTTCCTGTGAGTCTACATTGTGCAATAAGCTCACTCAGCCATGCTTACAGAGAAAGAAGGAAAGAAAAAAAGTCTCTGCTGTTTCTGCCAAGATTTTAAGAGAAAACCTTTATAATCCAATAACTTGGTTTCCAGTGAAAGTTGATTGAATTGGGTTGATTGATTTTTAAGGTGTGAAGTCTATACGAAAAGAATTTCTCTCTCTCTCTCTCTCTCTCTCTCACACACACACACACACACACACACACACACACACACACACACACTCGGTGTAGCCTTTTTTAGATGTAATCTGTGCCCATCAATAGATAAAAACAAATTAGGAGCTCAATGATGGTAAAGTTATGATATAACAGGATTTTTTGAGTGTTGGAATTATTTAAATGTAGAACAATTTTTAAAATTCTGGAGGAAATTTAAAAAATCTTGTAAATAATATACGAACAAGAGTTGATATGAAGTGAGTGGGGATGATGTGGGATCCACAGAGGACGAGGAGGTGAGTAGACCCAATTCTTGGTCGGAGGTTCAGGCTGCTCAGTTATGTCTTTTTTTTTTTTTTTTTTTTTTAAATATATATGCTAGGTATTATTTTTTTAAATTTTATTTATTTATGGCTGTGTTGGGTCTTCGTTTCTGTGCGAGGGCTTTCTCTAGTTGCGGCAAGCGGGGGCCACTCTTCATCGCGGTGCGCGGGCCTCTCACTATCGTGGCCTCTCTTGTTGCGGAGCACAGGCTCCAGACGCACAGGCTCAGTAGTTGTGGCTCACGGGCTTAGTTGCTCCGCGGCATGTGGGATCTTCCCAGACCAGGGCTCAAACCTGTGTCCCCGGCATTGGCAGGCAGATTCTCAACCACTGCGCCACCAGGGAAGCCCCCTCAGTTATGTCTTGACCACAGACTGGAGTGAGTTGATCTGGAGTTTAGTCTGGGTTCTGCACAATATGCTTGTGAGAGTTTATTTTGTCACGTAATATAAGTCCAGGTGTCAGAACACGGGAGATGTATGGCCGATCCATGATGCCACGGAGACTAGATCTGCTCTGTCTTTTTGCTGCACTGGCACTCAGTGCGTAGCCTTTGCCCTCAGAGGGCCTCAGTGTCCAAGATGGCTGCAGGGGCACTGACCACATCTGTCTTCCAGGCAGCAGGGCACAGGCAAGGGATGCGATGGCACTCCCTGGCCATCTCTTAAGGAATCTTCTTTAAGTCCCACTAAGCAACTCCCCCTTACATCTCATTGGCCAGAACTTAGTCAAAACACCATCCCTACTTCAGGGAAAATGTGACTTTTTAGATGTGCACATTGATGCCTTAAATAAAAGTGGCTTTTTTTCTTTTTTTAAACCAAGGATAAAATGAATACTGGGTATTGGATGGTCACCTAGCCATCTCTGCCACGGAGGGGCAAAAATAGATCAGGCAATGGGTTTACAGGAGTTCCAATATTAATATCAGACAAAGACCAATTCATGGCAAGATGCATCCAAAGACAAAGTTACAATTTTATAAAGATAAAAGCTAACATCAAAGATATAGGAAAACTTATGCCCAGCAGATAATATAGAAAGAGGCACAAGAAAGAGTGTTATATACCGATGGAAAAGCTGGCAATAGCAGGATGGTAGCAAAATAATACATGTATTTCCCTTTTCATCATATTAGTAAGATAAGTCATCATAACAAATCATAAATAATGAGTCATAGTAAGGCAATACAGGATCTGATTAGTATTGTTAATTAAGTCCATTTGTTTATCACTCAGCAAATACATATGGATAGAGCGCCCACCTACGTGCCAGGTAGCATTCCCATGCCGGGCGCAGCTGTGAGAGGACGGCCATAATGTCCCTGTGAAGCACACAGTCTGGGAAAGGTGAACTGAAGAGACATCAATCATTGAAATATGACTCCTGTAGGGAATATCTATTCTTCTCCAAAACTCTTGGGACATTTATAAAAACAGATGAACTCTTAAGCCATAAAGAAATCAGCAATCTATTACAAAAGCAGAAATTGTTCAGGTTCCTTTTGCAAACCACATTGTCATAAAACTAGAAAATAATAAAAAGATTTTCCTTAGTTTAAAATCTAAGGAAAGATGGAATGTAAATGTTCTCTTAACTCATTATTAGCAGAAGGAAGGAAGGAAGGAAGAAGGAAAGTGAGAGAAAGAGAGGGAGAAAGGAAGGAAGGAAGAAAGAAAGGAAGAAAGAAAGGAAGGAAGGAAGGAAGGAAGGAAGGAAGGAAGGAAGGAAGGAAGGAAGGAAGGGGGACTTCAATTACAGACTATGCTGAACGATATGCACCCAAATTTAACACATTCAGTTGGATAATCCTCAAAGGAAAATTCATAACTGGAAGTTACCTTATCAGGAAACAACATTACGAACATAACAATTATACTTGTTAGCTTTGGGTGCATAAGAAACCACCCCAAACTTAGTGCCTTTAGACAACTGTTGTGTTTGGCTCTGTGGGTTGGCTGGGTCATTCCTCTGACCTGTGTCGGTGTGGCTGATCTCAGCTGGGCTTGTCCACTGGTGGGTAGGCTAGCTGATCCAGCGTTGCCCTGGTCACTCATCTGGTGGTTGGCAGGCTGCCGGCTGGAGCACACGGGCTCTGCATATGGCCCTTCCCCAGCACGGCAGCCTGGGCTCCTTCATATGATGGGCTCAGCCTCCCAAGTGCAGCAAGGCGGGCGAGCCCCAGGACACAGATAAATACCACTAGAGCCAAAAACAAATGAGAACAAATATGGGAAAACTTGAAGTTATATGAGAATTCTATTGACCATGATGTATGAATGTATTTTTAAAATTGCATACATTTTAAATTTATTAAATGATAAATTGAATGAATGATATTCTGAAGATGTGCACTTTACCAAAAGGAACTCAAGGAAATATATAAAACCTGATTAGACCAATAACCAAGGTAGAAACCAAGAGAGGCTAATACAGACAGAAACGATAGGGCCGACAGCAAGGGAAGGCAGGTGAGGCCAGGACAATTGTGTGGTTGGTAATACAGCAGTAGAAGCTGGGCACAACCCTAAGACCAGTCAGAATTTATAATTGGTCCCTCAGAGAATTTGGGGCCAGAGATTGCACTCCAAGCCAGAGTTGTGACAGCAGAAACGCTCATTGAAAATTGCATTCTCCATTTGGAGCAAGAAAACAGAACTATTGTGTAAGCCCTAGTTTGTCCAGGCAAAAGCACCCACACAAGATAAATTATCCAACTAGGATTATGAAACACAAGAAGCAATGACCAGAGGAAATAAATAAAGAATAGATATATATTAAAGAGAAATGATTAACCATCTTTTGAAAGTTAGGTTTATTGAGTTATCATTTTTATAAAAGCAAAACTCACCTTTTAAAAATGTACAGTTCTACAAATTGTGACAAGAGCATAGGGTCATGTAGCTTCTTCCTTAATCAAGATAAAGAATGTTTCCATTAGCCTCCAAAAGGTCTCTCATTCCCCTTAATAGTCAAATCCCCCTCTCTACCCCTATTCCTTGGCATCCACTGATCTGTTTGCTGCCTCTATAGTTTTCCTTTTGCAATTTGTTATATAAACAGAGTTATGCATTATGCAGTCTTTGGCTTCTTTCAACTTAGTATAACGTGTTTGAGATCCGTCTATGCTATTGGAATTGGTAGCATGTACTGTTGGCTTTTATTGCTGAGTTGTATTCCCTTTGTAGAGATATATCATGACTTGTTCATCCATTCACCAGGTGATGGACATTTGTTTACAGGATTTTTTTTTTCCAGCCATGAACAAAGCTTCTGTGAAAATTCACATACAGGTGTTTGTGTGACCATATGGTTCTATTTCTCTCAGACTAACACCCAGAGGTGGGATTACTGGGTAATTGTATATGTGGCTTCAAAAGAACTTGTCAAGCTGGTTTCCAAAGGGGCTGTACCAGTTTGCATTCCTACCAGCAATGGACAAGAGTTCTAGGTGCTCCATATCCTTGCCAGCAGTTGACCTTATCAATATTTTTACAAATTTAGTTTCACTGAACTATTCTTCTGGTTGGGTAATGTTATTTCATTTTGATTTTAATTTACTTACATTTCCATAATGACCAATGATGCCAAGTATCTTTTCCCATGCTTCACGCTTATTTGGTATATCTTCTTTGGTGAAGGGTTTGTTCAAATCTTTTGTCCATTTCATTTTTTAAATTGGGTTGTTTAGTTTCTTATTATTGACTTTTGTGAATTTTTTAATATACTTTTTAAAACCAGTGTTTCACTAAATATACAAATCTTTTCTTTCAGTCTCTGGCTTGTCTTTTTGTGTTCTTAGGAGTGTCTTCTCAATAAGAATTTTTCAGTTTTGATGAAGTCCAATGTAACAATTTTTCCTTTCATGATTTATGTTTTCTGTGCCTTATTGAACTACTTGCCTAATCCAATGCCACAAAGATTTTCTTCTATTTTTTGCTAGATATTTTATAGCTTTAGGGTTTTTGATCTATGATTAATTCCCAGATAATTCTTCTATATGGTACAAGGTATTGGATAGAGGTTAATTTTTCTGCAGATGGAGTCTAATTATTCTAATACCACTTTTTGAAATGATTATCATTCTCCACTGAATTGCCTCAGCACCTTTATTGAATAGTAATAAAAATGTATAAAATACACAATATATACATATATGTATATAAAATCAAGCTGATTCTAAAGTTTATATGGAAAATCAAGGAAAGTAGAATATCTAACATAATTTTGGAAAGGAAGAACAAAGTGGGAAGACTCTTACTACCTGATTTCAAGACTTACTATAAAGCTACAACATCACGACAATATGACAGAATGGTGTTGATAAAAGGTAAGACCTCTAGGTTGACGGATAAGAGTAAAGAGCTGACAGGACTTGGGTGCCTACAACTCTAGAGAGAATTTCTGGAGAGAAACAGAGAGAGCAGAGCTTAACATCTGGAATGGCTTTTCCCTTCTTGGTAGTTGCTGATTTTCTAGCTGTGGCTGAAAGTCTGAGGAGCTGACCAGTTTTTATAGACCCATGGAGCTTTGGGGACCAAAGTTGGAGTAATGGCTTGACAAAAATAAGGGGCCCTCATACACATGCTAGGATTTCAGTGTGGAGAACCTAAATATTCTATGTTCTGGAATAAGGGTGAACTGGAAAAAAACAGCCCTCACAGAGACTCAAGGCCAAGTTTCAATCATCTTGCTCTCTAATTGGATTAAAGAGATCTGTTCCTACCCAAATGCCAAAAGAAAAAGTAATGCCTCCATAGAATGATATCATCCAGAGGCTCAAATGACCTTTACACTATTCCACGTACAATGTTCAGCATTCAAAAAAGATAATCAGACATTGATTGGATATTAAGAAAAAAATAAACAATGGAAACAGACTCACAGGAAATCCAGTTATTGGATCTGTCAGAACAAATATTAAAATAATGATAATTAATGTATTCAATAAATTAAAATACAAAGAGAATGCCAGCAGGAAACATAAAAATATTTAAAAAGCTAAAATTAAAATTCCAGAACTGCAAAAATAGCTGAAATAAAGAATTCAAAAAACATTTTACTTGCAGTTTAGACATCACTTAAAAGAAAATTAATAAAATGGAAGATAGATTAGAATAAAATATTCAACACATTGAGAAAAGTATGAAAGATATTAAATAGACTATAAGACACATATGGGTCCCAGTGGAAAGATCTGCCCCACATGTGATGGTAGTCCCATTAGCAGAAATAAAAGAGAATGGGGAAATCACAATTTTTGAAGGCAACAATGCAGCTGAAAAATTTTCAGAAGTGGCAAAAACTTTAAGCCACAGATTCAAGAAGTGCTAAAAACCCTTAGTGGATTCAATAAAAAACAAACCACATCAAGGCCCATCATGGTAAAACTGTTGAAAACTGAATGAGAGAGATACTTCCCAATTCATTTTGTGAGGCCAGCATAATCTTAGTAGCAAAACCTGACAAGTACTTTAAAAGAAAAGAGAATTGCAGGACAACCTTTTTCATGAACATAAATGCAATCATACTAAACAAAGTATCAGCACAATGAATTGAGCAATATATATACAGATAATATATTGCAGCCATGTTGGTTGTCATCCAAGCATTTTAGGTTGATTTAACATTTGAAAATCATTCCACATAATATACAGTAAAAACAGAATAAAAGATAAAATTACATCATTCAGTAGATAAAACAAAGGTATTTGATAAAATTCAATACAAAAGTAATACAAAAATTTTAGAACATTAGACATAGAGATTTGCCAATTCCTTAATATGTAAAAATATATTTACAAAAAAACACAAACAAACAAACCCCGAAAACACCTACCAAAACATCAGACTTAAAGCTGTAGTAACACACAAAGGGAGAAAAAAATGCCTATTATTATTATTTAAAAAAAAAAAAGCAAGAAAGAGAAACTGCATGTAGAATAATTGGGAAGTGAGAAATAAAATTATCATTATTTGAATACAAAATGATTATATACATAAAGAAAAAAAGAGAATACAAATAAGCTATTAGAATTAATGTGTGAATTTGACGTTTTTTAGAATAGTTCAATACACAAAAATCTATTGTATTTCCTTAAGATGGCCCCAAATTCTGAAAATATAGATAATATTATTTTCTCCTTTATTGTGATGTAGTATCAGTAAATCACTTATTATGTATTTGCCTATCTTTGCATACTTGGTGATCTGATGTATATTAGAAAATCAAAGTTTAAAATGTCATTTAAAATAACATTTACAAGAGCATCCAAAGCCTAGGGATAAACATGCAGTTCCCCATATAGAAAAGGGAAAAACATTATGGAGAGAGATTAAAGAAGACCTAAATAAATAGAGGGCTATATCCACTGGTTTAATCATAACTTCTCTTAAGAGCCAATTTTATGCCTTGAAATTGGCTAAGGTGATAGTATTTACACCACAGAAATTGGCAAACAATGCAAGACACATATTTTCTCTTGAAGAAACTGTTGTTCGCCAGTTACCAGTACACCAATGGCTATACCATGTTCATGGATTGAAAAACTAAATATAGTAAAGACATCCACTTTATGTACTTTTGTCTGTAGATCTAATGCAATCCCTTAAAAAGTTTCAGTAAATTTTCTGAGGACATTTATAAAGTGTTTAAAAAATTATATGGAAATCCAATGTACCAAGAATAACCAAGAAAATATTAAATAAGAAGAACAGTGGTGGAGGACCTAAATGCCTGATTATCAACATTTATTATAAAGCAATGGTAATTAAGACAAGAGGGTATTAGTTAAGGATAGACAAAGAGACCAATGGAATAGAATAGAACAGAGTCCAGAAACAGGTCCACACATATGTTGACACTTGATTTGTGACACTGTAGGTCAGTGGGGGAAAGAACATGAAATAGCCACACGGAAAAATTAATCCTGTCCTGTATACCATACAGACCTACTGTAAATCTAAATTTGAATAATAAAACAATAAAGCTTTTAAGGAAAACAAAGAAGAATATCATCACAACCTTGGATTGATAATTTACTTAAATCAGATGCAGAAAGTACTAATTTTAAAAGAAAACACTGATAAATTGTACTACATTGAAATTAGGAAGTTCTGGTCATCCAAAGATATCCTTAAGAGAGTGAAAAGACAAGTCACAAAGTAGGAAAATATTTGCAATAAATACATTCAACAAAGTGTTCATATTCATATTATATACACGAAGAACTACTTCAGATAAATTAGAAAATATATATCAATGGGAAAACGGACAAAAGTCTTGAGAAAACCCTTTGTATTAAAAAAAAAAAAGATTCAATGTCATTTATCAGGGAAATACACTTAAAACTACAATGCTAACAACCCAGATTCACTACAATGGTTAAATTTTTAAAAGATGAAAAATATTAAGTATTGGCAAGGATTTGGAAGAACTGGAACTCTCATACATTGCTCTACCTTTTGCTAGAATTTTGAGTTTGGGCAAGTTTCATAACCTATAATGTGACCTTCCCTCAACTAGAAAGTGGTCATAACCCACCCATGTCACCAAGTGGAGATGAGGGTCAGAGGATATAAAGGTGAACACAGGGTTGGAGTTACACCCGGGCACCAGCAACCCTAATGTCTTGTCATGGTGCGTTGAGAAGACACCCGTCTCAGAAGACTGAGATTCAAGGTAAACTTGGGGAGGCCCTGAGCAGATACCTGATTAGATGGTGCAGGTGGTGTTTGCCTGTTGTTACTCCTGACCCTGGAGAGAGGACCGCTCCATGTGCATCTGGGCTGGGCTGCAGGATGGATCCTGGGCTGCACAGGGCTGGAGGGGTCAGCATCTCCAGGCCATCATATCGGCTTTATTGGACCCAGTGGGAGGCCCCAGAAGGGGAGAATCTTGGAGACGCATCTGGGCCACAGGTCCCTCCACTGTCTGTACCTGGACACTCTGTTCAGTGTCAACCTTGGAGCCACTGGATTTTCATTTTCCTTACAAAAAGTGGCATTTCCTTGGTCCTTCCTTGTGACAAGCAGTCACTCCAGCACTTATGGTGGGGACCAAATGGAATGAAGGGTTTGGACACAACTCCGGGAGCCCTAAAGCCACATGCAGACAGGAGGCCTTTTGTTTTGTAAGCCACGTGCCGTGAGCCACCCTCCCCAGTGTCCGGGGAATTCTGATTTCACCTTACCGATTTGCTCTTCCCTGAACAAATTCAAGGGCCTCCCATCAGCTCTGCCGGAGTTGACAAGGACCCCATGGAAGGCACATCCCCTCAGGGTCCCAGGCAACTGGCATTTATAACGGGGCTCTTTGTAGAAGCTGACAATTCTATTGACTGGTCTGCATTTGAAATCAACCCTGCGAGTTGGTAAGGGGAGGAGAGGCTGTCACTCACCTTTCCACAAGTGTCTGGTGAATTCCTGGGAGGGTTGGAACTTTCTAAACTGCCCTTTCATTGTCCCTAAAAGCTGCACATTCTAATGAGTGCCTCAGACACCTTGGCCCCAGGCGAGCCAGGGTGGTCTTGCTTCATTACAGGCAGGGGTGACGGTGACGGTGTGAGGTGAAGAAGGGCAAGGGTTCAAGTCGGACTGTCTACTGTCTGCTTTAGGGTTGTATAGTCAGATGCAGGTGAGCAAGAAAGTTGAAAGGAGTTAAACCGACAGAATAGTCTAGAGCCAAACGTGGGTTGGCAAAGCCAAGGAGGACAAGGACGCCTTCAAACAAGCAGCCAGCTCTGTTCTTCTTTCTGGAGTTCTTCTACTTGCTACACTTTTAAGGCACGGGTTGCAAACATGGCTTGAAATGTCTGAAAGTGGATCGCCACCTAGCATGGCTTTTCCTTCTTGGGGGAAATCTGTTCCAGCTTCCCGTGGGTGGCCTTCCTGGCACGCAAGTCACGTGGACAGCTGGGGCCAGAAGGCCAATCTCCAGCCTTCCACTGTGAATGTGAGGGTCCCTGCAGCCACCTTCTCCTCCCGGAGACCCTGCCTGCCCTGAACCCACAGCGGGAGGCAGGCCCATGGTCTCAGACTGAGATCTCTGTGCTGAGGAGACAGGGCTCTCTCCATCATGCTAGTTTCCCAGTCGGATTGGCCTTTATATACTATTGTGTGACCTCTTATTTTTTGCCTCATTTTTGGAAATAGCTTAATCTTCCCCCAAATTCTCAAAGTATTTTATGCTAACCAGAGAAAAGTCTAAAGAAGAAAGCAAAGTCAACCCCAAAGTCACTATCTCAAAGGACAGAAGTTGGTTGTTGTGTATCTTACCAGATACATTTTGAAGTATCTATTACTATTTAGGTAACATGAGATAGACCCCAACGTTCATAGCTGCAGTATTCACAATAGCCGAACATGGAAGCAACCTAAATGTCCATTGACAGAGGAATGCATAAAGAAGATGTGGTACATACATACAATGGAATATTACTCAGCCATAAAAAAGAATGAAATATCGCCATGGATGGACCTAGAGATGGTCATACTAAGTGATGAAGTAAGTCAGACAGAGAAAGACAAATACCATAGGATATCACTTATATGTGGAATCTAAAAAAATTAATGCAAATGAACTTATTTACAAAAAAGAAACAGTCTCACAGACATAGAAAACAAACTTATGGTTACCAAAGGGGAAATGGGGTGGGGGAAGGATAAATTAGGAGTTTGGGATTAACAGATACAAACTACTATATATAAAAGAGATAAACAACAAGGACCTACTGTACAGCACACGGAACTATATTCAATACCTTGTACTAACCTATAATGGAAAAGAATCTGAAAAACTATATATATATATATCTGAATCACTTTGTTGTACGTCTGAAACTAACATAACATTATAAATTAACTATACTTCAATAAAAGAAGGGTTAAAAATAAAATAAAATAACACCCCCCCAAAAAAAAGAGGAAAAACGAAGGAAAAGAAAAAAAAGATGAGATAGATAGATGATAGGTAGATAGAGAGGGAGAGAGGGAGAGAGAATTTTTTCAACAACAATGGTGCACGTTATATTGTTTCATAAGCAGATTTGAAAAGCCCTCTATGTTATAAACATCTCTCACGTGATTATTTCTAGTACGTGCATAGTATTGCCTTGTATGAAAGACTCGTCAAGATAAATGTAACACATCCTGTATTTAGATTATTTTTAACTCATTATCGTAAGAGTTGCTCTGATAAGCACTCTTGCACATGCACGTTAATCACTTATTTACTGGGTGAAATCCCTAGAGAAGGCGCTGGCAAGTCGAAGGAGGTGCCCGTTTTCAGGGATTCTGGTACCTTTGCCAAGTGGCTCTCGAGAGATCCTGTGCCAGGAAGCAGCCTCTCTGCTCAGGAGCACACATGCATGCATGCCCATGGCCACTCAGCACTGGAGAGAGGATTCCGGAAACCTCGGCCAATCCAAAGCACATGTGTGTCTTGTTTTACCCTGTAATTATGTGACTTCTCCTGGGCCTGAATATATTTTCCTATATTCAAATCTGTGGCCCATTTTTCTCCTATTGGAGCTGTCTTTGTTACGCCCGATTTGTAAGAGCCCTTCAAATGTTAAGAAAAATAACTTTTTGTCTACCAGTTCATTTGCTTTTAAAGTTGTTAATGGCCTTTATTTTCCTTATGTATTTTCTATTGTCCTGTAGTCAAATTACTGATCTGTTGCCAGTAGAGACAAGAGCAGAAAAGCTTTCCTCACCCAGTGATTATAAAGTATAATTGCTTCATAGATTATAAAAGTAAATATTGTCTTACAGATTAAGTGTTTAAAAATATTTTAGATCTTAAATTCATCTGGGATCTATTTTGGTGTAAGTGTTAAAGAGAGATCTATCTCAATATTTTCACAAATGGCTAACTAATTATACTAATTATATTGATTGGAAGAAAAGCCTTCCCTTTCCCCTTGGATTTGAAACATCACCTTTATCATAATTTCCACCCTCACCTTTTCTCTCTTTTGTTCCCTGTGGTTTTTTTTTTTTTCTATCCTGATGCTAACATCTTACTCTTAATTATTGTAGCTTTGTAATTGGCTTTAATATCTAGAGTGAATGTAATTTTGTGATTAATAAATCTACTGAAATCATAATTCCATGCCCACTTGGGCTCTGCCTTTCTCCCTAAAGGCTGTTGTTTGTGGAAATAAAAATCTACCTTTTAATCTAATTTCATACACTTTCCCTCTGTTCCTCGACCTTCCCCTGCCTGACACCCACCGCCCTCTTCCTTGCCGGGAACTCTCACCCATGCCTGGTTCTCATTTCAACCCTGACCCCCAACTTGAGAGACACCCCTTCTGTATTTTTCTGCATGGCACCCACCTCTTTTCCTTCATACACTTACACAATTCATCATTTTATATGTATATGGGTGATACATTCTTAACATATGCTCCCCCTCATTGGACTTTGAATCCATAAGGCAGAAACCATATTCACAAAAGTCCACCCAGTGTCTGCAAAAGCAAGCATTTGGAATAAATGGGTGAACTCTGACATCCTCTGAATGACGCTGAGAGCCCTCCGTAGGCTGGCCATAACTTTCTACATCAGTTCTCCATGCTCCGTCTCCCTCCAAATCTCTTTCCCAAGCCATCCTTCTGCTTTGGCTGTCCCCTCTGCTTGGGACCCCTTCACTGTCCTCTTCCTGGAGGACACTTATTTATCCTTCCAGGTCAAGACCAGCTGTAGCCTTTTCAATGGAACCTTCCAAGAAGCTGCAGACAGAGCTGAGGCATCCCCCATGTTCCGCCTCCATCTGACCTACCTGATTCGAAGGTGGAGGCTTCAGGAAGAACTCTCTCCCACCCAGGAATCCTCTGGATCTGTCTGAGCTGGTTGCACTGGCAAAGGCATGAAATGAACTTCCCTCCAACAAAATAAAGTGCAAAATCTATCCAATCAATTCAAATACCAAGGGGCCATTCTAATTCAGAGTCAACAATCACTGCTTCCTCTATTTGTGTCTTTTCCTTCTAGTTGAGGCTCCAAAGTATTTTGTACCTTAAAAAAAAATACACACACACACACACACACACAACTTGAATTTGCTCTTATTTGAGATCAATATATGATTTAGTTCTCTCGTCACAAATATATACCCCAAATCAAATAACTTGATTGGTATTTAATTTTCTACTCCCTGTTTGTCTTCCCTTCGCTGTCACCAGATGGGATTTGTTCGTGGTTGGGTGTGCTTTTTAGAATAAAGATTTAAAGCTGCTCATTATGGCTGCCCATCCTGTGGAATTCCCCAGCCACTCACTGAGCCTGTCTGTCCAGTTTCCTTTCCAAACAATTTCAGCGCCCACCCTTGATGTCTTAGTTCTCATGGTCGGAAACGCTTTGTTTACATGCAGCCCAGAGTCAGTGCTGCAAGGAGGTAAGGTGGGGAGCACAATGTCCCCTCCCAGCTCGATCACCCTTTCTGGGTCCCTGGGGGGGGAGAGAGCTGGTGTGGGATAGACATTTTTGCAGAGAAGCAGGCTGGGCAGAGGCAGGGAGAGAGGGTGACTGGGCATGTTGAACTTGTCATCTTCTCCCTGCATCCTCCTCTCCGGGGTGTCTCACCTGTCCCCCAGCTGTGCACACCTGTCCCCAGAGGCCCTCAGGTCTCCAGACACTTCCTGACCCCCAGTGTCTGTCCACCTGGCTCAACCTCGTCTCCCAGAGGCACCCCTTCTATTTCCAGCACCCCTGGCTCAGTCCAAGGCACCTCCTCACTGAGCGGGGTCTGATGTGGGGTCCCTCTATATGCTCTGGGCCTGAAAGTCACAGAAATGCCTTCAAAATGAAATCTAACCAAGCCACCCTCTGTTACGGGCTGAATGTGTCCCTCTCAAATCCATGTGCTGTAACCTAACCCCCAGGTGGTGATATTAGGAAGTGGGGCCTTTGGTAGGTGATGAGGTCATCAGGGTGGAGCCCTCCTAAATGGGATTAGTGCCCTTATAAAAGTGGCCCCAGAGAACTCCCTCACCCTTTCTGTCATGTGAGGACACAGGGAATAGATGACAGTCTATGAACCAGGAAGCTGGCTCCCATCAGACACAGAATCTGCTGGCACTTTCATGTTGGACTTCCAGCCTCCAGAACCGTGAGAAGTAAATGTCTGTTGTTTATAAGCCACTGAGTCTATACTATTTTGTTTTAGTAGCTGGACTGGACTAAGACACCCTCTTAATTCAAATTCATCAGTGGCTCTTGAATTACAAACTCTAGTCACTGATGTGGCAGGGGAGGCACAGAGGAGAGAGCCCTGCCCCTCCCCAAGGCTTCTGGACCCACCTTGCCCTTTGCTGTCTGAGCCTCAGCCTCTCCTTTGCAGCCTTTGGTTGCCTGGTAACCAGTTATGGAAGGGAGGGAGGTGGGGAGGAAGGAAAGGAGGGAAGAAGGAAGTTGATTGAAACTTTGCTTAAAAGCAGAAAGTAACTCTGAAATTAGCAGAACCATCTCTCATGGAGGACGGTGTGGTGAAGTTGGCAGTCATTTGTTGCTGGTAGTGTCATAAATAGTGCCATTTGGTCAGAAAGCCATACGGCAGCAAGTAACAAAAGCTGTAAAAGTGTTCACACCTGGTGGAAATAATCTAAAATGTGGAAACGTTTTTTTTTCTGGGGAAAAAAAGGATGCTCATGAGAGCATTATTATTAGAGCAGGGCAGCCTCTATTCACACAGGGGGTCCAAGTTTGGCTCTTTATAGAAGAGTGGACTTAGAATTTTCTGGAAAAAAAAACTCACCTGACTCTGCTCTTTGATGTTTATGAGCTATTTAACAATTTTAAACATTTAACATCTTTTTATAGTAAATAGATAGATCATATATATAGTAAATAAATAAATCATACTTTTTATAGTAAATAACTAAATCATAACACATGCATTGGCCCCTTCTGTGTACTCACTCCCCTTCCCACAAACAACCAAAGTAAGGATGCTGGCTGGATATTGGCACAGCTGTTTGAGCCTCCCGGGGGGCCCTAGCTGGCACACTGGGCCCCACCCACTCTGGTGTCGCCCCAGGACTTTGCTCACTTTAAAGTGAGGCAGGGGAGCCTGGGGTCTGTGCCCCCCCCAGCGAGCCCTTGGCATGGCCAGCCCCTCCTCCAGGACCTCCCCCCACTAGGTGGCTGACCTGTCCCGATCCGTCCAGCCCCAAAGTGTCTCCTGTTCTATCGACACTTTGACGGCATCACCTGCACCTGAGGTCCTGCTTATTCACTCACTTTTGCGTTTGCTGATTCCCTCCCGGGGCACCTGACTCATGGGCGGTGCTCTGTGCTTTTCTTTTGGTTGAATCAAGGCATGAAAGAAGGATGCAGATCACCATAGCTCCCTCTGCATCTACCATGACTGTCCCACTGGGACTTCCCATTCATTCATTTATTCATCCAACCGAAGTTTATGAAACATCGGATGTCCACCAGGCACGGAGCTGGGGACACGCCCCTCAAGCAGATCCACCCATCGTCGGGGAGCTTCTTCTTTGGAGAAGTTCCACCACCAGCAACCTTCCTGGCTAGCCCTGGCTGATAAAGTGCCCATAACGATGCTGCTGGGAAAGCCGGGTTTCTCCCCGTGCGCTCCATTCTAATCGAGTCGGTCTTCCACTGCGTGCTTTAATACTGTTAGAAGCAAATCAAAATTAATGAGATTACCTCCTCTGAAATGTTATATATAATTAACCTCGAATTAAGGACAATATGTGTTTGAATTTGCCAATCAGTAACACCTTGTGATCGCTGAAATGCACAGCAGCAAATAGACATTGACTCTAATCTGCCAGTCCAACACCTGGAGGAAAACAACTTTGAAGACCCACCGGTGAAGTCTTCACTGAGGCCGGGAAAGGGGTCGCCCGGCCATCATGTGCCCTCCTTGCTGTGGCGGCCACAAGTCCTGTTCCTGTTCTGGTGGTGGTTCCAGGAACCACCACCAGAGGGCGGTGGGGGCGCGGGCTCGCTGTCTTCAGGGTGAGAAAAGGGTTCAGTCAAGGAAGAGAAGTACCCAGAGAAGGACTCGCCACAATGACCAATGCCCCAGAGTCCCCTTCAAGGGCAGCCAGGCCTGACCACCGTCTAGAACTATTGGCTGCTCCTCTTCCATCAGCTTTTGCCTTCTTAGAACATCCCCACTTCTTGGCTGCGTAGAACAGAGATTTGCTGGGCTTCTGGCAACAACATAGGTGAACACCCACCAGAGGATCCCCTGCGGCCCCCTTCAACCAGGATGAAACAATTCATACTGAGCTCCAGTGGTTTGCACAACCCCAAGGATTTATGCTTCTCGTTGTAAGGAGGTAAAACGACTTTCAAAAACCACATTAATTGATTATAATTCTTTTTATTTTTAGTCCTTTGTATGAATCCACCACATTATTTATCCATTCATTAGTTGATGGACTTTTAGGTTGTTCCCACTTTTTCGTTATTATGAATAATGCTGCTATGAACATCTGTGTCCAAGATTTTGTATAGACATAAGTTTCCACCTGTCTTGAGTATATACCCAAGAGTGGAACTGCTGGGTGTTCACTTTTTTGAGCAACCGCCAAAGGGTTTTCCAAAGTGATTGTACCAATTTACATACGTGCTGGCAGTGTATGAGGGTTCCAATTATGCTACATACTCACCAACTGGTTATAATTCTAAATCAGTTTCCTGCCCATCAGAGAGTGGAAAGATGGACAAATGGTCAACCCAGGACACGGACAAGAACAAAGATAATGATTATGATGAAGCTTCCTCCTGTTTGTTGATGCGTGTTCTACAGGCTTTCCAAAGTCACATTGTTCCATTCTCACCAGAGCTCTCTAAGGCACGGGTTTTGTCTGTTTTACTCTTGAGGAGACAGAGGCTCAGAGAGATGAGATGCTTTGCTCAGAGTTGTGCCATCACACAGGCGACTCCGGGGGCCTCCTGTGGTCTGGAGGAGGCTGATGGGGCTCGTTCCTAAACAGACTCCACTCTGTGGGTTCAGCCACCCCTGCAGACCAGCTCTCCTGCTTCCTTGGTGCTGGCCCTCAGGGCAGCTGCTGTAGTTCTTGCTAGATCCTTCCAGCCAATGTCGATGGGCAACCACACGCAGCGCACACTCTGGGAGTCCTGAGGGGGTCCGCCATCCCTCCTCCCCTCGGCGCCTCTGGAGGGAGCCCAGGGCAGTATCGCCTCTGTGTCCGCAGTCCTTCACTGCTCTGACCCTCACTCCTGGAGCCCAGTTCTGCCTTCGTGTCTGCTTAGTGGCACAGCTGTGCTTACCATCACCTGCTCATCTTGGCAATGCGTCCTTGTCATGGAGCCTTGATGGAGGCATTTGAATAGAGCCCCCCTGAAGTTCATGTCTACGTGAAGCCTTGGTAAACGACCTTATTTGGAAATAGGGTATTTGCAGGTGTAATTAAGTGAAGGACTGAGATGCGATCGTGCTGGATTAGGGTGGGTCCTCAATCCAATGAGAAAGTCCTTATGGGAGACAGAGGCCGTATGGAGGAAGCGGAGGTGGCCACAACCCAAGGGGCACCTGCAGCCCCCAGCAGCTGGAAGAAGCAGGAAAGACCCTCCCTTTGAGCCTCTGAAGGAGCTCGGCCTGCTGACACTTTGATCTCAGGCTCCTGGGCTTCAGGACTGGGAGAGAATCTGTTGCTGTAGTTTTGAGCTGCTCGGTTCGTGGTGATTTGTGGGGCCGGCACAGAGAGCAACACTTGCTGACTTGACTCCACAAGCTGCCAGGGTACATCCTTGCTTCCCCCGGGAGCTGTGCTTGGATGGCCGACAGCTCCCCTCCCCAAGGAAGTGCTTCCCCACCTCCCCATGTAGGGGCTTCCTTGGCTCCTTCTCCACATACTTGCCTCTGTTCTAGCTGTTATTTATTTCTTCACTGTGCCCACCCCCTTTATGTGGGCTCCTGGAGGCCCTCATCTATGCAATACTTATCCCAAAACGCAGCTCTGTCTCTCATATGCAGATACCCATCACTAGATGTTTAGACGGGCCATGTGGCTTGTTCGGGAGAAGCAGATGGCCTAGTTCATTAGGAACACGCTGTATGTCCACCAGACTATGCACATGTCCAGACTTCACTGATTTGGACAAGCCAGTTCAATTCAGATTGGCAGATGTTTGCCAATCCCTGATTCTGCCAGGCACAGTGTCAGGGGTAGGGGATTTGGGCACCATTCGTGTTCCCAGGGAGTGGGGGAGAAAACGTAACATCAACAGATAGCGTGCAGCTTTAACTTTTTAATGTCAGAATTAGTGTGTATTCGTTGAGGAACCTTTCGAAATTACAGGTAGATAAAAAGGAAAGAGATATTCCTCTTAAGCCCCTAGCTGGAAACAATCATTTTGGCACACAGACCCGGATGTGTGTTGATACGGGGACCTGGTCACACACAGCATTTTCCAACCTGTCTTTTTATTCACTTCACATCTTTCAGTGACCATTAAACTATATCCGCATCATTCATTACAAGACTGAGTCAGAATGTTCACGTGTCTTCTTTCATTTTAATGTATTTAATCGGTCTCCCATTGTAGGATACTTAAACTTCCCCAGTTTTTAAAAATACTGTCATTATTTTGAAAAGTAAATTGGTTTTAAATTGTAAAATTACTACCTGTCATGGAAAATATACTAATAGTGCAGAAGGGCGTGTCAAAAAAAAAGTCTCCTTTCCCCTCACCTCTGGTCTTCAGAAGTAACAACGGCTAATAGTACCTTTCTGGGAAGTTTCCAGGCCCCCGCAAGCATATATGTATATATTACATTATATAAATAATATATATGTTATATAAATTAAGTAATATATATATAACATAATTTGTATAATTCAAGAAACTGAAGATTTATAGTATATCTATCCATCCTATCATCTACGTATTATCTATAGTCTATCTATCTATCCATTCATCCATCCATCTTTTTACAGAAAAGGAGTCATTTTGCATATAAAATTCACCTTGTTCACACTTCATGTGCCTTATACATTTTTTTCCACATCAGCACATAAATATCTCCCTCATTATTTTTTAAGTTCTGTATTATGGAAATTTCCAAGCACATAGAAGAGTAAAAAGTGTGTTATAATGAACCTCCACGTACCGATCACCCAGCTTCTATAATTACCAGGGTCCATCTCGCCCACTTCCCACCCTGACAGAATTGCCGTGAGGCAAATTCCAGACATCATCTCCTTTCTTTAATAAATAGTTGAGTATCTGTCTTGAAAAGATCCAGTGCTGTATTATATCTGAGTCATTTGACAATGATTCCGTAAGGTGATAAGACAACCATTATTCAAATTTCCCTGTTTGTAACATTATTTTTATTTTCCTATTTCTTTGACTTATGAACCAAGACAAATTCAGACATTGCATTGGTCAGGATGCCTCTTTATTTCTTTTAATCTAGATGTTTGCTCTCCCTCTTTTTTCCCTTACACTTTATCTATTGCTTGTCCTAGACATTTTCATGTATCTTGAATTTTGCTGAATTCTTTCCTGTAGTGTATTTACCATGTTCTCTGGATGTATTGTGCTTTTTCTGAACTATTTGAGAGTAAGGTATAGATTGATGCTCCTTTAGCTTCAAAACTTCAGCGTGTATTTCCTAAAAACAACAGCGTTTTCTTTCATTCCTACAGTTGTAAAAGTCAGAATGTCAGCAGTGGAAAAAGATGTCTGTCTTTTCTGCTGATGTGATTCAGAGTTTGTCAAATGTCCCACTGGGGTCTGTACAGCAAAACAAACCCCCCATCCCTGGGCTGCACTCTGTGGCCCCTCTAACCTGGAAACCTGACTCCGTCCACCTTAGTCTTTCATGACATGGTATGTTTGGATTATGATTTTGTGACGTATTCCCCCTTTTTGTACTTGTCTGATACTTCCTAAAGATCCAACTCAGTTTATGCAGTTATGGCAGAAACAAACAAAGACAATGCTGTGTCCCTCTCAGCGCATAGACTCAGGAGGCATGTGGGGTGGGCTTGTCTCCTGGGAGGTGCGCTTTGATTTCCCGGTGAAGGTGGGGTCAGTCAGCTTTCTCCCTGGGAGAGCTACAATTGTCCCCTTTGTAATTCACAAGTATCTTATGGAGAGATGCTTTGAATTTATGTAAATATCCTGTTATTTTTCAAATTTCACCCTTTAGCTTTATCAAACATCTGTTGATGACCGTTGCCTGAATCAATTATTATTATAATGGTCACCAAATGAGGATTTTCTAAATATATATCTATATCTTTGTATCATCTATCTATCAAGACTAATAATAACTGTGCTCTAAATTCATTGAAATAATTTCTCTCTCTGTGACTGAGTACCAGTTGGGTACACAGTTACATTTTTTGTTTCATTTTGCTTTTGATTTGGAGGGATTACTTTTTAGTTTTAGTTCTATTGGTTTTATAAGCATGTAACGTATTCTGCCACATTCTTTGCAATGGCTGCGTGCTATGCCACTATACGCACCATGATGCTTTTCCTAATCAGTCCACAAATGGTGGTACTTTTATTGTCTCCAGTTTTAGTTTCTATCATCAGCAATAATGCAATGACTATGCCTGGGCACTTAGGCATGTAAGTGTTTAACAAAACAGAATTGTTGTTAAGAGATAAGAAACACTTCCTGAAGGAAGTGACATTTGAGTAAAATATTTTAGGATTAGCTTGAAATTAGCCTAGTGAATAAAGTGGAAAAGAGCATTTTAGGGGAGAGGGAATAGTAGGAAGATATTAGGGGCAGTTTCGAGATGGAGCTTATGGAGAGCTCCAAATGATTGGGTTTGCTGCTGTTTAAAGGGGTTTGGGAGAGTGGGAAATGGGGCTAGGTTGGCCGGTGATGTGGGCAGGATGCCATGCTATGGCTCTAGAGCTATCTTCACTTGGTGGTGGTGGTGGTGGGGGGAGTTTGAAGGGTTCTGGCAGGAAATGAGGTCATCGTCTGTTAGCAGGACCACTCTGGTGATGACATGAAGAGACCTGCAGAGGCCCGACACTGGTGGCCACACAGAATGCCATTGCAATTATCCAGTGAGAGGCCGGGAGGTTCTCCATGGGTCCAGGAGTGGCTGAGAAAGGGAGGGAGACAGGGTCAAAGTCCACCTGAAGTGAGATCCAGTCTTCAGACCTGGCTAAGTGTTCCATGTGGGTCAAGACAGGGAGATGTGGTGGGACTGCCCCCAGGTTCTGTCTCAGGGTGTGGATGACTGTGGTATCACTCACCTGGTGTAGAGTGCAGGAGGCAGGTCTACTCATGGGCACAGAGATAAGCCGATTGCTCTGCACATTTAGGCTTCATGCCCAGGTAGTGATCCTCTACAAGGATAAGGACCACAGACAACTGTTTGGAGAGAGGTCATTTTAACCGACACAAACAGGACTCCTAGCGTTCTCTTGCTTGGTCTGCCCTCTCTGACCGTTACTGCACCGCAGACCACCACACTGCTTTTGCATTTGTCCTCAAGGCAGAAATTAAGATCACCTGCAGAGCTCTGGGAGACCCAGTCTCCCTGGGTCCCAAATCCACAATCATTCTGATTGGCCCAGCATGGGTCAGGTGACCACTCCTGAACCAGTCTGTGGCACATTATGCAAAGCAGCCACTCTCTAGTTGCCCTGTGGCTGGGGTGGAGGGGTCATCAAAAGCGTGGGGTCTGGACAACGGAGTGACACTCCCGGTACAGCCCCCCATGGGGGACCTGAAGCACGGGTAGGCCAGCATGTTTGGCGTCCCCAGCTACAGAGGGCAGGAGGGCGAGAGTCAGGACCTCGGTTGGAAGGCAGTAGTGACATGAATGGTTATCCAAAACGAAAAGTGGGTTTTGAAGGGTTGAGAAAATTGCCCACGGTATTAGTCTGCTTGGGCCGCATAACAAAGTCCACAGAACAGGTGGCTTAAACTCCAGGGGTTTAATCCCTCAAGTTCTGGAGGCTGGAAGTCAGAGATCTGGGTGCCAGCAGGGCTGGCTCCTCCTTGGCATGTAGATGGCTGTCCTCTCCCTGTGTCCTCACGTGGTCATGCCTGTGTGTCTGTGTCTTGATCTTCTCTTTTTATAAGGACCCCGGCCGTGTTGGATCAGGGCCCACCCTAGTGACCTCATTTTACCTTAATCACTTCTTTAAGGACCTTATCTTCAAGTTCAGTTACATTCTGAGGTCCTGGGGGTGAGGACTTCAATATGTGAGTTTGGGGGGACCCAGCTCAGCCGTGATGCCTGCAGTTGCCTTCCGTCCAGGCATCCACGTGTGTTTCTATGATGGCCCAGCGGCTGCCCTGGTGTCAGGTTTCCATCAGGACGCTGGTGACTTTGTGGGAGCGTTTTCTGAGTCCTGGAGAGAAAGATGATACGCGTTGACAACTATTCCCAGAAACATGGCCTCAAATAGAAAAGATGCCCTCTAAGGGGCTGAAGGGTCACAAGAGGGTGGTCTTTAGAACAGAAGAGAAGCTGAAGATTTGAGGGACTGAGAAAGAAGGGCAAAGGGAGGTGGGCTGGGGGCAAAGCAGAGGATTTGGCTTCACGAGCAGGAGGGTGGCTCTACCCTGAGGCTGAGCGAAGCTGTTGGGATGTGGAAGTGGACACATTTGGGGAGGAGGGCGGGGAGGGGAAAGGATTCGTGTTTGACACTTGGTACAGAGGGGTGGTCTCCGGAAGTCTGCAGAAGCCCAAGGAGGCTGGCTCAGGACCACAGCTGACTGTGGGGGAAAAGAGTGGGGTCCAGGTGGGCCAGGGGCCCTGCATGGGAGCCGGGTCCTGTGTAGGGTCTGCTGGGGTGCTCGCAGCCCCCAGGGAGCAGCCTGGAGAGGCGCTGCCTACAGCGTGCACCTGGAGGGGTCATGCTCTGTCCTGATGGACCCGTAAGGTCTGCCCCGGCCAGGGGAGCTGGCAGGGCTCTCTGTTGATGCAGCCCCTGCAGCTTCAAAGCAGAGAACGCCGGCAGGGTTCAGGCATGGGCTGTGAAGCCATCGTCTTTGGGTTCCTGTTAGAGGTGGAGAGGGACAGAGATGTGGTGACCCAGGCTGTGTTGGGACGTGGTGGCCCTGGTGGCTGTGACAGCAGGCACCAGAAGAGGCCAGGTGATGCCTACAGGTACACGAGCATCAGTGGGGCCCTCCCCAGGTGGGGACGGCAGCAGCCCTAGTGCTCCTCCTGAGGCCCCCCAGCTGCAGTGAGCACAATTAGGGGGTGGGGCTACTCAGACTGGGAGTGAGCCGGCCGAGGGTGGGCGCCCTCCCAGGGTGTGGCTTCCTCCTTTCTGGGAGGAGCCAGCAGGCAGATCCTATTCAGTCTGGAGAGTCAGTGCTGGCCCCCCAGAAAGGAAAGGCGCCCACCTGGGGTGCATCCTCACCTGGGGGCTCAGTAAACACACAGCCCTGGATACTGGTTGTAACCTCCCTTTTCTCCCAGTGCCTCCAAAGTGCCCTGCCCCTGACTTTACCCCCCACTGTGTGGGATGTGTGATGTCAGGGTTGTGGGTGAGGAAGCAGAGGAGAGAAAGGTCTGTCCTCTGGAGCTGGAGGCTGTGTATCAATAAAGACTCGAGGTCCCAAGGTCTCTAGGATTTCCTTGGTTGCCTGTGTCCAGAGAATCCAGGTGAACGGATGAAGTGGGTGTGTGTTGGGGGCGGGATGGGAGCAAAGATCTGGGGTCAATCTGAATTGTCCCTTTTAGAAATAAGAAGTTTCGGGGGTTTCCCCGGTGGTCCAGTGGTTAAGACTCTATGCGTCCACTGCAGGGGGCACGGGTTCGATCCCTGGTCGGGGAACTAAGGCCCCGAATACCTCGAGGCACAGCCAAAAATAAAAAAAATTAGAAATAAGAAGTTTCTAGATACCATACTGTGAACCAACAGTCAGTTCTCTGATGGAGTAGGGTAATGGAAAGCTCTTACTAGGTTCGGATCATCTGTAATTAGCCCATTACATTGAAATGATTGCTTTTAAAGATTTGAATCTATTTAGTTTTCTTTTTCTCCCTGGATTAAGGAGAGCACCTACAATCATGTTAGACTCTGTGCCTTAAGATCAGCTTTGTCAAAAAACATTCTCAGGGAGTTTTTGGTCCACCTATGAAATTAGCTTAAATATTGCGTTAGTAGAGTCCCCAAATTGCCATTTACATCTCTCCAGCAATTTAACTTATTCGAGGTGTTGCTTCATCTCATCCTCAGGATGACCCTTGGGAGCAGCCATCGTCTGCCATCTACCAGGGAGGAAAGAGCCTGAAGGCAGAGTGAGGGCAGATACCAGCAGGAGCTCAAAACCGCTCCCTACCAAAGGTACATAATGTTGCAACAAAGGTTTATTATGATTTAGGAGACAGAGAATGGCATAGCATATGGTCAATAGAAGCTATTTGCTGCTTTCATAAGCCATTTTTCATACCATTAATTTTGTGTGTATGTTTCACTAATTTCAGGGTAATCCATATTCCCCTTTCCTGTGAAATACGTCACTGCAGACTTACATGACTTCTGCATGCAGCCAGGGAAGGCAATGCCATCCACTGCTCTTGGTATGATTAGTTGTCCAGGAGTTCCAGACACATAAACCCCTCCACACCAGGGTGCAGCCCAAACTACCCATCCCTCCCCCCCCCGCCCCCCGCCCCCTGCCCCCCGCCGTGCCGTGCTTACTCAATACACATTCACCGCATTCCTACTGGGTACCAGGGTCTGCAGTAGGCACTGGGCACACAGAGATGAATGGGGCGCAGTCCCCACCCCAGTGAGCTCAGGGCCACGAAGGAGACAGACAAATCAATTGCAGTCCCCCTAAGTGCTCTAGCAGAGGGCGGTCCAAAGAGTTTGGGGAACCCAGTGAAGGAGGCGCTGAAAGAACTGGTTTAATCGCATCTTTCTTTCCTTTGAGGGGAGAGGGGTCATCAGTCTCCACAGAGAGCAGAGACAGGAAAATTCAACCCAGCAGAGCTCTGGGTGCTGTGACGAGGAATTAGCGTGAAAGGGAAAGTAACCCAGGGTCGAATATGATGGAAGGGGACGTGGGCGGTGGAGAGGAGTTGAGGAAGAAAAAAGGACAGGGTTGGAGAGCAGGTGGGGGCTGCCGCTGGGATTTGATGGATGACTCGGTGGGGGCCAGGCATCCTCTGTCCCCTTCCAGCTGCCCCTCCCCTGTTCCATCTCTCTGTTCCTCACCCTGTCATCCCATTGGCCGCCCGGTGGGTTGGGTCTGGTTCCCCTTAGATGGAGTTTCCATGCTGCGCACAGAAGACGAACGTATGCACAAGTAGGATCATACATTCCCTGCATCCAGAGGCATTGAGGACTCCCCATGAGGCTAAGGATGAAGGCGGAACCCACTCCGGCACAAGGCGCTGCCAGCCTGCTCTCCACTGTGTCTCCATCACCTGCCCTCCCGGCCCGGCTTCAGCCTCCTCTGCTACTTGGCCTCCCTGAAGATGCCACTTGCTTCCCACTTGGAGTTCCTTCGACAGATGTGTGCACAGCGCTCTCGGGGGGCCAGGCAGTGGTTCAGGCTAGAGGTACAGAAGTGAACGAGAAAAAGAACCTGCCTTTATGCAGCTTGTGTTCTGGCGGGGTGGAGGGGGGCTTGATAATATACAAGAACAATAAGTAAATTATCAGCTGTTTTATTAGACAGTGACTCCTATGGAGAACAATCAAGCCCATAGCAGTGAGAGTTCTGGGGTGAGGAGGATGGCAGTTTTGAAGAGGGGGTCCCGGAAGACCCCGCCATGGAGCACTGGCCTGAAGGAGGGACGAAGGGGAGGGAGCCGTGGGGACATCAGGGGAAGGGTGTTCCAGGAGAGAAGAACAACCTCAAAGATGCTGAGTTGGGAGAGAGTCCAGCATGTTCGAGCAGATGAGGGACCAGGAAGGGAGGGACTGGGTCAGGGTAGGGGGGTGGGGGGTCGATGCGGAGGCCTACGGGCCAGCAAGAGACCCAGGCTCTCCCTATTCAAGAAGGAGGCGTGGAGGAGTTCTGAGCACCATCCGACTTCCAAGCTGGGCTTCAGAGGATCAGCTTTGGCTCCAGGGCTGAGAACGGGCTGTGGGAGGAGCTGGGGAGCAGTGCGGGGGACCAGCTGGAAGCTTTGCAGAAACCAGGGGCGTTGCCATGGGCTCCGATTCTCCCGGAGGTTGCAGGCGGACTGCACATCGAGGACTTCGGTCTGAAGAACAGGAACGATGGGGCTGCCGTTTCCTGACACGGGGAAGAGCGTGGGGGACAGGGGTCCGGGGCAGAGACACAGAGTCGGGTCTTGGGCGTCTGCATGTAGATGCCCATCAGATATCCCCACTGATGTGAAGGAGGGAGTTGGACGTTCCAGGCTCAAGTTCAGGCGAGGGACAGTTGGACGCTGTCTGTACTCGGTAGCACTTACAGCTGTGGCTGGCGAGACAGTGGAGGGAGCAGGTGTGGACAGGGAAGGGGCCAGGCCAGGCATGGGATGATCCAGCGTCTGAATGGGAGCAGGAGATAGAGAGAAACCGACAAGGATATGCCCATCGGACGTCCGTGGCCAGGAGTGATGCCCAGAGGCAGACCGTAGGGTTGGTCCAGGTTCCTGACTTGGAGGGCGGTGAGTGGGGCCGTGCTGGGGTGGATGTCCATCTGCACATCCAGGGAACAAAAAAGGACAGTCACCCGCTGATCAAGTGGGAGAAATGAGTTGTCCCGCGGTTGGACTGAGTAATGAGGGTAACGAAGATGTGAATGCTAAAACTTTCCAGAATTTCTGGATCTGTCTAGGAAAAGGGGCTCTGGGATGCAGGACTACATATTTGGAGGACGAACATTGCTCTGTCAAAATTATGCCTGAGGCCAGCTCCAATTTCTGTCTGCACCCACAATTGTTACTTTCAGTGGGAGAAAACCATGAGTCCCTTCTGTCTGCCATGAATTCTGAAGTCTGCAGGCGGGCGTGCTCGGTGACTGAGAGGAAACAGACTGTTTGCAATTGTTGATTTGACAAATACGACTAAGTATCCAATAAGTTATCTTTCAAATTATCCTGTCAAAATAATCATGACGCAGGATAATGATAACACCGTTCTCAGAAGGAGGGCTGGATGTCTGCACTGAACAGCTGGCTGCCACTGGCCTCTGGGGAGAGGCTGATGGATGAGGGGATGGCTGGGAGAGGGAAGAAAAGGGTCCTGCCGTGGGTGTGAGCGTGCACCCGCCATCCACAGCTTATCCCCGACTTGGAGATGTGGGATGCACGGGTTCACGCCGCCGTCCGCAGACAGCATGGCAACCAACCTCATGACATGACTGCCCAAGTCTGGCGTCCTGGATGCTTCGGTCAGGGTGGGTCAAGATACAGAGATCGTGTATCCACGTCAATTAGCTTGATCGCAGAGGTAGGACCTCAACCTGGGGCCAAGCAATTAAGTTCAAATCTTCCAGCATTTAAAAACCATGCCTTTCCACCCAACCCTGTGCTGGGTGCCGGGGGTAAGAAGGAAATAGAAAATATTGTAATATGCATGAGACTTGAAGTCCAAGAGAGCTGTTTTCATCCCCTTCTGTACCATCCTGATTCACCCAGAGTCACTGACTTTTGCGCCCTAATCTGCGACATGGGGAAAATATTACCATCTCCATATCCCAGTGGGAAAGTGAGGTCTCCGTCACGGTTCTTCCCTGGTTTATGACCGTGAGGATTAGTGCTTTGCTCTGGGGCTAAGTTCTCTCTGCTTTGTGGACCAATGCCAAATCCTCTTCTTAGAAGACAGAACAGCTTATTATAATATCTTCTGATATAATGATCTGAAAACTGTGACTTTTTTATGGTTTATAAAACTGAGGCTAATCATTTAGTAAACATGGATGGACATTATTTTATGACCTTTCTCTGAGGGGGGTTACCTATCCTTTTCTTGGATATCTGTAAAGATGTCTTTATTTCAACCATGTCACCTAATTTTTTTCTTTCTTTTATAATGCAAAACAGATTTATTTGCACGCGCATCAATGAGGATTAAGGTTGTAGATGAAAAGGATAGCAGTCTTCTGTCAAATGGAGAAGATTTAATGTTCAAAAAGGATGTGACAAGTAGGATTGTCCAACGGATAAGCTGCAAAGACAATGTTTCAGTCAGCAGAGCCCCTTGGACCGTATAGACCGTTCTCTCTCCCTGTTCACCCAGTGCCCCCTCAGAATGCAGCCAGCAGAGAGAGAGAGACCAGGTCTCTGGATTGGGCACCTCCAGGGAGACTTTGTGGGGCTCTGGGCAGTGTGAGCTGTGGGGACTTTGTCATTGGCTGGGCAGTGGTCTAGTGGGAGGCACGGCAGGTTTCCTATTGGTGCGGAAGGAGCTGACTGTCCGTGGTTTCCCTGAGGGGCTTCCTCCAGGAGATAAGAGGCAGGGAGGCTGGGGAGACAGGGCATGACTCGAGCCTGCAGAGTGGAGACTGGCAGAGGATTCTGGGTTGATACCGAGTGAGCTGACATTAGTTTTCCACGTGTGGTGTCGTGGGATCTGCAGTGAATGTGTGGTTGATGAGTACATTTAGCATTTTATTAAAGGCCCCGTGTAG
The DNA here is from genome assembly GCF_965194805.1 of Balaenoptera borealis. Classification (NCBI taxonomy): domain Eukaryota; kingdom Metazoa; phylum Chordata; class Mammalia; order Artiodactyla; family Balaenopteridae; genus Balaenoptera; species Balaenoptera borealis. The sequence goes on from NC_138870.1 coordinate 103,825,291, forward strand.
GCTCCGGGAATTCAATCAGAAAGTACACGACCAGTCATCTCCCCACACTTGCCCTTAAGAAGCCTTCAGACCCATGGTAAGGAGGATAAATGTAACTTTGGGAAAATGGAGGTCCGCATTTGAGCCCAGAAAGCTTCCTGAGCACTGGGGTCTGAGATGTCTTAGTTCGGTACTAGGTGTCCATGTGATAAAGGAAAACGCACACATTTACATGGAAGCACATGTTACCTGTTTGTACACAAATGGGACCCTATTGAATGAATATGCTTTTCACACTTAACAATATGCCTTCAAGATGTCTACATGTCCTTAGGTCTGGCCCATGTGAGCTGGCCCGTACTGGCTGGTGAGATCCAGTTATTCAATTATCAGGAATTTCGCGAGCTGCTTGAAATCATGCTGGTCGCTTGAAGTCTGTCATGGTGGGAGTATTTACACTCTGGAAGTCATCAGACACTGACATCATGCTTCACCGTCTCAGAAAGGCCTGTGTTAGACATTCACCTGCACATGACCGGGTGGATCGCTTTCCTTGGACAGCCGTGGGGTATTCCCTCCACTGCAGGTCAGTGCTCATTCAGCCGTTTCCATCTCAGTGGGCATCTCACTCACTTCCAAGGGCTTGGCTGCTATAGGAACATCTGTGCGTGTGTGCGTGCGTGTGTGTGCGTGCGTGTGTGTATTGGTGCTGCTGTGTGAGTTTCTCTGTAGAATAGCTTATAGAGCAGGTGTGACCTGACTATTAAATCACAGGTTAAGAGTCAGCAGACAGCATGTCATGCTCAGGAACATGCTGACACTTAGATATTGGTAGAGAACAAAGTTCAAAGTCAGCAGGAGATGGGGCTGGAGATTTATGGGGGGGACAAAACCTTCAGATGGAATGTGGGATTGGGGGTGGGAGCTACTCGAGGGTTTTGTAACAATAACGATTGTTATTATTATTAAACCTAATGTTTGTTGGTTTCTTCCTAGGCCAGTTACTGTTCTAATCACTTTTACGTGAATTAACTGCATCCTCAGAATGCCTATGCGAGGGGTACTATTATTGTGCCCATTTTACAGATGAGGTTGGAAGAGGTTACAGACTTGCCTGAGCGCTACAGCTTGTAAGGGGTAAACCCAGGGGGTCTGGTGCTCCACTGTAGCCACTGCACTAGACGTTTTAGAAGGAGCAGTGATCTCAGCGTGCAGAGTGACGAGAGGGGCTCATGACCGAAGCCTTCATTTGGGGCCGAATCAAGGCACTGATTTTCGGGGTCGAAAGGAGAGGAGTCAGGAGATGCTGAGGAGGTGAGTCAGGTGGGTTTGAGGCTGGACTGCGTACTGCAGAGGGGAAGGGGTGGCACAGAGGATGCAGGTTTCTGTCCTGGATGAGGGGCGTGCAGTCGGGCTGGTTGTTCTCAGAGATGGGGAGGGAGGAGGGGAGAGGGTTTGTGGGAGGATCATGAACTTGATTTTGGACGCGTGGCATTTGAAATGTTGGTGGGGCATTCCAGTAAATCTGTCCAGGGACTGGCTGGGAGATCTTTGAGCTTAGGGGCGATTCCGAGGATGGAGATAAATATCCGAGTGCCATCCTCAATGAGGAGATAGCTCAAACCATGAGCAAGGTGTGATTTCCCAGGAATGATACGCTGAGTGAGCCAAGCTGTGGGCTGCAGGTGATGCCACGGGGAACACGCACACTTAAAGGAGAGAAGAGGTTCTTCTTAATAATAATGACATTTTTAATTAGGCATGTGGCATCCCAAATAGACACTCCACTTATCAAACTCCTTTGCAACTAGATGCTCCCATAAGGTCAAGTTTGGAAAATGGGAAAAAACTGGAAAATTTTATGTCTAGCTTTCAAAAAGTACTTTCCATTTCCCATTTTCTCAGTTCTGCTGGTTGGAATGCAAGTGTTTTTGCCAGCGCTGCGGCAGCCTTCTTAGATCTTGAGTGAGAAGACGCAAGTTGAGAAATACGCAAAATGTTGATCTCACTATGAGACATTTATATGTGGGTCTTTCAGGTGTAGCAGTCAATCTATGTCCTAAGAAATACAAGAACCTAAAGACAGGTATGTCACAAAATCCAAGTGTGCTTATAATGCTATAAATGACAGGAACCCATTCAAATTTGCCTAATTATTTTTTTAATATAAAGGAAACATTAGCTCATATAATTGTCTATGGGTAGAATTTCTTTCTGGCTTGGCTGTGTTGGGTCCTCAATGAAAGTCATCAATTCCCAGTAATATATATGTAGACACTCCATCCTTCGAGAAGTGAAGCTTAATTTTCTCCCCACCTCCCTTGAGGGTGACGAGGCTTAGGGACTTGCTTCCAAAGGACAGAGTGTGGAAGAGAAATCATAACTTTACAGTAGAGACACCTGGCAGACCCCACTTTAGCCAAGTGGGGAAGGTGTACGTCACCCATGATGCCAGGTGGATGTCAGGTACATCCAGGTACCATGTGATGAGAAGGACACCTCTCCTCTCTGGTCGTCTTTCCAAAAACCCATAACCCCAGTCTAAGCATGAGAAAGACATCAGACAAATCCATCCAAACTGGGATGCATTCTACTGGATACCTGGGCAGTACTCCTTAAGACTGTCAAGGTCAGGAAAAACTAGAAAAAACTGAGACTGTGTGGACCAGAGGGGACTGGAGAGATGTGACTCAACGAAGTGTGGCTCCCTGGACTGGATACTGGAGCAGAAAGAGGACTTAAGTGGAAAAACAGGCAACACCCAATAGCCACGTCCCAGTGTTGATGTCAGCCGAGGACCTCATCACGGGATCGGAAGATGTTAACAACGGGGAAACTGGGGGAGGGGCATACAAGGACTCTGTACTATCTGTGCAACTTTCCTATAAACCTAAATTTGTTCCAAAACACAAAGTGTATTAAAAATGCCATTGGTAATTTATGTCTTCTCATCTCAGCTCTTTTCCGGGCAAGCTTTCCCCAAGGGATGCCCCTGTGCCTCCACCCTCCCCTGAAGCTACAAGTTATCCTTCTGTCAACCTTGGGACCCAGGGGGCCCCTTTCTCCACAGTCCCAGCCAGGGCCCCAGCGTTGATTTGGATCGACTCCTGGGTGAGGTAGCCATGCTGAACCAGATGCCAGACATGGGGCTGGATGTCTGCTGGTTGGCCAGGCCTCTGGCACATGCCCATCTTGGCACAGGACAGCGAGGGCAGCCCACGAACCGCAAGAGCTCAGAACTGAGAGGGGGTCCCCCCAAGGGATACTGGGGCAGTGTGACCAAAGAGAATGATGCACAAGCTGTCCCCTGGTGGAAACTTCCAGGAGGCTGAGTGGTAAACAGTGGAAACTTCCAGGGGCTGAGTGTTCGACAGTGACTCCAAGAAGACAAGGATCAAGACATGTCCTCCGGGGGAGCGGCCTGAGGTGGCCGGGGGGGAGCCCCTGTGGCGTGGGGGCAGAGGCCGTGCAGTGCTGGGCTCAGGGATGGTTGGGAGGGGCCAGACAGCCGAGAGAGCCCACGACCCTCACGGGAAACGTAGCCAACAGGGAAGAGGAGTGCAGCCCTGAAAGCAAGACCTTACACGTGCTCCCCGTGGGCTGCATGCTGTTCTGCGTGCTCACATACATGACTCTACTAATTCTCACGACAACCCTGTAAGGTATTAGGATTGGCACCATCATCTTCTTTTCCAGGCAAGAAAACGGAGGCTCCGAGAGGCTCGTGGGTTTGCCTCAGGCCACTCAGATGGTCAGCAGCAGAGCCCTGAGCCCCACCGGGGCTGTCTGGTTCCCAAGTTCATCCTCTAACCGCAGGGCTGCTGCCCAGGGGATCCATGGTGGGAGCTTGTCCGAGGTCTTGGGGGCAGAATCCTTAGACAGGAGAGGATGAAGACGCAGGAGGGAGAGGGGGCAGTAGTGGAAGGTGGTCCCTGAACGGGGGGGAGGGGAAGACAGGAGGGAGAGGGAGAGGATGGGGGTCTTTGGCCTTGCGGGGGAGGAGGGCCAGGCTTCCTCTGACCTCAGAGGCTGTGCTGCCTATTGGTGGTTTGGGCTGAGCAGGGTGATGGGGGCTCTGGGGAGCTTTTGGTGGCCCCTTTCTGCTGCCTGGTCAGTAGCCGAGTTGAACGCCAGGCTCCCTGGTCACCCAGGGGCATTACTTCTTGACCGCTGAGCCTGCTTTGGGTACCGAGGGCCCAGCAGCGAGGCTGCTGCTTTCAGCGCCGGGCCCTGGGATTCTGTCTAGAAATGACTGCCCTCCCCGACGTGGTGGTCCAGCTGCCCCCAGCTCTTCAAGGGAGAAGGCTGTGGGTCCCGCTTCTCTCTCCTCTGTTCTGGGGTCCAGCCCTGCTCGGAAAAGGAGTTGCAGCTGAACCGCCCTGGATCAGGTTCCCGGGCTCCTGTAGGGCTGCTCCCTGGAGACAGCGGGTGTATCAGGTTCTGTTCTTTCCTCACGAGTCACAGCGACCCGCCCCAGGCAGAGATGCAGCTCAGCCAACCCCCCAAGCACTGAATTCCGTCCCTACTCCTGACACCCTCGGCTGCTCCTGCGTGAGGTCCCCTCTCTCTGGGCCCTCATCCAGGGCCCAGGAATGACGTATATATTCTATATGCTTCTGCAGCTCCAGGCTGGGCCCACGGCCCCTCACTCAGGCCCCATCCCCGGGCTGTGAGCGGCTTAAGCTTGGGTGGTGTGTCGTTCCTCCCTGGGGACCCCTCGGTGCCCACACACGGTCTGGCATCCGATGGAGCCGAGTCTCGTTTTCTGCTGCCTTGAGCCATTAGGCTGTGGCAGGGACACGGCAAGCTCGGGCCAACACAGATGACATTTTCCAGCTCATGGGTGTTTTTAATGCAAATTCACAGGAGCCATCAATAACATCTACGGGGCCGGAGCCTTCCGTCAAAAGCACATCATAAAATAAACAATGTGGCAGAAACCACATCAAGAAATCAGTTCACTCACCATGAAGGGCCGCTTGCTCCTGGTGAACACACAACTGCTGTCTGACAGACGGCTCCCTGCGAAACAGGCTCGAGGCGAGGAGGGAAGCTGGGTCAGAGTGAGAAGTTTCTGGAAAGACTGGGCGGGCGGAAGGCTCAGCACAGTTCAGGTCGGGCCCTCCTGGCTCAGGGTCCTGTCTTCATCAGGACCAGGAAGCCTTCCTGGAGGAGGAGGCGGGTGAGACCTGCCGGCCTGAACCCACCAGGTAAGATCTCACACTCAGCAAAGCCCCACGTCCACTCACTCCTGCTGAGAGGGGGAGGAGCACAGGCGGGTCCCCCCTTCCTGGACCACCATCCCCAGTGTGCCCACCTGGGCCCGACCTGAGCACACACCCCACGGGGGGTGGGGAGACTGCTCGAGGCAGGTGCGTCCTGCTGCAGACCCTCCATCTCTGCTTCCACCAGACAAAGGGGCAGCATCTCAGCGGCCCTGGTTCACTGAGGTCGCCTCCCCATTGCTACCCAGCTGCCACCAGCAGGACGGAATCAGATGTGATGAGAAGTCCGTTTCCCTATTCCGACTCTGGTTTGTTTCTCTCACTGTTTTATGAGAAATAACTGTTTCTAGGGACCGCAGTATGTTCTTCTCCCTGCTCTTGCGCGGCCGAGACAAACTGCTCACCAGATCTTCCTACCAGCCTGTGCGGCCGGTGTGCCATGGACACACCCATAGGCTTGGATCCCCTGATCATGTACACCCTTTGATGAAATCTTTCATGAGCTGAGAATTTATTCCTCTCGCTTGCTCTGCTCTGACATTCTCAAGTGCTTCGGGACAACCGCAAAACTCTCTCACTGTTGTCCCATCCCAAAAGGACACCTTGGAGGACAAAGTGTGATGGGTTTGCTATCACAGGGGAGGGAGGTGGGATGCTTTCTCCAACCCTGGTCCTCCATCAGCCCAGAGGATGGCGAGTCACATGGGCATTCTCGTTCTGCACTGAGCCAAATGGGAGGCTGTGTTTTGAGGCTTATCTCATTAGTGTCTGGGAAGCGTGGTTCTTCCGATAGGAGTTCCGGGTGCTTGAGGTGCTGTCACTCAGCAGAGGTGGTGACCAGATGGGCAGTGGGACAGTCATCTCATTGAGGGCTGTGACTCCCAGCTCCTGGACAACTTCACCCGCCCATAGGGGATATGGGGGTGGTACTGGATTTCAGCTACACAACATGTTGTGTGTGTGTGTGTGTGTGTGTGTGTGTGTGTGTGTGTGTGTTTAACATTTTATAAGTTTGAGAGTGGCTGGTCAGTAATAATTTACTTTTCCAAAACACGGCAGCAGTTTTTCTGAATACAAAGATTTTAGGTAGTGCTTTTAATTAATTATGGACTATTTCCACCACCCGGAAGAACTGAAATGTCTTTCTTCAGTGGGTGCTGCACACAGTTTCCATGTTTCTTTAAGTGGATCATACCAACCTGTTTCCCCAGTTTCTCCATCGGCATCGCCTGCAGCAGCCCTCCTGTCCTGACCCGGTTCCTGGAAGCTGTCAGCGCGAGCTGGCCGTCCACCCACTCTCCCTCCTGCCCGCCAGGACCTACTTTGACGTCTCGTGTGAAATATTTTTATTCCCTGGCTCTTCTTCATACTTAGCTTTATTTAATTCCCAGAATGTGTTATGGTGTATGTGTTCTCAGCTTATGTTTTTGCATTTGAATCGTTTCGCCTGTTTCCTGCGGCGATAAGACATTTTGGGCCACTTTCAATTCTCCAGTTCCGAGTTTGGAAGTGAAACTTTGGACTAAAAGCTAAGTCTGAGGTTTGTCAACACCCTAGGTCGTTGGGTTCTGAATCCATAAAGAGCAACGTGTCCCGTATACCACTTTTTCTCTCCATATTTTGGGCACTTTTAACATATTGGGCAATTTTGACTGGTGGTCATTGGGAAGGGAGATGCTTCTAATGTGAGTGCGTGTGGTGTATGCACATGTACGTGCATGTGTGCATGTGTGAGTGTGGTGTGTGCACATGTGTACATGCATTGTGTGGCGCGTGCATGTATGTGACACGCACACACATGTGTGCATGTGTTCTGTGCGTGTGCGTACTCATGTGCATGCATGTGTGGTGTGCACACATGTGTACGTGTGTGCACATATGTGGTGCACACACGTGTACGCGCACATGTGCACATTCATGCGTGTGGTGTGTACATGTGTGCATGCACGGGTGTGGTGTGTACGTGTGTGCATTGTATGGTGTGTGCACGTGTACATGTGTGAATGCATGTGTGTGGTGTGTACATGTGTGTACATGTGTGCACGTGTGTGTTTTTCCTGGGTGGCATGGTGTGATGACGATGCCTTGAAGTGGGAGAAGAAAGAAGCAGTTAAATAATCACTGATTCTTTACAGCCAAAAAAACCCCAAGCCCCCTGGAAGACCTCTTTCCTGAGCCTACAGTAAGAGCTCTCGTAAATACCCAAGACTGCCTGTTAGTTGACAACGGAATAAAAGGGAGTAGCTTCCTTCGGGTCGAAGCTCATACTTCACAGACATGCAGAACTGTGGTTGCTTTGTTCTATCTTGCATTTCATAGACTGCTTCCAGGAACAAGGCCTGGCCCCTCCTCCAGACAGAGACGGTCATTTGGTGCAGCTCCCACTGGGATGCAGGCCCCCCAGTGCTGACTTGGGGTCTGTCCCCCTGAAATGCCGTGACTCTGCAAGTGCTCTGTGGGGCTGCACCTGGGCGTCCCGCACCCGCCTGCCTTCCTCCCCCTTCAGGGCTCATGGCTCTCAAGCCCTTCGGCCTCCTAATGTGTTAATATTGACCTTCATGACACCCCCCGTGGACACAGAGCCAGGTGGGTTCTGACCAGCCCAGGAAATGGGGTGCCATGTCCTTCTGGGAGACTGGCTCTGCCTTTCTGGGTGAGCAGCCAGGATTATATCATTATTATGTGTGTTCAGCTATATTATTATGGATTTTGTTTATCATTATCATTTGGATTATTATCATTTGTTTTTATTTGCATGATTTTCAGTGTGTGATTTTCTGACACCAACCAATTCTCCAACACCAGCTCATTGTCCTACAATTCCATTTGATTCTGACACTAACTGTGCAGACCCCATAGATGAGGGTTCAGGCCCACAAGACAGCCCCCACTTCAGATACCAGCCACAAATGGGGTTTCCAGGCTGCCCACGCTTCTACTGGGCCAACTGCAAGCTGGGGGGCTCCCCTGACCCCTTTCTCAGGTTTAATAATTTTCTAGAATGGCTCACAGAACTCAGTGAAACACTTTACTTACATTTACCAGTTTATGATAAAGCCTCCAACTCGAGAACAACCGAATGGAAGAGATTCCCCAGGGCAGGTATGGGGGTGGGGCAGGGGACATCCATGCCCATCCCTCCCTCTGGGTGGGCGCACCGCCTTCCCAGAACCTCCGTGTGTCCACTGACCCAGAAGCTCATCACATCTCATTGTCCAAGAGTTTCTGTAGGGCTCAGTCTCCAGCTGCTTCCCCTCCCTGGAAGTTGGTGGGTGGGGCTAAAAGCCAACCCTTTAATCACTGGCTCTCCCTGTTGACCAGACCCTTCCTGAAGCTACCTAGGGGTCCCACCTGAGTCACCCTATTAGCATAAACTCAGGGGTGATCAAAAGGGGCCTCTTTTTTAACATAATTAATTAATTAATTTATTTATTTTTGGCTACGTTGGGTTTCGTTGCTGCGCACGGGCTTTCTCTAGTTGCAGCGAGCGGGGGATACTCTTTCATTGTGGTGCGTGGGTTTCTCATTGCTGTGGCTTCTCTTGTTTTGGAGCACAGGCTCTAGGCTGGCGGGCATCAGTAGTTGTGGCATGTGGGCTCAGTAGTTGTGACGCATGGGCTTAGTTGCTCTGTGGCATGTGGGATCTTCCCGGACCAGGGCTCGAACCCGTGTCCCCTGCATTGGCAGGTGGATTCCTAACCACTGCGCCACCAGGGAATCCCGGGCTTCTTATGAAAGACAAAAGATGCTCCTATTACTCAGAACATTCCAAGGGTTTTAGGAGATCCGTGTCTGGAATCCAGGACAAAGACCAAATATATTTTTTAACACCCCATGGTAAAACATTTATAAAATGTTACAGTGAGTTACGTGCTGGTTGTAAAAATGAGGTGCCCTCCTGGGATTGAGGTTTATCTGTACAGAAGAGAAGATGTATTTGGACACGTCTTCCCCATCCCCCTTCCAGGAAAATACACATTTCAACTCCCGAATCAACACCAGACCTGAGATTCCCTTCGATTCCCCAGGATCCTGGTGCCAAATGGCCCTATTAGTCAATGAGTTCCAAAAAATCAATAGTGAAAATGCTTGGTGAGGTCTCTGAGCTCTGGCCAAAGCTCTCCTCCCTTCCACGAAAGAATAATGGCCCTCAGGGAATATCGAACCGCAGATACATTGAGGGGGGCACAAACCATTTGCCCAAGTGATTTCAAAAAAAATGTTCTCAACCACCCGTCCCCCACTGGTCTTCTCTGATTGTTTTGCTCAATCTGCAAAATTGCTTTAAATTACAGCATGGCAGGCGATCACCTGGCCTGCTTTTCTCCCCGAGGTTTTCTCTGGGTCCTTCTGCTTAAATTCTAATTAGGCTGTAGGGGAAGGAAAGAAGGGAGCCTACTGGGTGGCAAGCCATGCCTCGGGGCTTCTGCTTCTAGTTTTGCAGGTGGGAAAGTGGGGTCTCCACACAGACCCCAGTGGGGCTGGCAATGAACCTGAACCTGTCTTCTTCAAGCCCCACGTTCTTTGCTATTTCATTTTTCTTGGACAGACTGTAAATGTGGCTTTGGGGGTCCCCGAGGCGGGGTCCTGATCACCATTCCCACCGTGAGGCAAGCAAGGTGCCGATGCCAGGACACGTGGGTTCGCCCTGTCTCTTTGCCTCCCTCCTGCTGCTGCCCTGGATCCCCCTTCTCCCCTCTATGAGGAAATTCAAGCCCCAGCTGACACACGCGAGCTGCACCTTAGACCTGGGGGACCTCTGGGTGTCCTGAGCTCTGAGAAGTCAGGACTTTAACTCCTGGGGCAGTTGGAGGGGGTGGGCAGCCCCCGAATCTCCAAGCATTCCAGAGAACACTCCTGGCTTGAAGGCCATCACCCACCCCACCCTTAACCATCCACGCCAGGATCTGGAATGTCCCAGGGTCTGGGAAACCTGGTCGCCCCGCCCCATTGGATCTCAGCAGGTGAGCAGACAGCTCTCTGGGACCCTGACATGAGGCATCATAGGGGGAGGCCCAAGGGTGCTGGAGGTCTTCTCTCCCCAGACCTAGTGTTTCTCAGGTCAGCCCCACATTTTGCCCTCCAGATGACTGGCCAGAAAACCCCCCAACTCCAGTGACTGGACTGTTCTGGGGTGACACTCAGGACTCATGGTTAAGACCAATCAGAATAATGCCTGTGGGAAAGTTTTATCCTGAGGATCCCTCTATAAACTTGAAGAATTATTGTTCATATGTTTCCAAAATAAGAAAGGAAGTCGAAAGGACCCTAGGATTCCTTTCACTCAAAACAGTTGAGTGAAAGTCAGGAAATTCAATTACACTTGGTCCCGTATCGAGGGGCAGATGAAAACTTAATTTATTTCAGCATCTCATACAGTTCCTACAAGGTTCTTCTCTGCACTGAGGGAAGAAATATAACAATTATAGCTCATAGTTGCCAAGGGTTTTACCGTCAGCAAAAGGCTGAGGCATCCCAGGCTGAGGCTGTGACCTTGCCTTTGTGGCTAAGGTCACAACGTCTGTGACAACCCCCGGGAGGCAGGCTTAGGGGCTCGTCCTACAGAAGAGCTCAGGTGGGAGAGGAGGTGACACGGCCAAGGTCACCCAGATGCCAGGCAGATCCAGGGCTTTAGCTGTGACCTCTGGACTCTTTATCTCCTTGGTCTCAAGGAAGTTAAGAGAACTGCTGATAAGGCGTTAAATGCCCATTTTAAAAGATGGAAACAGAAGGGGACAAATCCAACGCCACCAAGCCGTGGAGGGCTGAGCTCATGTGAACGACATTGGGAGGAGCCAGCATCTGAGTTCACTGGACAGGGCTTCCTGCAGCCTCCCTCCTGCCCTCCTGACACCACGCTCCTCTCTGCCGGCCTCCCAGTCTCTGCAGCCCCCCAGCTCTGGACACGGATGCCCGGACTCAGAGGTCTTCCTTCCCCTCCACTGACCCCTGGGTGGTCTGCTTAGAACCACCCTCCCGGCCACTCCCAGCCATCACTCCAGCCCTTGCCCCTTCCTGACTGCAGCGTTCATACCCTGGGCGAGTTTGAAGCTGGCAGGGCAGCGTGGCTGGGGGCAGAGCGCACCACCTGCAACCCCAGCATCATGTGACAGCGACCCCAGAGTGGCCGGGGGTCCAGGTGGTGGCCCTCCTTGGGCTTCGGGCTCCGAGGGCATCACTGCAAGATGGTGAAGGCTGCCCACCTGCGTGGACTTCCAGAGATGGAGAAATCAGTGTTGCTGTGTTGGGTCCATTTCTGCCCCAGAATCCACCTTTCCTGGTGAAGGCAGACTTCGTGTGGCCTGCACTCAGGACAGTCCATATAATGGCCTCATGCAGGTTGTCCATTCCAGGGAAGTGTTATAGCCCAAGAGAACATGAGCTCCAGGAGGCCAGGGGATGCCCAACCCCTGCTCTATCACAGGGGCTCCACAAGTGTTCGTTGGATGAATGATTTTTACAGCCAAGGAGAATGAGACAGAGGAAGGTTAACTAGAGAGGTGACCTTGGACCACAGTCCTTGAAGGTGCTGTTTCCTCACCAGTAAATTTGGAATCATAACCCACTGGTTACAGAGTAAACCCCTCAAGTTCACCTGTTGGAGTCCTAACCCCCAGGATCATATTTGCAGAAAGTGTCTTTAAAGAGGTGATTATGTTAAAAGGAGGTCTTTGGGATGGTCCCCCATCCAACACGATTGGTGTCCTTATAAGAAGAGGAGATTAGGACACAGTCAAATGACCATGTGAGAACACGGAGAAGACGGCCGTCTGTAAGTCAAAGAGCGAGGCCTCAGAAGGAACCAACTCTGCTGACACCTTGATCTCTAGCCTCCAGAATTATGAGAAAATAAATTTCTGTTGTTTAAGCTGCCCCGTCTGTGTGGTTTTGTTACAGCAGCCCTGGGATACTAGTACAGCACCTCACAGGGTTGTGGTGACAATTCAGTGATGCCACCTGGTAAAATGTGAACTGTGGATACGGTCGAAGGGGGGACAGAGATGGTGAACTCAGCACCCCCTCCCTCTGCCCCAGGCTCCAACTCCCTGGGGATGGTGTCTGTCTGCAGGCTCTCCCTCCAAGCTGGCCCAGTGCTCTGACCCCTCCCCGCCAGAGTAACCCCAAGCCACGTGACTGCCAAATCCTGCTCAACCTCCAGACCGTCTGCGGGCTGACCACCTGGGTGCTGGGTTGAGTGGGAGGCTCTTCAGTAGGAAAATCATCAACTTCTTCCCAGGGAACCTCTGCCCTCCGGTTCTTTTCAGACGTTGTCAAACCTTAGAATATTCATTTACTTGAAGTCTACCCAGCAATTTCCAGAAATTAGATGCTGACATAGGACGTCCCTCCTCCCGCACGGCAGGCCCAGTCGTGGCGCCCTCTGAGCCGGGGGGGGGGGGCTACGTGGGTCCCCTGCACTGCCCTCTGTTTGGGGCTCGGTAGGTTATTGGAATGCGAGTAGAATGATGCTGTGAGGATGCTGATATCTGTCATCTTTGCCCCGTGCAGCCACTTTGCCCACGTGGTTTGCATCCTTTCCTGTGATTCTTGCAGTGATCATAGGTGCTGTTATCCTCTGACCTGTCCTCCAAGGTGAGGAGGACTCCCAAGGTCAAGGCGAGGTGACCTCCCAAGGTCACACAGCTCGGAGGACCGTGCAGGACCAGGGCCAGCTCTGCCAGGCTCCAAAGTGCTGCCCTTCCTCCCAATGTCACCAGATGCTGACTTATTATTAATTTGCTAATTAAGCCCTGCTATTTGGTGTGTTTTTGTGTTGCATCAGCCTGCTGAATGGCAGGATCCAAATGGTTCAGGCCATCTGCTCCTGAAATCTGTCCTGTTCACTTTCCTTCAACTCTGCGTTCATTTCTTTCGGTGGGAGCAGCGGGGAGAGCCCGGCCTGCATCCCTGATGGCCAGCCCCTCCCCTTGAAAAAAACCCTTCAGGGGCTCAGGCCAGGCCTAGTTGGTTGTAGGGACAGAAAGCAGCTGTAAGCACAGGAGGGGATGGATTGGACAGATCCAAGTCCAAGGTCAAGAAGCAGCTCCTGGGGTCTGGCGGCTGGGCTGAGGGCTCAGCTCTCCCCAGGGGCCCCTCCCTCTTGCTTGTTTTTGTGGGTCAGCGTCACCCCCACTCTTACACTGGCGTCCTCATAGAGGCTGGAGGCCAGGAGACTGTGAGTAGGGGTCCTGGGCTCCAGCCTCTGTAGCAGGTGCACGGGCTGTGGGAACTTGCCCTGGGAGCCCTCCTGCACTGGGGTCACTACGGCACCTGCTCTGCCAGGGCCTCCACTGTCACCTGCCCCTCCGGTCCCTTGGCTGCCTCGCTGCAGCTCCTCCAGGGGCTTGGGGCCAGGTCAGCTCCAGGCCACGGGTACACATCTCTTGTTCTCTTGAAGGCTTCCCCTTCTGTACGCTGGTCCTGAAGGAGACCTGGATCCCAGGGCATCTGGGTGGTGGTTGGGCGCACCCACACACTGGCAGCTCCTTCCCCCCAGGGGGGTCTCTGAACCCTGGTCACCCTGACATGTGACTTCCATCCTGGTAACCTGGTGGACATTCCTGAATGTGGCTAATCTCAGCCTCTGAGACTGTTTCAGCCTCCACCCCCAAGATGCCTCCCGATTCCCATGCTCAGAGTTGGGGGGTTTCCTAATCTGATCTCTGCTTAGGCCAGTCAGTCGTTCTCAACGGGGGGTGACTATGCCCCCCCCGAGGGAATATTTAGCAATAGCTGGAGACATTCTGAGGGTCACACCTGGAGTGACGCTCCTGGCGTCAGTGGGTAGAGACCAGGGACGTGGTCAGCACCCCACAGCGCCCAGCACGGCCCCTGTGTCCATAGCACTGAGGTGGAGAAGGTCAAGTGCACCCACCCAGGGCTCCCTGGTCCCTAACGGGGCCTGTGGCTGGTGCTGGGAAATATGAGCTCTTATTTAGATTTTTGTGCGTTTCTGTTTTTTATCCTGAAAATGCATTATCTTTATAATGAAGAATATACATTATTTTAAAAACTAGGGGAAGATGCAGACACCATTTGCTTATCATCCTAGGGCCAAGGTGCGTTGAATTTCGATGCTGGAGCCCACGCCTGGGCGGGCAGAGCCCGGGGGGCAGAGCAGCTCTCTCGACCCCCGAGTTAGGAAGTCCCAGATGACACGTGGCAGATGGGGTCCCAGTCCTGCTGCTGTCTCACTCTGTCACGTCCACTGGAGGCCTCAGGACCTCTCACAGCCCTGATGGCTGATGGCATGATGACCTGGAGGAGCCCAGACTGCCCCGTCAGGCGCTGCCCTGGGGGTTCTTTGAAACGAGTGGCCCCGGGGGTGCTGAGCCCATGGACGTGACCTCATTCCCAAGTACGGTGTGGGCTGGACAACCTCTGGGTTCCGGGAGCCGACACTCTGCCCCCAGGACACCGAGACACCCCTGGAGGACGCTCAGGATGACCCCCACGGATGACACCGTGCTCTGCGCCCCTGGAGAAGAGCGTATTAGGTGGGAAGTGCTTTCACCCCTAAATGGTTCACATGAATAATTCCTCCGCCCCTTGAAGGCCGAGTTCCTCTGTGCTGGAAATCTACCAGGCCGGCGGGCCTGCGGTGAAGTTGTTGTCGTGATAGAAGACAGGCAGGCGGCCCCCTTCCCTCCTCTCTCATGGGGCTAATTTCTAGTGGTCCTGTTGGATTTGCTGCTCACCTCGTTCCCACGGTTATGTTATGATTGACTGGCTGGCGTAAGTGTTAAAGACTCCAAAGTCACACTGGTGGTAGCCTCGGGGCATAAAATGCCTCAGAAACTCCCTCCCTGTAGCAAGGTCTATTTTAACTTACTGCTGCTGACGCACCTCCTGCAGATGGCCTCCGAAGCTGGGAGGGTGGCTTGTCTTCAAGGCTGATAGAGAGATGTTTGACCGCGAGGCCGAGATTGCCTTCCCGTCCCAGGTGCTGGTCCTCTTCTTGCTCACTCTGGAGCAGGCTGTTCACGGCCATCCCTGGCAGAGCCGCAGGGACCCCCGGACCTCCTCCTGCTGTCTGTGCACCCAAAGGCAGCCCCGCCATTCCCGTCAGGCAGAGGAGCTGAAGTCCTGCTCAGTGGTCCCTGGGATCCGCCACCAGATGCACAATGAGCTCCTACAGGACACTGGGTACCCACCGGGCACGGAGGCTCAGAGACACAGAGGCAGTCCCCTGCCTCTTGGAGGTCATGGCCCAGAAGGGAGACACAAGTCAGAGGTTGGACCAGTCCTTGCCAGCTCTGTCTCGTGTTAGGTGGCGGGGATCACCTGCATGCCTTATTCCCAAAGGCTTTGCTTGTCTTTCAAATCACAGGATGGTCATTAGCTATTAATAATTGAAACCTGGATCTCGAAGAGATCTCTGCACCCCCATGTTCATTGCGGCATTATTCACAACAGCCAAGACACGGAAGCAACCTAAGTGCCCTCAGTTGGATGACTGGCAGAGAAAATGTGATATATACTTGCAAAGAAATGTTATTCGGCCATAAAACAGAAGGAAATCCTGCCATTTTTGACAACATGGATGAGCCTGGAGGACATGATGCTGAGTGAAATAAGACAAATACCGCGTGATCTCACTTATATGTGGAATCTAAAGTGGTTAAACTCATAGAGGCAGAGAGATCGGTGGGGGCCTGGGCGGGGAAATAAGGAGGTGTTGGTAAAAGTGAGCGAAATTTCAGTTGTGCAAGATGAGTGAATTCCGGGGATCGGGGATCGACTACAGAGCTTGGTGCCTGTAGTTAATACGCTGTTTTGTTAACTTAAAAATTTGCTAAGAATGCAGATCTTATGGTAAGTGTTCTTCTCAGGCGGGCAGAGGGAAGTGTGGGAGGTGGCAACTATGTTTACAGTGTAGACCGTGGTGATGGTTTCACAGGGAACGCTTACACACTTATCTCCAGATCCCACGGGTTGTGCACATAACATGTGTATTGTTTGGTATGCCAATCATACCTCAATAAAGGGTTTGAAACACTTAGTTGATTTCTAACACAGAAGGAACTGTGGTTTGCTAAACTTTGTCACGACGGAAGTGGCGCTAATCCAGGCTCTGGGGGGGTTGTGAGCACCCCAAAGAAGTGGGGTCAGCCCAGCCTGGGGTCCCCGCGGGGAATTTCTACAGGCACGATGCCCAAGCTGGGTCCTGGAGGATGAGTGGGGTCAGCCTGTGCTTCAGTTTCTGTTTGATTTGCCAGGACCCCTCCTGTAATTCCATCAGGGCTTCAGTACTGAGGACCAGCTTGGGGGATGGGAAATACCTGCTCAGTTTTCAAGACAGGACTTCTCCAGAATTCCCCCGAGGGGCCGCCCTGCATTCTGGACTGGATAGAGCCCCTGGCTCTGTACCTCCACAGCCCCTGTGTTTCCTTTCCTTAATCACTGGGCTAACATCCATTTTCCTTTTTAGGTCTGAGCTGCAGTGCGTGGGGAGGGGGCCCAGGGCCAAGCATCGTGCCCACCCAGCTGTTCACAGATCTGCCACCGCGTGAGGACAGGAACTTCTAGGCCCCCGAGGCTTAGTGAGCCCTGCTTTTGATGTTTATCAGCTCGAGAGAGAGGGCTGGTTGGGGACAGGCAGCAGGAGTGGGGAGACCGGGGTCGGGGGGAAGCTGGGGGACCGGGGGGCCGGGGGCGGGGGCAGGCCTCTCCTCCTCCTGGGCCGTCAGGACGTGCACCGTCCAGGAGGATGGACACTCAGGATTTTCTGTCTCCCTTTAACTGAGTCCATGCTATTAGCATCTCGAATGATATCTGGCAATTCTAAGTCATTATTTATTTTTCCAGCAGAGCCTGCATTCTGAAGTGTCCTTTTTCCAAAAATTGAAATTCGATGTAGTGCATTTTTTTGTGGTTTTAGTGTTAACTGGAAATTGTTTCTGAAAATGACAGTGCCAACAAGGAAATCTCTGCTCGACAGAAACGATGCAGGGAAGGCCAGGGTGATTTAGGGAGAGGACAGCACGGGGCTCCGACACCGGGTCACCAGCGGCCCCCGCTGGCCGGGCCCTACCGCTGCCCCTCCCCCCTCACAGGCACCTGCCCCTGCGTGTCCCGCACACGCCCCGTGGACTCTTTTCCTGGGTCTGGCTGCATCCTGGGCGTTTTGCTCTGCCCTCTCTCCCTGGTGAGCCCCCCTCCCCACAGCCTCAGCGGCCCCCTGTTCACTGAGGACCCCCAGATCGCATCCTTTTCCCAAGCTTCCTGCTCGGTGGGCTCACGCAGCAAATTGCCCTCTGGGTGCCCCCCACACCTTGCTCCCCCAACATTGTGTTCCTGTTTTAATCAGTGGGATTACCGTTCAAGAAGCTGCCGCAATGGAGCCTTTGGAAACCACCTTCCATCCCTCTATTAACTCATGAACATCATCCAGAGGGCCTTCGTTTCCATGGATTCTACTTCAGTGAGCTCTCCCCACCTCTGTCGCTCCTGCTTTAATGGAGGGCGTCCGGGTCTCTGATGGAGCCATGCTGTGTCCTCCTCCCTCCTCACCCCCATGCTCCCACTGGGCTAAGCTCACCGAGCCCAGAGATGTGTCCGCAGCTCCTTCCCATGGGGCATGTGGGAGGGGGTCTCAGCCCCTTTCCTTGGGGTTCCCGGCCTACTCCAGGACCCAGGCCTGCCAACAGCCCAGCCTTGCCTACCACGATCCCAGAAATGCCCTGGGGCCCGTTGGGGCCTCATGCCATACTCCCTTCCTCTCCCAGCCTCCTCACCCAAAACCCCCAAACCGCCAGAACCAAACCCTCCCACTACCCCTGGTGTCCCCAGCCCGCTGATCTTTCAGCCACTGGCTCCCTTCTGGGAACACTCGTCCTGCCTCCTGTCCCCAGGATGTCCCTGTCCTTCTCAAGCACAACCCAAATCCAGCGGCTCCATTCAGGTGAGCCCTGAGTGGCTGCAGAATCTGGTCTGTAAACAGACAAGTCACAATGTGCCCTTGTCGGCAGCGAGGTTTCTGAGTCGATGGTCTAGATCATCAACGGGACTGCCCGTTCTTGTGGGGTTCTGTAGCTACAGCATTTAGCACCACCCCCCGCATTGGACCCTCTTGCTTAACTCTGTGCTTCTGTCTATAAAAAACATGATTGCACTTCAGCGTCTGGAACTTGGAAACCCTGGAATAAAGCAGATATTTTATAACCCAGACAAGTCAAGGGTGTTTCTCTTTGTCAATAAACTGTTTATACATTGAAAAAGTCCTGCATGGAGACACTCTATCATGCAATTCAATACAAAGCCCTAGGAGGGAAAAGCAGAATTAGTTTTCTCAAGGAACCTCTCATTAAAAAGTTCTAAAAAGCCACAGAATTTATGATTTAGAAACAGATATTTAAGACTATATAATCACCCCTCACAAGGAGAAAAGATATATATATATATATATTTTTTCTCTTTACCAATGAACTATATTTAGACTCTAATTGAATATGTTCCACTAGTTGTGGGAGACACTATTTGCCATTTTCCTATTCTTTCTTACTAAATTAACTTTGGTGTTGGGGGAGAAATGCGTCAGCTAGAATAACTATACTTCCTGTTTCCCTTTGCAGTTAGAGGTGATCTTGTGATACATCTGGTCAATGAGGGGTAAACAGATGTCATGGGGGATTCCAGGAAATGTCGTAGCCCCATCACTTTTCTCTTTTGCTCCTGTTAAAGTACAGCTGTGATGGCTGGAGCAGAAGTCACCACCTCGAGGCCTGGAGGGAAAAGCCTGGAGAGCCCTGAAATGCTGAACCAATGCCAGCCACCACCCAGCTGTGAACATCTCCTTAGGTGAGAAAAATAAATCTGTTTTGGTTCAGTTCTTGTTTTCTGTTGTTCTTGTTGTTATTCCAAGCTGGACGAAAATACCTCACCAGTTGTCTTTGTCAGCTCATGCTGCTGTAAGGAAATACCATAAACTGGGGGGTTTAAACAACAGACATTTGTTTCACACAGTTCAGGAGGCTGGAAGTCCAAGACTGAGATGCTGGTAGATTTGTTTCCTGGTGAGAGCTGGCTTCCTGGGTGCAGACGGTCACCTTCTCGCTGTGTCCTCACATGGAGGGGGGAGGAGAGAGAGAGAGAGAGGGAGAGAGAAGCAGGGAGCATTTTGGCATCTCTTCCTTTTCTAGTAAGGGCACTAATCCGGTCATGGGCACCCCGCCCTCATGATCTCATACAACCGTAATCACCTCCCGAAGGCCCCCACCTTCTAACATCATCACATCAGGAGTTGGGGCTTCAAAATGTCAATTTGGGGGGGGATGCAAACCTTTGGTCCATGACACCTGTGCACGAGGGGTTTCTCCCTGCTTTTGAGGGAGATGTTACCAGTGCTCTATTCATGGTCAGATACTCTTGGACAAAGCTCTGTGCTAAGTATTATTGAAGAAATTCAAATATACTTCAACATATTTGGTATTTTGAGCATTCTGTAGTTTAAAAAAAAAAAGAAACATTTATTTTTATCACTCCCTTCTTCATCTTGCTCCAAACCCTCAAACCCCAGCAAAGTTGCAATTTGTCATTTGGGGAAACATGAGTACCGGGAGTTGCTCTACCAAAAATCCCGGGTAACATTTTAAAAGACAAGGGCTTTCCGAGAAAGTGCAGTCACTGTACTCTTAGTAGAGGCTTTGTCTTGAAAGATGGTGGGAAGTATTGGGAATAATAGCCGTGACGTCTGGAGTTGACGGCCCAGAGGTGTGGGCCAAGGCAGGTTTTCCTGAGAACCTCAGCTTGGAAGGCAGGTCTGAACTGAGAAGGAGGCAGGGATGGGGTGACCTCCTTGGGCCACCCCACAGGCTCTCATGGGGTCGGGGGCTGCTTCTAACCAGCTGCCCTCTCCACGTTGCTAATCCCGGCATCCACCGATGGCTGGAAACATTCTGGATACCTTTGATTTTCTCCCCGTGCAGCTGGGTACACCTTCCTCTTGACCACATCTGGCCGGGCTTCACAGAGCTCTTGGGTGACTCGTATGAATGACCTCGCTAGTGCTTCCTTCCTTGGCTTCTAACAGGAGGTGAGAAGTCCATTTTTGGTTTTCCTCTGCAAACTTAACCTCGGAAATTAATGTCTGTCGTTAAGGCTAGCAGGCTTAAGAACTCCTTCCCGTTTAGAAATTACACAAAAACAGCCAACTATCTGAAAGGGAATCACGTTGCCCCGGTTGTATTCATTGCTGCTAGGAAACTCCATGGGAAAACCAAAAGTTCAAAATCAAGGTGTTGAAAGGCACCGTTCCCTCCGGAGTCTCCAGAGAGAATCTGCTCCTTGCTTCCTGTCAGTTGAGAAAACTGAATCAGAACATTTTGGGGGGGATCAGCTGATGAAGCCTCAACACAGCCGGTGCATTCCGCTTGGATGAGGCGCTTTTCTCCCCAGATCAGTGTGTGAGTGAGGCTCGGCCCAGCAGAGGAGAATCCACCCAGGAACAGAGCTTCCCTTGCAGGCGATGCTGTTACAAACCAGACAAATTGTACTTTGCAAGAAATAAGATTTTCTTGTAAGGAACCAGGAGTTAGGGGGCTGGCCTGGTTTTTTAATAGAAATCACTGCTCTTCTCTCTCGGGAGAGATGGCTCCGCTGTACCTGGGACTAGTGGACGGCGTCTTGAAACGTTCTGTCTGCTCTCATCACACCGACAGCATCTTGTCAGGCAGCCTGCAGACGTGGTTCTCCAGCTCAGGAGGTCAGCAGAGTCCTCTGGGATGGGAAGAAAGTCGTCTGTCTGTCAAGCTGGCGTTTTCTCGGCTGTGACTGTAGGTGTGCCTCTAAACTCCAGTTTCCCCATCTCTGGAATAAGCATGTTGGGCTGCCTGATCCTGCATTGGCACAAGCTTTGATTTGCTGGTTCTCTGTCTGATATGACAGGTGGTCCTGCTCTCCTGGGTGTGAGGATCAGGAATAAAGATCTGGGTGATGGAAGCCGCAGCCCCCCGGGGGTGGCGGGTCCAGCCCTGGGGAGGACGTGCCCTCTGGAGTTACCGCGCTGGGTGCAGGCGTGGCTGGGAGCGTACCCTGTAGACAGTGAGGTTCATCCTGTCCAGCAGGGCCACGCAGGTGATGGATTGAACCAGGCTGGGGCGAGAGATATCCGTCTTTATCAAACCATGTGCACATCAGCCAATTACAACCAGAAATGGCCTGGAGGTGAAAACTATTACTGAAGTTCTCTCCCCAGCAGAGCATGGCCAGGCGGGGCCTGGGGCAGGGGCTCGGTGGGGCAGAAGTCCCTGGAGGCTTGGAGCAGCCTTGAGTGCAGGGCGACCTCCTGGCATCAGCGCCTCATGCTGTCTGCGAGCCTTCAGTCGTTCACGGAGGGACCGCACTCCTTTCACCGCTGGGGCTACACCAGTGAACATCCACAGGACAAGGGCGTTTCCCCTGCTTTGTTCACGGATGGACTCCAGATCTGGAACCCTCTGTGGCACGTAGTAGGCCCGCAGTGGTCATTGTGGAAGGGAGGGAGGGAGCGGGGGAGGAGGGCTTGGCACGCTCGACTCTTCCCCATCGTCACTCTGGTCCCAATCGACAGCTCCCTCCCTCGAGGCCGGCTCGGCGCCCCCCCCTTCCCGGTTCCCACCCCCAGCAGCAGCACCAGCTGCCAGGCAAGCCCCCAGCCTGGGGCAGGTGAGGAGTGATGATGGTACTGACGAGTCGGAAGCTATTTTACTATTTCATTTACTGAGCCTAGTACCCCAAAGGCTTCCCCACCGCCGCCCGCAGCCCTGGGCAAGCTCTGCCTTCCCCCTGTGACGGTGGGCGCCCCCTCCACACCGGCGCGAGGACACTTCTCTTCCGGCACCATCGCCTCTTCCTCCCCTTCTGGATCGTTACATTAGCATATAAACTCGTCAAGATTTCTCCTATATTAAAGCAATCTTTCACTGTCCCTCTCTCCCCCCAGCTCCTGCCTTTGTCCCGCTTTCCTTTACAGCAAACCTCGGCGAAAAAGCTGTCTGCCTTCAGCACACACCTGGGTCCTCCCATCCCGTGCACTACACACCCATCTAATCCAATTGGGTTTCAGGGGCAACTGCTCCCCTCGCCATCACCACCACGCTACTAAGTCCAACGGTCGCTCTGCAGGCTCTTCATACGAGATCTGTCAGCGGTGCCTGGCACACGTTGCCCCTTCCTTTCCTCGAAGCACTTTCTGGCTGTGGCTCCCTTGGTTCCTGTTGGTGGGCTTCCTCTCACCTCTGCTGCAAGTGCTTCCTCTTCTCCTCGGCCTCTTGATGCTGGGGCAGCCCGGACTTCATGCTCTCCTCCATCCCCGCTCACTCCCTGGTGGACTCATGGCTTCAAAACCATCTACACTTTCAGAACTCTTGACTTGCTATGTGCAGCCCAGACCTCTCCTGTGATCTCCAGACGGGTCTGTCCGACTGCCCAGAAGATGTGGCCACCACTTTGTCTGGAGGCATCTCAAGCTCAGCCCTAAATGGGACCACTCAGCTTTTCCTGTGTCTGCTCCACCCAGAGCCGTGCACACAGCCAACCTCTCCTCCCCTTTCCAACTGCTCAGGACTCAGCCTCAGATGCATTTCAACTCCTCTTTGTCTGACACGTCTCATCCCATGTGCTTGGAAATGCCCAGCACCTGACCGTTTCCCGCAGCTCCACGGCTGGTCCAAGCCACCACCAGCTCTCCCTTGGACTATCAAGATAGCTTCCTCACTGGTCTTCCCCCTTGGTCCCCCATCATCTGAGATCAACACAACCACCAGAGTGATCTTTTAAAATCCTAAGTCATATTATGCTTCTCCTTGCACAAACTCTCCTGTAGTTCTCCATCTCGTTCTGGTTGAGAGGCAGAGTTTTGCAAAGCTCTGCAAGGCTCCTCAAGAACTCGTTCTGTCCTGACCTCTCCCACTGCTCATCTTATCCAGCCACTGGTGGTCCCTCGAGCACTCCCAGCACGTGTCTCCCTTGGAGCCTTTGCACTGGCTGTTCCTGCCACCCAGGTCACTCTCCCTCAGGTGTCCATATGGCTCGTTCCAACACCTCCTTTAAGTCCTTCGAGTCAGAGTGTCACCTTTTCCATGTGGTCTTCCCTCACTCCCTATTGTAAAGGCAACCCCTCAGTCCTTTCTGACTCCATCTTGCTTCTTGTCCCACATGGAACCTTTGCAATGCACTGAATGTCATATATCGAAATTCTAACCTCCAATGTGATGGTAATCGGGAGGTGAGGCCTTTGGCAGGTGATGAGGTCATGAGGGTGGAGCCCTCACAAATGGGATTAGTGCCTTTATAAATGGGACCCGAGAGAGCTCTCCAGTCCTCTCTGCCCTGTGAGTCACCATGAGAAGTTGGCAGTCTGCCACCCAGAAGAGTGCCCTTGCCAGAACTGGGACATGCTTGTCCTTCCAGCCTCCAGAACTGGGAGAAATACAGTTTTGTGGTTTAGAAGACATCCAGTCTGGGGCATTCTGTTATAGCAGCCTGAACTAAGATGACCTTCTAATGTGCTTCTGAATGTACTTTCTATAATTTGGTTATTTGACTCTCTCCAGTAGAATGTAAACTCCCCAAGAGCTGGGGTACTCGTCTACCTTGCCCTCTGCTGTATCCTCAGCCCCTGGAATGGTGCTCGGCTCACAGAATGCCCTCAATAAATATTCACTGGGTTGAGAATGTCATACCTAGCCCCTTTGCAACCCACAGAGGGATTTGCAGACTTGGATCTGGATTCTGTTGTTGGGTCGGCTACCATGGCCTTGTTCCAACTTGAGGATATTTCTATGGCAGCCATGTCTACACTGGTGACCTCCGTACACCAGTTCCCCCAGCCAACCTGGAGTCAGCTTCCCTGGGCTGTGTACTTGGTGCCTAGGAGAATACACAGAGCATCATGTGCTTGACTAACAGTGAACAGAAAACAGAAAGACGTCGAGATTTACTGTCATTTTATGTGTCAGTGGATCTCGACCTCGTGAGCCACTCCTGTGAGCAGGTCAGAGGTCAGAGTTCTGCCTGTGTCACCTGCCCAGTGAGAACACTCCCTGTGGCCCCCGGAGAAAGCCTGGGCAGTGAGGGACCCCATAGGTCACCTGGCCCCTCCCCAGTGTCCAGTCCAGCTGCCCTGCCTGATCAACAAGGGGGAACACCCATGTGACATTCATCCGCCAGGCTTGGACAGGGTCCCAGCTCCCGGTCCCCAGCCCTACCTGAGCGCCTGGCACAGCATCATTTGTTTGATTGCCCACTAAGACACAAGGTGGGAGACGGGGATGTGTGTGTGGTGAGGGGAGGGAGAGCCGCTGGGCATATATCTGGTTTCATGGTGTCTTTCTCTTGCTTTCCTGACCCAGAATGGAGGCTAATTAAATACCAGTGGTGTTGGGAACGGTCTGAGAATCATTCTGATTTTAAGCATTTTTCAGGTCTTTTTAGACCTCTCCGAGTGGCACTAAAATGAATACGTTGCCGTGAGAGCACTGTTCTGTTGGTTTCTGCACACAGCCAAAGATGCCTCGTTAGTGGGCTTTTAAATAGCTCGCTCAGAGCTGCCAGCAGCTGCCTGTCTGGAATGGGAGACCTCGGGAGGAATCGGAGGCCTCTCGTGCTGCAGATTTCTGAAGAAAGCGATGCGGCGGGGGGCGGTGGGGGCGGTGGGGGCAGGTGAGATCGGTACCCGTTTCCGTTATATTTGTTTATGGACATGCAAGAAGGGTGTGGACTTGCATACGACAGGACAGAAAAAAGGTCCATAAATAAGGCTCTTTTATGGTGGAAGCCTTGATAAATCAGGCTGTGACACAGATGGAATATGGCTTGGCCCCCACTAATGCAAACATATGGACTTGCTCATTGCCAGCCTGCATTTCCGGGAGAATATTTACTAGTTTAGAGGAAACATATTGCTTTCATATGACTTGCCTCTGGAAAACCATTTTGTGGAGACAAAAAGTGCTAATCTCGCTCCACGTTCCACCTCATCACGCGTGTGGCCTTGAGAAAGGATGTCTCCCAGGTGAGCCGTGGGGAGCATGATTTAGAAGACCAACATCACCCTGATCTCCCAGGGCTGGACCCGCGCTTGCCCCCCACAAAGGAGGCCAGCATCGCCAGTGGGCTGAGATCAGGGAAGCGGGGCTCGGTGAGGTGGCCACACTACCCTGGCCCTGAGAAAGCGGGTCGGGGGTCCTGCCCCTGGTTGAGCAGTGGTTTTCAACTTGTGATGTGCAGAGCCCCTTGGATCCCGTGGAGACGGGGTGGAGGTGAAGTGGGAAGATGATGGACAGGGGTCTCAGATGTCCCATGCTCTCATGATGTTCTCTGTCTTCTTCACCATTGTCTTCCCACCACAGACCATGATGTCTTCCACCCGGCAGCTGCTCAGTTTAAGAAAAAAAGGTCTTATCATTTAAATGTCTTAAAGATTTTATTTTTTTACAGGGTTTTAAGTTCACAACATAATTGAGGGGAATGTACAGGGGTTTCCCACGTACCCCCTGCCCCACATGTGCATAGCCTCCCCCACGGTCAACATCCCCCCATCAGAGGGTGCATTTGTTACCATCAGTGAACTTACACTGACACGTCATTATCACCCGAAGTCTGTAGTTTACATGAGGTTCCTTCCTGGTGATACTGACATGTATCCATCCTTGCAATATCATACAGAGTATTTTCACTGCCTTAAAATCCTCTGAGCTCCATCTATTTATCCGTCCATCCCAACCCCTGGGAACCACTGATATTTTACTATCTCCATAGTTTTCCCTTTTCCAGAATGTTATAGAGTTGGATGTTGAATGTCATAGAGTATACAGCATTTTCAGTTTGGCTTCTTTCACTTAATAATATACATTTAAGTTTCCTTCATGTCCTTTCATGACTTGATAGGTCATTTCTTTTTAGTACTGAGCAATATTCCATTGCCTGGATGGACCACAGTTTATTTACCTGTTCACCTACTAAGGGGCGTCTGGGTTGCTTCTAAGTTTTGGCAATTATGAATAAAGCTGCTATAGAGGTTTATGTGCAGGTTTTTATTTGGATGTAAGTTTTCAGCTTATTTGGGTAAATACCAAGGAGCATGATTGCTGGATTGTGTGGTAAGAGTACACAAAATTGTCTTCCAGAGTGGCTGCACCATTCTGCATCCCCACCAGCCATGAATGAGAGTTCCTGTCGCTCCACATCCTCACCAACATTTGGTGTTGTCAGAGTTCTGGATTTTGGCCATTCTAATAGGTGTGCAATGGTAACACATTGCTTAATTTGCATTTCCCTGAAGCCATAGGATGTAGACATCTTTTCATGCTTATTTGCCATCTTCTTTGGTGAGGTATCTGTTAAGATCTTTGGCCCATTTTAAAATCTGGTTGTTTGTTTTCTTATTATTGAATTTTTAAGAGTTCTTTTTATATTTTGGATAGTAGACATTTATTAGCTGTGTCTTTTGCAAATACTTCCTCCCAGTCTGTAGCTTGACATTCTTCTCATTCTCTAGACATTGTCTTCTGCAGAGCAGAAGTTTTCAGTTTTAATGAAGTCCAGCTTACCAATTGTTTCCTTCATGGATCATGCCTCTGGTATGGAATCTAAAATGTGATTGCCACACCCAAGGTCATCTCAGTTTTCTCCTATGTTATCTTCTAGGACTATGTTATCTTCTAGGAGTTTTTTCTTTTTCTTTTTTTTGGCTGTGTTGGGTCTTCGTTGCTGCACACGGGCTTTCTCTAGTTGTGGTGAGTGGGGGCTTCTCTTGTTGTGGAGCATGGGCTCTAGGGAGCGCGGGCTTCAGTAGTTGTGGCTCGCAGGCTTAGTTGCTCCGCGGCATGTGGGATCTTCCCGGACCAGGGATAGAACCCGTGTTTCCTGTATTGGCAGGAGGATTCTTAACCACTGCACCACCAGGGAAGTCCCTTCTATGAGTTTTATGCTTTTGCACTTTACATTAGGTCCATGATCCATTCTGAGTTAATTATTTTGTGATGAGTGTGAAGTCTGTACTAGATTCATGTTTTTACACTCAGAAGTCCAGTTGTGCCAGCACCATTTATTGAAGAGAGTATCTTTGCTGAATCATATTGCCTTTGCTCCTTTGACAAAGATCAGTTGACTACATTTATTTGGGTCTATTTTTGGGCTCTCTGTTCTGTTTCACTGACCTGTTTGTCTCTTCTTTCACCAACACCACACTGTCTTAAAGACTGTAGCTTTTTCGTAAGCCCTGAAGCCAGGTACTGCCAATCCTCCAACTTTGTCCTCTCCTTCAGTATTTTGTTGGCTATTCTGGGTCTTTTGTCATTAAATCTGCAATGATCCTACTTCCTTATTTTTGGAAGATACTGGGATCGTACTTTTATATGCTTCTGTTCCCTTTTATTTTTTTCACATGGTGAGAATTTTCTATGTCATCAAATATTATTATTCAAAACCAAACTTTTATGGGGGGTAAATAATACCCTTTAGAGTGGAGATGTGTGCCACGGTTTACCCTTTCCGGGTCTTTGGGCATGTGTAGGCTGCAGGATCCAGACCTCACATCCCTGGCTTTGCCAGAGAGGAAATGTCCTTCATCTCATTCCAGAGCAAAAAGCCCCAGGGAAGGACACTGATTAACTTTCCTTGGCCAATCAGCTGTCTCCAGGGTGGGGTTCTATGCTTGGCCACACCCACTGGAGCCGAAGATGTAGGGAAGCAGTTTCCCTTCCCAGAAGAGGAGGGCTGGTTCTTCCCAGAGGAAGGGAGAAGGGACAGGCAGCAGAACAGATGCCTGCTCTGGGTGAGACCCTCTGAGCTCAGTCCTAAAAAGGAGCAGGCATCTCCTAGGCAAACAGCCTACAACAGAGCATTGCAGCGAGAGAGAGCAGCCTTGTGAGCAGGGAAGGACACACAGCCATGGGAAATGGGCACACCTGGATCATAAATGTGGAGGGGCAGAGCCTGAGAGTCTGGATGGTGCCCAAGAGGCCTGCAGCCTACGTGCAGGGGTGTGCGTCTTATCATGCAAGTGGTGTGGTGTGGACAGTGCCTCAGGTGCCCTGGTTAAGGAATGTCCCATCTCTCTGATGTTCCTGTAAACACCTGCATCCCCACGTTGAAGCTGTTCAGTTATTTGGGACCACAGTGCCTTGCTCCAGAATGCAGATGCAGCCACTCTCCCCAGACGCTTTCTCCTTCTCCAGAACTTTCTCCTTCAGACATGTGACTGGACGGTGCTGACCCTGCTTGACTGTACAGTTAAGATCCTGGTGCCCAGAGATGTGGCCTTTACCATTCTGACTTAGCAAATCTGGTTTCTGGCAACATGTGACAAGACCAATGCAAAACTCAAGAAAAATTCTATTTTTAAAGCAAAGATGGTTATCATTTGACTATGAATGCTCATCCAACTTTTGGGATAAATCATTACTGATGGTCAAGACAGGAGGCTGTGGTTTTTTACTGCTGCTTAAACATAACTTCTTGTCCTTTAGATCTCTGTGTCCCAGCTGGTGTAGGAATTATGTGTTGGCCTAATTAAATCCATGGTAAAGATGCATCCCAAGCATAACATAATGCAACGATTGGAAGAGCTTTAATGATCGTGGAGGAACCACAAATCAAGCTTCGTTGATTCTTTTTTTAAAAAAAAACATTTTAAAAATTTATTTATTTTTGGCTGGGTGGGGTCTTTGTTGCTGCACGCGGGCTTTCTCTAGTTGCCGTGAGTGGGGGCTACTCTTCATTGTGGTGCATGGGCTTCTCATTGCAGTGGCTTCTCTTGTTGTGGAGCACGGGCTCTAGGTGTACGGGCTTCAGTAGTTGTGACACATGGGCTCAGTAGTGGCTCGCGGACTCTAGAGCATAGGCTCAGCAGTTGTGGCACATGGGCTTTGTTGCTCCGTGGCATGCAGGATCTTCCTGGACCAGGGCTGGAAACTGTGTCCCCTACATTGGCAGGCGGGTTCTTAACCACTGCACCACCAGGGAAGTCCCAAGCTTCGTTGATTCTTTGCAGCTAAAAAGGACAGCAAGTGAGGAGGGGGACTCTTCTGAGTGAGGATCATGGCTGCAGGATGCGTTAGAGTTGGGGTGTCTTGGGTGGGGAGATGGGAGATGCATCAGGATTGTAAGAGCTGGGCTTGGGATCCAGATCTT
Organism: Balaenoptera borealis; assembly: GCF_965194805.1. Classification (NCBI taxonomy): domain Eukaryota; kingdom Metazoa; phylum Chordata; class Mammalia; order Artiodactyla; family Balaenopteridae; genus Balaenoptera; species Balaenoptera borealis. Next base: position 103,854,609 of record NC_138870.1, read on the forward strand.
GGATCAATCACATAAGGTCAGGGCAACTGATGCCTGTGGGGCTGTGGTTGAGTCCCTCTGCACCAGGGCGTAACCTCCCTGAGACTGGGGAACCACTTCCAATTCGCTTCTGGAGCAAGGGAGCCAACAGAAGGATTAAGTAAATAATGTGTGGAGGAAATAGGTAGAGGGACGTGATGCTGAAAACTCAGTCTCTGTGCACTGGTGCCGAATCGAATATCAGAGACACAGTTGGGTGAAGTAGAAAAGAATTGCTTTGCCAGGCAAAGGGGGACACAGCGGGCTTGTGCCCTGAAAAACTGTGTGTCCCAACCCAGGAGGATTTGGTGAGGAGTTTTATAGCCATGGTTCAAGGGCAGGGTTTCTGATAAGGATCAGGGTGTGTGCAGGGCCTACACTCCTTTCATCTGGCCTCAGGGGGTCTCCTGATGAGCTTCTCTAGGTTATCAAACTGTGATCTTCTCTGGAATGAAGAACCCTAACATCGTCCATTTGTTGGGGGGGTTTTAGTTCTGTAAAGAGCTCAAAGATATTATTATGTGTATCCCTTGAGGGGGAACCAGGACCTGCCCCAAGGCTGTGCTATTGTTACTTGACTGCTTCTCCCTTGTCTCTGCACCCCCTCCCTTCCCTGATTAGCAACTGATTGAAAGTCTTCTGTGCCCAGGAGCCCCACAGGGCCCTGCTCGGTTTCAGATGGAAGCAGCCAGGCTGAGCAGGAAGGGCAGGAAGAGTGATAAGCGTGGAGCCCCAGGTGTGGGGTTTCCCAGCCAATTCTCCGTCTCCAGCTGGGTACCCTACAACTCAATTCAATCCTCACATGGACTCCTGGAGTCAGAACAGGCCCCACAGGGTAAGGGCTCCATCCTACAAGACTGCCCCCACTTCAGATGCCAGCTGCAAGTCTAGGGGCCACCTGTACTTCTGAGCAACTAGCTATAAATTTGGGGGTTCCCATCAACCCCTCTTTAGGTTCAATAATTTGCTAGCACAATGCATAGAACTGAGAAAAACACTTCCCTTGTGCTCACCATTTAATTATAAAGGATATCCTTCAGGAAGAGGCAAATGAAAGAGATGCCCAGGGCTAGGTGTGGGCGTGGGGCATGGAGTGTCCAGGACCTCCCTGGGCAGGTGCACCACCCTCCCAGCCCCTCCATGAGTCCCCCAGCCCAGAAGCTCATCACATCTCATTGCTCAAGTGTTTTTACAGGGCTCAGTCTCCATCTGTCTCCCCTGCCTGGAGGTTGGGAGGTGGGGCCTAAAGTTCCAACCTTTTAATCATGTGATCATCCTTGTGACCAGCCTCCATCCTGAGGCTATGTAGGGACCCCTCTTCTCACCTCATTAGCATACACTCCAGTGTGATCAAAAGGGGCTCCTTATGAATAACAAAAAGTGTCACTTGGGAAATTACAAGGGTTTTAGGAGCTCTGTGCCTGGAACTGGGAATAAAGACCAAATCGTGTTTTTTTATTACGCCACGCCCAAGAGCCCCCATCTGGCAGAGGAAGAGGGGATCCCAAAGGAGACTGAAGGGCATAACCATAAAAATGAGAGGAAACCCAAGAGGAAGCAGCATGGGGAACCCAGGGAGGAAGGTTTCCTGATGGAGGGAGGGTCACCATGGCCACCCTGGGCTGGTCATTTGGGGGCTGTGGTCTCTCAGGCCAGAGACCAGTCCTTTTGGCTCCTGGTTACTCTTTCCATTACACCCTGGCTATGATAATAAACACATTTGTGGTACAGACGGATCTTTTCTTCTTTTGCATCCTCTTGTCTCATCATTTTTTTGTGGATTTCCCTCCAAACAACCCCCTGAAGACAAGGGGCTGGCCAAGGCCCCTGAGCTCCAAGTCTTCCCTCTGAGCTCCCTGACTGCTCTGTACCCCTCCCGGCCCCCCGGGCTGCTCTGAGTCCTGACCGCGCAGGGAAGGGCCCAGCCGGAGCCGGGGGTGGGAGTGGGGGGCAGCCCGACTGCCTGAGCAATGGAGGGAAAGCAACCCAGAGCTACCTGACTCCCACTCCGAGGAAACGCCATTGACCACAGCCTGGCAGGGCCCCTCCCCTGCAGCGTGACCACCCCCCGGTGAGGCCCCAGCCTGCTGGCATCAGAGGAGGCTGAGGCACCCTGCTTGGGCAGATGGGGCTGAGGGTGTCGGTTTGACCTAACAAGCTGCAGTGATTGCCCCGAAACATGGTCTTTTCTTTCTGACATAAACACAATCTGTTTCCCCAGAAGCACTGCCATAAACAGACACCAGGCCTCCCAAACCAAGACCACACACACTTGGAACACTGCCCCCTCCTGCACTCCTTTCCAGGGATTTCTGGAAACCCAGCTCAGAGACAGGCCTTCTGGGCAACCCCCCCACCCCCAGCTCTGCACCCCAAGCCTCCCTTTCTGTCCCTACAGCTGCAGCTCCCTCTCTGTCCCTACAGATGTGCACCACTGTAGGTGGTGCACATCTGGCTCCCTGCAGAACCCAGACTGTTGGGTCGAAGGCCAGGGCTGTGTGTCTCCCAGCCCAGGCTCCCCCTGGCACCCAGCATCGCCCCGACACATGTCCTAATAGCCAAGCACCTTCCACATGTCCTTGACAAAGAGAATACAGAAGCTCAGAGAGGTCAAGTCACTGCCTAAAGATCACAAAGCTAGAAGATAGTGGAGAAAAGTTCAAACCAAGAGTTTCTGATTTCTAAGCACATTCCTGTTCATTCTCAGTGTAAGTCAAAGGGCTCTTCCATCCAAGGTCTTTCCTTACTGAAGATGCTTCCAGATCTTTCCAAGGAGAGCACAGTGTGTACACGTTTCTTTGCTTTCTCACTGTGCTACATTATCCGTTTTCCCCATTAAGTCTTAGCCTATTAATAACCACCCATTTGTCTTAATTCAATAAAAAGATGATTGATTGTATTTGCAACGGTTTCATTGAACTTGTGAAAGTGATGGATGGGGTCCCGCAGCAAGGAAGCCTCAGGAAAAACCATATCCTTGCATTTGCTTGGGAGGGGTTCTCTGTCTCACCAAACATTTTGAGACAGAAATTTCCAGAAGAAATATACATTCAGTATCCTCAAGAATCAAATGCAAAGTGAAATTTTACCTTGATGTCTGTGTTCTGAATCTTTGATCTAGGGGTTCCATGGGGGGAGCTTCAGTTACTATTTTTCATTCAGTCACTGGCTACAAAACCACTTACTTGTGTGTTTATAGGAAGAGTGGTATGGTCGCTTCTGTCCTGGGTGGGGAAGGGAGGCCTCTCAGGTAGTGATATGTAAAGCCCAGACCCACGGTGGGTCCACACTCGGGGCTTTTCCTGTCCACCTGGAAGGGCTGGTCATGCTGGTACCTGTTTGAGCACAGGTGTGTCCTGACGTCACATGCATCCACCACGAGAAGGCCCTGAAACACGTCTGTCACCAAGTCTCCTAAGTTTGCAGCCAGCCAACACCACTGACCAAGGACCAGCTCCCCAGCCGGGCATCCTGGATGCCCACCTGGGCCTTCCTGATCTGACTTCACACCAGCCCACACAGCTCACTGCCTTTCAATCTTGCACCCTCTGCTCTGTGGGACCTGACGATCTGTCCTTCCAGAACCTCCCAGACCATTGCCCACAAGTCCTCACTGACTCTTCATTGGCACGTGGCAGATCCCTCCTTCCTCTCCGCTTAAAGGTAGAAATTCCGTGCACAAGTCTCTAGACTTGGGGTTCCAGTGACAAGTCACTGAGCCCCAACCTCTGTCAGGAGACATGCGAGGCTACCACCCCCGTTCCTAGCCTCCTCCTCCTCTTCGCTGCCCCAGGTCTGCCTGGGGTGTCGTGCTGGCCAGTGGCTCTTGTCACACATTCGCCAATCCAGAAACAAAATGGGTGAGAACGAAAGAGCAGAGCCAGCAGTGAAGCGAACAGCAAGCAGGCCTTTCTTTCTGGCTCTGCCCGGTCTCTGAGCTGGACCTCGTGCGGGTAGGAGGATGTTACAAACGCACCTCCTTGGAAACATCAGCCCAACGCTGAATTATTCTGTCCCTTATTTTAACCAATATCTCAAAACCCCAGAAAAGAGTTCTAATCAATAAGTTGGGAGGATGATGAAAACCTATTACTGGGAAAGAAACACATTATTAGAAAGATCAAAGGATAATAAGGCTCCAAGGAAGGTGGGGAGGGGTGTCCTGAACTCCGCGGTCGATGCCGTGTGAGTGGGTTTCGTGGTTTTTCCTCCCTAGAGTGGATCACATGTCCAAGTGCGTTCTCTTTCACGTAGCTTCTCTTCCATTAACATCCCCAAAGATGAAATCAAGAATTGTCATTAGTCCTTCTTTTTGGGTACAAGTTCCTAGAACCCATGAGAGCAGCTGATTGTTGGGTCTCACCCAGAGAAGCTGGGGAGGTCTTCCCTCCTCCCAGAGCTCGGTGCTGAGGACGCGGGATGGGCCAGGGGGTGCCGGCTATTATGAGCAGTCTCCTTATTCCAGCGTTGACCACGAGCTGCCAGAGTGTGGGGGAAACGGGGCCGACCAGTGCTAACCCCTATACCCAGAGCGCAAGGTGCAAGCTGGGCAGCTCCAACTCAAGGCCTCCGGACAGGATCTTGGGATGAGCACACCTGCATCCTTCTTGTTCCCAAAGGAAGGGCCCAGCGTTTGTGTGAGATCCCCGTGCTCTGGGCGGACACAACAGATGTGCTTCTGGTAGAAGCTTCCAGACCCTAGACTCTCCCTGGATCACCTCTGGCTTGTTTTCTTCAAAGAGGGCTCTCCCAAATTCCAGGGGGAGGAGAGACTACCGATTGATGGAGGGAAAGAAGAGGAAGGAAGACCACCACTGAGATTAGACAGGTGAGTCTGGATGAGAGAAAAGGACGCTTCCTAAAACATCAGATGGGAAGCAGAGTCTTACAGAGAGCCATTGATTTCCCAATGCCAACACCTGGGCCGTGGCTGGGACTCGTGTTTAGGGGTGCCATATTTGGCCAATAAAGATACAGGATGCCCAGTCAAATTTGAGAAAAAAAATTAAACAGAAAAACTACAAACACTGTTTTCCTATGTGTATGTCCCAAATATTGCAAGAGACGTACTTATACTAAAACATTACTCGTTTTTCAGAAATTCAGATTTAACTGGGTGTCCTGCATTTTATCTGGCAGCCCCGTGCAGGGTCCCTGGTCCCCATTCTGGGTTCTCTTTCTTGAGTGTTCTCTGAAATGGAAGGCTGAGTGAGAGTCCGGTGGCCATCTCATTATTTGTTCACTCAGTCAATCACTCACTCATTCATACACAAATGCACTCCTTTGCTCATTGAGGTTCTGTTATCTGATAGGCACGGGGACAGATGTCAGGGATACCAGTGTGAATAAGACAGGGTCCCTCTGATGAGCTTAGCGTCGAGGGGTAACATCCATTAGAGCACTTGTATCTCAGGGTTCAGGCTGCATCAGAGTCACCTGAGGGCTCCTGTGGCTGGCCGAGCAATGACCTTCCAGAGATGTTTACGTCCTAATCCCTGAACCTGTGAATCTGTGACCTCACGTGGCAAAAGGGACTTTGCAGCTGTGATTAGGTTAAGGGCTTTGGAATGTGGAGATGGTCCAGGTGGGCCCACCGGAATCTCACCGGTGGGATCTGAGATGTGGGATGTGATGAGGGGAGGGTGCTTTGAGAGATGCACGTCGCCGGCTTTGAAGAGGGAGGAAGGGTCAGGAGCCCAGGAATACAGGTACTTCTAGAAGCTGGAATACGTGAGGAACTGGTTCTCCCCTGGAGACTCAGAAAGGAAGGCACTTTGAGCTTAGCCCATGCAGCCCGGGTCAGACTTCTGCCCGCAAAGCTGTAACGTCATCAGTCTGTGTTGTTCTAAGTCTCTGAGTATGTCTCGATCTGTGCCCGCAGCGATAGAAAATGAGTACAGCTTCTTGAACTCGCCACAGGGCTTCTGAACCCGCAGCCAGAAGAGGGGCCTGGGAGTCTGCATTTCTAACACGCTTCCAGGCGATGTTGCTGCTCTGGTCTGGGGACCCTGCTTTGGGAACCACTGTCCTAGAGAAAAAGAAGGACGCTAGAAAGGGGACTCAGGCCCCCGATTTCCTGGAAGGAGACGGATTGGCAGACATCTCTTTGGCTGACAGTTGTCCCCCTGAGGCTGGGTTGGGATGTCAGGCTCCACACCGTGCACAGTTTGGACCAGCTTTGCTGGAGGGCCCAGGCCAGGACTCCCAGGCCCTCCAGCTCCAGAGGCAAACCGTCAGCCTCATTGACAGGCTCGGACACTAAATCAGGCAGCAGAAGCAACTTAGCCGGGTCCTGAGGCCAGTCAACTCCAGTGCCAGGGCCAGGATCTGGATTCTTTGAATCCAGGAACTTTGTTGGGGTCACACGCACAAGAGAATGAAGCTGTCAGTATCTCAGAAGAGAGAAAACAGGGAATCTGAGCTCTAAGGACCCGCTAGCCGGGGGTGTCTGGGCCAAACACCAGGCAGAAAGCGCTGTGAGCAGAGGGGAGGCTTGTGGTCCCTGGGATCCTCACCTATAACTCGAGGTGCAGCTCAGCCTCGTCTCCCAGCTCTGCCTGGGTGTAAAGACAATCAGTGCAAAAAAGTAGGACTGCAGGAGTCTGCAAATAATGAAGACCCCCCCAGAGGGCAGTGAGCTGCCCAGGGCTTCACAGAGGCAGGTGGTAGAGCGGGGGGCTCACTCAGGGCGGCTGGACCCCAGGGCCTACCTTCCGCCAGTGCCGGCAGCCTTGAGACAGTGACAGAGGGACCACGTTTGGCTGCAGACTCACACGCTTCATTCTTGTCTCCGGCTGGCCTCATTCCCTCCCAGCTCCGTGCTCCTGGTGGTGGATTTATATATCACAGGGTGTCCGCCCCCTCCCAGTCCATTCCAGCAGAAGCCTCTTTGAAGGCAAAATAGATTCCAGAATGATCGTTCACTAAGAGACATTCATCAGTGAGGTGTCCTCCATAAAACTGAAATATCATAAAATCGTACACGCGTGGGCCCAGAGACGGGCAGCAGCCATATTTCAGCAGGAACACGGCCAGCGAAGAATACAAGTGCCCGGTCTTGATAAATTAGACCCCAGTTGATACTGTTAGTTGCTTGTTGGCGAGAGTGAGATGGCCATTCAATCAACATTCTGGCTCCCAGGATGGCAGGGACAACAGCCTCATCCCCAATCAGTCATCAGCACGGCCTCGGGCACTGCTCGCTGAAGGGCCTGGGCCCACTCGGGCACCCGGGAGATCCCTGCTCAGAACAGCAGGTCAGGGAGACAAATGATGACCAGCAAGTTTGCAATCATGAGACATGAGCGCAGGCGTGCATGCGGGGGCCCATCGCTCTTCCTCCCCTTGGCAGCTCGGCCCAGCGTCCTGGGGGCTCTCCTGGGAGGGTGGGGCTGCTGGCCTTCATCCCGGCCACCCAGACGTGTCCGTCATCTGGTAGGAGATTGTTACATCCACCTGGGCCGCGAGCGTGTCTGGGGCAGTGAGGGGGCCCAGGGATGGGGAGGGGCCCTGGAATGTCCCCCGGCGACCTCCTTTCTCTCCTTTGGGGCTGCACTGTGTCTGCAAACCCAGAATCTCCACCTCTCCGCTCCGCAGACAAAGAGATGGCATGGAGGGGAGGGCTGCAGTCACCTGGCAATGTCACACCTGTGTCTGGTCGTAACTTTGGGGTTCAGACCCAGGTCTTCCTTCCCAAGCCCGGCAGCCAGACTCTTCCCAGCTCGTGAGGGTAGGCCCCGGCCTTGGCGAAGCCACCGTTTAGTGATGGTTCCGTCACTCGGCCGCAGGACCAGGTGAAGTGACAGAGGAATAACAGGGATGTTTGAACCTTGCTGTGACACCCCTGCGGAGCCCTTTGTCCCATGCCCCTCCACCCTTTCCAGAGAGGTATGCTCACTGAGTCCACGTCAGAGGTCCAGAGCGGTCATGAACTTGCTAAGGGTCAAACAAACAGGTAGCCGATCTGATCTGGGGACCTGGCTGGATAATAGAAACTTCCGTGCATTTCTACCACTACAGCTGCCACCCCTGGGCCAATGTGGGCTGTGGACCCCCGGAGGGTGGGCCAACCACTCTCCCTGGCTCCCTGATTTCCATGTGCAAATGGGGTGGGGGCTGGGAGCACCCAGCACATCCGGCTGTGAGAGCTCCCAGGACGCAGATCCGGCCCCTGCAGCAGAGGTGGCCCCGGCCACAAAGCCAGGCCTCCAAGAGCGGCTCTTGCCTCTGATTCCAACCTGCTTTATGAACATCAATTAAGTATTGATTGATAAACGAATGTATTAAGATCCTGAGAAATGGCTCCAGGCACAGAAGTAATGACTTGTTACTGTGAGAAATAGGCCTTGGAAGTACAATGATTTCTCACCCACCGATGTCCCTAATTCCGCACCTGCTCCGGGCAGGACATCAAAATAGGCAAAGCAGAATTCGGCTGACACCTGAAGAAATTGAATTTTGAGTCTGGAAGAGAAATCAGACCCATGGATTGGGGAAGAGTGTCCTCCAGCCTCTGACCAGCACCTTACCAGTCACAGCATCACACTTCTTCCACTCACCCTCAAGGCATGGTCCTGCCACCCCCTGGCCAGTCCCACTTTGTCGGCCTCTCCTCTTCCTCCAGCCCCTCCCAGGGGCGAGCCTGCCTGGTCCTCTGCCCTTGTCCCCTCCACACCAACTGTGAGCCAGCACCCAGGCCCAATTTTCACTCTGTCTCCCCTGCAGGGACCCTCAGTGCCAAGGGGCCAGGCCTGACCACTCCTCTTGCTCCATGCTGCCCATCAGGGTGCATCTCCACAAGGTCATGTCCCCCTCCCTGGGACAAGTGTACATCATACTGCCTGGACCACCATCACAAAATACCTCAGACCAGGCAACCTAAATAACAAACATTTGTTTCTCACATTTCTGGAGGCTGGAAGCCCAATATCAAGGTGTGCCGATTCTGTTCCTGGTGAGGTTCTTCCTGGCTTCAGGCAGCCGCCTCACCTGCTGTGTCCTCACATGGTGACAAGAGAGAGTTCTGGTTTCTTCCTCTGCTTGTAGGGACACTAATTCCATGCTGGGAGCCCCACCCTCATGACCTCATCACCTCCTGAAGGCTCCACCTCCTGACGCCATCACATTGGGGGGTTAGGAATTCAGCATAGGAATTTGGGGAGGGGAACCCAAAGATTGAGTCCATGACTGGTCCAGGGAGCTCCTTTCCATCAGCCTTCAGGGGAGATGCTCCCCAACACCCAGTCTTCTGTCTCCTGGGAGTCGCCATGGCTGTGGATCTCTTCCTTGTTCACTGGGTGACCCCAAGCTCCCTCTGCCCGCTGGTCTGTCTCTAACACCAGCTGGCGACTCATAGTTCCACATAAATCAGCCTTGAGCATGGGTCCTTTCTGCCACTCAGCGTCTGGTTGTCCTTTGTCTGGCAAACACACCCACACTTTCCCAGAGCAGCCTCCCCAGTCCCACGGCCGGGCTCTGAGGTTCAGGGGAAGCGCCAGTCCCCACACGGAGGAAGCCTTGGATGCTCCACTCCTCTGGTCACAGAGGGATGGACAGGGGAGCCAGGTGGGCCGAGTGGACTCAGTGAGACATTCCCGGGACCTGGCTTTCCCTCTGGACTTGCTGTTAAGAGGATGCTGGCTGCCATCTTGTTAGTAAAGCACATGAACTGAGACGCCTCCATCAAGCCGTACCTGCAGCCTGCTCTGCCTTTGGACCGTTCACTCCTGTGGTTCAGCACACTCCCTTGTGCCTCAGCTGGTTCTCTTGGGCTTTACTCACTTGTACCTGTAGGCGTAGCATTAATGCATCACCTAGAGTGTAGATTGCAGGCTGGGGAGGGAGTGTCACCTCTCGCTACGTGCCTTCCAGAAGCACCTGCCTGGCTGAGCAATGGCTCTGGAAACTGACCTTGGGACCCTGGGTTCTTCCCGAGCAGCCTGGAGAGAAACGGCCTCCCGGCTGTTCTTCATGGATCACTGAGATCCTGCAAACGTGCTCAGCCCCATTATAAGACCTTTTTCTGCTGCTCTGTCTTCCTTCTCCTCCTGGGCTGGGAGGCTGCTGTGAATTGTGCACTTTATTTTGGCAGCCGAATGCCCTGGTTATATAGCTCCCAATTACAGTGGGCATGAGCACGAGTGTTCTGGAAAAAATATATATGTATGAGCTGCCCAACATGGTGAGTCATCATATTTCCCAACTTTTAGGCAAGTTCAGGTGCCAGGGGACGTGACCCATAAATCAAACAGATGGAATCTTCACTTCTGGGGGGTGGGTGGGAGCGCTGATGATCTGTTCGCTCCGGGGTCGGGGGAGGGAACGTCTTTCTTTCTGTCAGAGAGTGCTCGGGAAGTGATAAAGAGGGGCTTGTTACTCCTATAAAACCTGAGACGGGCCTGACAAATTGTCTTTAATAAAATGTTCTCTGAGGAACATAATTGGGGAAAGTCAGGTCGAATCCTGGAAGCACCGTCAGATTGACAGACACTTACAGACAGATGGGTCCACCTGCCCTGGCAGGGGGTGCGGTGCTGTGTGTGCCGGCCTGTGTGTGAGTGTGTGTGTGAGTGTGAGTGGGCCTGGGTAGTCACGCATAGTCAAGTGCGTTGTGTGATTTTACGTGTCCAGGCTTGCCCAGACCTGTGACGTGTGTACACACCAGGGACCCAGGCACGTGTGTGTGTGTGTGTCTGTGTGTGCGACAAAAGCCAGGGAGACCCCACGCCCACCCACCTGATGTGGAAAGGATGCAGCAGGTGGTCCCACACAGAGCCTGGGTCCTGGGTGTGCCCAGATGGCCAAGGGCAACTCCAGGCATGGGCCAGTCCCTGACGTCCACACCTCCCAGGCGCCTCCTTCCCAGGTGTCCCCCAGCCCGACCCCCACCAACTCCAGCCAGGACTGAGGGGAGGCGGGGAGGGGCCCCTCTCCCAGCCCAGCTTAGAGCTGCATACAGCATCCCAGCCAGACAGCGTCACCTGCCCCTGCCCCCGGGGCTGGGCCGGGCTGGACAGGGCTCTCCCACCTCCCTCCCTCCCCCGTGTCCTCACCTCTGACCTGGTGGGAGCCTCAAGGCCCATGTGAAGTGCCCCCTTCCTTCTCCATGGAATCTTCTGTCCAAGCCTAGCTGGGCCTCTCTGGACACCCTGTGTCAGTCAAGCTGGAAAGGGACCCCCATGGCGTGCCTCACCCTCTGTGCCCAAGCGCCTTGTGCCGATGGGCCCAGCCAGAGCCCCCCGGGCTTTCGGCGGGTGGCACAGAGCAGTGGGAGTGGCTGCACCCTCCCCGCCCTCCCCGCATCAGCGACTCAGGGTCCCCACGGAGCCTGGGAGGAGCCGGCAGCCACGTGCACCCCTGGGAGGAGGGATGTGATGGCGCTGAGGGGAGCAGAGGGGGGTGAGTGGGGTGTGAGCAGCCGGGTGCACGTGGTGGGAAAGCAGGAGGCGCACGGGTGGGCGTGCAGTCGGGGGGTTCACTCTGGCGCCCCGGGCTGGAGAACGTCAGCTGCGGGCCCCAAATCCATGCTCCCCTCTTCCTTAGTAACAGAGGCAGCGCGAGCCAACCGAAGCCTTGCTCTCCCAGCTCCCTTCCAGAAGGTGGCGGCTGCAGAAATCGTGGGTGGGGAAGGGGCTTCCAGGAAAGTCCTCTCAGGGCCGGCAGAGGGGCCAGCCCTGGGGCCCTGTGCCCTTCTTTCTTCCTGCCGCCTGGACGGGGACGTGCCTAAGGCGGCCTGAGACTGGAGGATGGAGGATGGAGCTGTCAAGGCAGAAGATACAGGCAGCCTGGTCTCCATGGTCCCTGAGCTGCAAAGCTGGCCTCAGACAGCCCAGCCCAGGCTCTTCTGGAAAGGAGAAATCAGCCTGTCTCTAGCGTGAAACCCGGCATCGCCACCTACTCTACACCTGACTGGGATATGCCAGGTGGTCCTTCAGGCAGACGGGATCACTTAGGGTTTGGGGAGAATATGACGTCTTGGCAAAAGGTAGGCCTGAGAGAGAGGGGGACCGGGGGAGGTGGTGACAGGGAAACCAAGAAAGGGGTGTTTTAGAACAGGCCTAAATGCTGCTGCAGGATGGCCCACTGGATTTGGTGACCCTGAGGTCCGAGCCCAGCAGGACAACTCTGGGGATACAGGGTAGGAAACCAGGGCCAAGTGCTTGATTAGTGAGAGGGACCTGGGTAGTGTGTGCAAAGGACTTTTTTTGTGAGTTCTGTTGGCATTCTGGAAGGTTCTGTTTTAAAGATGGTTGAGAGCATCTTAGATGCTGATGGGGAAATGTGAGCATTCGGAAAACAAAAATGAAAAGTGGCGGGTAGGATGGGTCCAGAGCACCACCGGGTGTTGGGTCTGGGGGCACCGGGGGAGGTGGTGCCTAAAGAGGGGTTGCAGGCAGCGGTCTGGGCCTGCTTTAGGGAGCACCGAGGACACCGTGGGGTTTTAAACCAAGGAGTGACAGAGTAGGGTTTTGTTTGGAAAGATATGTCTGGTGGCGATGCCCAGGGCAGGCTGAATAGGTTGGGGCAAAAGGCAAAACCGGAGGCAGAGACACAGGTGGGAGGCCTGAGCCCAGGGAAGCAGCTGTCAGGATCCTGGCAACGGAGGAGCGTCCCAGCCTGAGAGGCGAGGGGTGAGGAGGGAACATCCACAGGCCCCGTTTTGAAAGAAAAGGAACCAAGTTTAGATTCAGGCATTTTATGTTCCTCACTTGGGGGGATAAAAGAAGCTATAAAAATTGTAGGCAGGTGTGCCTCATGTCTTGGTAATTTCCAAAGGATTGCTTTTAATATGATAGGCACATAAAAGAGTTTAAAAGCAACTGCTTTGCGTAGACATTATCCACTGCTCGTGGAGCCTCGTGGCACCAGGGGTGAGTTTTGCCCTTAACAGTGGCTCCGAGGCAGCAGGTAATGCTGGCAGGCAGAGCAGCAAAAACGGGGAAGCAAGATCCCACCACCCAGAACGGAGTCCTCAGGAGGCAAGGCCCCGCCCCAGTTTGCAGACACAGCCTCTAACTCCTGCCCCACCAGCTCTTAACTTACCCCACGTTGGGTAAAGTCATCCTAGGGATTGAGCGGTGAGTATGGCACAGACCCGGCCCCCAGAGCCCACCGTCCACGAGGAGAGAGACGTGTAAACAAGACACAGCCCTCTAACCATGAACCTGATTTGCCCGGGCATCTGCTGGAAGGAGATGGAGACATTTCTGCACACCCCGCCCCCCACCACCGCCGGTCCTTCTCAGGGGGGTGTGGTATGGGTGATGTTATTCCTCCACAGAAGGGATTTCTTGACAAGCCTGCTGGGGCAGAATGTGGGAATCCCAAGGGTCGGGGTGTGAGCAGATGCCAGCTGGCTGTTGTGTGAGCTGATGAGGAAGAGCCGGCCTGTCTTTCCGGAGAAAGATCGTAAGGCCTGGAGCTAGAAGTGGCAGAAGCCTCCACGCTCTGCAGTACCACCCTCCCTGCAGGCTCCTTGCAGGCGGGGAGGTTACTGAATTCCTCACCTGCCCCGCTGTGAGTGGGTCTGTGGAGGAAGCAGAGGCTCACAACTTTGTGTGTAGCTGGTGGGTGGACTGCACGCCGTGTACTTGAGTGTGAGCACAGAGGTGGCCCGGGGCTTGGAAGATCCCAGAGGGGCAGGAAAGCCTTATTGAGGAACATCTGAGTTCCTCATACGACTTCACGCACAGATGGTGTGATGACACCAGAATCCAAACCATCTACAGATCAGAACTAATAAGCAAGGTCGTGGATTGTATTTTCCATTCACTGAAGCTCCGTTTCATTCTCCTTTGAATCTGTCTTTTTGTTGTAGGTGGATCTTTTGATCCTCACTCCTGTCGTATCTTTGATTCCCTGTTTTTTCCCCTTTACATTTGCTTATTTTGCATTCTGTGCGTGGTGGTCAAAATCTCTGAAGTCTGGGTCTGTTCTTTTCTCCTTATTTTGCTTCTTGCTGGGTTTTGCTCTGTCTGGGTGACTTGTTCATCCCTATGGCTGTGCAAGTTTTAGTTATGAGATCATAGTGGTTTGATCTCTACTGTGGAGAGCTGGGAAAGGACCTGTCTGATGACATGAAGGGGCCTGGGATTCTTGGGTAGATTTCTCTTCTTCCACTAAATGCAGGACTGAGAAAGACACTTTCGTGGCTTTCTGCTTCTGTGGGACTATTCCTCCCCCACTCCATTCGCACCCCTACCAGCTCACCTCTTCTCTCCAGTGACCCCACCCTGAGTTCTGGCTTCATGTGGGGTGATTTCCAGTCCAACTTTCAATGACCAGGAGAGGTGAGTCAGCATTTCCTGGACTGATTGTAGACCTGTTAGTTTCTTCTTGTTTTACATTGGTAATTGCTTTATACATTTTAAAGCGAGATTATTATGTGCATACAATTTACTACTAGTACTTTCATCCTCTCACTTTTCATCCAGGTAGGTGGCAAGTGGATCTAATCCTAGCTCCCCTGGGGAGATAAAGGAAAGGAACTGTTATTCCACGTGTCCTTTTGTGGGTTTTCTGGGCCCAAGCCCTTGGGCTTGCCTCTAGTCCGATTGTGTTCCTCTTCCTGGCTGAAGGCATAAGCCCCGGAGGGCTCACCCACCCACACAGCCACACCTGTGAGCTGTGTGTTTTTAAACAGCCTGTCGGCTGGAAATAAATCTTTGTATTTTCCCCAGGAAATATAGTCTATAAATCACTGTGACATTTGAGATGAGGATCCCCCACTCCTACTCCTCTGCCTCTCTGGATAAGCCTCCACACTTGCTACAGAGCCTGGGTGGTGGCCAACCCACGTCATGATGGATGATGTAGGGACAGTCAGTTAAAGATGAAATCACTGGCATCTTCAAATGTCAGCTTTGTCATTACGGAAATGACCTTGCACTGCAGTGGCAGAGAAAGATGACTCTATGGAGAATTAAATTGGTGAGTTGCCACTACTTTCTATTCATCCTGGCCTTAGGATGTCTATGACGTCACAGACTGCATTCACTTTTCAAGGCTGTGATGGGAAATTTCATGTGTCCACTTGGCTGGGCTTTGGTGTCCACTTGTTTGGTCAAATACAAGTTTAGCTGTTGCTGTGAAGGTATTTTTTAGATGTGATGAACATTTAAATCAGTAGATTTTGAGGAAAGTGATTACCTTCATAATGTGAGTGGGCCTCATCCAATCAGTTCAAGTCCTTTAGAAAAGACTGAGGTCCCCCGAAGAGGAAGGAATTCTGCCTCCAGACCGTCTCTGGATTCAAGCTACAACACTGACTCCTGCTGGAATTTCCAATCTGCTGGCCTGCCCTGCAGACTCGGACATGCCAGCCACCTCAGTCACAGGAACTAACTCTTTAAAATAAATCAATCTCTCTCTCTACCTATAGATAGATAGCTAGATAGGTAGATAGGTAGATAGACAGATAAATAGATAGATAGATAGATAGATAGATAATCTGCATTTGTATTAGTTAGGGCTCTCCAGAGAAACAGAACAAATAAGAGAGATAAATAGATAGATAAATGATAGGTTGATACTATTGGATGGTTAGATCTATCCAATAGATAGATCTTTCTATCTATCTATTTATCTACCTACCTATCATTCTATCTATCTGTCTATCTAACTATCACTCTATTATTCTATCTATCTATCTATCTATCTACCTACCTATCCTTCTATATATCATTCTACCTATTATTCTTTCTATCTATCTATCTACCAATCTACCTATCATTCTATCTACCTATTATTCTTTTTATCTATCTATCATCTATCTATCTATCTATCTATCATCTATCTATCTATTTACCTATCCATCTTATTGGTTGTTTCTCCGGAGAATCCTAATACAAATGCAGATGATTGGCGCTCATTTAAAAGTTTTGCAATAGGACAGCTTGAAGAAGTCACATTTTATGTAATTCACTCAAGACACCAGACTGAAAAGGGAAAATAAAAGAAAGCAAAACACTTCTTCTTGTGCCTTCTGCCCCTGGTGTCCTTCAAATCTACCACCCTGATCTTAACAAATTCTTCACTGGAGGCACACCGACCCCCAGCTCCTGCTTTATGTTCTTTAATGTATCACCACTCTCTAACATGCTCTGTATTCACTTGCTAGATTGTTTTTATGTGCTTCTCCAAGAGAAATGTAAGGACTAGTGCCTGGAATGTGGAGGTGCTCATTTCAATTTCTACTGAAATTGATGAATTATGGTCATGAGAGAGCTAGTTATAGCTCAGGGAGTCAAAGTGTTGAGAGTCTGAGTTTGAGTATCAGTCAGATTGGGGTTTAAAGTCCAGCTCATTCATGTTCTCAGTGGTTTATCCTCTTTGTATCTCGTTTTCCACATATAAATGAATGTAACATCATCTACCACACTGGATGGGGTTCAGGATTCAACTATACATTTATATATATTTTCATAGACACTTCTGTACTTGGATAATATTTATAATCACATTATAAACTTTTCTTATAAAAGAAAGGAAATCCTACTAACTTCAATTTTTGACAACAAGTCTTTATACCAGAGGAAAATAAAGAAACATATGTAATATGCTCAAAGATGGACAATGTGAGCCAACATGCCGGACTGACTTTCAGGTATACATACTTATAAAAACTCAGAAGAAGTTGCTATGCACCCCTACTGAAGTGTGTAGCTGAGAACCAGTGTTATACAACAGAAATGACTGGAGAAGCAGCGGTGGAAGGATGAACAGTCAGTGTGGTATACCAGATGTACCTGTAGAGATCGTACAAAGTGATGACTATAAGGAAGACAGGAGGTGTGTAATGACCACATGCTCTAACAACAAAGAATCTGGGAAACTATTAAAACTGGAGGGAGGATACGTAAAAAGCAGAATGATTCAGCCGATTATTTTATAGGCATTCACTGAGAAATAAAATTGTATTACTTCAAAGTAATTGCTTTGGGAGAAGAAGGGTAGAGGGAGGAAGACACCAGGGTACTGGTAACCTGTGTCCAGGAAAAGATATGATGATGTAATCATCAAGGTATTAGTGGAAAGGTGTTCATGAGAACAAAATACAAGCCTTTCTAGATACCTGAAGATAGTCCTAAGAAAGAGAGAAAAAACAAATAAAAAGAGAAAACTAAGCATAGTGCATGGTGGGTGAATACGTGTGTGTGTGACACATATGTCATTTATATACATATGCATGCCATATAACTATGACAGAAGGAGGACAAGCATTGATTATACTGATAAATGACACACGGAAATGGGCTTAATTCAAACAAAAGAAATAGGATTTTCAGATTGGCTAACAAAGTGAAATCCAGCACTATGCATGAAACCTGCCTAAATTAAATGAGATTTTTTTTTTTAATTAAAAGGAAAGTACCCAATAATGCAGAAGCACCTTTCAAGGAGTAGAGATTGCAGGAGATAGAAGGAGAAGTAGACAAAAATAAGCTCATAACACCACACCACTCTCAATCCAAGAGAAATCAAGTAGACACACTCAGGAAGGAGATAGAAGATTTAAATGACATGATTAATGAGGCAGACCCTACAGATATGCATTGACCTCTGAACTCTGGTAATTGAGAATACTTCTTCTTTTTAAAAGTGCATGAAACATCCCCCCAAACTGACCACATCTTATGCTATAAAGAGAATCTCATTAAATTCTAAAGCATAGAAATAATGCAACCAGCATTCTCTTACCACCACCAATAAAACTAGAAGTTAATTATAGCATTAACCAAACAAAAAAGCCTGCCCACAAAATGTGCTATTAAACAACTCTTGGAATAAAAGTAAAATCAGAATGAAATTACAGAATTTTATAAATATAACAATAATGAAAACCAAAAGTATTAGACTCCACAGAATATAATTAAAGCAGTTATAAAAGAACAACTTTAACCTGAAATAAAAACGAATATCAGTAAAAATGAAAATATAAAAATAAATGAATATCAAACACAAAAAGTTAGAAAAGGAACAACAAAGCTAATCCAAAGAAAGAAGAAAAAGGAAGAAACAGAAGTACTAAAGTGTTAAAACAAAAGAAATTGAACCAGTAAATGCATCCAAAATCTGATTTTTAGAGGCCAGCTCAAAAAAAGTGCTGGTGGGGGCTGGGAGGGAGAAAGCACATGCATACGAAACTAGGAACGACAAAGTGTAAATAGCCATCAAATCTAGAAGGATTTATTTTTAAAACAAGATTACTTTGTAAAATTGCATGCGAATAAAGTTAAATGCCAAGATGAAATAAGTAACTTTTTAGAAAGATGCCAAGTACCAAAATTGACCCCATTAAAGACAGAAAATCTAAACAGGCCAGTTACCACTGAAAAAATACAGACAGTAGTTAAAGGCCACTAACTTCCTCCCAACACCATTTGCACAGGGGAAATAAACCGAGTTTTAATTAGATCAATTAACAACAATGCTACTTAAATAATTTTAGAAGAGAGGAAAAGGTAGAAATTTTCCAAATTCTTTTTATGAAGCAAGTAAAACCCCCATAACCTGACAGAGCTTTTATTAAAAAAAAGTTACTGACCAATCTCACTTATGATTATAGACACACCAAAATATTAGATAAAACATTATGAAACAGAAGCAAACAACATGTTACAAAGTCATGCATCATGACCAAGTGGTTATTTTACCAGGAACAGGAAGGTGGTTCAATATTAGAAACATGTTAATATAATCCATCAAACGAATAAGGACTAAGCAAAAATATCTGATCACTTCAAAAACAGAACAGACTTTTTACATAATTAAATACATTATGTTAAAAATACACGATAAAATAGCAATTGATGTACCCTAAATCTAGTACACAGCTCAGTGGAGAACACAAACATCCTTCCAGCTAAAGACAGGAAGAAGATAGGGGTGTACATCCCTTTGATCTTTTAGAATTGTAATTAGAAGAGAGAAAAAAAATAGAGGCACAGGAGCTGGAGAAGAGGAGAAAACAAAATCATCCCTATTTGCAGGTGATCAAATTAAATATTTTGGAGACCCCAAAATCAAAGGAAAAACTCTTACAGAAAAGAAGCAGGGAATGTATTAAATTAGCATATTATAAAAGCAACATTTAAAAAATCACTAAGAACTTGTTCTTCTGGGAAGATGGAGTAATTTCCCCTATTCCTACAACTAAAACCCCTGGACATTGTATATAAAACCAAAGAAAGAAGTCTCTAAGAGGTGAAGAGGGGGATGCAGGCTGACTTTGGGACCCAAGGAATGACATGGTGGTGAGTTCTCTGGCTGTTTATATTTTTGCCTTGTATATCCTAGACTTGGAGCTGAAGGTAGAGGCAGCTTGGGAATGTCATGCAAACAACAATGAAACAACCCAAAAAAGCCTGCTCTCTGTAGCCAAAGGACAAGGAAAGGGGCAGCTTTGCAAGACAGAAGATTTTTAGACAGCAACCGCCCTGCTCCAGGAAACACCAGAACAATCTGTGCCCACCCCACTCACATCAGCAAAGATCACTCCCATCCGTCAGGAAGGAGATGCCGTACCACTCCTGGCCCAGTGAAGAGAGAGGACACAGCCTCATGCAGCAGAGACCATGTGGGAGAGGGAACCCCCATCCCCAGCAGCAGTAACAAAGAGCCCGCCCCACGTTGGGAGTCGAGGGAGGTGGAGTGGGGAACCTGGGTGTTTATGTCTGTCTCCACTTGACTGTAATGAAAGAAACTGGGGAGCATGGTGACCCCTCCCTTCCCTCCCAGAGCAGCATGAGAAGGAAAATGAAGAGAATTTCTCACAAGCAGACCTGCTCTGCAGCTAACACAGGCTCACTTAAGAGCCAATCTCATAATATAATACAAAAATGTCCAGGTTTCAGTGGAAAATCACTGGTCAGACCAAGAATTGGGAAGATCTCAAACTGAATGAAAAGGATGGTCAGTAGAACACAGAGATGTTAGAATGACCTGACAAAGATCTCAGAGCATCCCTGATAAAAATACTCCAATGAGCAATTATAAACACACTGAAGCAAACAAAAAAATAGAAAACCAAAGCAAAGGAATAGAAAGCCTCAGTAAAGAAATATAGATATAAAGAAAAAGTAAATAAATAACAATTTTAGGACTGAAAAATACAACAGAAAGAAAAAACACCGTGAATGGGGTGGGTTCAACATCAGGATGGAGGGGCAGGGAAAAGATCTGCGAACTGGTAGATGAAACGAGAAACAACACAATCAGAACATCAGAGAGAAGGGCTTCCTTGGTGGTGCAGTGGTTAAGAATCTGCCTGCCAATTCAGGGGACACAGGTTCGATCCCTGGTCCCGGAAGATCCCACGTGCCACGGAGCAACTAAGCCTGTGCACCACAACTACTGAGCCTGTGCTCTAGAGCCCGCGAGCCACAACTACTGAAACCCATGCACCTACAGCCCGTGCTCCACAACAAGAGAAGCCACCGCAATGAGAAGCCTGCGCACTGCGACGAAGAGTAGCCCCCGTTCACCGCAACTAGAGAAAGACTGCATGCAGCAATGAAGACCCAACGCAGCCAAAAATAAATAAAATTAAATTAAAAAAAATTTTAGAAAACATTAAAAAAAAATAAAAAAGAACATCAGAGAGAAAATTGACTGAAAAGAAATGCACAGAACCTCAGGGACATGTGGGATTATGACAAAGTCTAAAATTTGTGTCATTTTGTCCCTAGAAGAGAGGAGAAAGAGGGCTGAAAAGTACTGGAAGAAATAATGACTGAAAACTACCCAAATTGTCAAGACACATAAATATACAGATTCAAGAAGATGAAAGAACCTCAAACAGGATAAACCTAAAGAAATCTGTTTCAAGATACATCATAATTAAGCTTCTGAATGGTAAAAACAAAGGAAAAATTGGAAAGTGGTCAGAGAAAAACACCTTACTTGGAGGGTAAAAAAATTTGGATGACAGTGGATTTCTCATAGGAAACCATGGAGGCAAGAAGGAAATAATTTTTGGGGGGTCCTGAAAGAAATGAGCTGCCAGCCCCAAACTCTATCCTCAGTGCAAATATCCCTCAAGAATGAAGGGAAACCAAGATATTCTCAGATGAAGGAAAACCAAGAGAAGTTGTCACCAGCAGACCTATCTTGGAAGAACGGCTGAAGTTCTTTAAACAGAAAAGAAACAATAAAGGAAGGGACCTTAAAACACTGAGAAGGAAGAGAGAACACAGTGAACAAAAGCGTGGACAAATGCCACAGACTTTCCTTCTCCCCCTGGGTCTTATAAATCACATCTGATGCTTGAAGCAAAATTACAACACTGTCTGATGTGGTTCTCAAAATATGCAGAGAAGCTATTTAAGGCAATTTTATGTATGATTAACTGTGGAGTTAAAGGGTTGTGAGAGAGGAAAAGGATCTATACTTCATATACTACAGATAAATCAAAATGGAATTCTAAAAAAGGAAGACAGGAAGAAACAAACAAACAAAAAAACGCTGAGAGAAGAAACAGCAAACAAGAATTAAAATGGCAGAGTTAACTCCTCCCATATCAGTAATTACATTCATATAAATGATCCAAATACACTAATTAAGATACAGACAGTGGAGGAGTGGGTTAAAAAGCATGACCCAACTATGTGCTGTCCACAAGAAACTCACTTCAAATACAATGATACAGGCAAGTTCAAAGCAAAAGGATGGAAAAAGCTGTACCACATAAGCACTAATCAAAGGAAAGCAGGAGTAGCCGAATTAATATCAGATAAAGTACACTTCAAAGCAAAGAAAATTACCAGGGATGGAGAGGGACATTACATAATGATATTAGGGTCAATCCACCAGGAAGACACAGAAATCCTAAATTTGGATGCACCGAACAACACTGCTACAAAATCAATGAGGCAAAACCCTGTAAAACGGAAAAGGGAAATAGACAAACTACAACTGGAATTGGAGACTTCCACACTCCTCTCTCGACAACTGATGGAAAAGTAGACAGAAAATCAGAAAGGTAGGAAAGAATCCAGCAGCACCATCAACCACAGGATCTTACAGGATGCTCTGTCCAACAAAAGCAGAATACATGCTCTTTTCAAGTGCTCACAGAAGTATACCAGGATAGAACACATCCTTGTCCATAAAACTAATTTCAACAGATTTTTAAAAGAATTGAAATCGTACAGTGTGCTGTCAGACCACAGTGGAGTCAAACTAGGAATGAATAACAGAATGAAAACAGGAGAACCTCCAAACGCTTGGAACCTGAGCAACACACTCCTGAATAATCCGTGGGTCAAAGAAGAAAATCTCAGGGGAACTAAAAAAATACCTCGAGCTGAATGGAGATGGAAATACAATTAATTGGTGGAACACAGCTAAAGCGGTGACACTGAATGCACATGTTACTAAAGAGGGAACGTCTCAGATCAATAATCTAAGCTCCCACTTCAAGAACCTGAAAATAGAAGAGCACAGTGGACCCATGGCAAGCAGGAAGAATAAAGATAAGAGCAGAAATTTTTTAAAAAGTTGGAATGTCATAAAGATGTCAATTTTACCCAAACTGATATGCAGGTTGAATGCAATGCCTATCAGTCTCAGAAAGATTTTTTTTTTTTTTTGTAAATATAGATAAGTTCATTGTAAAATTCACATGGAAAAGCAAAGACACTCTAAACTGCTAAATTTTACATTTTGAGAAAGAGTAAAGTGGGAAGAATTGGCTGACCTGATTTGTTTTTGTTTTTTTATTGTGGCAGACTACATACAACATAAAAATTACCATCCTAACCATTTTTAAGTGTATAGTTCAGTAATGTTAAGTACATTCACATTGTTGTGAGACTAATCTCCAGAACCCTTTTCATCTTGCAAAACTGAAACTCTGTCCCCATTAAGTAGTAACTCCTCTTTGCCCCCTCCCCCAGCCCCTGGCACCCGCAATTCTATCTCTGTTTCCACGAATTTGGCTACTCTAGGGACCTCATATAAATGGAGTCACATAATATTTGTCTGTTTCTGACTGGCTTATTTCTCTTAGCATAATGTCCTCAAGGTTCATCTGTGTTGTAGCAGGTGTCAGAATTTCCTTCTTTTTAAGGCCGAATAATATCCCATTGTATGTACAGACCACATTTTGATTACCATTTCATTTGCTGATGGACAGTTGAGATTTTTCCACCTGTTGACTCTTGTGAATAAAGCTGCTATGAATACGGTGTGCAAATACCTGTTCAAGACACTGCTTTCAATTCTTCTGGGTATATACCTAGAACTGGAATCAGTGGATCATATGAAAACTCTTTTTTTAACTTTTTGAGGAACCACTATACTGCTTTCCATAGTGGCTACACCATTTTACATTCCCAGTGACAGTACACAAGAGTTCTAATTTCTCCACACCCTCACCAACACTTGTTATTTTTTGTGTTTTTGACAGTAGCCATCCTAATGGATGAGAGATGGCATCTCATTGTGGCTTTTACTTACATTTCCCTGGTGATTAGTGATGTTGGAAATCTTTTCATGTGCTTATTGGCCATTTGTGTGTCTTCTTTGGAGAAATGTCTGTTCACGTCCTTGACCCATTTTTTTTTATCAAGTTGTTTTTTTTATCAAGTCGTTTGTTTGTTTTTGTTATTGTTGAGTTATGGGAGTTCTTTATATATGTATATGAACCTCGTATCAGATATACGATTTGTAAATATTCTCTCCCACTTCATGAATTGCCTTTTCACTCTGTTGATTGTGGTTTTTGATGCACTACACCTGATTTTAAGAATTTTTTTGTAGCTATTGTATTCAAGACTGGTATTGGCAGAGAATACCAGAAATAAGAGAAGACAGAGAATCCATAAATAAGTCTACACAAACATGTCAGCCGAATTTTGACAAAAGTGTAAAAGCAATCTAATGGAGGAAAGATAGCTTTTTCAACAAATGGTGCCAGAGCGATTGAACATTCATAGTCAAAACTCAAAACCAAAACCAAAAAAACCCTTGATTTGATGCTCACATATGATTTCACATTGAAAGGGATGGCAGACTTGAATGTGAAATATAAAACTATGGAACTTATAGAAAAAAAATACAGGAGAAAATCTTCAGGACTTAGGGCTAGGCAAGGAATTCTTAGACTTGACACTAAAAGCACAACTGTAACAGGAAAAACTCAGTTTGGATCTCATCAAAATAAAAAACTTGATTTGTGAAAGACGCTGTTAAGAGAATGTGAAAAGAAAAACTACAAAGTGGGAGAAAGGACAAAGGACCAACATCTAGAATACATAAAGACTTCTCAAAATTTCATAGTAAAAGAGATCCAATTAGAAAATGGGCAAAAGACATGAAGATATATTTCATGAAAGAGGATATTTAGATGGAAAACACATGAAAATATATTCAACATCATTTGCCATTAGGGAAACATGTGTTAAAACCACAATGAGAGATCACTACACACCTATCAGAATGGCTAAAATAAAAATTAGCAAAACACCAAATGCCAGTGAGAATGCATAGAAGTGGGACCCCTCATACACTGCTGGTGGGAATGTAAAATGACTGGGGTCACATCAGAAGGAATCAGACAACGTGTAGCCTTTTATGCCTGGCTTCTTTCACTTAGCATGTTTTCAAGGTTCATCCACATGGCAGCAGGTGCCAGAACTTCGTTCTTTTTGTAGCTGGACAATATTCCATTGTGTGAGTGTCCCCCAGTTTGTTTGTCCATTCACCTATGGATGGATATTTGAGTTGTTTCTACATTTTGGCCATTGAGAGTAGATGTGCTAAGAACATTTAGGCACAGATTTTTGTTTGGGATGATGAAAAAGTTCTGGAACTAGACACTGGGATGGTTACACAACATTGTGAATGTGCCACTAAATTGTACACTGTAAGATGGTTACAGTGGTAAATTTTATGTCATGTGTATTTCACTACCATTTTAAAAATCTTTAAAAAAGAAGAAGAATGGGGGAAAAAAGGACTCAGAGCCAAGGTTGAAGAGGTCCTCTAACCAAAGATGGGGCAATTTTCGCATCATTAAACTGATGAACTTTGATGGATAGAACACATTGACTCTGTTCAAATCCTTGAGTCTGTATTAATGTAAAATACTGGTCACTGCTGGAGTATGTCGGGTACCTACTCATTATTTTGAAAACTGCTAAATAAAGGGAAAGAAATAAGTATTTATCCCTGTTTGGCATATAAGAATTTGACTTCTGGGTGAAGAGATAATTGAAATGGGAGGTTTCTTTATATACGAACATCACAGCTGTTAAATAAAGAATTAATGTTAGAATTAGAAGGTCATTATTTTCAACCCTTCATGGATTAATGGACTTACAATGGTCATCAACAGATGCTAAAATCAGAAAAAGGAAAGCCCAGCAGACACCAGGAGTCCCTGACAGAAGCCCAGCCCAGTGTGTGAAATCCTCTTGCCAAAAATGAAAACCCAATCTGATATCAAACCTCAAAATCTAACTCCTGATTTACTCGAGCCTCAGGGCCAGTGAGATGTGTTTATCCTCAGAATCCAGACTCAGGGATAAACCCAATTTCTTTCCTAAAAACACTACAAAGGAAAGGGGATGCGGGTGGCAGATCTTTGAACTAAAAAAAGTTTTTAGAGACATATCGACCAGTTTCCAACTATGGATTTTACTTGGATTCAGATTCAAACTAACAAAATTAAAAATGTAGATAGTTGGCCAAATTGAAGCATATTATTGGATATTAGTTGCTATTGTGGATATGCTTAAAAAAGCCCTTTCTTGTAGAGATGCATACTAATAAATTTACAGATAAAATCTAAACACAATATTTATTAAATGTTTACTTTAGGAAAGATGAGGAGATAAAAGAATAAAAAGATAAAAAACAAAAGCAAAGTAAGGAGCCCTCCCTTCTCCGTCAGAGAGGGGTTCTCCAGCTCCCGGCTTGTCTGCTGGAGGCTTTGCTGCTGAGTCCCAGCCCCTCAGGGCATTTGCAGCCTCCCCTGCCTCTCTTCTGGGAACCCCGATCTGGCTCCAGAAGGAAATGCACTCAGGTGTCACAGAGAAGGAGATCCACATTCTGTCTACCCCAGAAAATGGCTCATGGACACAGCAGAGGAGGCTAACTTTCTGACGGGCAGCAAGGCTG